>NC_031994.1:52265579-52359728 GCF_001879085.1 Nicotiana attenuata
TTCTCCTGTTGCCAGATATTTCTTAATGTCATGAAACCATGGTTTTCCATTTGCTTCTTCCTCGACGTGAGCACGGTAGGCGGGTTGATCCTGGATTTTTACTGGGATAGGATCAATGAAGTTCTTATCCGGATGTTGAATCATGGATGATAGAGTGGCCAATGCATCGGCGAACTCATTCTGGACTCTGGGGACATGCCGGAATTCTGTCTTTGTAAACCTCTTCCTCAGCTCCTGTACATGATGCAAATACGGGAGTATTTTGGAGTTCTTAGTTGCCCATTCTTCTCGAACCTGATGTATGAGCAAGTCTGAATCCCCGATCACTAGTAACTCCTGAATGTTCATATCAATGGCCAGCTTGAGCCGTAAGATGCAGGCTTCGTACTCGGCCATGTTGTTGGTGCATGGGAACCTGAGTTTGGCGGATACCGGATAATGCTGACCTGTTTCTGATACTAGAACTGCTCCTATGCCAACTCCTTTAAAGTTTATTGCTCCATCGAAAAACATTCTCCAGCCATCATAGGATTCTGCAATGTCTTCTCCTATGAAAGAGACCTCCTCGTCAGGAAAATACGTCTTTAGAGGCTCGTATTCTCCGTCCACGGGATTTTCGGCAAGATGATCTGCCAGTGCTTGTCCTTTGATCGCTTTCTGGGTCACGTAAACAATATCAAATTCACTCAGCAGATTTGCCATTTGGCTAACTTGCTAGTGGGCATGGGCTTCTGAAAGATATATTTCAGCGGATCCATTCTTGATATGAGGTAAGTGGTATAGGCACAGAAATAGTGCCTCAACTTCTGAGCCACCCAAGTCAGAGATCAACATGTGCGTTCTAATAGAGAGTACCGGGCCTCGTATGGAGTGAACTTCTTGCTGAGGTAATAGATGGCTTGCTCCTTTCTCCCTGTTTCGTCGTGTTGCCCCTGAACACAACTGAATGCTTCATCCAATACTGCAAGGTAGAGCAAGAGCGGTCTGCCCGGTTCGGGCGGAAACAAAACTGGCGGCGTTGACAGGTATTCCTTGATTCTGTCGAAGGCTTTTTGACAATCAACAGTCCATTTAGTGGCGCTGTCCTTCTTCAATAGTTTAAAGATTGGTTCACAAATGACAATAGACTGGGCTATGAACCGGCTGATGTAGTTGAGTCTTCCCAAGAAACTCATAACCTCTTTCTTTCTCTTTGGCGGCAGCAATTCTTGAATGGCCTTAACCTTTGACGGGTTCAGTTCTATTCCTCGTCGACTTACGATGAACCCAAGCAATTTTTCGGCAGGAACCCCAAAGGCACATTTGGCGGGATTCAGTTCCAGGTTGTACCTTCTCAATCTGTTGAAGAACTTCCTCAGATCTTCCATGTGGTCAGTGGCTTTCTTGGATTTGGTGGTGACATCGTCTACATACACCTCGATCTCTTTGTGTATCATGTTATGGAAAATAGTAGTCATGGCCCTCATGTAGGTGGCCCCAGCATTCTTTAGTCCAAATGGAATCATCTTGTAACAATACATCCCCCACGGCGTAATGAAAGCCGTTTTCTCCGCGTCTTCTTCGTCCATCCATTTCTGATGATAACCAGCAAAACAATCAACGAATGACTGCAGCTCGTGCTTGGCGCAATTGTCAATCAGGATGTGTATGTTCGGCAAGGGGAAGTCATCTTTCGGAATGGCCCGGTTGAGGTCCCGGTAGTCGACACAGACCCTGACCTTCCCATCCTTCTTTGGCACTGGCACAATGTTGGCCAACCATGTTGGATATTCCACTACTCTGAGGACCTTGGCTTTGACTTGTTTGGTAACTTCTTCCTTGATTTTCAAACTCATGTCTGGCTTGAACTTTTTGAGTTTCTGCTTTACTGGCGGACATGTCGGATCTATTGGCAGTTTGTGAGCTACAATAGATGTACTGAGACCGGTCATATCATCATACGACCAGGCAAATACGTCCTCATATTCTTTTAAGAATTTTGTGTACTCTTCCTTTTCTGATGGTGACAGGTGAACACTGATGCGCGTTTCCTTGACATTCTCTGTATACCCCAAGTCGACAACCTCAGTTTCATCCAAGTAAGATTTAGGCCTATTCTCAAAGTCCTCAACCTCTTTAACGACCTCTTCTGGTATTTCATCCTCTTTTGAGTCTATATCCGTTTGTTGCATTATCTCGTCACATGTCACATTCGTCGGTTCATCGAGATAAGTAATAGTAATGCTGTGCAAATAAAGTAAATGATAGAGAAAATAAGAAACTGAAATACTTTGATAAATTCCAAAATCGTTTTGAACATTGGGGCTCTTTTCAAAATTTAAAGATAATACGAAAAGGAAATCAACTAGCGAAAATGTAAAAGATAATGCATAGTGCTTTGTTTAGCCTTGCTACCCCGAAGCTTTCCGGGCCTTGGTAGTTCTGACGGACCAATTGTTGAGGCGCGCTCCTCGGCTCACAGCTTGTATGGAAGGGCCTTCCTCCCCTTCCTCCTCAAAAATGACATGACAGTTCATATTGTCTTCTTCTAAGAATAGATTCTTCATTGCGCCAATGGTTCATCTTCCTCTGACCCATATATGATGTCTGGTGGCTGGAAAGTTTGCTCCAGGCGGGGTATCAGATGCTCCAATGGATAGTAAGGGCCGTGCCAGGGTGGCGACCAATCCTTGAATTCTTCCCAGGTGTACTCGTATCCCAAACCAAAAGTGGTACCATGTTTTTTCAGCTTGATGGGTTTGGCGATTCCCTGGAGGTTTTTGCCAAGTCCCTTGCCAGGCTCATACCCACTCCAATTCAGTATGCTTTCAATCCTGTTATCCCACCATTTATCTTTGTCCACGGCATTGACTCGCTCAATGTGATGGTAGGTTTCTCCGCCTAGCTTCCTTCTTCCTCCGATCGCTGGGATGGTCTGGCGACTGTATATGGGATTACTACCGTCGCCATGAATAATCACCTCTTGGTGATTCCACTCGAACTTCACTGCCTGGTGCAGGGTTGATGCTACAGCTCCGACGGCGTGGATCCAAGGTCGTCCCAGTAGTAAGTTTAAGATGCTGGGATGTCTATCACTTGAAAATCAACGTCGAACCAAGTCGGTCCCATTTGCAGACACAAACTGATTTCCCCAATAGTGGACCTTTGGGAACCATCAAAAGCTTTGACGTTGATAGCCCCATCCTTGATTTCATGTAGACTCTTCCCCAATGTTCTGAGGGTCACCAATGGACAAATATTGAGGCTGGACCCTCCATCAATCAAAGTCCTGGTGATGAAATAGTCTTCGCATTGCACAGTGATGTGCAACGCTTTGTTGTGGCTTAAACCTTCAGGGGGAACTCATCCTCGTGGAAAGTGATTTTATGACTCTCCAATATCTGCCCGACTATGTTTGCCTCCAGTTATGCTACTGGGTACATACGCCTCGCTCAGTATCTTCATCAAGGCGTTCTTATGTGTCTCGGAGCTTTGCAGCAGAGCTAAAATGGAGATCTGCGCTGGTGTTTTATTTAGCTGATCAACAACTGAGTATTCTTTGGCCTGTATCTTCCTCCAGAGATCATCGGGCCCAGTTTCAATGGGCCGTCCAGAGGCCTGCTTACTTGATTCAGCTAAGTGCTCCGGAGTATATACCCTGCCGGTTCTGGTCATACCCTGTGCTGCAATTGCTTCTCCAGTCCTAATTTTCCCCTTCCTTCTTGCCTCGGCGGTGTAATCCCAAGGAATGGCCTGTGTATGGAATGGCGTTATGGCTGACATTGCTACAGGAATGGGCACCCTCGTTTTGGGAGGTAATACAGCAACTTCAAATGGTGCAGGTGCCTTTGGATACCCAAACTCCACCTCAATTGGTTCTGCGGTCTTTATGGATGGCGGTGTTTCAAACTCGAGAGGCACATACATGTTTTCTTCAGCATCCCCAGAGGGCTGGATCTGGACTACGATTGGATTCAGTGTGACTGTTGGTTTCTTGGGCTCGTCACCTTCGACAATCAATCCAATTGACCCTTTGGGGTCCCAATCATCTTCTACCTCGATCATATGCACACTTCCACCATTATGATCAGGCAAGGGATTGTTGCGAACATTAGGAGCAGGCTCCTTTGCCACGATGATCTTGTTGTCAATTAAAGCTTGAATTTTATCCTTCAGAGATCGGCACTCATCAATGGTATGCCCTTTCATGCCGGAATGGTATGCACAGGTTTTGTTTGGATTGACCCATTGGGATGGATTTTCTGGAGTTATGGCAGGGATTGGGGTGACGTAACCGGCTGCTTTGAGTCTTTCATATAGCTGGTCGATTGGTTCAACGATGGCGGTGTATTGCTTGGGGGGTCTTCGGTCGAAGTTAGGACGTGGTCTAGGGAAGTTTTGGCGGGTGGGAGGTGATTGATAGTGAGAGGGCTGAGCATTATAGGCTTGGTAGACGGGTGCGGGTTGGGAATATCTTGGTGAGGTAGGTTGATATGTGGGGGATAGAGATAATTAGTAAGTAGGTGGAGGAATTTGGTAAGAGGGCGGAGGTGCTTGGTAATTAGGGATAGGTTGATGTGTGAGAGGAGGTACCGGGTAGGCTTGGTATTTTATTGGGGATGTCGTTATCTGTGCAACCATCACGGCACTCACATCCTTTTTCTTGGACGTGCCACCAGATTGTAGGGCTTTGTTGGTAGCCTGCAATGCCTCGAAATTAGTGACCATACCGCTTTTAATGCCTTCCTCAATCCTTTCTCCTAGTTTGATGATGTCGGAGAATTTCTGGCCTTCGATCAGCATCAACCTCTCATAATACTGTGGATCCTGAGCTCGGACGAAAAACCTGTTCATCTGTTCTTCTTCCAAGGCCGGCCTGACCTTAGCAGCCTTTGATCTCCAACGAGTAGCATACTCGCGGAATGTCTGTAGGTTTCTTCTTCAAATTCTGGATGTAGAAGACATCTGGCGCATTCTCCGTATTGAATCTGAACCTGTCCAAGAAATCGGACGCCATTCCTACCCAGCTTGCCCACTTCTTGGGGTTTTGGCTAATGTACCAAGATAGAGCATCACCTTTCAAACTTCTCATGAAGAGCTTCATGCGAATCTTTTCATATCTTCCTACACCAACCAGCTTATCACAGTATGTCCTCAAATGGACTCTAGGATCCCCTGAGCCATCAAACATCTCAAACTTAGGAGGTTTGTACCCCTCGGGAAGTTCGACGTCTGGCTGAATGCAAAGGTCCTCATAATTCAACCCCTCAATACCTTTGTTTCCTTCAACGCCCCGGACTCGGCTAGTCAGTTTCTTGAGCTCAGCGGCCAAGTTCTTGATGAGGGAGTCTTTGTCATCAGACTCCGGTGTGTTTGAAATGGGTTGAGTGTATTGTGGCATGGTTTCCACATAGATGGGGTGTGGTGAGGATGATCATTTGGTAGTTCAGGAATGAGGAGCGGGGCGTTATGACATGTGTTGCAATTTTGATGGTTAACGGGTTGCTTCTGTGGCTTCGAGATGTTCTGTGGAGGTATAGGATCTTGAGCTTTGGGAAAGTTGACGTCTGGGGTAGTGAGGGAGAATGACAAGCTTGCCAAGTTTCGAACTTGGTCCAGTTCTTCTTGAAATTTCAGTAACTTCTGTTCGAGCTGGGCGGCACTTTCTTTGGAAACTTGAATACCCTGAGGAACCTCTACCCTTTCAACTGAATTCTCCTTCCTGACGTTGTTCAAGTCTTCCATTTTTTCTTTGCTCTTGTTTCTGATAGGACTTGGAGGAGGAGGAGGTGGAGGGCCCTTAGATCTTGTGGAGTAGGATGATGATGCCAGAGTGCACGAACTAACCTTTTGGGGAGGGGAATAAAACAAAAGTAAAAACAAAAAGGTAATAAGTTAGTACGGATTCTGAGAAAAATGTTGCAATATTTAAACACATAGTGTAAGAATATAAATCGTGTCCTAGTTTGGGTGCCTCGTTGTGCCCAAGGTAGGCCTAGCGACAAGTTGATTCGGAGAACTTATAATGCTAAATGCTCATTTTATTGATAAAAATAAGACGAATCCCAAAACGACACTAAAATTGCAGAAAGTAAAATGTCACTACTGGCCATTGGCCTTATTACATTTTAAAGCGAAAATAAAAAGACTCCTAACTACTTGGTCCCAGAAAGACCTTCCCCAGACTCGGCATCTTTAGCTCCATCGAACAGCTTCACCAACTCACGCAGTCCCAGCAGCAGATAAGCCCTAGCCAAATGTCCTCCTTCATTTCCCTCAGCATTTTGGCAATTCTCGATCCTCTGGATGAATTTCCCTTCCAGCTCTACCAAACCTCGCTCCAAATACCCTAGTCGCTTGTTGGCGTTGACAGCCATATCTTTCCATTCCTCGATCAACTTTTGATTTGCCTCTAGAATTTCCTGATGTTCACTCTCGCACTCCCTGATCCTCTTGCGTAGTTGGTTGTACTTAACCTGTATTTCAGACCTCTCGTCGATGACCCTGTGACCTCGAACAAACCCGGGCTGTCCTAACCCAGCATGATCTTCTTCTAGCCAACCTGGATAGTATGGGGTGTAACCGGCATGGTATCTGTCAGGCTCTATGGAATCCTTTTCCAGGATGATCTTGCTATTCCACATGTGTTGAGCTTGACATTTGTATGGGCTATCGTCGTCTTGGAAATCGGCCCTGAAATGACTCATCTTTTCGACCTTTGGTATGACCTGCTTCCTCCCCGCCCGCCTCATGACTCGGAGAGGGACATAGGGATAAGTTCCCCTCAGAACAATGAGTATAAGGAATGGAGCGTCCCGAGAGCGGATGATGAACTCTCCAGTGGGGAACCATTCGAACATCCACTGCACCTTGTCTTCTTTCAGATTTTCAAACAACTCTACCCATCCTCGAGCGTCTCCCAGCTGAGCAAACATGTTGGGCATATAGTTCATTCTCTTGGGATGGTGAAAGGCTATATGATCGTTCCACGGCCTTCGTGGAAGCTCTTGACGGTATTGACCCCTTTGAAGATGTTCTATAAGCCAGAGTTGGAGTAGTAAGTTGCAACTGGCCCCTCGTCAACAGTTCTCCAAGGCTCGATAGATCTCAACAACAATCATGGGCACTATGCTGAAAGGCTGCCCTCCAATCCCTTCCATTAATGTCTTGGTGACCATGGCTAGTCTGGTATGGATCATAGCCTTCTTCATAGGAAACACTATCATTCCCAAAAAGCAGAACATAAAGACGAAGACCCTCTTGTGGATATGCCCTAATGATGTGAGGGGAATTCGTCTGGGTAGGTGCGATAGGATTTACTATGGCCATACCTCTCGTACAGATAGTCGAAAGGGATATAAGAATCCTTCAAACAGGTCAAGTCTGGGTTTTTCTTCGGTCCCATCATCTTGAGGAATCCCCTACCCTTGCGCTTTTCTGGCATAAGCAAACCCGGAGTCTCCCAAGGGATACCAGCTAACCCTCCTATTTCTTCGAGCAATGGGGTCATTTCCAGGTCCCCAAATCGAAATACTGATCTATCACTGTCCCAGAATAAGGTTGCAGCCTCTATGATTTTGTTGTCAGGCTAGATTTCCAAAAGAGAGGATAAGTTCCCCAAATATTTGCGGACGAGAGTCCGGTCACTGGAATGAAGGTCTTCCCACCAACTTAACAACCTTGGGTGAATGTTGGTTACCATGCCGAATCTGGGGATTTCGTGCCTCATTTTCTGCAAAACAAAGTGTTAGACCCTTACCCCACCGGACTCGACTATTTAAACCAATAATTAGCAGAATGGCATTTAGTTCTCCAAATAAATGTACTGAATATGGTGTTGTCCATTTGGGTTCCAAGGAAACTCAGTGGACTTTGGACAAGGCTATCTTAAAGAGTCATTATGTGGACAACATAACTGACTCGACTAGGTTTGACAGTGATGCATGCACAGTTAAATAGAATAAGGTTTCTATGGGGTATTAGACCGGTACCCTTGAGCGGACAACTCAAGGGGGAAAGGCACGGAACCGTCGACTGCACCGCTGATCGACTGATTTTACCGCAAATATGCCTTTGCCAAATTTAGGGGGTGATAATATTGGAAGAGCGCAACAACTTATTATAAGCGTTGCTATGGTATTTGTTTGGCACGAGTGGAATATGAGGTTGAAGATGCAATTACACAAAATGAAACAAATTTTCACGTATTTTCACGTTTATAATGATTACAATAATTGCTCATAAATTGTAACGGTATTGAAGGAAAATAGTAAATGAATGCGTTAAAGAAAGAAAAAGAAACAAAAAGGCGAAGTCAGTTTTGAATAAAGACATTAAACAAAGCAATAAAAGAAAACAATAAAGTCACATATAACATGAAGTGGTAAAAGCCTAAAGAATCCCCAGCAGAGTCGCCATGCTGTCGACGCCCCCTTTTTCTCGCGAAATCGGGTTTACGACATTTGGGAAGACAACTCTATTCCCGTTTGGGAATTGGGTTTTTGGATTTGAAGAGTCGCCACCTAATGATTAAGTGCATTAGGACACCACGAGTTTTGAGTTGGAAAACCAGAGTTCGGGTAAGGGCTAGAGATTATCTCGAGGGGAAGGTGTTAGGCACCCCTCAAGATCCACTAGTGTGGTTCCCGGCCATGCTATGTTGTGACTTTAAATACAAACGAGCATACAAATAATTCCACATAAATATTGCAAGTAGGTATGTATAATGGTTGACAAGCATGTTTGACATTAAGATCTAGGTGTTCTCACAACTTGTTTAAAGGAATGTCCAAGTGCAGAAAATTAAACAAAGAAGTGAGTGAACATAAATTTTAAAAGAATAGTGCACGAAGTTGAGGAAGAATTTGGTGACTGAAATGAAAGACAGAGTTTTATTGATAATAACAAAGTTATATAAAGGAAAGGGGTCCTAGGTTTGTAAAACACATGGATCATCCACATAACACCGGTAGCCAATCGTACGCATGGTGTTATCGCGTGATCATCATCTCCATGTCTACCTTTCCCACCCCGTTAAGGTGTTAAGCACGGAATAGTATCGTTACCTACTGCATGCTATTACCCGTCCCACATATCAGTCCCGGAGGCATTTGGGACTACTAATCCTAAAGGGGAGGGAGCTTGGCTTATCAGAGTTTAAAAGGATAAAAATCTAGGGCGACCGTCAAAACATGTAATGCAATAAAAGGGGAACAAGTAGCAATTAAGGGCTCAAACAGGCATCCTCATTTTATGAAACAAATTGTTTAGCGTGTCTTACACATACTTGATTTTGTCTGAATTAAATTAAAGTGTAGGATAGGTTGATTTACCACATATTTCCCAGATAGGGAGTCCGAATTAGTCCTGCTTAGATGTAGTTGTCGAAGACTGACATAGTTGATTAATTACTTATCCTTTTGCCTATGTGTTAAACGGGACCTATAGGCATGATATCTATTAATTCAGGGACGGAGGAATAAACTGATTGCAAAAAAAAAAGAATTGTTGGTTGTAAGCTCTGCGAGTGTTTAAATAAATTAATACTGATTTTAGACTTAGGAGCGAGTGGGCGATTCAGATTTAGTGGATAGCTCCTATAGGCATGCTTTCTAGGCGTTACTGATTTTATCGCTGTTATTGTCATGCAGAGATCCTATGGGCAGGTCATCTATATGCAATTGGTTATTTTAAATCCTATAAGCAGATTTGCCTAGTGACAGACGCATATGCAAAATGCAGGAAGTCCTATAGGCATATTATCTATATGATATGCAGAGTTTCAGCAACGATTTATGGGCATGGTATTTATACGAAATGCAGAAAACCTATGAGCATGGTATCTATGTGAGATGCAGAGGTTTGAAAGTAGTAAGTTCTACAAACATACCAAATATATGAGATGCTGAATTTTGAAAGTAAATACCCTAAAACATGATATCTACACGAGATGCTGAATTTTGAAAGTAAATATCCCTAAAACATGGTATCTACCCCATTGCATGCATTCAATCCCATCCCTTGCACAATACATCCCCAGTAGTTATTACAAAAATTATTACAGACCAAATGGATCAGAGGAAAGAATAAAAATTATCAGTGATTACATCTACATCTGATCAGCCTAATCCAGACTCAAAGTCTAATAATATGAGATAAACCAACTTCGAGGATCGGATTTTCCAAAGCCTTCTCTTATTTGGGATGTGTCAAAGTTCCAAGGAACTTCAAGAGTTCCAAGCAATGCTTACACCCCAAATATCATTGCAGAAATCAGATTATAATGCAGTGTGGAAGGGCCAGCCCTCAAATGTCCAAGTTCAGAGGGAACTCAAGGTCCCAAGGCAAGGCTCATAGGAGGGGGGGAGGGGCAGAACTTAGAGACTAGGAGTGAGTGTAAGTGCAATTGAAGGGAATTAGGGAGGGGGGCCATGGCAGGCTGGTGGTCATGCCCAGCAATTGGGATGCTGGCACACCCCCGACCAGCCTGTCAGCCTTAGAATTGGGGAGTTAAGACCTTATTGAAGGTCAGGTTTAGCCCTGGACAACAATTGGGATGCTGCCAGGCCATACCTTAACTCAGCACACATAGGGGAATGGGGTATGGGAGCAATTGTTCATACTAGCAGCAAGAAGCAAAGAAGGCAGGCAAAAACATGTAGGTACTTCAAAATTAACTTTGCAGAGGATTGAAAGCAAGCATGGATACAGGGACTGTAAACAAACACATTAGAAAGATACTGAAATTAATTTTAGGACATACCAGTTCAAAGAAGCAAGTAAGGAGAAACAGTAGCCTTATGAAAGCCAAAGTGCAGTCAAGAAGCCAGAGTATGAGTTTAGAAGAGAGTTATGATTTTTGTGTGCTTAATCGTGTGTGGAGGATTATTCCCATCGTGTGTGCTTTGTGTTAAAGAGTCATGTATTTATAGTGCAGAAAAGAAGCAGAAATAGGTAAGAAAATAGTTTGAAAATCAATGACACAAGGTTTCCCTTTAATTAAGGGATTCTGATTTCAAACGGGCAAAGTAAATAAGGATAGAGGTTAATTAAACACTTTTCAAAGTAGTGCAAGAAGGGTAAATACATACTAGTTATTTAAGGAAAGGGTTTGACAGTACACAGTTGTGCAAATTAAGGAAAGGAAATCAATTGACAGCCAAGCAATCATGAGTTAAAAATATTGCATGAATGAGAGAAAAAGGTAAAGAGAGGCTCTTAATTAAAAAGAAGCAGTAACAATCAATTAACCCCAAAAAAATGGATTCTGATTCAATCACAAGTTGGAAAGCCTTTTGAAGAAAGGTTCGTCACATATAAAAACATGCAGACACGCTTAAACAGTGAAAGAACTGTCATGCTATCCAGAAAAAGTCTAGTATAGAAGAGTCCAGAGTCATACACAAAAGGGTTCGAACTCAATACATGGATCCCAAGCGAGTTTGAGAGAGTTTAAGGCTCAAACAGAACCTTGGTCTAAACACACAAGACCAAACTCGCCAAAAACCCCGAAATCCTAGGGTTTTGACTTGAATCAGATGCAAAGAAGACAAAAAATGAGGGAACAAGCAAATACAGTAGCAAGTTCAAAGTAAACAGAGTAAGGAACTTAATTCGAAACATAATGAGAGCAAAAGAAACAGTAGAGGAAAACATGTTTAAGCAGGTATTCTAGAGGAAACCTAAAAGGTAAAAAAAATAATAAGAACACTTAATGAACACGGTAGAAAATACAGTAGGCGAGATCATAGTGGAAGGCAAATAGCCGAACATAGTGGGAAAGCATGTGAAAACATAGCATAGAAACATGGTAGAAGGAAGAACAAAATATAGCAAACGTAGTAGAAGAACATGTGTAAGAAAAAAAAACATAAGAACATAGTAGAGACAAACATACACAAAGAAAGGGAAAAGAAAAGTCGGAAAAACACTTAAGCATTTTTCAGAAACCCTAAATCAGAAAGAAGTGACTTTGAAAGTAAAAAATTTTTAAAAGAAAAGTTGGGGAAATCCTTCAAGAACTCAAAATAGAGCATGAATACACACAGATCTGAGGAGAATCGGAGAAAACCTCGAACAACTAGGGTTTCAGGTGAACCCTAGAATAAGAAAGGCTTGGAAAAGGTCCGATCTAAGTCGGATAAGGCTGGACACAGGCTCAAGAGGCTAAGATATGCCGGAGCCAGGCCGGAGATGGCCGGAAATCTCAAGTCGGCGGAGATTTGAGTGTAGACCTTTGAGGTCTAGCCTCAAACCTTCGAGTACCAGGCATATAGGAGCAATGGGGGGTGAGTATGAGGTTTCCATGGCCTGAGAAGCCATGAATTCCGGCGAGAATCGAAGGGATTAGGGTTAGTTTGGGTGGCGGCGACTAGGGTTTGCAGAGAGAATGGGAGAGGAAGGGGATTCAAGGGCGGCGGGTAGAGGAAAATGAATTTAGGGTTGGGGTGTTGGTAGATTAAAAATGGAAAGGGTGCGTGTCAGCCGTTGATCTTTTAGATCAACGGTTGTGATTAAAATAGAATCCGGTCGGGTGTTTTAAACAGGTTAGGGGATTGGGTTGGACTGGTCCGGAATTGGGCCTGGAATTGGGTCAATTAGGGGGATTAATGTGGCTATAATTGAAATGCAGATGGGCTATATATTAAATAGCCAATTTTCCCTTTTTAATTTAATTAAAATGGTTAAAATGATTTTAAATACAAATTGAAAGCACTGAACTAATTAATAATATATAAACATTAATCTAAAAAATACTGGGAGTAATTTTATAGTTGTAAAATGCTATTAATCGTAATATAGGCTATAATTGCAATTTTATGCCATTTAGCTTAAAAAATATCAAATAAATTTATAAAAATATGATAAAATCACCTTAATTATATTGTGGTGTAAATATGAGGATGGAAATAAATTACTCACCAAAATGATAGTTTTGGGCATAATTATTGGATTTTGTACTACTAAACCAAATAATAAAATGATTTTAAAAAGCTTTAAAAATTAGAAAAATTGTCAAAATTCTTGGGCATACTTATATATGCATGTGCATGCTATTTTGAGTATAAAAATAGATAGGAAAAAATTGGGTATCAACACCCATCATTTTAAGGAAGCCTCTACCTTTGCGATTCTCAGGCATTAGCAAGCCCGGAGTTTCCCATACTAGGCCAGCCAGTCCTCCTATCTCCTCCAGCAAAGGTGTTATTTCAATATCCCTAAAGCGGAATACAGCTCTTTCACAATCCCGAAATAATGTGGCAGCCTCTATGATCATGTTATTGGGTTGGATTTCCAGGAGGGATGGTAGATTTCCCAGATATTTTCTGACGAGGTTCTGATCACTAGAGTGTAAATCTTTCCACCAGCTTAGCAACCTTGGGTGGATGTTGGTGACCATGCCTAATCTGGGGACTTCGTGCCTCATATTTCGGCAATGCAAACAAGGTTAGGCCCTTACCCCCACCAGACTCGACTATCTAACATCAACAATTAGCATGAAGCATCTAGTTCTCCAAATAAATGCACAGAACGTGATGACGTTCATTGGGTTTAGGGAAACCCAACGGACTTTGGACAAGGCTATCTTAAAGGATCATCATGTGGACAATATAACTGATTCAGTTAGGTTTGACCATGATGCATGCACAGTTTGAATAGAGTGAGGTTTCTATGGGGTTTTAGACTGGTACCTTTGAGCAGACAACTCAAGGGGGAAGGCTCGGAAGCTGATCGACTAGGTTAACTGCAAATATGCCTTTCCGAATTTAGGGGTTAATGATATAGGAAGAGCGCAACCACTCATTATAAGTGTTGCTATAGTATTTGTTTTGGCACAAGCCCAGTATGATGTTGAGCATGATTACACAATAATTAAAAGCATGTTGACATGTATTTGCACATTAAGAAAGCGATAAATACAATAGTTTCATAATTTAAAGCAATAAAGGAAAGAAACAAGGGAGATACGTCAGTTTTGATTTTAAAGAAGAAATTAAATGCTTAAAGGAATTAAACAAATAATTTCACATAGAGAGGTATAAATTCACAAGAAACAATCTGAAATGGTAAAAGCCTAAAAATCCCCAGCAGAGTCGCCATGCTGTCGCGCCCCCTTTTTCCTTCGCGGAATCAGGTTTTGTGATATTTGGTTTGGGGCAACTCTTTCCTTTTGGGAAAGGGGTTTGCAATTTTTGAAGAGTCGCCACCTAACGATTTTAAGGTGCGTTAGGGTACCTATGGGGTTCAACTACAACTACATTTGATAACCAGAGATAAGGTAAGGGCTTGAAATTATCCCAAGGGGAAGGTGTTAGGCACCCCTTAGGATCCACTAGTGTGGTTCCCGGCCAGATAGTTCTTTGTGAATTTGTGCAATTAACAAGTAAACAAACAAGGCTCAAACAAGAGGAGATTTCAGAAACACAAGTGTTTGGAAATGATAAAATAAAGCAAAGTTTTGAAAGAGTTATAACTAAGCATGCCGACGAATACAAAGGGGGTCCTAGGTTTATTTGTATTATGGATCACATCAATGCAATACCCGGTAATCACTCCTCAAAAGAGGGGCTACACGTGGTATTAGCGCACCGGTCATCATATCCATATCTACCCTTCCCACCCCGTTAAGGTATTAAAGTGCGGATTGGTCTCGACCTCTATTGCATGCTATTACCCGTACCATTCCTATCAGTCTTGGAGGAGCTTAGGACTACTATTCCTATAAGAGGAAGGATTTTAGGCTGACTCTTGGGTTTTTAAAGGTAAAAAGACTAAGGCGACATTCAACACACATAGGACTGCATATTAGGGGAAACATGTAAACAACTAAGAGGCTCATATATACCTCCTCAAGTAAAGCACATAAATAGCATGACTTAAAACACATTTAGGGTCAGAATTTAAAGTACTAAGACAGGGGAGTTTTAGTTGTTGAAGCAGACCAATTTATTACGTAACTCAGATAAGAAGTCCGTATCAGGCCTGCCTGCTGGTTGTAGCAGTTGCTAATTGACAAAGGCGGATTCAGTTTTATCATTATTACTTAAGGCTTGCCTAAGTGTGTATTGTTGATACCCTATAAGAATGATATCTATTACTGATTCAAAATGGCAAAGCAATAACAGTTTTAAACGAGCAATTTGGATCCTATACATGCTTTCTAAACCGCATTAATGAAAGGATAAACTGTTTAAACAGATTCAAAACAGTACGAGTCAAACTGATTTTTTAACTAGACTGGCTTCAGATCCTATAGACATAATATCTATTGTTGCTGATTTTAATCCCTACAGACATGGTATCTAGTATTAAAGGCTGATTTGGTCTTATAGGCATGATATCTAATTTAACATGAAATGAAGCAGGCAGGATTTACGGCGAAATTCCTATAGGCATGATTTCTATAAAATTCTGATTTTAATCCTATAGACATGACATCTAATTTCAAAAAGCTAATTTTTAACCTTGTAGACATGATGTCTGATCATAGCCACTAGATCCTATAGACATGATTTCTAAGTGTGGAGGTAAACATGCGGAACTTTATTAATCACATCCTATAGGCAGGATATCTAAGCGTGGAAGTATAACATGTAGAAATTTATTAAACAGATCCTATAGGCATGTTATCTACCCTCATAATATCTAGAACATACATAATTACCCCGTCCCTTTTTACTAGCCAACCCCAATATTTTTTACAAAATATTACAGACCAAATACTGAATTACATCAGAAAAGTGTAAAATAAGAAGTTACAACCATAGGAAACCTGATTCTGTCTTCCTCTCTGAGTTATGGAATAAACGACCTCAAATGCCACTTGTTTCAAAGCCTTTCTCAAACCTGGGAGTGTCAAAGTTCCCTAAGGGTCTCAAGGGACCCCGGGCAGTGCTTACACCCAGGTTTGCATAACCATATAGAGATGAGTGCAGTGTGGAAGGGACAACCCTTATGTGTCCAAGTTCAGAGGGAGCTCAAGGGTCCCAAGGCAAGGCTCACACAAGAGGGGCAGAACCTAGGTTCTAAGAGTATAATGGAAGTGCATAAATAGAAATTTATTTAAAACTAGGTTGAGAATAGTAAAGGGTAAGGGTGGTTTGAAAACAATAGTAGTAAAACTTAAACTACATAGAATTAGTAGTTGCACAAAGGGGTCAGGGGTTTTGGGAATACATTGCATGAAGCATATGACCCTAGGAGGGGTCAGGTTTGAACATGCACAGCAATAGATGATGCTGGCATGCCCACAAACCAGCCAGAGAACACAAACACACAGAGGGGATGTGGGATTTGGGATTCATACACTTAGGAGAGCATTAATCTAAAAGGGGAAGGGGACACATTTCAACATGCTAGTAATGTAACTTGATTGCAGAAACATAACCAGAAGTCGACAAACATGAGAGAAGTTGGAACTATTACAGAAACATTTTGTTGTTGATGCATGAAAATTAATTAGGACATACCAGTAAAGAAGCAAAGTGCAGAAAGGAAAAGTAAGCAAATTTCCACAGCCTAGCCTTGGCTTTCAGCCGGCTAGACAAAGCAGTAGCACAAGTAGTAATAAAGAAAAGAGAGTTTTAAGTGAAGTGTGTATTCTGAACTCAAGTTGTTCCTCTGTTTGAAAGAAGAGGAGGGTGGGTATTTATAGCTTTTGAAAACGAGTGAAAGTAAGGTAATAAGTAAAGTCTTAACACAAACATGGAAACAATCACAAGTTAGAATCAATTAACCTAAGTGATTCCCTTTAATTAAGGAATCATGGCTTAACGGGTACTAACAAGTTTCAATTAAGGAAAGAAAATCAGTTTGGGGACAAATTGATTATTGCCATAAAAGGGGTAGTAAAAGCATGCAGTAAACAATCAAGTCTAAGTACAAAGAGGCTTATTTTGAAAAGGATTCAGCAAGGTAAAATATCGCAGTAAAGGGAAAAGAATCAATTAATTTAAACAAGCAAGTAGAAATTAGGGCTTGTAAGAAAACTTTTGCAATCAGTCTCAATATCAAGATCAATCAAGGAAGATCAATCAATATATAAATAGAGTGGACAAAAGCATCAGACATGCGAGGCCAAACACATTGGCAAAAGAGATAACACAAACATACAATAGTGGCAGAAATAAGCTAGGATTCAGTAGTAAGAAAAATATTCGAAGCACAGTAGTCAAGTAGGTCAAGTAGTCACATAGAATTAACAGTGAAGAAGAACATAGTATCAGGTAAGAGAGTCAGAACAAAGAACAAGTACACATTTGAACAAACAGTTTCGAAACTCGACTAAGACCAAAAGGGAATTAGGGTTTTTCACAGGCTGAAATAGATAGGAGAACAACATGAGAGAATCGTTTAAACATAGCAAAAATCACAAACAACAATAAGATCGGAGAAGAGATCTTTTGAAAAACTTAAAGGAAAACCCTAATCGTTGAAAAATGAAGAGTTGTTTTGAAAGAAAAGTTGAAGAACCTTCGAGAAAACACTTAAGAAATTCATAGTAAGTACAAATCTAAGAGAGGTCTAAAAGAAAATTGAGAGATCTTAGAGCTAGGGTTTCAGAAAACCCAGAAGAAGTGAGAAAGACTTTGAAAGTTACCGATCTAACCAGGAAAGTCAAGGATCTGCCTTGAAAGGCCATGAATGGCCGGAGAAAGGCCATGGATGGCTGGAGAAAGGCCATGAACCGAAGTCGAGCAAGGACTGGACCAGACCCTTCGAGGTCTGGCCATAAAACCACAAAAACAAACACCCAGGAGCCATAGGAGGCCAATACACATCTCCAATGGCCATGAGAGGCCATGGATTAGGCGGGGGTTGAGGTAGATTAGAGTGGGATTAGATGGCGGCGGCTAGGGTTCGTATGGGTTTCAGAGAGAATTTGAGAGAAGAGGGATTCAAGGGCGGCGTTTGGTGAAGAATGAGGTAGGTTTAGGGGTCTTTCAGGGTTAAAATAGTAATGACGAATATTGGCCGTTGATCTGAATGATCAACGGCCTGGATTAAAGAGGGTAGGTGGGAGTCCGGGTTGGGTCGTTTAATTGGGTTACGGCTCGGGTTTGAATGGGAATTGGGCCGGGGAAATTGGGTTTAATTTGGGGTTACAATTAGGCTAAAATTGAAATACAACTGGGCTAGATTTTAAATAGCCATTTTCCCTATTTATTTTATAAAAAAAAATAATAAATTAATTTCTGAAAACAAATTAAAAGCACAAAAATGATTTATAATATATAATTAACACTTCAAAAATATAGGACCCGATTTTATGAATATAAACGCAATTAAATCTTAAAAGAGGCTAATATTGCAATAATATGCAATTTAGCTTAGAAATAATAAATAAATTTGTAAACATATGCAAAAATTGCCTTAGCTATATTTTATCATAAATATGAAGATCCAATAAGTGAATCATCAAAAATAATAATTTTGGACATAATTATTGGGATTTTATGGATAAAAAAAGGAAATGAATTGATTTAAAAGCCTTCAAAAATTATGAAAAAAATAATAAAATAATTGGACATACTTATATATGCATATATATTCTATTTTGAAAGTATTTTGCATATTGAAAATATATAAGGAAAAAATTGGGTGTCAACACGCTAATGGCGAGAACTGATCCCACGAACCTCCAAAGTCAATAACACATGCTCGGAGCATATCCTCCAAAATCTGAATAGTACGCTCGGACTGTCCGTCGGTCTGAGGATGAAATGCTGTGCTCAACTCGAGCCGTGTACCCAACTCACGCAAAATTGCCCTCCAGAAATGCGAGGTAAACTACGTACCTCGGTCAAAAATAATAGACAGGGGCACACCTTGAAGACGAACAGTCTCCCGGATATAGATCTCAGCTAGCCTCTCTGAAGAATAGGAGAATGCCACATGAATGAAATGCGCTGACTTGGTCAGCCTATCAACAATAACCCATACCGCATCGAACATCCTCTGAGTCCGTAGGAGTCTAACAACGAAGTCCATAGTGATACGCTCCCACTTCCACTCAGGAATCTCAATCTTCTGAAGCAAACCACCAGGTCTCTGATGCTCGTACTTTACCTGCTGACAATTCAAACACTGAGCTACATATGCAACAATATCCTTCTTCATCCTCCTCCACTAATAATGCTGCCGCAAGTCCTGATACATCTTAGCGGCGCCCGGATGAATAGAGTACCGAGAACTATGGGTCTCCACTAGAATCAACTCACGAAGTCCATCCACATTAGGCACACAAACTCGCCCCTACATCCTCAAAACTCCATCATCTCCAACTTTAACCTGCTTGGCACCACCGTGCCGCACTATGTCCCTAAGGACTAGCAAGTGAGGATCATCATACTGTCGACCGAGCGACTGTGCAAGCTAAAACATGGCTGGGCTCACAAACATCCAACCTCATGAACTGATTGGCTAAAGTCTGAACATCCAAAGCAAGCGGTCTCTCATCGACTGGAATATACGCAAGGCTACCCATACTAGCCGACTTCATACTCAAAGCATCGGCCACCACATTGGCCTTCCCCAGATGATACAAGATAGTGATATCATAGTCCTTCAGTAGCTCCGACCACCTTCTCTGCCTCAAATTTAACTCCTTCTGCTTGAACAAATACTGTAGACTCTTGTGATCTGTGAACACCTCACATGACACGCCATATAAATAATGCCTCCAAATCTTCAGCGCGTGAACAATGGCTGCTAGCTTCAGATCGTGAACTGGATAATTCTTCTCGTGAACCATCAACTGTCGCGAAGCATAAGCAATAACTTTGCCATCCTGCATCAACACCATACCAAGTCCAATACGATATGCTTCACAATACACTGTATAAGGCCCTGAACCTGTGAGCAAAACCAACACCGACGCCGTAGTCAAAGCTGTCTTGAGCTTCTGAAAGCTCGCCCCACACTCGTCTGACCACCTGAACATGGCGCCCTTCTGGGTCAAACTGGTCATCGGGGCTGCTATAGATGAAAAATCCTCCACAAACCGACGGTAATAACCTGCCAAACCCAAGAAACTCTGGATCTCTGTAGCTGATGTGGGTCTAGGCCAGGCCTTGACTGCCTCTATCTTCTTCGGATCCACCTAAATACCCTCTGCTGATACAACATGACCCAAGAAGGCAACTGAACTCAACCAAAACTCACATTTCGAAAACTTAGCATACAACTGACTGTCTCTCAAAGTCTGAAGAACGACTCGAAGATGCTGCTCATGCTCCTCTCGGCTGCGGGAGCAGATCAAAATATCATCAATGAAGACAATCACAAAGGAATCCCGATAAGGCTTGAACACCCTGTTCATCAAATCCATAAAAGTTGCTGGGGCATTCGTCAACCCAAATGACATTACTAAGAACTCATAATGCCTGTACCGAGTGCGAAAAGATGTCTTAGGGACATAGGATGCCCTGATCCTCAACTGATAGTAGCCAGATCTCAAATCTTCTTCGAAAACACTTTGGCACCCTGAAGCTGATCAAACAAATCATCAGTCCTCGGCAATAGATACTTGTTCTTGATGGTGACTTTGTTCAACTGCCGATAATCAATACACATCCTCATCGATCCATCCTTCTTCTTAACAAACAACACCGGCACACCCCGGGGCGAGATACTAGGTCTGATAAAGCCCTTATCAAGCAAGTCTTGCAGCTTATCCTTCAATTCTTTCAACTCTGGCGAGGCCGTATGATATGGCAGAATAGAAATGGGCTGAGTGCCCGAAGCCAAATCAATGCAAAAGTCGATACCCCTGTCGGGTGGCATCCCCGGCAGGTCTGTTGGAAATACTTTTGGAAACTCCCGAACAACTGGCATGGAGTCCATAGAAGGAACCTCAGCACTAGAATCACGAACATATGCCAAATAAGTC
Organism: Nicotiana attenuata; assembly: GCF_001879085.1. Taxonomy (NCBI): domain Eukaryota; kingdom Viridiplantae; phylum Streptophyta; class Magnoliopsida; order Solanales; family Solanaceae; genus Nicotiana; species Nicotiana attenuata. Next base: position 52,286,449 of record NC_031994.1, read on the forward strand.
AAGCAACCCTTCTCGACCATACGCCGAGCCTTCGTATAAGAAATAACCCGGCAAAGCTAAGGTCACAGTCTTGGCATGACAGTCCAATATAGCGTGGTAAGGTGACAACCAATCCATCCCCAAAATAAAATCGAAATCAACCATATCGAGGAGTAGAAGGTCTACACCAGCCTCATGGCTCCCAATAACAACCATGCACGAATGATAGATACGGTCTACAACAATAGAATTACCCACCGGCGTAGACACATATACGGGAGGACTCATAGAATCACGAGGCACAAGCAAATATGAAGCAAAATAAGACGACACATAGGAGTATGTAGACCCGGGATCAAATAGAACTGATGCATCTCTATTGCAAATTGAAACCGTACCTGTGATAACGTCATCAGATGCCTCAGCCTCAGGCCTGGCTGGAAAAGCAGAACATCGGGGCTGGGCCCCACCACTCTGAACTACATCCCTAGGACACCCTCCTGCTGGTTGGCCTCCACCTCTAGCGGCCTGACCTCCACCTCTAACACCTTGACCTCCACCTCTAGCTGCCTGACCCCTACCTCTAGCTGGCCGAGTGGGCGGTGGAACACCCGGTGCCTGAACCATAGCACGAGAACCCAGATGCTGAGAATTGCTCGAGGCTCGAGGACAAAATCTAGCAATGTTCCTCGGATCGCCACAAGTATAACAAGTCCTCGGCTGCTGGGACTGCTGACCCTGAAACTGTAAGGCCCCGAAAAAATTTCGCTAAGTAACCTAGGATTTTGTGGTGACACGTAGGCTAATTATAATATTTTTATGCGATTAACATGGTGGGCATCAATTGGATTTGGTAAGCAAGTGTATGAGTCATATATTAAGTAAGGTGGGGTCCAAGGAGAGGCCTAAGTGTAAGCCAAGCGAGAAAAGTTTCATAATAGGCTAAGATTCCAAAGGTACTTGCACTAATCCATACTTTGAAAGAGCATTTCTAAATATGTATAAGGTTTTATGTGATGAATAACCTATCAAATGATAGGTCTTCGAGTCTAGTTTCCAACTCTTTAAAGCGTTTGTCATTTGGACATTCTTACACAAAGTTATGATCAAATTACCAAAGGCTGGAAAAAGGCGATCCTGTGTCAGATATGCGATCACAAAAACCATTATGCGGTCCGCATACTTGATTTGCGATTGCAAATCTGGTCGCAAACTGGACCAGTGTAGCCCAGTTTTGGGCACCGAGTTTTGCGACGCGTTTGCGGCCAGCATACCCATTCTGCGGTCCATTATGCGACTGCAGACCCGCATTCGGAGGGTTAATCTTCCTATTTTTATAACCCGACCCCATTTTAATATATAGTCTTTGGGGCTTCATTTGGGGTCATTTTTCCACTAATTTTAGAGAGAGTTGAGAGCATCTTAGAGAGAGAAGGAGGAACCCAACATTCAATCATCCAATCTTGCATCAATCTTCAAGAATCAAAGAACCCAATCACAAGTTCTTCATCTAAGAGGTAAGATTCTATACATTAGGCTTTAATTTCGAGTTTGGGGTATAAGATGGGGTATTGAGGTATGATTCTTGGGTGTAATACTATTATGTATACATGCATGTATAAAGTAGGCTGGTGGAAAGATTGTTGAACATAAATAAGTAAAGATTTGGTTGGGAAATGAAGGAAACCATGTAAAAGAGATTTGAAATCAAGATGCTCAACTAGTATTTGATAAACTGCTCAAATGAGCTGAAACCATGAATACCTTCCTAATTTGTGTTTAATTTTGTTATGTCTCAAAGTATATTGGGATTGCTAGAATTTCCGGAACGTTGTAGTAACTTAAGGAAAGCTTAAATAAGGTATGTATGGCTAAAACCCCGTCTTTTAGAAATTGAGCTCTATCGATGCTTGTGTAAATGCGGTAAGACTGAACTTTGGATTCTTGCTTTGATTGATACTTACATGAATTGGTGTTGTGACCCTATATTTGTGAAAGATGCATTCCAATATGATCAATGTGCTATTCTTGATAACTTAAAAAGGGTGCAAGGAATATGAATCATGTATTGAAATGCTAAGACCTTAAATTGAGATTGGAGCTACATGTATTGTGCCATCTATGTGAAGTCTCATCTATGCTTACAATTTCTAATTGCTCTTGTGTGCACCTATTGTCCTAAATGGCAAAGCTAATATTGAAATTGGGAACAATGTAAAATGCGGCCTAGTGCCAATAATGATGTGATAAGTTGTGGCCCCAAGTGCCTACGAAATGATATATGTGAAGCGAAATGGCTAATGAGAAGGGAACAATGCCTTGGTAAGGCGGCCTAGCTGTCGGGCCGAGATCGGACTCCGCTCAAGATAGCGGTGGTGTTGTGAATGAATTCCGGAAAAAAAAGAAAATGATATTGTGATTGAAATATATGTCTCAAATGAGGCGACCTAGCCGATCAGGTCGAGATCGGACTCCGCTCAAGATAGCTGTGGTATTGTGAACAATGTTAAATAGTATGAAATGCCCCAAACTAAAAGCTGTGGGAAAATGATCTGAAGATGGCATGATTCTTTTATTTAATAATGTTGTGATCATTTAAAGTGTTTGAGTTGTACTTGTGATTTCATTATTATTGTATGAAAGTTCTTTCTAAATAGATGGTGTTTAGTTATACATAGTAGTGCTATTCGATGGCACTAATGTCCCTTTTTCCGGGGGCGCTACGTCTTTAAATGGATGTAGGTGTTTCTATAGCAGGCAGTGTTGGTCGCAGCTAGTGCCGCATCATCCTTTCAGCTGACTTGGTGAGCCCCACTTCGTTTTGGGGTCCTGTTTCATTTGTTTATCATGTACTTTGTATTTGAGGTATAGCCGGAGCCTTGTTACCGGCATTTCTATATTACATTACTCTTCAGTTATGTTTAGAGGCTCCGTAGACAGGTTGTGGGTAGTGTCGGGTATTGGAATTAAAGTTGAAATATTGATGTTTGGCAAAGATTTATAAATTTGTAATATTTTGATAATTGTGATTTAAGTTGCTAATGGAAATGAAATGGAAGTTGTTAATGAAATACTTACTAAAGCTGATTAATGGAGTCCATCTCCTATTTAATCATGAGTTGGGTTGGCTAGGATGAAACCTAACAGGCTTGCTCAGTCGGGCTTACTCAGTTGAGCGCCGGTCGCGCTCCTCGGATTTTGGGGCGTGACAAACTTGGTATCAGAGCCTAAGGTTTTAAAGTGTCCTAGGATGTCTCAGAGCCGTGTCTAGTAGAGTCCTTCTTATCGGTGTGTAGTCGACCACATCTATAAGTTGGAGGCTATTCGTACATTTAGGAATTTCACCCTTCTTTGATACTCCAAGATCGTGCAGTAGAGCTCAAGATAGGGAGCTAATTTCCATTCTATGTCTTAATCTTAAGATGAGTAATTCATGATTTTGGAAGCAGTAAGGAGGGAATGCCCCCACCATTGAATATGAGGGAGATTGCCCAAGCGTTTGTTAGGAGAATGTATGGAGCCATAGAGGGATTGGTAGAACTTCTTGCTTAGGGGAGTACAATTGTTCCTATTAATGTCTCTGCACCACCAGATCATGTAGTATATCAGTATGTTACCTACGTACGTTAGGGATGTTGAGTCGAGGAGTATTGATTAAGCTATTGCCCTACCAACCTAAAGTCATTAAGTGAGTCAAATCAAAGTTTCTACTCATTGTATATGTACATCCATATTGAAGAATTCTCATAAGCATGGTCTTAATAAGATGTGAGTCACAAAGACTTGTGTGTACCTACTCCTTGAAGGAGCCGTATTGTTCGTGAATCTACTCTATTACAAATTCTCTTATTTACATCCTCTTGTGGAATTAAGTTCTATAAATACGTCCTTGAATGGAGTTATAACTCTAGGATTAATACTTCCCACTTTCTTTTCCTAAATTATTAACGAGGGACTATACCTGATGAATTTCTTACAGAATATTTTATTGAAATGGACAACATCTGCCCACTTGTGCCAATGCATGCACCGTCATAAAGTTTACCTATATGGTGTCGAGTTCCATGTAAAGCATCCCAGTGTTGCGATCCTTCTCGAGTCACTCTTTTACTCAGTTCTGTATATGGCATATATGGTTTGACCATTCAATCTACTCTCTTGCGATATCATCATGAAAGCTTCTCACTGCCTAGTAACATAAGAGCATACCTTAACACCTATCACATGAGTGCATGTCAATCGAAATGGTCACCGTGTGCATAAAGTCTCTCTGAAAATTGGGATCCTCACATCCCCGTCATAGGAAGATATTGTGTCGCCATAACTTTCGTGTCCACTTGGGACATCCCGCAGTAGGAAGCTCACTTTGTCCTAGTATTGTGGTTGCTCGTGGCATGGTCGTATATTGCAGCTGGGAGTTAATATAGTAGAAGCATGTCCAGCTCATAACAAATGTTTATTTTCTCTTTACACCTCCATAACATGTGTTAATTGTGTTCTTTAGTTAGTGAATTCATTGTGCTAGTTTCCCCACACTTGTTCGATAACCATGAGAGAACATATCCTTCTATGAGTCATTGTAACACTTTCTTTCTCGTAAGGACCCTTACTAGGCTCTCCGTCAAGACCAAGCATACCTTTGGGGGTTATTATAGCACAAAGCCTGTTTCTCATGTTTTTCTGTATTTCATTAGCATCTGGGTAGTTCTCAAGTCAAAATCCATGAAGAACTCATTATGAACATCTGCAAACCCTCCATGATTATGCTATACTATCTCATTGGGTTCTCATATCACTCCAAGTTCATCAAGGGTTGATAGCATGCCGTAACTGCTGAGATTGAATGATCTCCTTTCGATAAGGGATTATCTACACTTGCGCTAGTCCAACGACCTGCTTATCAGTCTAACTCTCGCCTTTAGGTTTTGGGTTGACTAAGGAGAAATACACCTAGTAACACATTCATATGTCAAAGCCTTTCTCTCAGTCAAGTCTTATAGCATCTCCCAATGTGGTTTGTAATAGCTGGTTGTGTAGAAGTGTGTTGTAGTGCTTCATTATGAAGTAGAGTTGCTAAACATAATTGGACTTTAGAATTCTGGATCTATACATCACGTGACTTCATACAAAGATCTTCTTTAAAAAATGTAGCTTCTCGTAACCGCTTTATATTACCACCCTTCCTAGTGGTTACAATGTAAAGGTTACTTCCATAAAGCTCTTTCACTTTCTTTTCATTTGTCTTGCATCGTGTGTTGTTTACCCGTAATCTTCAATGCGATATTATCTCAATGTCTCGACTAGTTATCCAACTATACGATTCGATTAAATTCACCTCATTTTTATGTACTCTACAAGTACCCCTTTTCTAGAAGGACACTGAAAGTGGGTAAATCCCCCTTTACTATAGACTTCTAATGTCTTCGACTTAGTTTAAGCTTGTTGGTTCCAAATGGTGCTCATTAGTTTTGCTACCCTACTATCCATTTCATTTGATAACTCTCATTGTAAAATTCATTTATGTTTCATGGCATCAAAGAGGAAGCCTTGTAGCATTAAGGATGGGGACATATTCCTTTTGTTAGAATAAATAAATATTGCTGGTATTCCTTGTAGATGTTCTTCTAACAACCATTTACCTGCTCTGCTTGTCTCTGTTAGATAACCTAGGTTACTTTTCCCCGATAAATGCATTAAGACGTCTCATTCTTTCAAACTTATCCATGTGGGCACTTTGAGGCCTTGTTTTATACCAACTCGTAATGGTTTTAAGTACTTTCTCGCCATTGTTATCAATTTTCTAGGGCTACGTGGGCTTGTCTCGTGGGTTCCAAAAGTAATTATTTCCCCTAAGTTCAAGCTTTGCCATGGTTTCAACCAAAGTGCGTCCCTTTTTAAAAGTCTTAAATGGGTCGGATTGGATGGGTTTTGTGGCATTCTTCTCACTCGGCTTCTAGAATAATTGACTATATCATTGTCATGTGAGGGGAATTTTGCTACCCTTGTTATTCCACCTCCTTGGGTGGATAGGAGTGTCATTTGTCCTTCTCCCCGGAGCATCATGTTAACCATTAGAACGCCTCTAACCAATACATGATTTCATCCCAACATTTAGATGTCCTAGCTATGTGGTTTTACTCATGAAGGGTGTGATTAGATGCCTTCAGATTTTTGCACATATCATGAGCATATTGATTTGGAAGACAAGTTGTCGTACCTTTAGTTCTCTCATATAGGGTCAATTGTCAGGGAGGGTTAAGCTGTTTGAATTATGATAATCTCATAAGTCTTTTAACTTTATTTTCATCCTCATGGGCTTATGGCATAGATTCCTTGTGTCAGCTAACGTTAGGAGTGTAATTCCACTTCATGTATTTTGAATCCCATATCCCATTCAAGGTGCCAAAGTATAAATTGATTTTCCCTTCACTCTAGGAAACAACTGGGTCATGTACTTGAATATTTCTCCTTAATGATTCCTATTGCCAATGTACTACTTACCCCTATGCCTCATTTGTGTAATAATTGATATCATCACAGTGATTAACCATGTCAGCATTTTTAGTTGTAACTTTCATGTCCCTTAGCATATAACCTCAGAAAGTACTTTACTCAGCGCATTAATGAATTCCTAGATAACTCCAGCCCAATCTTGAACTCTGTGTTCCTCATTGCATTAAATTTATTACGTATTGAAGGTCCAAACATGTCAAATGGGGATCATCCCCGTGTGATCACATATGTTCGATAGGTAGTTTTATGGCCAGTTTATGATAGCACATCTTAAAGTAATCGTCGAAGGTCATCAAAGGTATTGCATGGGTATTCGCGTAGAGATTTAGAATTCAGGAGGGTGAACCGGTTATTCTCAAAATTTTCCCATGTATATGTTATGTGAATTGATAATGAAGAGTACGTAAGCGCATTTCCCATTAGGTCGCACTAGGAGTATGAAACCATAGTTGTTCTTCATAAATTTGTATTTTCATATGTCCATGTCTAAGAAGGTAGGTGAAGATCATTTGTATATCATCTTGGTGTAAATTATTGAAGGTGAATGTTAATGGATAGTTAGCTTATGCGAGGTATCTAGCTGTCATCCTTGTTAGATAAGTTTAGGGGTTGGGATTGCTTCCGTGAATGTGCTATGGCAAAGCTTGTGAATCGAGGAGGCCACCTTGAAGGCCGAAAGTGTCGTGGAAGGGAAATATTTTCGCTTGATTGTATATCCAAAAGCTTTGACTTGAAAGATACGTTCTAGGTATGATTTAGAAATGTGCGGTTCATGTACAGGTATCCTTATGATAATGTAGTGCTTGTAATTGTGAAACTGGTATTGTCGATATATACATTGTGGTGCTTTCTCTCGTTGTGGACGTGTTGTTAGGCTGGTTTTCATGGTTCTCTAACAGGTGGATAGGCCTAGTTACAAAGGAGACTCTGCCGAAATTTTTGAAAAAAAAATTTGGGAGTTAGTCAAAATTTAGGGACTTGAGGTAGGTTAGAAAGGAGATATATTAAGTTAAGCATTTAGGGCGAACTCTACTCCTCATTCGAGGACGAATGATCATGGGGGGGGGGGGGGAATGTAAGGCCCCGGAAAAATTTCGCTAAGTAACCTAGGATTTTGTGGTGCCACGTAGGCTAATTATAATATTTTTGTGCTATTAACATGGTGGGCATCAATTGAATTTTGTAAGCAAGTGTATGAGTCATATATTAAGCAAGGTGGGGTCCAAGGAGAGGCCTAAGTGTAAGCCAAGTGGGAAACGTTTCATAATAGGCTAAGATTCCAAAGGTACTTGCACTAATCCATACTTTGAACGAGCATATCTAAATATGTATAAGGTTTTATGTGATAAATAACCTATCAAATGAAAGGTCTTCGAGTCTAGTTTCCAACGCTTCAAACCGTTCGTCATTTGGACATTCCTACACAAAGTTATGATCAAATTACCAAAGGCTGGAAAAATGCGATCCTGTGTCAGATATGCGATCGCAAAAACCATTATGCGGTCCGAATACTTGATTTGCGATCGCAAATCTGGTCGCAAACTGGACCAGTGTAGCCCAGTTTTGGGCACCGAGTTTTGCGACGCGTTTGCGGCCAGCATACCCATTCCGCGGTCCATTATGCGACTGCAGACCCGCATTCAGAGGGTTAATCTTCCTATTTTTATAACCCGACCCCATTTTAATATATAGTCTTTGGGGCTTCATTTGGGGTCATTTTTCCACTGATTTTAGAGAGAGTTGAGAGCATCTTAGAGAGAGAAGGAGGAACCCAACATTCAATCATCCAATCTTGCATCAATCTTCAAGAATCAAAGAACCCAATCACAAGTTCTTCATCTAAGAGGTAAGATTCTATACATTAGGCTTTAATTTCGAGTTTGGGGTATAAGAAGGGGTATTGAGGTATGATTCTTGGGTGTAATACTATTATGTATACATGCATGTACAAAGTAGGCTGGTGGAAAGATTGTTGAACATAAATAAGTAAAGATTGGGTTGGGGAATGAAGGAAACCTTGTAAAAGAGATTTGAAATCAAGATGCTCAAATGAGCTAAAACCATGAATACTTTCCTAATTTGTGTTCAAATTTGTTATGTCTCAAAGTAGATTGGGATTGCTAGAATTTCCGGAATGTTGTAGTAACTTAAGGAAAGCTTAAACAAGGTATGTATGACTAAAACACCGTCTTTTAGAAATTGAGCTCTATCGATGCTTGTGTGAATGCGATAAGACTGAACTTTGGATTCTTGCATTGATTGATGCTTACATGAATTGGTGTTGTGACCCTATATTTGTGAAAGATGCATTCCAATATGATCAATGTGCTATTCTTGATAACTTAAAAAGGGTGCAAGGAATATGAATCATGTATTGAAATGCTAAGACCTTAAATTGAGATTAGAGCTACATATATTGTGCCATCTATGTGAAGTCTCATCTATGCTTACAATTTCTAATTGCTCTTGTGTGCACCTACTATCCTAAATGGCAAAGCTAATATTGAAATTGGGAACGATGTAAAATGCGGCCTAGTGCCAAGAATGATGTGATAAGTTGTGGCCCAAAGTGCCTATGAAATGATATATGTGAAACGAAATGGCTAATGAGAAGGGAACAATGACTTGGTAAGGCGGCCTAGCCGATCGGGCCGAGATCGGACTCCGCTCAAGATAGCGGTGGTGTTGTGAATGAATTCCGAAAAAAAAAAGAAAATGATATTGTGATTGAAATATATGTCTCAAATGAGGCAACCTAGCCGATCGGGTCGAGATCGGACTCCGCTCAAGATTGCGGTGGTATTGTGAACAATGTTGAATAGTATGAAATGCCCCAAACTAAAAGCTATGGTAAAATGATGTGAAGATGGCATGATTCTTTTATTTAATAATGTTGTGATCATTTAAAGTGTTTGAGTTGTACTTGTGATTTCATTATTATTTTATGAAAGTTCTTTCTAACTAGATGGTGTTTAGTTATACATACTAGTGCTATTCGATGGCATTAACGTCCCTGTTGCCAGGGGCGCTTCGTCTTTAAATGGATGTAGGTGTTTCTATAGCAGGCAGTGTTGGTCGCAGCTAGTGCCGCATCATCCTTTCAGCTGACTTGGTCGGGGTTCTGTTTCATTTGTTTATCATGTACTTTGTATTTGAGGTATAGACGGAGCGTTGTTACCGGCATTTCTATATTACATTACTCTTCAGTTATGTTTAGAGGCTCCGTAGACAGGTTGTGGGTAGTGTCGGGTATTGGAATTAAAGTAGAAATATTGATGTTTGGCAAAGATTTACAAAAATTTGTAATATTTTGATAATTGTGATTTAAGTTGCTAATGGAAATGAAATGGAAGTTGTTAATGAAATACTTAGTAAAGTTGATTAATGGAGTCCATCTCCTATTTAATCATGAGTTGGGTTGGGTAGGATGAAACCTAACAGGCTTGATCAGTCGGGCTTACTCGGTTGAGCGCCGGTCGCGCTCCTCGGATTTTGGGGCGTGACAAACTGTCCTATTTCTCTGAGTTCCTTCTGAATTACTTTCAAATTGATACTTCTCCTCGTCATAATACCACAATTCTCAACCAAGACTCACCACATGAGACCCTAGCATAAAACCGTACTGCCCTAAGGCTCATAAGCCGCTAAATGCTCTCTTAGGCACCCCAAAAGTACCATAACCGAGATACCCACTCTAAAGAGACCTTCTATGAATTTAAAATTGTTCCTCTTACCTTCCTGATACAGAATATAGAATCCATAATGATATAGAAATAATGCGAGCGTCGACACCGTCCAATGTAACTCTCAACTTCTAGCCATATAAAAATCCGCAATATTCTCAATTGCCACGTATAAATCTTGAATTCATTAGAACCATCTCGAGAGTCATCCACTCTACTCAAATCTCAATAGCACCGCCCAAACGGACCGAACGACCCGTGCCCCATTTGCACCCCGACACCCTAAGAAGTAATTCACACCTCTAAGCAACCGAGCAAATTTCTACTCCATGAACACTACATCCTTCACGAATAACCACTCAATCATTCCATGATTTCCATATACCTATAGAGTGTAATACAACCCGTATCCAGAAATTCCCTTATTCGAGTTATCCTCAATCTCAACCTTTGTAAGCCATAGCTGATTCACGAGTATACCTCATACGGAAATCAATACAACACATAACCGGACAATCAACCCGTCGATAGCAGACTCCCCCACTTGGCTCAAAGACAAGGAATAAAGCATTTAATAACTTATAATACCCATACACTGTTGCTGCCTAAAATCCCGCACTAAAATTAAACTAAATCCTTCATAAGCTTATGTAACACAAACCATCTAATATCTTAAATCATCTGCAAATCTCGGATTCACCCTTGTAACAGTCAAGCCAACTCTCATAAATGATCCAAAATCAAATTGCAACACATATAATTCACTAGTAAAAGAGAACTCGCTACAAAATAACATAGGGATCACACAAACCTCAGGACACCCCGCAGGAGATAACCTACTTGCTTCGCCTCAAACTAACATCTCTTTATACCCTTCCATAGTCATAACTATTACACAATCACTTAATCTTCCTGAGTCTGAATTCATATCATGACATGAAAATCTACTTCACGCCTCAACTAAACAACATGAAAAGATCATTCAACACATTCATAACTCGAGACTATACGTCAAATCAAGATGGAAATCAAGCACCCAATAGTTATTTCTACACCTCAAGCAAACCCTTCTCGTCATATTCAAACCAATGAACACATCTTGCAGTCACATGATACTCATCACGTAGCCATCCAATCACAAATTCCACTAATAGGGACACTACCAAACATATAAATCCAAAAGCATGTGCTTACACAATCAACACCTCTGTGCTCAAGCTACAGTCAAAACCCAGCCTCAAGTCATCCAAACTGGCCCATCATCAACACACAGAAATAACATCTCGCACCTTATCTAGGGAATCACAAATCGTCGATGCACAGCTGATACCGAGCGCTCAAGTGCACATACGAATGCGTGGAAGGAATTCAAAGGATTATGCTTCAAGCTGAATCAATGCCGCACAATAAGGAAAGAAAGATGGGAAGTATATCCTAAATGCCCTGTAGCCTCTCGAAGATAGGTATAGACGTCATCATACCGATCCGCAAGACACTACTAGTCACTTTCTCATGACTTGTATGAACCTAGAGCTCTAATACCAAACTGTCATGGCCCAAAATCCACTAGTCATGATGGCACCTAACCCAACCTGCTAGGTAAGCCAACTAATAACTATTCAATTTCAATAATATTAAAAAAACGATTAAATAAAAGAATTATCTGAATCTTATTCCTTTCCCAAGGACTGGTAGTACAAAACATGAGCTTCTAAGAATAGAATCTACAAAGCTGATATGAAGTAAATACATCTTCTGTTTGAAAAGTACATAAACAGAGTTTTATAAATCTACGACTACCATAAAAAAGAGGCAGCTACAACCGGAATGCAGATACATCTTCAAATCCAGCAACTATCGAACATAGCAACAACATCAGTCAACATCTGCACGCAATGTGCAGAAGTGTAGTATAAGTACGACGGACCCCATGTACTGGTAGGTAACAAACCTAACCTTAGGTTGAAAGTAGTGACGAGCTGGAAAATAGGTCGGGTCCAACACCAATTACCAACAGCAGTTCATAACAACATAGAGCATATAAATAAGGAAGTAACTCAGAGATAAAATGCTTAGCTTTTTCACAATTTTTTCGAAAATAGTTCCGCTTTTTCAAGAATATCAGTGAAAATCAAAATCTTTTACCGAAATTATTGAAAAATATGAGATAGTTTGATAACTGTAATTTTTCCAAAATAAAATACTTTCCACAATAAGTAAGATGTTTCATTTTCTTTCTAGATAGCATGTGTGAAATACCTCTCTATGCCCACATATCAATGTGTGTAAAAAGTCGTGAATGATGTGATACCGTACATCGTGAGGAAAAATGAATATCTATGCCTGTTTGTCATGTGTGCATGCCAATGCCATGTATCTCATAGATAAATCATGTACCCACACTCTCAGAGTACTCAATCTTAGTGTCTCACATTTTCCACTCATCATGCTCAACCACTCGATATTGTATATGGCCCATTGGCCTAGGGAAGATCCATCTCGGAATATATACATCACTGACCATCAGTCACTCAGTACCGAGGAAGTCCAATCCAGCCCCATGGAGAAGATCCATTTCCAGGTACATAAATGCTTCGGACAATATCCATTTCTAGGGAAAGTCCATCCCTCAGTATAATCAACGGCGCTCACTGTGGGTGTGTAGAGACTCCGGAGGGGCTCCTACAACCCAAGCGCTAAAATCTGCACGGAAAACATACGTGTCATAGTATGAATATCAGAATCTGCACCGACAACTCACGTATTGCACGGATAACTCACGTGCTAAAGTATCAATATAACAATCTGCACGGACAACTCACGTTCTATAGTATCAATATCCTCGCAATCAGGCCCTCGACCTAACTCAGTTATCAATCTCTCCAGTCTCTCTCTCTCGTGCTCACAATGTTATGAAACTACCCCGAATATGATGATGTGATGTATCAATAAATAACAACAGAGACTGAGATATGATAAGCATATGAATGCGTATGACTGAGTATGAAAAACAATGTAAGCAGATAACTCAACAGCAGAAATAACCTCAGTGGGTGCCAACAGGATAAGCATGTAGCCTAGACATTGTGTCTAACATGGATCACAACTCAATAGCTCAAGTACGTAGAAATTTCATGATTACAGGTAAGGTCAGGTAACAACACAGTACCACAGAAGTAACAGAGTCGCAATTCACATGGTGCACGCCCACACGCCCGTCACCTAGCATGTGCGTCACCTTAACACCGATCACATAGCACATAATTCGGGGTTTCATACCCTCAGCAGTAAGTTTAGAAGAGTTACTTACCTCGAACAAGCCAATTCCAATACCGAGCAAGCCAAGCAATGCTCCAAAAATGCCATCTCGCGCGTTCTGACCTCTGAACGGCTCGAAATTAACCAAAAACAACTCAAATACATCAAACAATGCTAAAGGAACCAATCCCAATCGAAAAAGGTTGAATCTTTAATCAAAATCCCAAAATTCGAAAAAAATCCCAACCCAGGCCCGCACTTCGAAACCCGAAAAAACTTAAAAAATCCGACAACCCATTTAGTTATGAGTCCAACCATACTAATTTCATCCAATTTCGACTCTGAATCGATGTCCAAAACTCAATTACTCACTTTAGAAATGTTTTTGATAAAAATCCCCAATTCTCTGATCAAAATATGGATTAATTCAAAAATGAACTTCTGTGATCATATTAAAATACAAAAAATATAGTTATATACTGACCCACATGAAAAGACGAGAAGAACGCCACAAAAATCACCTCAATCGGAGCTTTAGAACTCTAGATATTCTCAAAATAACAAAAGAACGCAGTCTGATTTTTTTATACACAGGGATTTTCGCTTTTGCGATAAAAAATCTGCACCTGCGCATTTCCAGTTGTCATTTCCGGTTTTGCGGACCATTTCTCGCACCTGCGGGGCTGCTTATGCAAACCCAACTTCGCATCTGCGAAAACACCAGCACCAACTCTCTTCTCCTACACTAAAATGAGTATAGCTCCCTCATACGATGTCCAAATTCGATAATTCTTTTTGTTATGGCTCCGTAATTATGATACGGATCTAATGCTTCAATCAAAATAGAAATTGGATCTTATTTGATTAATGTGGTACCATTTATGCTTTGAAGAAACGATGTCGAAACATAAAAAACAAGCGCAACACAACCCAAACCTATCCGAAACTCACCTGAGCCCCTTGAGACGCCGTTCGAACATACCAGCAAGTCCCATATTTTAACACAGACCTACTCGAGGCCTCAAAACACACATAACAACATCGAAACGACAAATCACACCTCAATTCGAAATCACTGATCTTAAAACATCAAACTTCCACAACCGATGCCGAAACCTATCAAATCACGTCCGATTGACCTCAAATTTTGCACACAAATCACATTTGACATTACGGACCTGCTGCAACTTTTGGAATTGGAATTCGACCCCGATATCAAAAAGTCTACTCCCGGTCAAACTTTCCAAAATTCCAACTTTTGCCATTTGAAGTCAAATTTTTCTATGGACCTCTAAATTATAATCCGGACGCGCTCATAATTCCAAAATCACCCAACGGAGCTAACGGAACCATCAGAGATCCAATCCGAGTTCAAATAGTAAAAGTCAAACTTGGTCAAACATTTCAAATTTAAAGCTTCGAACTGAGAAGCATTCGTCCAAATCAATTCCGAATAACCTGAAAACCAAAACCGACGATTCACATAAGTCATAATACATCATACGAAGCTACTCATGCCCGAAATTTACCGAGCGACGTGCAATTGCTCAGAACGACCGGTCGGACCGTTACACTCGCGTTCCTGTTATACCCATTACTCTTCCGTTTTTGCATGTTCTGCTTAAAAAATTTGTAATTGCTCCAATAATTAATGTCGAATCCCTTCTCATTCAGGATTGGCTATTTTTTGTTCTAATCCGTACATATAAGACTTCACGAATAAATCTTCTTGAGAATATAAACGAAGGAATTAAACGATAATGCTAAAAGACAATGACAAATGCTAAAAGCGAATGAAATAAAAGAAGAATTCTTATTGATTTTGCTTCTGCTCGAAGATATGTTGCTTGCTCAGTAACGATTTAATAATAATGATTCATAGAGTACAAGAGTTTTTCAAATACATTTACATAGTGGGAGAAACGGAGGTATAAATAATAAGACTCTTTGTAATCAATCCTCATATATTCCGGTGATCCCCGTTACTCTTTCATTTTTCAACGTTACACTTAAAGGATTTGTAATTGCCCCAATAATTAATGTCGAATCCCTTCTCATTCAGGATTGACTATTTTTTTGTTCTTATCCGTACATATAAGATTTCACAAATAAATCTTCTTGTATTGACTCCTTACTGAAAGTGATATCAACAATCCCGGTATCAGTAATTTTGGCTCAATTTATCTCACATTTATTCTTGAAGTGACCTTCCAATTCATTGGTCGTTTTCATGCATGTAATTTGGCATCATTTACCACGTGTGATAATTGACACGCCTATGTGGTAGGCCCATTTTTTACCAATGCTTAAGTCTCTTGTATCTTTAATTTTTAACTCTTGGTCAAGAAATATTTTTAAGGCATTTATATCATTTCCATTTAGGATTATATCATCGAGTGATTAAAAAGATACTAAAAGACACAAGAAAAGTTTGAGGAAGCTGGATATACATACATTATTGTCCTAAACCTCAAAAGGTTTTTTATAAAACAACTGTATAGCAAACTAAGTGGAGCTTTCCCTAAAATATCCTGGGGATCGCAATCCATTTGGATTCCCAAATGATATTTATTCTAAGGATGGAAGCTCATGACAAGCAACGCAAGGGATGGACTAGCTAAATGGGGTGTCATCAGTGAAAGTACAAGAGGGGGATGAATTGTTTATTTTTAAACTTAATAGCTATCAGTTGACTAGTTTTACGATTAGTTGACTAGATATAAGAACTTGATACTAGAAAAGACAGAATTTAAGATGCAGAATTTAAATGCAGGAATTAAAGACACCAGAGTTTTTATACCGGTTCTGATTCAATGTGAATCCTAGTCCAGTCTTCTTGGGTTGCAAGGGAGTTCCTTTTTAGTGAATGAGTTTCTTCGAGAATACAGAAAATGGTGTGATCTACACAAATAGCTTAGTTCCTATGTCACTCGTGTTTTTTGATACAATGCCTCACCAGTGTTGTTCTCTCTTTCTTCTCTAACTTGTTACACAACAGATCTAGTAGAGCTAAAATATTTGTTTGCAGTAGAATAAAGAGAGGGTATTTGGTTCGATCAAAGTATATGGCTCTAGGGTACAGATACAAGTTTAAATACTTTGAGAGAGGCTTGGTTTCTGGAGAGATTTGCCAACCCAAGGGATTTGAACCTTAGAAAGGAATTGATTCTTTCCAAGAATAAGTTCATACAGTAACGGCTATGTTGACGAGAGACTTGAATGATTCTTCATATATGCTTCCCAAAATCTCGCTCCTTCCATATTTGGATAAGCTTGATTTATTTGATTCCTTAAGTCTAGGATTGATTGATTCTGTCTTGGCTTTGATTGATTTCTCTAATTTACGGATTGCTTCCCTTGATTCCTTCCATCTCGTAGCTATCCATTGGTTCCTTGATCTTTGCTAATCTCGGATTGCTTTCCTTAATTTTCTTGATTGATTGCTTCCATCTCGTAGCTAACCATTGATTCCCTGATCTTCTCTGATTGATTCCTTCAATCGTTGAATGCTATCCGTGAGTTCCTACTGATATATTATTTGCATCATTAAAATCAGATCTAACAATCTCCCCCTTTTTGATGATGACAAAATAATATATATGTATAAACAACAGTTGACTTCCCTGTATTTTACTCCCCCTCAATGAGAGCAGTTGACTTGTCCATGGTTATAGTTGCTGATGCTTTTGTAGCTGACTCCTGCTACAGAGGAGTTTTTGTAGTTGACTCCTGTTACAGAGGATCCATGACTCCCCCTTAAATAGTGCCAAGATGCTGACGTGCACTTACCCTTCAGTCGAGTGAACTTGTGTGCCTGTGCAAATACATACATATATCCTGCAAATACATACATATATCCTTCTCCCCCTTTTTGGCATCAACAAAGAGGGAATAGATAGAGCAAACCACGAACTAAACCAGGATTTATAGCATTATATTATAGCAAAAAAACAGAACAAAACAACAAAAAAAACATTATCCAACGACTGATTTGACAGTCCAAAAATAGCACAGCAAAAATGTCTTAAACATCCATATTAACGACGCAGAAAGTAGGTGAGAGTATTGCAGATTGCCTCCTTCAGTTGGTCAAAGCTGGCATTGGCTGAAATGCTCGTTCCATCAAACTTGTCATGAACCTCCTTGAATGTCTTGACAACGTTCTCCCTTACTCTCAGAACAACAACTCTTATCTTGGATATATCAGTGGATATATCAGACCATGTATGGAGATGGCACGAATGTTACCAAAAGTGGACTGAGTGGCTGTAAGGATATCTTTAATTGCAAAGAGTTGATTGTCAATGACACGAAGCTTTTCAGCAAGGTCAGGATCACTAGGGCTAGGATGAGAAACATAAGGTTTGGGTTTGGAATCTATTGGAGAATGCTTGACTTCTCCTTCTTGCTTCTTAACCCATGAGCCTTTCACACTCACATACCCCATACTTGCAAAGGCTCTGGAATTGTAAGACTTCGAAACAGTGATAGAAGGATATGCAGATAGGGAAATTTGGTGAGCTTCCAGAATGTGAGTGATGGCTATACCATAGGGTAGAGTAGTGGTATCTTCTGCACTTTCAATCATAAAGTTGATGACCCATGAGGATAGCTTGACTTTGAGTTTGGTCACAAGGCAATAGACCAGAAAGGTGTCTCTTTGAGAGAAGGTGGAGAAGGAACCAGTGCGAGGAAGCAGAGTAGTTGCTACAATATGAGCCAGGACTCGAGTTTCGAAACTAACATCACTGGGACCTAACTGGTTGGGGATGGATTCAGAGGAACACTCAGCAATACACCATTTAGCTTGATCAAAGGAATTTTCAAATTCATCGGGCCAGGTATTTTTAAAGAGCACGGGAAAACCAGAACACTTACACTGAAAGAGTGAATCAAACATGGCACAATCAAGAACAATGCGCGTACCTAACACTAAGGATTCCAACTTATCAAGTTTACTAGAGCGAAGAATAGCATAAACTTCTTTACCAGGGGTTCATAGACTTTAAGCGGAGGAATAGAGAGGAATTTTGACCACCCTTGATAAACAAAAAGATCTTTTACCTTGCAATTTTGGGCTTCCATGTCGTCAAGGTCGACTACCCTTCCATGAGCAATGGGCTTGTCTTTCAGGGCAATGGAAAAATCCCTATTTGGAGAATCCCAGAAATTCAGGTCGGGACTCTAGGGAGATAGAAAGATCTATCTTGGATTTCTTTGGAGTGGAGGGAACAAGGGGATCTTCCATAGGTCATTTTCCTAAAGCTTTTTCTCCTAAGATTCGATAGTGATGAGACAAATCACCCTGCGAGGAAGCGGAACCTTCAGAATGGTTGGACCCTAGGTCTACTGGTTCGAGGGGCATAGAAGGGGGTTTTGTTCTGGAGCGGGTACTTTTTCTGGTGGAGGCAGAGGGGTTTTTGGGGTGTTTAGCCATTGAAGGATTTTAATTTAGGCAGAGATTCTGAGAAGGGTTTTCTGGGTGATAGAGATAATGGGGATTGAAAAGAGACTTCCGTCTTAAAAAGAGGGATTCTGAAAATTCTAACGGTTGAGTACAGAAAAAGGAAAAGGCGTCAGTTGAGCAGACGCGATGATTGGCTTTCCATCTTTGAACATCACAACTGATGTGAAAAGAGAGGAAAAGAGAGAGAAAACAGAGGCGCATTTAATGAAGAAGTTAGAAATAAAATATTAGACAAACAAGTTAACCTGATTACACATAGGTCCTACAATTTATTATTAATGCAAATAATGCCAAGTAATTCTCTTAAAGCACAAAATCTGTCCTCTAATAAAGGCTTAGTAAAAATGTCTGCTAATTTATCAGTTGTTCCAACAAAAGATATTTCTATGTTTCCTTTAAGAACATGATCTCTAATAAAATGATGCTTAATGTCTATATGCTTTGCTCTAGAATGATGCACAT
The DNA here is from genome assembly GCF_001879085.1 of Nicotiana attenuata. Classification (NCBI taxonomy): domain Eukaryota; kingdom Viridiplantae; phylum Streptophyta; class Magnoliopsida; order Solanales; family Solanaceae; genus Nicotiana; species Nicotiana attenuata. The sequence continues at coordinate 52,305,811 of NC_031994.1, forward strand.
GGTTTTTTGAAAGACATATAGCACTAGAATTATCACAGAAAATTTGAATAGGCTTAAAAAATAATTCATAGTCACCAAGTTCATGAGACATCCACAGTAAATGTGCACAACATTGTCCAATAGAAATATATTGAGCTTCAGTCGTGGATAGTGCAACTGATCCTTGTTTTTTACTGTTCCAAGATATCAAGGCTTTGCCAAGCAATTGACATGTTCCACTTGTGCTTTTTCTTCCTTATCACCTGCAAGATCAGCATCTGAAAAACCTTCTAATTTAAATATATTTGAATGAGGATACCATAATCCTGAGAGATAGTTCCAGTGAGATATCGAATAATTCTTTTTACTGCAGTCAGGTGAGATTCCTTAGGAGCTGACTGAAACCTGGCACATTTACAAACACTAAACATAATATTCGGTCGACTAGCTAAAGAAGAGAACCAATCATTCCACGATACTTAGTTTCATCAACAGATTTTCCTTGTTCATCCTGTCGAGACTTGTTGAGGGACTCATTGGTGTGCCAATAGCTTTGGCATTGCTCATACCGAATTTTTGGATCAACTCCTTTGTGTATTTAGTCTGACATATGAAAGTTCCTTCTTCTGATTGTTGAATTTGGAGTCCAAGGAAGAACATTAGTTCTCCCATCATGCTCATTTCGAACTCACTTTGCATAAGATTGAAAAATTTCTTGCACATAAGAGGATTAGTACTACCAAATATAATATCATCAACATAAATTCGAATAATGAGATTACCTTCTGATGATCTTTTAATAAACATAGTAGTATCTACTTTACCTCTTGTAAACCCATGATCAATAAGAAAAGAGCTTAATCTTTCGTACCATGCTCGTGGAGCTTGCTTCAGACCGTACAGTGCTTTAGTTAGCTTATACACATGATATGGAAACTTTGAGTCTACTATCCCAGGGGGTTGCTTCACATATACTTCCTCTTCAATGAAACCATTTAAAAAAGAACTTTTAACATCCATCTGAAATAACTTGAATCCTTTGAAGGATTCATATGCCAAAAGAATTTGTATAGATTCCAGTCAAGCTACTGGGGCAAAGGTTTCGTCATACTCGACTCCTTCTTGTTGTGAGTATCCTTGAGCAACTAATCTGGCTTTGTTTCTTACAACTTTTCCATCCTCATTGAGCTTGTTTCTGAAGACCCACTTTGCTCCTATTACAGGAATGTTTTCAGGTTTGGGTATCAATTTACATACTTGATTTTTGTCGAAGTGATCTAACTCTTCCTGCATCGCTTGCATCCAGCTTGAGTCTTTAAGAGCTTCCTCTATTTTCTTTGGCTCAATCTGAGAGATCAGTGCTATGTTTGCTTTCTTCTGAAGAGCTCCTCTAGTTTTCATTCCTTCATTTGGATCTCCTATAATGAATTTTTAAGGGTATTCAGGTTCACTTCTCCATTCGTTTGGACGAACTGTATGAGTAGTCGACTCCTTTGGAGGTTCTGGTAGATTGTTGCTGGTTTCATTAGTTGACTCTATCACAACATCAGATCCATCAGTCGACTTTTGCGATTTGCTTGTCTCCGGACTTTCTTGAATTTGATTTTCATCACCTGCAATAATTCCTTTCTCGATCGAGAGGTTATTTTCATCAAATATAATATGCACAGATTCTTCCACACACACTGTGCGTTTGTTATATACTCTAAAGGATCTGCTATTTAATGAATAACCCAAAAAAATACCTTCATCACTTCTTGGATCAAATTTTCCAAGATTGTCCTTACCATTATTGTGAATGAAACACTTACTTCCAAAGGGATGAAAGTAACTAATATTAGGACGTTTACCTTTCCACAGTTCATAAGGAGTTTTCTTCAGAATTGGCCTTATGAGACATCGGTTGAGAATGTGACATGCTGTACTTACTCATTCTGCCCAGAAATGGTTTGGTAGGGAATGATCTAGTAGCATCGTTCTTGCCATATCTTGTAGTGTTCTATTTTTTCGTTCCACAACTCCATTCTATTGGGGTGATCTTGGTGTAGAGAAATTATGAGTATATCCTTGATCATTACAGAAGTCTTCGAATGCTCTGCTTTCAAATTCTCCTCCATGATCACTTTGGATTGTTGTAATCAGATGCCCCTTTTCTCTTTCGACCTTCTTACAGAAAACCTCAAAGTTTTTTGACGCTTCATCTTTATGAGATAAGAAAATCACCCAAGTAAAACGCGAGTAATCATCAACAATAATAAAAGCATATCGTTTTCCTCCTATGTTGGCAGTTCTAGTAGGCCCAAATAAATCCATATGAAGCAGTTGCAAAGGTTTAGAAGTAGATACAATATCCTTGTTTTTGAAAGAGTTTCTAGTTTGTTTTCCAATTTGACAAGCATCACATATATGATTTCTAGAGAAATTCAGTTTAGGTAAACCAATAACTAACTCATGCTTGGAATGTTTTTCTATCAGATGCATGCTTGCATGACCAAGTTTCCTATGCCATAACTAGGAATCATCAGATATGGAGGTTAAACAGATATGACCATCTATATTTTCAAAACCATCAAGAATGTAAACGTTTCCATACCTTTTACCTGGGAGGATTGTTTTACCTGTCTCATCTTCAATAGCACATCCTATTTTCTTAAACTTTACCTCATATCCTGAGTCACATAGCTGACTTATGCTCAGAAGGTTGTAATTAAGCCCATCAACTAGATAAACCTCAATGATATCATAGTTGTTATTGAAGGAAATTGTTCCGGTACCAATTATTTTTCCTTTTGAGTCATCTCCAAACTTAACAGTTCCTCCATCTATTTTGATAACTTCCTTGAACAGGTTTATATCACATGTCATGTGACTGGAACACGCACTGTCTAAGTACCATTTTCCTTTGAGACTTCATCTGTGCTGTTCCTGCAAAACATAGTGATTACTTTCTTTTAGGTACCCAAGCTTGCTTGGGTCCTGGTTGGTTAGTGTTACGTTCAGGATCAGTTTTGGGTTTCCAAATCCATCCTGAAATATTTGACTTACGAAAATGACAAAAGGAGTATTTGGGCTTCAGGATCTTCATCGATATCATTCTCAGCTATCTTAGTTGTGGCCTTGAATGCAACTGTTTTCTTCTTTTCTTCTTGGTCCGATTTCTTGAGATGTGTCTTTTCAAAAGCTATGAGTTCTCCACGAAGTTCATCATAAGATAATTTATTCAAGCCCTGTGATTCAAGTGTCACTACTTTAGTTTGCCAAGTGGTTGGTAAACTTCTAAGAATCTTTCTAACTTGATCACCACTTGAGTATGGTTTGCCTAAACTTTTAGATCGCTGATAATTTTACTGAATCTAGCAAACATTTCCTCAATGGATTCTCCTTCTTTCATTTGGAAGAGTTCATAATCGTGAACCAACATGTTGATATGTGTTTCCTTTACTTTGCTGGTTCCTTCGTATGTAACTTCAAGCTTATCCCACATTTCTTTGGTTGTATCACAACTAGAAATTTTTCATATTCTTCACCACTTATAGCATTATAGAGTAAATTTCTTGCCTTGTTGTTGACTTGCACAACCGCCATTTTCTCATCTGTGTATGAGTCTATATCTTCAGGATCAGCAAGAGGTTAAGCAGCAGCCGGCAAAGGATAGTTCCCCTTTTTGATGACTCTCCACACTTTAACATGATATACCTTTGCATATATTTCCATACGTACTTTCCAGTGGGAGAAATGTTGTCCATTGAAGTATCGTTGCCTTACTTGAGAGGTACCTTCTTGGAAAAGTGCTCCTATGATACCTTGATTAGCCATGAACTTTTCTCACAAGCTGTTAAGCAACAACAAAAGTGTGAGCCAAGCTCTGATACCAATTGAAAGTACAAGAGGGGGGGGGGGGTTGAATTGTTTACTTTTAAACTTAATAGCTATCAGTTGACTAGTATTACGGTTAGTCGACTAGATATAAGAACTTGATACTAGTAAAGACAAAATTTAAGATGCAGAATTTAAATGCAGGAATTAAAGACACCAGAGTTTTCATACTGGTTCGGATTCAATGTGAATCCTAGTCCAGTCCCCTTGGGTCGCAAGGGAGTTCCTTTTCAGTGAATGAGTTTCTTCGAGAATATAGAGAATGGTGTGATCTACACCAGTAGCTTAGTTCCTATGTCACTCGTGTCTTTTGATACAATGCCTTACCAGTGTTGTTCTCTCTTTCTTCTCTAACTTGTTACACAGCAGATCTAGTAGAGCTACAATGTTTGTTTGCAGTAGAATAAATATAGGGTATTTGGTTGGATCAAAGTATACTGCTCTAGGGTACAGATACAAGTTTAAATACTTTGAGAGAGGCTTGGTTTCTGGAGAGATTTGCCAACCCAAGGGATTTGATCCTTGGAAAGGAATTGATTCTTTCCAAGAATAAGGTCATACAGTAATGACTATGTTGACGAGAGACTTGAATGATTCTTCATATATGCTTCCCAAAGTCTCGCTCCTTTCAGATTTAGATACGCTTGATTTATTTGATTCCATAAGTATAGGCTTGATTGATTCCGTCATGGCTTTGATTGATTTCTCTAATTCATGGATCACTTCCCTTGATCCCTTCCAGCTCGTAGCTATCCATTGGTTCCTTGATCTTTGCTAATCTTGGATTGCTTTCCTTAATTTTCTTGATTGATTGCTTCCATCTCATAGCTAACCATTGATTCCCTGATCTTCTCCGATTGATTCCTTCAATCATTGAATGCTATCCGTGAGTTCCTGCAGATATATTATTTGCATCATTAAAATCAGATCTAACAATCAGCAAACAGACATGTGAATTGTGTAATGCATCATATAAATGTATAGCCCATATATTATTCAAATGTCCTTACTCTATGTTTATTTGGTCCAATAAGCTGCTATGCTGGCAGGGCGTTAGAAGACAAGTGATGGAGTGGCCTGAGGAACTAGACTTGGCAGTGAAGCTAGCTCATGGCAAGAATGTTAACGCACAGATCTATAGAATAAAGTTAGATTGCATCATCTACTACATTTGGCAGGAGAGGAACAACAGAATCTTTCAAGGAGTTTAAAGGAGTACAGAAGGCCTTACTAGGCTCATAGTGCCAGGATATTCATTGTCGAGGTGCTTCGAATAAAAGAATTGTTGGAGAACTGAAGAATCTCAACTGTAATTCATAGAAACTTCTAAGATTTAAAAGAGATGTGAGTTGGCAAGATAGGTAATTTGTTTTGATCATATTTCAGTGAATTTGGTATGCTTAGACTCATTAGTGAATGGGTGTTCATAACTTGTGACTTTTACCCGATTCTGAGACGTGGGCCTGGGGAGGCTTTTTGGGCGTTTTTCCATTTTCTTGCCTTAGCTTTGACTTCATTAGCTAAATTAGTTTCTTGTAGCTATATTTACGTTATGTAATTTATTTGGCTAGATTTGGGCCATCCAGAGCTGGATATTCGCGGAAAGAGCATTATTTCGGATTGAATTGAGCTTGGTTCGAGGTAAGTAGCTTGCCTAGCCTTGTGTGGGGGAACTCCCCTTAGGATTTGGTACTGTTTGATATATGAGCGCCGTGTACGTGTGGTGACGAGTACGTACACAGGCTATTTTTGGTAAAACTCCATTTTTCACTTAGTCATAACCTGTTTTTCTCCTTGTTTGAACTACACTAGCATATGTATTGTCCTGTTTAGATTAGAAAAGCATGCATATTTGTTTTAACTGCCTATTTGAATTCTGTGCAGCATGTTTAGTGAAATTACTTGCTTTTCTTTTGAATTAGACTTAGTCAAAATTGTAGGTTTTTAATGTAACTGTTGTTTACATTTGTTGAGCTGCATATTTACATTAGGACTATGGAACGGTATTCCGGGAGATCCCCCTGTACTGCATATTTACTTTGGGACTACGGAAAGGTATTCTGGGAGATCCCCCAACATTTACTTTGGGACTACGGAATGGTATTCCGGGAGATCCCCCTACACATTTATGTTTGGAACTACGGGACGGTATCCCGGGAGATTCCCTATTGTTACCTTTGTGTTTCTGAGCTGTTGTTCTTCTATGCTTATTTCCTGGTTAAATTTCAGTACATATTTCTTTACCGCGATATTTCTTTTTATTAAATTTTATTATATTTAAACCAGTGGGGCCATGACCTGATCTCGCCACTACTCGACCGAGGTTAGGCTAGGCACTTACTAGGTACTGTTGTGGTGTACTCATGCCCTTTCCTGCATATGTTTTCCGTGTGCAGACCCAAGTACTAGCTATCAGCCTCGAGTCTAGTTGTGTGGTTACTGCTTCAGGAGACTTCAAGGTACATCTGCCGCGTCCACAAATCTCGGAGACCCCTTCTATCCCCTTATGTTGATTTTTCCCTTGTTTTCTTCAGACATAATGTATGGAGCAGTTAGAAACTCTTAGAAGCTTGTGACATTGCGACATTCTGAGTTTTGGGAAAACTGATTATTGTATATGTCGAGCGGCATCGTTTCTAGTTATTAGCTATATTTGTTTTCTGTTATCTTTGTGTTTCTATTTCACTTCCGCAGTATTAGGCTTACCTAGTCGTAGAGACTAGGTGCCGTCACGATAGTTCATGAAGGGAGTACTTGGGTCGTGACAAGTTGGTATCAGATCTTTAGGTTCATAGGAGTCGTGAGTTATAAGATGGTATATTAGAGTCTCGCGGATCGGTATGGAGACGTCTGTACTTATCTTCCACTTCATTTGAGTCCTTGTCGTGTGAGATTATTGACTTTGAAATTCTAAACTTCTGTCTTCTATTCTCTCACGGATGGTTAGGACACGTGCTACCAGATATGACCAATCACCCGCGCCCCCTGCTGGAGCAGCCCGAGGCTAGGGCCGGGGTAGAGGCCGAGGACGTGCTCGTGGTGCAGCCAGAGCACCCGCGCGAGCTGCTGCAGAGGAGCCATCAGTAGCTCCAGCCGGAGCATAGGTACCTAATACGCCTACTACTACTACTCCAATTCCTATGGAGACCCTTGCACAGTTCATGAGTATGTACATCAATCTAGCTCAGGCAGGGTTGATTTCCTTTGCTGCAACCACATCTCAGGTTGGGGGAGGAGCACAGACTCCCGCCGCCTGCACTCCAGAGCAGTAGGTTCAGGTTGATCAGATCCTAGAGGTTATACAAGTACCGCCTGTAGCCCCAGTTCAGCCTGAGGGTAGGGCAACAACTTCAGAGGAGGAGCAGTGAGGGCTCGAGAGGTACAAAAAGTACGACCCTCCTACATTCAGTTGTCTAGCATAAGAGGATGCACAGGGAATTCTGGAAGAGTGCCACGGTATCCTCCGCACTATGGGCATAGCAGAGTCGAGTGGGGTTTCTTTCACCACCATTCAGCTTCGAGGAGCATCCTATTAATGGTGGCGTACATATGAGTTGGACAGTCCGGCTGAGGCAGCTTCTCTTACATGGACGCAGTTCTCAAACATGTTTTTGAGAGAGTATGTCCCTCAGAGCCTCAGGGACATATGGCGCGTGGAGTTTGAGTAGTTGTGCCAGGGTACTATGACTGTTTCAGAGTATGCCGTTCGTTTTAGTGACCTGGCTAGACATGCACCGGCCTTGGTTTCTACAAATCGAGAGAGGGTTCGTTGGTTTATTTAGGGGCTCATTCCCAGCATTAGGACTAGCATGGCCCGGGAGTTAGAGATGGATATCGCGTATCAGCAGGTGGTGAGTATTGCTAGGAGAGTGGAGGGCATGCTTGCTCGGGATAGAGAGGAGAGAGAGACCAAGAGGTCTCGAGATTCGGTCTATTACTCTGGTGCCCATACCCTAACTGTAGTTCATTATGGTAAGGGTTATGTGAGTCGCCCCGTTCATTCAGCTCTTCCAGCCGCCAGTGGTATTCCACCTCCTCCTAGACCTCAAGAGCCTTATTATGCACCTCCAGTATCTAGTTTGCCTCCTGGACGGGGTGTTTTCAGTGGTTAGTCTAGCGGACCTAGTCTGAGTCAGCCACAACCGCCACGTCCTCCCAAAGCTTATTTTGAGTGTGGCGACACTAGCCATATGTTGAGGGATTTCCCCAGACTTAGGAGGGGTGCACCTCCATAGACTTCTCAGCCACAACGTGCTCCACAGGGTTCCCAAGCTCTAATTACAGCACCAGCTACCACTCCACATGCTCACCTAGCTAGAGGTGGAGGTCGGGGAGGTAGAGGTCGCCCTAGAGGGGGAGGCCAGGCTAGATACTATGCCCTTCCTGCTCGTACATAGGCCGTTGCTTCCGATTCTATCAATACCGGTATTGCTCCAGTGTGTCATAGAGATTCATCATTTCTATTCGATCAAGGCTCCACTTATTCTTATGTTTCCTCTTATTTTGCCTCGCATTTGGGCGTATCTCGGAATTCTTTGAGTTCCCCTATTTATGTGTCTACTCTTGTGGGAGATTCTCTTATTGTGGACCGCGTTTATTGGTCATGTTTGATTAATGTTAGTGGTTTTGAGACCAGAGTCGATTTGTTATTGCTCAGCATGGTAGATTTTGATATTATCTTTGGCATGGACTGGTTGTCGCCCTATGCTATTCTTGATTGTCACGCCAAGACCGTGAGGCTGGCTATGCTAGGTTTACCGCGATTAGAGTGGATGGGTACCTTAGATTACACCCCCTGCATCGTTATTTCATTTCTTAAAGCTCAACGAATGGTTGAGAAGGGGTGTGACACGTATCTAGCTTATGTGAGAGATGTCAGTATTGATACCCCTATAGTTGATTCAGTCCCAGTAGTGAGGGATTATCCTGATATGTTTCCAGCTGATCTTCTGAGCATGCCGCGCGACAGAGATATTGATTTTAGCATTGATTTGTTGCCGGGCACTTAGCCTATTTCTATTCCTCCTTATAATATGGCTCCTCCTGAGTTGAAGGAGTTGAAGGAACAATTGCAGGAATTGCTTGATAAGAGCTTCATTCGGCCCAGTGTATCGCCTTGGGGTGCTCCTGCCTTGTTTGTGAAGAAAAATGATGGTTCTATGCGTGTGGGAATTTATTATCTCCAGTTGAGCAAAGTTACAGTGAAGAACCAGTATCCTTTGCCTCGTATTGATGACCTATTTGACCAGTTACAGGGTGCCTGAGTGTTTTTCAAGATTGACTTGCGTTTAGGTTATCATCGATTGAAGATTCGGAAGCCAGACATCCCGAAGACTGCTTTTAGGACTCGGTATGGTCATTACGAGTTCCTTGTTATGTTATTTGGGCTGACCAACGCCCCAGCAGCATTTATGCATTTGATGCACATTGTACTTTGGCCTTATCTTGACTTGTTCGTCATTGTCTTTATTGATGACATTCTGGTATATTCCCTGAGTCGGAAGATCATGAGCAGCATCTGAGGACTGTGCTTCAGACCTTGAGAGAAAAGAAATTATATGCAAAGTTCTCAAAATGTGAGTTCTGGTTAGATTCCGTAGCATTCTTGGGTCATGTGGTATCGAGTGAAGGGATCAAGGTGGATCCCAAGAAAGTGGAAGCAGTGCAGATTTGGCCCAGACCACCCTTATCTGCGGAGATCTGGCGTTTCCTTGGTTTTGTGGGGTTTTACGGTTGATTTGTTGAGGGATTTTCATCTATTGCAGCACCCATGACCAGGCTGACCTAGAAGGGTGCTCCGTTCAGGTGGACGGAAGAATGTGAGGAGAGCATTCAAAAGCTCAAGACAGCTTTGACTACAGCCCAGTATTGGTATTGCCCTCATGTTCGGGGTCTTATACAGTTTATGAGTTGGCGGTGTTGATGCAGGACCGTAGGGTGATTGCCTATGCGTCCAGACAGCTGAAGGTGCATGAAAAGAACTATCCTGTCCACGACCTTGAGTTAGCTGCAATTGTTCATGCCATGAAGATTTAGAGGCACTATTTGTACGGTGTCCCTTGTGAGATCTACACTGATCAGCGGAGTTTGCAGCATATGTTCAAGCGAAAAGATCTTAATTTGCTTCAGAGGAGTTGGTTAGAGCTGTTTAAGGATTATGATATCACCATTTTTTACCACCTGGGGAAGGCCAATGTAGTGGCTGATGCTTTGAGTCGCCGGGCAGAGAGTTTGGCTTATCTACCAGCAGCAGACAGGCCTATGGCGTTAGATTTTCAGGCTTTAGCCAGCCAATTTGTGAGATTGGATATTTCTGAGCCTAGTCGAGTATTGGCTTGTGTGGTCTCTCGGTCTTCTCGTTATGATCGTATCAGGGAGCGTCAGTATGATGACCCGCACCTGCTTGTCCTTTAGGACACGGTCCAGCACTTTGATACCAATGAGGTCACTACTGTGGATGATGGTGCATTGAGGATGCAGGGCAGGCTATGTGTGCCTAATGTTGATGGTTCGCATGAGTTGATTTTTCATGAGGCTCACAGCTCACGGTACTCTATTCATCCGGGTGACGCGAAGATATATCAGAACTTGAGGCAGCATTATTGGTGGCGTAGAATGAAGAAGGACATAGTGGAGTGTGTTGCTCGGTGTCTAAATTGCCAGCAGGCGAAGTATGAGCATCAGCGACCGGATGGGTTGCTTCAGAAGTTAGAGATTTAGGAGTGGAAATGGGAGCGGATCACTATGGATTTCGTTATTGGACTCCACGGGCTCAACGGAAGTTTGATGAAGTTTGGGTGATTGTGGATAGGCTGACCAAGTCAGCTCATTTCCTTCTTATGATGACTATCTATTCTTCCGAGCAGATGGCTCGAGTTTATATTCGTGATATTGTCAGACTTCATGGCGTGCCGGTATCTATCATCTTTGATCGGGGAACGCAGTTTACATCACGGTGCTGGAGAGCCGTACAACATGAGTTTGGTACTCGGGTGGAGTTGAGCACAACATTTCACCCTCAGACAGACGGGCAGTCCGAGCGCACTATTCAGATTTCTGAGGATATGCTTCGTGCGTGTGTGATGGAGTTTGGGGGTTCTTGGGATCAGTTCTTGCCCCTTGCGGAGTTTTCCTACAACAAAAGTTATTAGTCCAGCATTCAGATGGCACCGTATGAGGCTCTGTATGGTAGGCAGTGTCGGTCTCTAGTGGGTTAGTTCGAGCCCGGCGAGGCTAGATTATTGGGTATGGACTTGGTTCAGGATGCCTTGGAGAAGGTTAAGGTGATTTAGGATAGACTTCGCACAGCCCATTCTAGATAGAAGAGTTATGTGGACCGAAAGGTTTGCGATGTGGCATTCTTGGTCGGAGAGCGGGTCCTGCTCCGGGTTTCGCCTATGAAAGGCGTTATGAGGTTCGTAAAGAAGGACAATTTGAGCCCAAGGTTTATTGGCCCCTTTGAGGTGTTGCAGAGTGTTGGGGAGGTTGCATATGAGCTTGCCTTACCTGCCAGCAGAGCAGGAGTTCATCCGGTATTTCATGTTTCAATGCTCTGGAGTTATCACGACGATCCGTCTCACGTGTTGGATTTTAGTTCATTCTAGTTGGTCAACGATCTATCCTATGTTGAGGAGCCAATGACTATTGTGGATAGGTAGGTTTGAAAGTTGAGGTCAAAGAACATTGCATCAGTGAAGGTTCAGTGGCGGGGTCAGCCGGTCGAGGAGGCAACTTGGGAGACCGAGCAGGATATGCGTAGCCGTTATCCTCATCGTTTCACCACTTCGGGTATGTCTCTATGCTCATTCGAGTACGAACGATTGTTTTAAGAGGGGGAAGATGTAACGACCTGGGCGTTCGTTTTTAGAGTTAGAGCCCCAATCCCTCATTAACTACTTTCCCCGTATCTTTTTCTGCTATTGTGACTTGCTGAGAAGATTCATTTTGAGTTTCAAAGTATGTTGGGACACTTAGTCCCTAAAAGAGAGCTTAAGTCTTAGAATTTGGACCGTAGTCGGAACATTGTGAAGACGTCTCCAGAATGAAATTACTTCGATTACGTTAGCTCCATTGGGTGATTTTGGTCTTAGGGGCGTGTCCGGATTGTGTTTTGGAGGTCCATAGCTCATTTAGGCTTGAAATGGCTAAAGTCAAATTTTTGGAGTTTTGGACCGGTAGTGGAATTTTTAATATCGGGATCGGAATCTGATTCTAGAAGTTGGAGTAGGTCCGTAGTGTTAAACATGTCTTGTGTGCACAATATGGGGTCAATCGGACGTGGTTTGGTAGGTTTCGGCATCGGTTGTAGAATTTTAAAGTTTCAAGTTCTTAAAGTTTGGATTGGAGGGTGATTCTTGATTTTAGCATTGTTTGATGTGATTTGAGGACTCGACTAAGTTGGTATGATGTTTTAGGATTGGTTGGTATGTTCGGTTGAGGTCCCGGGGACTCAAGTGTGTTTCAGATGCCCAACGGGTCATTTTTAGGACTTAGAAGGATATCGGATTTTGCTGGTTTTTCTGTTGCAAACATTTATTCTTCGCGTTCGCGAAGTGGAGCTCGCGTTTGCAAAGAAGAGCCGGGTCAAGAAGAGGAATTGTTCATCGTGTTCGCGAAGGGGAGTTCGCGTTTGCGAAGGTTGGCCAGTGGAAACATCACGAACGCGAGGAGATGAACGCATTCGCGAAGAGGAAAAGTGGAACAGATGGGACCTCAGGAATTAGCTCTTCGCGTTCGCAAATAAGTGGTTGTGTTCACGAAGGTCCTGGCAGCTGAAGCTACGCGTTCGCAAGAGGGAACTCGCGTTCGCAAAAGAGGAGAAATTGAGCAGTGGACTTTTCTTCTACGCGAATGCGCGGTGTTGGTCGCGTTCGTGAAGAAGGGCGTACCTGGGTAGATTTAAAGTTCAAAAAATGAGGGTTTGAGTTCATAACACAAAATTTGATTGAGAGCTTGATAGAAGGCGAAATTTGGAGAGATTTTCGGAGGAAGTTTGTGGGAAATGGTTCCGAACTCCTTTATGATTATATCCCTCTAATCTATGCTTGATTTCATCATATAATTTCGGATTTGGGTGAAAAATTAGGAAAATTTGAGAAAAGTTCTTAGGCCGAATTTTGGGGTTCTGATCGAGATTTTGGTATCGGATTTGAGTGAATTTTGTATGGTTAGAATCGTAAGTGAATGGGTGTTCATAATTTATGACTTTTACCCGATTCTGAGACGTGGGCCCGGGGAGGCTTTTTGGGCTTTTTCTATTTTCTTGCCTTAGCTTTGATTTAATTAGCTAAATTTGTTGCATGTAGCTATATTTACGTTATGTAATATATTTGGCTAGATTTGGGCCATTCGGAGCCAGATATTCGCGGAAAGAGCATTGTTTCGGATTGAATTGAGCTTGGTTCGAGGTAAGTGGCTTGCCTAATCTTGTGTGGGGGAACTCCCTTTAGGATTTGGTACTGTTTGATATATGAGCGCCATGTACGTGAGGTGACGAGTACGTACACGGGCTATTTGTGGTAAAACTCCGGTTTTCACTTAGTCATAACCTATTTTTCTCCTTGTTTGAACTACACTAGCATATGTACTATCCTATTTAGATCAGAAAAGCATGCCTATGTGTTTTAACTGCCTGTTTGAATTCTGTGCAGCATGTTTAGTGAAATTACTTGCTTTTCCTTTGAATTGGACTTTGTCAAAACTGTAGGTTTCTTGCTGTAACTGTTGTTTAAATTGGTTGAGCTGCATATTTACTTTGGGGCTATGGAATGGTACTCCGGGAGATCCCCCTGTATTGCATATTTACTTTGGGAATACCGAACGTTATTCTAAGGGATCCCCTAGCACTGCATATTTACTTTGGGACTACAGAAAGGTATTCCGGGAGATCCCCCTGCACGTTTACGTTTGGAACAACGAGACGGTATCCCGGGAGTTTCCCTATTGTTACCCTTGTGTTTCTGAGTTGTTGTTCTTCTATGCTTATTTCCTGGTTAAATTTCAGTACTTATTTCTTTACCGCGATATTTCTTTCTGTTAAGTTTTATTATATTTAAACTAGTAGGGCCCTGACCTGATCTCGTCACTACTCGACCGAGGTTAGGCTAGGCACTTACTGGGTATCGTTGTGGTGTACTCATGCCCTTTCCTGCACATGTTTTCCCTGTGCAGATCCAGGTACTAGCTAGCAGCCTCGAGTCTAGTTGCGTGGTTGCTGCTTTAGGAGACTTCAAGGTACATCTGCCGCGTCCGTAGATCTCGGATTCCCCTTCTATCCCCCTATGTTGATTTTCCCCTTGTTTTCTTCAGACATAATGTATAGAGCAGTTAGAAACTCTAAGAAGCTTATGACATTGCGACATTCCGGGTCTAGGGAAAAGTTATTATTGTATATGCCGAGTGGCATCGTTTCTACTTATTAACTATATTCGTTAGCTGTTACCTTTGTGTTTCTATTTAATTTCCGCAGTATTAGGCTTACCTAGTCGTAGAGACTAGGTGCCGTCATGACAGTTCACGGAGGGAGAACTTGGGTCGTGACAAAGTTCGGTCGGAATTTTTTTTTAAAATACAAATTTAATAATATTACCGACCGAAGTCGGTCGGTTTTTGTCAACCTTTATATAAATAGCTTTTAAATAAATAATATTTAATGCTTAATTGATATACATATATATATATATACATACATATATATATACATATATATATATATATATATACATCTTATATATCATATATACTATACACTTAGTATATATACTATAGTATACTATTGCAACGACCGGGCCGGTTGTTTTGAGAATTTAAGCTCCGTTCGGCAGCGTAAGATCTTGAACAACTACTTATTGCGTTATCGACTTGCGTGCATGGTCGAATTCAGTTACCAGATTATTCAAAGTCGAATTGGAAGAAGGAATCTAGTTTTGGAAGCTTAAGCGGTGAGAATTTGACCGGAATGTGACTTTCGTGTAAACGGATTCGAAATGGGGTTTGGATGATTTCAACAGCTTTGTATGGTGATTTTGGACTTAGGCGTGCTTCCGGATTCGAACTTGGAGGTCCGTAGGGTAATTTGAGGTATTTCGGCGAAAGTTGGAAAAGTTGAAGTTTGGTAAAATGGAGAAGTTTGACCCACAGTTGTCTTTTGGGATATTGGGGTCGGAATGCAATTCTGAGAGTCAGAACAACTCCGTTACATCATTTAGGCCTTTCCTGCAAAATATGGTGTCCTTTGGAGTTGATTTGGTATTGTTCGGATGCTTGGTTCTAGAAGTTTTTGAAGTTCATGGTGATTTTCATGTGTTTTGGAATCTAATTCGTGGTTCTAGAGGTTATTTTGGTGTTCCGATCGCGCGAGCGAGTTCGTGTTATGTTTTCAGACTTGTGTGGATGTTTGTCATGGAGCCCTGGGGGCTCGGATGAGTTTCATACGCGTTTCGGAGTGTTGGAAGAAGGTCCAGCTGTGCTGGTGCCTCTATTCTCGCATTTGCCAGGATTTCATCGCAACAGCGATGATCGCATTTGCGACATCATTCTCGCCTTTGAGACGCTGGGCTTGGGCAGGGGAGTTCGCAATTGCGAACAACCTCATCGCATTTGTGACTAGGCAGCTACGCATTTGCGACGCAACTGTCGCTTTTGTGAGCATCTCAGAGCTCGCATTTGCGAGTCTTGTGTCGCATTTGCGACAAAATCAGAGCTGGCCAGCCTTCGCATTTGCGATCCTGATGTCGCCAATGCGACATCTGAGGCTGGTATTAATACTCCCATTTCAGGACTTAGCTTCATTTTATCATATTTGAACCCTAGGTCCAAGGGTGCGCGATTATGAGAGAAGAATTTCATATCAAATCATTGGGTAAGTGTCTCTAATCAATTTCCAACTATATTTTGTGATTATATCTTAGATTTAATATCAAATTCATGAGAATCTAAAGTAAAATTTGGGGAAAAATTGTAAAATCTTTCAAAAACGAGAGATGATGATTTGAAGGACGAATTGGTATCGGAACTTGACAATTTTAGTATGGTTGAACTTGTATCGGAATGGGTGTTCTGATTTTATAAATTTTGTCGGGTTCTGAGGTGCGGGCCCGGAAAGTTGACTTTTTTGACCTTTTGTAAATTGTATAAGGATCATAACTTTGTTAATTGAAATTGTTTTCTCTTGCATTGTTTGATGTATTTACGTCATCTTTGTCTAGATTGGGCCAAGCGATGGTGAGTTGGTAAAGGAAAAGCTAAATTGAGCATTTGAGTTGGCCGAATTGAGGTAAGTTTCTTGCCTAACCTTGTGTGGGAGATTTCCACTTAGGATTTGAGTCTTCTTTGTTGATTGTAATTTGTGTACGCAAGGTGGCGAGTGCTTGCTCGGACTTATTTGTAGGAAATTGGCCTTTTATGGTTCTTAGGTCCTTATATTCATTGTGTATAAAGTTGTTCTTGGTATGACTGCGTTCCTATTTACTGGTTTCACCTTTACTTGCTTAAATTAGAAGTAATTGCTTTAGGATTCACTCTTATTGCCTAGTTGACACTAAATTGACTTAACTGAATATTTTACCTCTTCTATTGTCATGGTATCCTTTCCTAACTGCTTATCTTTATTTGAATCTTATCATCATCCCATCTTATAATTGTTTAGTCCGAATCGAGGTTATGATTATCTTTTCGCTGCTTATCCTTAATTGAATTGTCGAACATCCTCGAAATTGCTCAACCTTAAAAGAAGTTTAGACATCCTATTTCTTAGTTGACTTGTCTTTGTTTGGAACTATTTGACTCATGTTAGCTTCCTTACTGTTGAATTGTATATTGTGAGATCGTTGCTACATATTTGTTTTCCCTTGTTGAACTGTTCTTTTTACGCCTAGCAGTCTTTACTATGGTTATTCCTTGTGAACTGGTTCTACTATTTCTTTGTGATTTAAAGTTCTTGAGTTGATTTACCTGCCGTAGTTTGTATTATTGAAATTGTTGCTGTCGTACTTGTTGTGGTGATGCATGAGGTTTCTGCCGTGCTGTGACTGTTATGTCTGTTGGTTGCACTGCATATTTACTTTGGGACTACGGAACGGTATTCCGGGAGATCCCCCTGCATATTTACTTTGGTACTACGGAATGGTATTTCGGGAGATCCCCCTGCATATTTACTTTTGGACTACGGAATGGTATTCCGGGAGATCCCCCTGCATATTTACTTTGGGACTACAAAACGATATTCCAAGAGATCCCCCAACACATTTACTTTGGGACTAGGGAATAGTATTCCGGGAGATCCCTCTACACATTTACGTTTGGGACTACGGGATGGTATCCTAGGAGATCCCATGTTGTTATCACTATGTTCTGATCTGTTTACTTTCATTGATTCTATTCCTGTGTAAACATTCGACGTGTTGTACGTTCTTTCCCTTATGCTTACTAGCTGCTATGAACTATGTTAGGACATTTGCACAAGAATGCACGTGGCTAAACACCCTTATTGGATAAGAGGTTTTCTTGATATTGTTGAGTGTAGGTGCACACTCTTGTTTACTTGCCTCCTATGTGGGAGTGGCTCTTTTTGGCACTTGAGTTGTCAGCATGAATATGAGGTGTGATGAGGGCACATGATGCCAAGTGTTAGGGTTCAGGTATTGAGATCTGTATTGTATGATTATGAGATGAGGTGTCACAGGGTGACTTATATTCGAAGGATATTTATTTGAAAAGATTATATTCGAAAGGTATTTATTTTGAAAGATATTTATTTGAAGGAAGTATATTTCAAAATACTTTTATCAGGAAGGAGTATATTCTAAAGATTTCTATTTGAAAACTTATGGGCGAAAGATTTATATTTGAACGATTTGACTAATTGATTGGAGTTTGTTGGCTAAGGACTGATGTGAAAACTGCCGTAGTTGCTGAATTATTATTTGTCTTTACTGTATTTGTGATTTCAGATTTGGGTTGTATTTCCGTTAACTCTTTTGTGTCCTTATTATGGTGTTCCGCTGTTACTTGCTGTTTCCCTCCTTATTGTAAATTTCTGTATTGTTAGCCATACCTCGTAGTCTTTATATAGATATCATGTTCTGTTGTTACTCTACTTATACTTGTCAGTTTATTAGACCAGTAGGTGTCTTGGCTGTTCCTCATCACTACTCCACCGAGGTTAGTCTTGATACTTACTGGGCACCGCTGTGGTGTACTCGTGCTACACTTCTGTACATTTTTGTACAGATCCGGGTGTTTACTTGTTAGTAGCTGTGCGGATCGTTACTGTGGAGACTCAAGGTTAACCTGTTGCTGTGTTCGCATGCTTCGGAGTCACCTTCCTATTCTTGTATTCACACTATTTTACTTATTTCCAAATAGTTGTATTTGGATGTTGTAGTAAACTTTGTAGAGATTATGACTTGTACTACCGATTTTGACAAATTGTAAATTCTATAAAGATTTCTCTATCGAGACTAGTAGACTTTTCTTTATTATTGTTGATATTTAGTAAAATTTTAGGATTACCTAGTCCCTAAGACTAGGTGATATCACGAAACCCAATGGAGGGGAAATTGGGTCGTGATAAGTTGGTATCAGAGCTCTAGGTTCATAGGTGCTACGAGTCATGAGCGAGTTTAGTAGAGTCTTGCGGATCGGTACGGAGACGTCTATACTTATCTTTGAGAGGCTAAGGAACAATTAGGACAACCTTACTTCTTCCATTCCTATCGAGCGAGCTTATTGATCTCAAAGTTTGAACTTCTATCACTCCATTCTCTCACCAATGGTAAGGACACGAGCTGCGGTTATTGATGACGCTGCTCCTGGAGCACGTGTCGCCAGAGGCAGAGACAGAGGCCGACGAGGAGTATGTGTCGCAGCTAGAGCACCTACCAGAGCATCAGTTGAGGAGCTGCTAATAGCTCCAGTTGGGGAACAGGTATCGAAGGCGCTTATTATTATCCCCGGACTTCAGGAGATTTTAGCACAATTCCTGAGCATGTTTCGAACATTGGCTCAAGCGGGGGTGATTCCAGTTGCATCAGCTACTTCACAGATCGGGGGAGGGACTCAGATTCCCACCGCCCACACTCCAAAGCAGGGAGTCCACGTTAGTCAGGTTCCAGGTGTCATGGCGACTCAGCTTGTGGTTCCAGTTCAATCCATGGTCAGGGCAGCAGCATCTGAGGAAGGGCAGCTTAGATTTGCAATGTTCAAGAGATATGACCCCCCTACATTCAGTGGTTTGGCTTCAGAGAGCGCCCGAGGTTTTATAGACGAGTGCCATCGCATTCTCCGCACTATGGGTATGGTTGAGATGAGTGGGGTTGCCTTTACTACGTTCCAGCTTCAGGGAGCGGCTTATCAGTGGTGGCGGGCATATGAGTTTGGTAGCCTTGCCGATGGAGCTTCTCTTAAATGGGTTCAGTTTCCAGAGATGTTTTTTAGAGAGTTTGTAGCTCAGTCCCTTCGGGATGTATGGCGCGCGAAGTTTGGGCAGCTACGCCAGGGCGTTATGTCAATATTAATGTACGATGTTAGATTCAGTAATTTGGCCAGTCATGCACCTTCCTTGGTCGCTACAGTTAGAGAGCGAGTCCATAGATTAATTGAGGGACTCAGGCATGACATTCAATTCAGCATGGCTCGGGAGTTGGAGTCAATTATTACGTTTTAGCAGGTGGTAGGGATCGCTCGCCGGTTAGAGGGCATGTGGGACCGGGAGCGAGAGGACAGGCGAGATTAGGAGAGAGAGTACAGGGAGACGAGGAGGCCTTGTAGACCGGAGAGATCTGCTGGTCTTTACTTTTGAGGCAGGGTGCAACATGGTAGAGGTTTCATGGGTCAGCTAGTTAAGTTTGCGCTTTAGGCTTTCGCACAATGATTCTGGTGTTTATGGGTCTCAGAGTACCCATACCGCACAGTTCCCACAGCCACGTTAGTAGAGGGGTTGCTTTGAGTGTGGAGATATTAGCCACATGGTAAGAGGTTATCCCAGACATCGGTCAGATGTGTCGTAGTGAGGTATTCAGGTGAGTAGAGGGCGCCCATGAGGGGGAGGCCCGACCCGTTAATGTGTTCCATATAGTGGGCTTCAGGCCGCTGCGACAGATGATGTCATTCAGGTATGCTTTCGGTTTGTTATAGAGGAGCACCATCCGTATTTCATTACAAGTTCTGCTTATCGGGATGAGTTCCCTTATTTGTTGCTCCACTTATGGGTGTGTTACATGATTAGCACTCTGTTTATGTATTGCCTTGTTGGGATATTCTATGAGTGATAGCCCGTGTCTATTATCTATTTCTATTCAGTATTGAGAGTTATGAAACTTGCAGTAAATTCCTATTGTCCATTACGGTAGGCTTGATGTGATTTCTGAGTATTTTTGGTTATGAGCTGTGATTTTTGTGCTCCACCGGTGTGGGAGCTAGTACATGTTGTAATTTTGTTGACGGAATAGATCTAGTGAAAGGTTCCTGTTGGTTTGATGTATATCCTACTCGTGATTTAGAGTCGGGGGGGGGGGGGGCCCTCGTTTCATGTGATTTGATGTGTTCGAACCGGGCTGTGTGCGATGGAAGTTATATCAGGATGAGATCCTTGTGATTTGCTCATATATTTTTATTTTTCCTTGTGTTGATTCGTAGAATTGTACTGTTTGAGAGTTGTACCTATCGGGCTTGTTTGGTAGTTCTCTTATGTATTTCTCTTTACATATTCAGTCATTTTTGTTTTGTGCTTCTTGAGTTTTAGCTTGTGGGGTGTGTGCCCGTTGGTGTTAGTTTTGACTTGGTGATTCGGGTGTTTAGCTATGTGGTTTTCGTGGTTATTTTATCATCGTCAGTGTTGTGGAGGTTTGAAATGGGTTCCTATTGAATATGAGGCTAATGGCCGGTGCAGGACTTGATTTCGGGCAGAGATTGTGATCAGAAAGGTCATGGTGGGCCTATGTGTAATGTGCCATGTTGTGTGGGTGTACTCTATGGGTGTAGGCACGAGTTGATGTTGCTGGTTGAGATTGATACCGGATATGGATTTCGAATCGACTCTTTTAGAAATGGATGGAAGATGAGAATTTTGGCTATAAGCCATATCGGTGTTGGTAGAAAGGCTAATTTTGCAGTTGTGATGGTGTCGTCAGGCTTATGTAGATTGGGGTGACGTGAGATCACCCGCGGGTGTATGTTGGAAGTGTGCATTCAGTGATTTGAGGACTTCGAGGCAAATCTTGGCACGTTCGAGGACGAACGTTTGTTTTAAGAGGGGGAGGATGTAACGACCCAGCCAGTCGTTTTGAGAATTAAAGCTCTGTTCGGCAGCGTAAGGTCTTGAACAGCTTCATATTATGTATATCGACTTGCGTGCATGGTCGAATTCAGTTACCGGATGATTCCGAGTCGAATTAGAAGAAGGAATCTAGTTTTGGAAGCTAAAGCTGTGAGAATTTGATCGGAATGTGACTTTCGTGTAAACGGCTCCGAAATAGGTTTTGGATGATTTCAACAGCTTCGTATGGTGATTTGGGACTCAGGCGTGCGTCCGGATTCGGACTTGGAGGTCCGTAGGGTAATTTGAGGCATTTGGACGAAAGTTGATAAAGTTGAAGTTTGGGAAAATGGAGAAGTTTGACGCATAGTTGACTTTTGGGATATCGGGGTCGAAATGCAATTCCGAGAGTTGGAACAGCTCCTTTACGTCATTTGGGACTTGCCTTCAAATTTTGTGTCGTTTGGAGTTGATTTGATATGGTTCGGACGCTTGGTTGCAATTCTAGAAGTTCTTGAAGTTCATGGTGATTTTCATGCGTTTTGGCATCCGATTCGTGGTTCTAGAGGTTATTATGGTGTTCCGATCGTGTGAGCGAGTTCGTGTTATGTTTTCAGTCATGCATGGATGTTTGGCATGGAGCCCCGGTGGCTCAGATGAGTTTCGTACGCATTTCACAGTGTTGGAAGAAGGTTCAGCTGTGCTGGTGCCTCTGCTCTCACATTTGCGAGGATTTCATCGCAAATGCGATAACCGCATTTGCGACATCATTCTCGCATTTGCAATGCTGGGCTGGGGCAGGGGAGTTCACAATTGCAAACAACCTCATCGCATTTGCAACTAGGCAGCTCCGCCTTTACGATGCAACTATCGCTTTTGCGAACATCTCAGAGCTCGCATTTGCAAGTCTTGTGTCGCATTTGCTACCAAATTAGAGTTGTCCAGTCTTCGCATCTGCAATCATTATGTCGCATTTGCGAGTATCGCATTTGCGATCCTGATGTCGAAAATGCGACATCTGAGGCTGGTATTAAGACACCCATTTAGTGACTTAGCTTCATTTTATCATATTTTGAACCCTAGGTCCGAGGGTTGGCGATTTTGAGAGAAGATTTTCGTACCAAATCATTGGGTAAGTGTCTCTAATCAATTTCCAACTATATTTTGTGATTATATCTTAGATTGAACATAAAGGAAAAATTTGGGGGAAAATTGTAAAATCATTCGAAAATTAAAAATGATGATTTGAAGGATGAATTGGAATCGGAACTTGATAATTTTGTATGGTTGAACTTGTATCGGAATGGGTGTTCGGGTTTTGTAAATTTTGTCGGGCTCCGAGGTATGGGCCCAGGGGGTTGACTTTTGTTGACTTTTTGCATATTGTTAAGGATTATAACCTTGTTTATTGAAATTGTTTTCACTTGCATTATTTGATGTATTTAAGTCGTCTTTGGCTAGATTGGGCCAAGCGATGGTGAGTTGGTAAAGGAAATGCTAAATTGAGCATTTGTGTTTGCCAAATTGAGGTAATTATCCTGCCTAACCTTGTGTGGGAGATTTCCCCTTAGGATTTGAGTCTTCTATGTTGATTGTAGTTTGTGTACGCGAGGTGACGAGTGTGTGCTCGGACTTATTTGTAGGAAATTGGCCTTTTAGGGTTCTTAAGTCCTTATATTCGCTGTGTATGAAGTTGTTCTTGGTATGACTGAGTTCCTATTTACTGGTTTCACCTCTACTTGCCTAAATTAGAAGTAATCGCTGCTTATCCTTATTTGAATTGTCGAACATCCTCGAAATTGCTCAACCATAAAAGAAGTTTAGACATCCTATTTCTTAGTTGACTTGTCTTTACTTAGAACTATATGACTCGTGTTAGCTTCCTTACTATTCAATTATATATTGTGGGATCGTTGCTACATATTGGTTTTCCCTTGTTGAACTGTTCTTTTTACGCCTAGCAGTCTTTACTGTGGTTATTCCTTGTGAACGGGTTCTACCGTTTCTTTGTGATTTAAAGTTCTTGAGTTGATTTACTTGCTGTAACAGCCCTGTAGCCTCTCGAAGATAAGTACAAACGTCTCCGTACCGATCTGGAAGACTCTACCAGACTTGCTCATGACTCGCGAGACCTAAGTGAACCTAGTGCTCTGATACTATGTTGTCACGACCCAAATTCCATTAAAGGTCGTGATGGTGCCGGACACCACTGTCAGGCAAGCCAACACTAAATAATCAATTTAGTTCTCGTTTTAGTATTTTTGAAATCAGGATTTTTCTTCAATTTAACTGGTAAAAGATGGACTTTACAGAATAAATAATAACGTTTTAACAATTTCAATACTGAATAACCCGTAATCATCCCAAAACCTGGTGTCACAAGTGCATGAACATTTACTAAGGAATAAAATAAAATACAATAATTGTCTGGAATACAATTTGGACAGAAAGGGAAATACCAATACTGCGAAGGAGACTCTGCTGGCTGTGGGTCGTCTCGAGGGATGCAGCTCACGAAAGTCTCCGTATCAACCATGTTGTTGCACCCACTAGGCCACTAGACATGCATGTGCCAGTGCAAAAAAAATTCACAGCAAGTGTAGTATGAGTACCAAAACCACGCATACCCAGTAAGTATCCAGTCTAACCTCGAAGAAGTAGTGACGAGAGGTCGACTTCGACACTTACTAGTGGTCCAATAATATCATAATATGAACTTCTAATTTAACATAATATGTTGAGATAACGACAAAAATCAGAAGAAGAACAGAGCTGAACAATTCTTTCATTTTTATTAAGGAACCCCAAAACACTTCATTTATAATAAATGATCTCTCAACGATGAATTTATACAAATTATAAAAAGGGTTTCTAGTAATATTATCACACATAATTTCCACCGAGGACGTTTGGCCCGATCCAATATAAATGTAAATTGTGCACTTCCGAGGGTTGAACGGCGTGAACCATAGATGCATCTATTTCCCCGCTCGCGAATCATACATGCGACGGTCCCGCTCGCGAATAATACATGTGAGTCAAATATAAATTTAAGAAATTACCCCGCTCGCGAATCATACCTGCAATGCGGTCGAATATAAATTTAACATTTAAAACCATATCTCTTTCTTAATTCTTTTAAAAAATGAGGGTAATTCAACTTGTAGCTTTTAAGGAAATTACCCCGCTCACGAAACATACATGCAACGCAGATACACATAGATTTCTTAAGCTATTATAATATTCCTCAATTCATTCGAAATTACGAAGTTCAAATGAAACCTTTTAAATATTAAATTCTTCAATTTCAACTCCTTTCAAGATATTCAATAAACAAACTCAATCTCGCTCCTTCTCAAGGCAAACAATGAGCATAAACCAATAACAATATCAACAAGGCATGATGTAAGCCTAAAACTACCCGGACATAGGCATAATTAGTAGCTACGTTAGGACTCTCGTCACCTCGTGCGTACGTAGCCCCCACGAATAGAAGCACATAATAATTTAGTTCACCTATGGGGTTAATTTCCTCTCACAAGGTTAGAAAGGAGACTTATCTCGCTCCGAAGTTCCATAACCGGCTCCCAAGCCCTTCCGACGAATCAAACCGATGCTCAACGCTCCAAAACTAGCCAATAATTATGCCAACCCATTAATATACGCTCGAATACTCATTATAATCCAATTTATAACAATTTATAACCCCGATCAAAAATTCGATAAAAATCATCCTCGGGACCATGTGCCCGGATTCCGAAATTTTTCGAAGATAAACTTTACCCATAACCCCACGAACTCAAAAATATAATTTGTCTCCAATTCCATGCCCAATTTTGTGGTCAACATCCGAAAAAAATCAATTTCTAGGGTTTTCTTCAAAATCCCAAATTTTCACTAATTCCCCATGATTTTTATGTTAACATCTAGATATAATATAATCCAAGTATTTAACTTACAATAGGTGGGATTAACTTACCTCCAAGTTGCTAGGTGGAAGCCCTCTCAAGAAGCTCCAAAAATCGCACAAGAATGGAGAAAATGAGCAAGACTGGCCAAACCCCGCTATTTAATGCGTTCTGCCCAGCGACTTCCGCACTTGCGGACTCCTCACCGCTTCTGTGTGTCCGCTTCTATGGTGCTCCTTCGTACCTGCGCCCATTGCCGCTTCTGTGGCCTTCATTTTTGCTTCTGCGCTTGCGCGGATGCGGTCAAGGCTCTGCACCTGTGTCCTTCACCTGGGCGGCCCTTCTCCGCTTCTGCCACTTCTTGGTCGCTTCTGCGGCTCCGCACCTGCGGCCAAAGGCTCGCAGGTGCGATTACACCAGATGCCAGTAGCCTCAATTCTTCTTCAAACTCCAGATTCGATCCGTTAATCACCCGTAATCTACCCGAGGCCCCCGGGACCTCATCCAATTAAACGCGTCCCGAAATACATTACGAACTTAGTCGAGCCTTCAACTCCCATCAAACAACATCAAAATCACGAATCACAACCCAATTTAAGTTTAATGAACTTTAGAACTTCCAATTTCAACATTCGATGCTGAAACCTATCAGATCTCGGCCGATTGAACTCAGATTTGCACACAAGCCATATCTGACATTACGGACCTACTCCAACTTCCTGAATCAGAATCCGACCTCGATATCCAAATGTCCACTTCTGGTCAATCTTCTTAAAAACCTTCAAATTCCTAACTTTCGCCAAAGGACTCTAATATGACCTACGGACCCCTAAATCCACTTCCGGACGCGACCCAATACCAGAATCACCATACGGAGCTATTCCTAGACTCAAAATCCCAGACGGACATTGATAACATCAAAATGCACTGCAACCCAAATTTATGAAATTCTTCCAAAAATACTAATTTCCACAACAGGCGCTAAAACGCTCCAGGGTCATCCAAAACCCGATCCAAACATACGCCCAAGTCCGAAATCATCATACGAACCTGCTGAAAAACCTTCAAATCCGAATATAGAGGTCATTTACTAAAAATCAATCTTAGTCAATTCTTCCAACTTAAAGCTTTTGAAATCAGAATTTTCTTTCTAAACTAAATCCGAGCTTCTCGAATTTCAATTCCGACCATGCGTACAAGCCATAATACCTGAAGTGAAGCTACTCATGGCCTCAAACTGCCGAACGACGTGCTGGAGCTCAAAATGACTGGTCGGATCATTACATTCTCTCACACTTAAACATATGTTCGTCCTCAAACATGCTAAGAACTGCGACGGAGTTATCTGAAATCACTGTTCAACACCTCGTGCACCTACCCGTCCTGCCACAACTCAGTTGAGCACACTGGCTCAAGTAAATCTGAAGATTCCCTTTTTGTTTAGTCAAATTAGCCTTAGAGCCAAATTCCACCATCCAGAATCTTCTACTAGACCTGTTTTCATCTTACGAACAATGTATCAATCCCTGTGCGATGCACCATTACATGTTTGCATGCCTTGGCTGAATTAATGCCTAGCACCGCATAATTCACATGACCATGACAACACCCTATGATAATAATAGCCGACATTCCATGAATTTGATGCTCACACACACCTTATGACTCATATAAGTCCTATTCAAACTCTTGCAATACTGCCACGACGGAAGAGATGTGTAGAAATTCATAACCAACTGTCGAGTCAACAAATCGTTGAATCTCCCCTCTTGACTAGAATCATCACCCCATTATGAACCAAATAATGGTATTTTCTCTTTAATATGCTTCATATAATTCAATCGCACTGATCCCAGATCCATTAATCTCGTCTCACCCAGTACGAGCTGCTCATGCAATAAGCTACCCCAGACATGACCAAAAGTCTCATACGATGCCACAATGTGCCAATAAGCTACACACTCGAACGTGGTACATAAGGAAAATGAACTCTGGAAGGGACTACTCAACCCACGTAACTAATTAGACAACCAAAAAAGTGTCATGAACCTTCCTCAGAAAATGGGAAACAAAAACACACAAAAAATAATATAGGGGTCTAAACTCAAAATCACACTGTTGCGGCATGCAACCCGATCCAAACAACATACCCGTGGCGGCGTGCCACCCGATCCATACATAAAATCTACATAAAGAGATACTTACCGAGCTAAAATGCTCATTACTACAAAATACCCAAATATCGGTCACAAGCACGCTAAGTGCGTAATACCAACCCTGGGGAGACAGATAGCACCATACGCTACAAAATCCAAGAGCAACTAAGGTGTGATATATGATCTGAATCTCGAGAGCCCTCCTGCTCACATAACACCATCGCTACGCGGAACCTCAATACATATGACATCATCAAACCGTTCCACAACTCACACGGCATAATATAGTATTACACGAAATAGCCGGCGGCGAAGTAACATCCAACATCCGAATACCCCTTCACAAGGAACGCTATGCTAAAATGAACACATCCAGCCCGATATAGAGCCCACATTCATATCTAGATCCATCCACGGACCTCAAGTCGATTCTGACCATACCGCACTGGGCTAATACCCTTTCAAGAATCCAGGGTAACCCCTTTTCCCTTGACATACAAGAATAGCCGCCAAATTCGGAACAAATATCCTCAGTTCACAACCAAATGAATCGAGCGTCCTTCATGCATAATATTTCACATCAACGATGGTACTACTTTCTCCATACTTGGTCTCCACCTTTAATTATTTAAGTGACTACCTGTCATACTTATACCATCTTTCCCTGGGACACGCTCCCCCGACCTTCCGCACCACATAGCGAGTCTGTACATCTATACTGCCGGCCACACCAACGTTGTAAAGTAATTAAAGAATCTGCAATTAGTATGCAAAGCCTCTTCACACCAGACACCGATCTCAGGTGACACCAAAAACAATGCCAGCTGACTCTAACCATCTGAGTCCTTTCTCGCTCATCTGAGCTCGATATTGTTGTCAGCACCGAACCACAACCTTGATCCTCAACTTCCAAATCCCATGCGCAAGAGCTCAAAAATTTCATCATAACTCTTGAACCACTATTAGGGTGAACACTTCATCATATAGAAACCTTTTACTTAGCTCATTTCAAGAGAACCATTGCAACACGTGACTGAATTCCCGCAACTGCAGAAAATATAATCCTCTAGTGGTGGCCTAAACCACCATATCTCTTCCGGGATCCATCTACACTTAAGAAGCCACAATACTCAAGTGCCTCCAAATAAAATTAATTTCGACGGCCGTCGAGCCTCGCACGTACCGCCACAAATCACATGCATAACTCAACACGCTGAAGGAACTGATCACTGCCACATCATTCCTGTTCAACCATTTCTAGCCGATTCGACTGCTTCTAATTTACTCTGGACTTGCATCAGGAATAATAATAGCCCCAATCAAAACATAACGAACCCAAATCTGCACTCATCCTGAGTGACCTTATTTCACGAGACCACGCTGTCTAAAAGCCCACGAACCATCTCATACCGTCCTTGTGCGCATATTCGCGTCTTCAACTGGTACACCCATTCTGATAATTTCTTCATGCATCCGAAGTCATTATCCCTCATCCCTCCAAATACTACACTACAAGCCGAAGATAACATAGAACACTCCAAGCCCTTTCTTCATAATTCACTGCAAAAGCTCGATACTCAACCATACTATGGACTCGAAATCACTAGGCGCCACACTTTAACCTTTGTATCCACTAGGACCGGTATTGAGAGTCACCCACTCTGACTTAGTCCCGAATAATAATCAACTCCAAGGCTCTTCTAGAACATGAACACTCTCTCGATGAAGTACCTGACTGAATCACTTCCCTTGTAAATCACCTTCGTACGAAGCATAAATCCTGAATCTTCCCAAAAGCCTAAACATGAGTCAATTAGGCCAATTATAGCACACATTTATCAAATCCTTTGCTCAAGTTACCACTTATGTTCTCTTCCCTTAGCCGTAATAATCCACCAATACACCGATAACTGAAAACTTCACCAGTAGATAACCATGGAACCCAATCATAGGTGGTGGGACTCTCCCACTTAGCTTAGAGCCACCCATTACATAACTGTGGAACCCACCCAGATTCTTTCTTCATCGTCGGCCTGATCTTGCACCACCAACTCGCCAACTCCTCGAAATCCTTCTGTTGACCCTCAATGAACAATCTGAATCACTAACCACATTCCCATATTCGACCCCTTAACGAATAGCCAGTAAAATTCTTCGTATCAAGCAAGCTCTTTTCTGTCGCATCCGGTTGCCCACCGTATAATAGCCAATATTCCAAGTTAAGCCCGTCGATCTAGTCACTGCCCACCATAAATCCCAAATCACTCTAAACTCCTTTCATGGCGTGTAGTCATCCTACTACAGAACCTATGTGCTACTCTACCACTCTCCCACTTTGGTCAAACTCACTCCTTTAAGCAACCATTCGACTACCATTCGTCACTCTTGAACTTATAGAAAATTTAACCACCGCAAGGCACCCCCCACATGTACTTCTTTATCCTCGCTGCCCAGTTGTTGCCTCAAAGGAAAAATCTATTTCTGTAGAACATGAACCAATAGATCGCTACTAACTTTAAAACCCTTCAAAGGTCATCTTTCTCGAGTCATCAACACCAGGAACACCGATTGACTCCTAAACCACTGCACACTGCGATATCTAACAGCCACTTCTCCGGCACTACTCACAATACTCTGCCCCAAAGGCGAATTGAAGGAAACCATAACACCAGCGAACTTAACGCACTCAACAGGGACAATGACACCACATCACAGACGAAAATTCCACCACGCTCGAAAATACCAAGTCTCGTTACTTCATCAAACCAAACATGAATATTTGTAGCCTGATTGCCTGTCTTCCATTGGGAAATAAAATTCTGAATCTCTGAAACTTGCATTGAGTAAACTGTAAGGCCCCGGAAAATTTTACTAAGTAATTTAAGATTTCGTGGTGCCAGGTAGGCTAATTATAATATTTTATGTGCTATAAAAATGATGTATATCAATTTGATATGGTAAATGAATGTATAAGTCATATAATAAGTAATTTGGGGTCCAAGGAAAGGCCTAAGTCTAAGTCAAATTAGAAAATAATAGGCTAAGATTCCAAATGAGTCCGCAAAAGTCCACACTTTGAATGAGAATATCTAAATATATATAAGGTTTTATATGATGAACAACCTATCAAATGAAAGGTCTTCGAGTCTAGTTTCTAACTCTTCAAACCGTTAGTCATTTGGACATTTTTACACAAAGCTATGATCAAATTACCAAAGGCTGGCAAAATGCGATCCTGTGGCAAATTCTGCGATCGCAAAATCATTATGCGGTCCGCATAATTGATCTGCGACCGCAAAAATGGTTACAAAAAGGACCAGAGTAGCCCAGTTCTTGGCACCAGTTTTGCGGTGCATTATGCGACCCGCATACCAATTGTGCGGTCCATTATGCGACCGCAGACTCGAGTTCGGAGGGTTAATTTTCCTATTTTCATAACCCGACCCCATTTTGATATATAGGCTTTGGGGCTTCATTTGGGGCTATTTTATACTAAATCTAGAGAGAGGTAAGAGAATTTTAGAGAGAGAAGGATGAAGCCTAACATTTTAACCATTCAATCTTTCATCAATCTTCAAGAATCAAGGAACCCAATCACAAGATCTTCATCTAAGAGGTAAGGTTCTAGACACTAGACATTAATTTCGAGTTTTGGGTATAAGATGGGTTATTGAGGTATGATTCTTGGGTGTAATAGTATTATGTGTACATGCATGTACAAATTATGTTTGTGAGAAGATTGTTGAACACAAATAAGTAAAGATTGGGTTGGGGAATGAAGGAAATCTTGTAGAAGAGCTTATAAATCAAGATGCACAACTAGTGTTTGATAAAATGCTCAAATGAGCTGAAACCATGAATATCTTCCTAATTTGTGTTCGATTTTGTTATGTCTCAAAGTAGATTCGGATTGCTAAAATTTTCGGAATGTTGTAGTAACTCAAGGAAAGCTTAAACAAGGTATGTTGGCTAAACTTTCTCTCTTAGAATCGAATTCCATAAATGTTTTCATAAGTTCGAGTATGGTTGGCTCAAAGTTCATAAATCTTATATTCCGGGTTATTACCCATAAACATGACTATTCCAAAATGAGTCTTAAGAATATATCTATCTATCTATCTATATATATATATGAGTTTATGAGTTGGGTATTAAAACGTTACGGCTTTGAGTCGTGTTTCAAATAAAGGTTAGTATGACAAATTGTGTGAGGAAACTCGATATGGTTGATAATCCTAATTGCTCTTATGTGTACCCAATGTATTTGATTGACTGTGTCTAGTTGGTGGTAATCTATAAAGATGTTTGAAATGAATTTGGGAAAATGAGTGTGGCCAACGTGCCGAGAACTTGAGTTATAATTGTGCCTGGTGATGCCTATGACATGAGAAAATGTGAAGAGATTATGAAATGAGCCGTGACTTTACTTTCCGTAAATGAATTCAAAAATAAAGTGGCCTAAAGGCCTTGTACTCAATTTATGCCCATAAGTGGCTGCTCGGGATAATGATTTGCCTTATAAGTACCTCCAATGTGATCCGAGTTGTTACATATTCCGATGTTGAAATTGTATATTCTCGTGATTGGAAAGGAGTAATTCAAGAATAATTGGTGTAATTGCTTGTTTATGACTTTGATGTGTGTTTCTATTATGGTTTGGTTTGTCCCCTCCTTTGGGAAGAATCCTCTCTGTTTAAAGTTCCATTGCTAATGAACTTGAGGTGTATGATTTTTGAAATACTCTATATGCCCATGATTCATGTTTCCTCTCATGTGTACTTGACATCTTGAATTGAATGGCTTGTTGTTGAAATTGATATTGATGTGAAATAAGTGGAAAGAACTAGAATTATGAAATGTGGCCAAGTGCCATGTATGATGTAATTATTGTGGCCCCAAGTGCCGATGAATTGATAAATGTGTGATATAAACTTGAAATGAGACGATTGATGGAAGAGGAAAAACGTCTCGGTAAGACGGCCTAGCCGATCGGGACGAGATCGGACGCCATGCTGCATATATGGTGGTACTGTGCTGATATTGAAACCGGAAAGTGAGAATGAAATTGTGATTGAGATACATGTATCAAATGAGGCAACCTAGCCGATCGGGTCGTGATCGGAATCCGCGCAAGAAAGCGGTGGTATTGTGGATGATGATTTTACAGTATTAAATGTCTCCAAGGGAGATGACCTAGCCGGTCGGGTCGTGATCGGACTCCGTGCTAAGATTCACGGTGGAATATGTATATGTATATATTGGCATAGAAATTGTGATTTTAATTGGGAGTTGGTTATGATGTGCATATTGTGAACAATGGTATTGTGAACAGTAGTATTGTGAATTGTGGTGAATCGTATTAAATATCTTCTATCCAATAATAATATTGTCTTCATATCACGAGTGGCATTTTCACCATATGAACTTTCGTCTATTGAAAAATTGTTATGTTTAACTTGGCCTTTGGGTATCATTGATTGTTACTTTTTGTTTATATGGTTGTCTTTCCTTATATTGACATTCTATTTTGAAAGGGGACTTTTAGCTATTCATACTAGGACTATTCGACAATACTAACGTCCCTTTTGTCGGGGCGCTACATCTTTAAATGGATGTAGCGGACAGTGTTGGTCGCAGCTAGTGGCGCATCCTCTTTTCAGCCAAGTTGGTGAGCCCCACTTCATTTTGGGGTCCTGTATCATTTGTTCATCATCTACTTGTATTTTGAGGTATAGCCGGAGCCTTGTTGTCGGCATTTCCATATTTCTCTTCAGTTGTATTTAGAGGCTCTGTAGACATGTTGTGGGTGGTGTCGGGTATTGGAATTAACTTAGAAATATTGATATTTGGCAAAGATGTATAAAAATTGTAATATTTTGAAAATTATGAACGATTTTGCTAATGGAAATGAAATGGAAGTCGTTAATGATATATTTATAGAATTTGATTAATGGTGTACATCTCCTCTTTATTCAGACGAGTTTGGGTAGAATGAAATCTAACAGGCTTGCTCAGTTGGGTTTACTCGGTTGAGCGCCGGTCGCGCTCCTCGGATTTGGGGCGTGACAAACTTAGAATTAGAGCCTAAGGTTTTAAAGTGTCCTAGGATGTCTCGGAGCCGTGTCTAGTAGAGTCCTTCTTATCGGTGTGTAGTCCACCACATCTATAAGTTGGAGGGTACTTGGGCATTTAGGAATAACACCCT
Source organism: Nicotiana attenuata (assembly GCF_001879085.1). NCBI lineage: Eukaryota > Viridiplantae > Streptophyta > Magnoliopsida > Solanales > Solanaceae > Nicotiana > Nicotiana attenuata. Next base: position 52,339,189 of record NC_031994.1, read on the forward strand.
TCTTTGATACTCCAGATCGTGCGGTGGAACCCAAGATAGGAAGCTAATTTCCTCGCTATGTCTTATTCTCAAGATGAATAATCATGAAACTATAATTCATGAGTTTGAAGCAGTAAGGATGGATTAACCCCACCATTGAATCTGAGGGGGATTGCCCAAGAGTATGTTAGGAGAATGTATCGAGCCATGGAGGGATTGGTAGAACTTGTTGCTAAGGGGAGTACCCTTGTTCCTATTAATGTCGCTGCACCAGCAGAAAATGTAGTATATTAGTATGTTACAAACGTGCGTTAGGGATGTGGAGTCGAGGGGCATTGATAAAGTTATTTCCCTATCAAGATAAAGTCAACAAGTAAGTCACTCATCAGTACATCATTATGAACAACACAAAATTTTACTTGTTGTACTTGTACATCCATATTGAAGAGTTCTCATAAACATGGTCTTAACAAGATGTTGGATCACAAAACATTGCATGCACCTACTCTTTGAACGAGACACATCATTCGTGATTCCACTCTACTACAAATTCTCTTATTTACATCCTTTTATGGAATTAAGTTCTATAATTATGTCTTTGAGTTGAGTTATAACTTTAGGATTAATACTTCCCACTTGCTTTCCTAAATTCTCAACAAAGGACTATACCCGATGAATTTCTTACATAATCTTTTTATTTAAATGGACAACATCTACTCGCTTGTGCCTATACATGCACCGTCGTAAAGTTTACCTATGTGGTGTCAAGTTCCATGTAAAGCATCCTAGTGATCCTTCTCGAGTCACTCTTTTACTCACTAATTTATATGGCTTCTAGGGTTTGAACAGTCACTCTACTCTCTTGCGAGTATCATGAAACCTTTTCACTGTCTAGTAACATGAGAGCATATCCCACCTCTTGTCATATGTGTACATGTTGATTGAAGTGGTCGCTTGTCCGTATAGAATTTTTGAGAAATTTGAGATTTTTACAAATTTTCCATAAGAAGATCTTTTGTTTGCCCATCTCAGTATGACTTTCATGTCCTCTTAGATCATTCCACAGTAAGTAGCTCACTTTGTTTCTAGTATTGTGGTTGCCCGTGACGTGGTCATGTATTGCAGTTTGGGAGTTAATATAGCAGAAGTATGTCACGCTCATAACAAATGTTTATATTCTCTTTATACCTCTACAACATGCGTTAATTGTGTTCCTTAGTTAGTGAATTCATTGTGCTAGTTTCCCAACACCTGTTCGATAACCATGAGAGAAAGTGTCCTTCTATGTGTCACTATAACACTTCCTTTCTCATAAGGACCCTTAATAGGCTCTCCGTCAAGACCAAATGCACATTTGGGGGTTATCATAGCACAACGCCTACTTCTCATGTTTTCCGTCTTTCATTAGCATCTGGGTACTTCTCAAGTCAAAATCCATGGATAACTCATTATGAAAATCTGCAAACCTTCCATGATTACTTTATACTGTCTCATTGGGTTCCGTTGTCCTTACAAACTCGACTTCTAGAATCATTCATTACGTCATTGTCATGGCGGGGAGTTTTGCCATCCTTGGCATTCCACCTCCTTAGGTGGATAGGAGTTTTATTTGTCTTTCCCCGGAGCATCATGTTAACCATTAAAACCCTTCTAGCCAATACATTATTTCATCCCAATATTAAGATGTCCTAGCTATGTGGTTTCACTCGTGAAAGGTTGAGATTAGATGGCTTCAGATTTTTGCACATATCATGAGCATATTGATTTGGAAGACAAGTTTTCGTATCTTTAGTTCTCTCATATAGGATCAATTATCAGGAAGGGTTAAGCTGTTTGAAATATGATAATCTCATAAGTGTTCAACTTCTTTTCATCCTCATGGGCTTGTGGCATAGATTCCTTGTGTCAGTTAATGTTAGGAGTGTAATTCAACTTCTTGTATTTTGAAACCCATGTCGCATTCAAGGTGCCAAAGTATTCTCATTCTTGATAAACTGATTTTCCCTACACTCCAGGAGACGACAGGGTCACGTACTTGAATATTCCTCCTTAATGATTCCTATTGCCAATGTACTAGTTACCCCTATGCATCGTTTGTCTAATAACCGATGTCGTCACAATGATTAACCATGTCAATATTGTTAGTAGTAATCTTCGTGTCTCTTAGCATATAACCTCATGAAATACTCTGCTCAGCACATTAATGGATTCCTGAATAATTCTAGCCAGATCTTGAACTCCGTTGCTCCTCATTGTATTAAATCTTTTAGGTATTAAAGGTTCAAACATGTCAAAGAGAAAACATCCCCGTGTGATCACATATATTCGATAGCTAATTTTTATGGTCAATTTATGATAGCACATCTTAGAGTAATTATTGAAGATCATCAAAGGTTTAGCGTGGGTGTTCGCATAGAGATTTAGAGTTTAGGAAGGTGAACAGGTTATTCTCAATATTTTCCCCTGAAGATGTTATGTGAGTTGAGAACGAAGGTTACATAAGTGCATTTCACATTAGGCCGCACTAGGAGTATGATGTTTCCCCATAGTTGTTCCCCATATATTTTGTGTTTTCACATGTCTATGTCTAAGAAGGTAGTTGGAGATCATTTGTGTATCATTCCGGTGGAAATTATTGAAGGTGAAGTTAATGGATAGTTAGCTTATGCGAGGTATCTAGCTGTAATCCTTGTTAGATAAGTTTGGAGGTTGGGGTTTTTTCCATGAATGTGTTATGGCAAAGCCTGTAAGTCGAGGAGGCCACATTGAAGGCCGAAAGTGTCATGGAAAGAAAATATTTTCTCTTGGTTGTATAACAATTGGTTTTGATTTGAAAGGTACCTTATAGGTGTTATTGTAACGACCCGACCGGTCGTTTTGAGCTTTTGCACTTTGATCGCTAGTTCTCGGGCACGACTTGCCCCGTGTAATGTATTATGACTGATGTAGATCGTTGGTTTTTGGTTTCAGGAAAATCGGAATGAATTTGAAAGAACAGTTTCAGTTGAAAGCTTTGAATTTGAAAGGATTGACCAAGAGTTGACTTATTTGTATATGAGCTCGGATCATAATTTTTATGATTTGGTTAGCGTCGATAGGTGATTTATGATTTAGGAGTGTGATCGGAATTGGTTTTGGAGATCCGGTGTAGAATTAGGTTTGAATTGGCGAAGTTAGTATTTTGGCGATTTCCGGTTGGTAGGTGAGATTTTGATCCGAGGGTCGGAATGGAATTTCGAGAGTTGTTGTAGCTTCGTTATGTCCTTTGGGATGTGTGTGCAAAATTCCAGGTCATTCGGATGTGGTTTGGTTGGGTTTTTGATCAAAAGCGTGTTTCGGAAGTTTTTGGAAAGCTTAGGCTTGAATTCGATGTGAATTGATGGATTTGGTGTTGTTTGGGATGTTTTGACGATTGGAACAAGTTTGAATAAGGTTTTAGGAAGTGTTGGTACGTTTGGTTGAGGTCCCGGGGGCCTCGGGATGATTTCGGATGGCTAACGGGAAGAATTTGGACTTATGAAATTTCACAAAAAAATCTGCTGCTTCTGGTGTTTTCGCACCTGCGGCTTGGGAACCGTAGGTGCGGTTCCGCACGTGCGAGGGAGGAGACCGCATATGCTAGAGTTAGTGTGATGGGCAGTTTCCGCAGAAGCGATCGAGGAGGCCGCATCTGCGAAGCCGCAGATGCGGAAGAGCTGTCGCAGAAGCGACTTTTGGATTTTTAAGTGAGATCCGCAGAAGGGACTTGTGACCGAAATTGCGGTACCGAAGAAGCGGTGGAGGGGTCGCAGATGCGAAAACCCCTGGGCAGACTGTATATAAATCCTTTATTCGCGATTTTTGAAGGGTTTCACCATTTTTAACTTCGGATTGAGAGCTTTTGGTCGATTTTGAAAGGAGATTTCAAGGGAACTTCAATAAGGTAAGGGTTTTGGACCTAAAACACACTTCTATGGTAATATTTCATGGATTGGCACTGAAATTTAAGGAATTTAAGGACTAAAAAATGGAGGTTTAGGGCTTGAGTTTAAGAGGGCTTAATTGAGGAATTGAGGAGTCAATTGGACTCCGATTCTTGTGTTTTTGATATGTATGAACTCGTGGAGTGATAAGGAACCTGTTGATGTAAAAATTTCTGAGTTTCGAGAAGTGGGCCCGGGGCTCGCGTTTTGGTAATTTCGGGATTTGTGCCCGTTATTGATTGTTTTCGCTTGGGCTTTGTTCGCTTAGCATATTGTGATGTATTCGTTCTGTTTTTGGATAGATTCGACGCGCGTGGAGGCCGATTTGAGGGGCAAGGGCGTTGCGAGCTAGAGATTTCGCCGGTTCGAGGTGAGTAATGATTGTAAATGATATTCTGAGGGTTTGAAACCCCGGATTGCACATCGTAGTGCTATATTGAGGTGACTTGCATGCCGGATAGCGAGCGTGGGGTAGAGCACCGTTGGGGATTGTGACTTGGTCCGTCCCGATTGATGAATTTACCGTGTATTTGACTGAAACTTACTTGTTATCATTATGATTTGGGTTGATTGCCATATTTGGGCTTCGTGCCAACTATTTGAACCCTTCGGGGATTATTATCACTGTTTCCTCACTGTTTTGACTTATTACTTGAACTCAGTCATACTGTTTTTCCACTGTTTTACAACTCAGCCATTTTTACTCAATTGTGAGATTTAAACGATATTTCTAAATGATGATTTGGGCTGAGAACTACTGTTTTACTAATGCCCGAGGGGCTTGTGATGATTTTATCTGACTGAGTGAGGCTGAGGGCCTGTGTTGTGAGGATACTATGGGATCGGGCTGCGCGCCATAGCAGTGTTATAATGGTACCGATATGAGGCCGAGGGCCTGGATTTGATGCCACGAGAGGGCTTGATATTGTGCTTGGGCCGTAAGGGCCCCCTCCCGGAGTCTGCACACCCCTAGTGAGCGCCGTCGACGATATATGGACTGGGCTGCACGCCGCAGCGATATATGGATCGGGCTGCGCACCGCTGCGGTTACTATATGATTCTGATTTATGTGTTTATTTTGTTTCATTTGTCTGCCATTACCTGTTGTCTGTGTTACTTCACAGGGTATCTACCTGATTGCCTGGCACTATCTGTTGAGTGAGTGTTGTGCCCGAGGGGCGGATTTCTGTGCTTATCTGCACTAATTGTTTTGCATTTATTTGCATAACTGTTGAAAAAGTCATTTTCAAAAGAGGTTTGAACTGAGCTAAGATGTTTTCTAAAGATTTCACAACTTCACTGCTTTTTCTCAAAGGGTTTTATAATGCTTCTGTACAGCATGATGATTTGCCTTATGTGATTTCTTACTACTCAGTTATTATTTACCTTTATTACTCACTGAGTTGGAGTACTCACTTTACTCCCTGCACCTCGCGTGCAGATGCTGGTATTTGTTCCCCGATAGCGAGTTTTGAGCTGATCGGAGGCTAAGTTATCGGAGTTTAGCGAGGTGACTGCCAGCGTTTGCAGCACCGCATTTCTCCCTTTTGCTTATCAGTCCTATTTTGTATATTACAGGCCTTGTAGTCGTATTTATAATCTAATAGATGCTCGTGACTTATGACACCCCGGTTTGGGCTGTGTTTTGGGTTGAATTCCGTACTTAATAAAGCAATCTCTATTTAGATTGTGGTTATTTAATTATGTTAAAACTGTGAATCAATATTTAATTATTTGGAAAAGGCGAAATGGGTTGGTTGTCTGGCCTTGTCTTCACGAGAGGCGCCATCACGACCGGATCGTGGTTTGGGTCGTGACAAGTTGGTATCAGAGCCTAGGTTACATAGGTCTCATGAGTCATGAGCAGGTTTAGTAGAGTTTCGCGGATCGGTACGGAGACGTCTGTATTTATCCTTTAGAGGCTGCAGAACCTTTTGGAAAACTTCACATTCTTGAATTCTTATCGTGCGTCCTTGATTCAGTTTGAAAAGTAACTCTTGAAATTCCTTCCACGCGTTCGTATGCGCGCATGAGCGCTCAGTATCAGACGTGCATCGGTGGCTTGTGATCCCCTGATCGAGGGGCGAGATGTGATCTCTGTAAGTTTGATGTTGGGCCAGTCTGGAGGACTTGAGGCCGGATTTTTGCCTATGGCTTGAGCACCGAGGTGCTGAGTGTGTGAGCAAGTGTTTTGAACTTATATGCTCGGTATTGTCCCTATTAGTGGAAGTAACGACTGGATAACTATGTGATAAGTATGTTAGTACTGCGAGATGTATCCATATGATTTGGAAGCGACGAGAAGGGTCTGCTTGAGGATAGAAGTACTATTAGGTGCTTAAATTCCATCTTGATTCGAGGTATAGCCCCGAGTTATAGGTGTGTGAAGAATCTTTTCATGTTTCCCAGTTGGGAGTGAAGTAAACTTCATGTTGTGGTATGAGTCCAGACTCAGGAAGATCAAGTGACTGCGTAATGCTTGTGACGGTGGATGGTATACAGAAATGTTAGTTGGAGGCAAACAGGTGGGTTATCTCCTGCGGAGTGTTCTAAGATTGTGTGATCCTTATTTTGTCTATTAGAAGATCTCATTTACAAGTAAAGAACATGTAATGAAATTCTAAATTGGGTCGCTTAGAAAGTGGGCTTAACTGTTGTGTGAGTGAATGCGAGATTTGCAAAAGAGTTAAAATTCTAGATGATCTATGTTTACACAAGCTTATAAAGGATTTGAGTTTAATCTCACTATGGTGTTATGGCATCAATAGAGTATAAGAGTTATGAGTTATTGGGCGTGTCTTGATCCATGGCTTCAAGCCAAGTGGAGGAGTCTGCTATTGGTTAGGCGATTGCACGGTTAGGTGCTATGTTGGTTCCAGCTTAGGGCGTGTTGGTGAGTCAGTTATGGCTTACGGAGATTGAGGTCGAGGATGGCTCGAGTGAAGGAAATTTTTTGACAAAGGTTATATTATGCTTCGTAGGTGTGTGAGAGTCACGGGATGTCTTAAGTTGTTGTTGGTAAAGAATGCTCGGTGCATAGAGCAGGAAGTTGCTTGGTTGTATTGGGATGAGGTTATATCCTGCGTGTCAGAGTGCTAATGTAGCCCGAGTGGTTTTGTTCGTTTGATCAGGCTAATTGCAGTTTAAATAGAGTAAATGACTCTCGAGAATGGTTCTAATGTGTTCAAGATTCTGCATGTAACAATTGGGTATTTTAAAGTTGTATGTGTGGTTGGAGACCGAGTCTCCATTGGAAGTGGTTAAGACTTGTGGTATTTCTATGTTAATTATGGGATTCTATGTATCATTATAGGGAAAGTAAAGGCAACAGATTTAGATTTGTAGGAAGTCTCTTCAGAGAAAGTATTTTGGAATGTGGTACTTTTGGGAATACTTAAGGGAGTATTCAGCGGGCCTTAGACGGTGTGCCTTTATGCTTGGTTCCGTGTGGTAAGCCTGGGTTGATGCATTGTGGTGCTACAGCAGGAGGGAATATCAAGTTGAGGATGAAACAGAAGGAAATTTATATGGATGGAGTATCTTGATAGAAGACCGAATCGGTATGGTTAGGATATGAGTAATTCCTTGTGTGTGTTCGAGGTGATGAGTCCTTACAAGTATTTTGCAGTAATGCTCTTAGGTCTTGATGGCTTGCTTAGCCTGATCGAGTTAGAAGGATTCAGTCCTGACAGGTCTGATTTGTGCAAAGGGAGCTCGGAGAGTTCTTGATGGGTTTTACCGTGGTTTGGAGATGTATATTTTCTATGGGCATGCGGAGCATGGGATGTATAGTGATTTTTCTTCTAGATGGGACCGATGGAAGTTCTTGACTAAGTGAGTGCGTAGATGTCTGTGGCTCGGAAGGAAGATAAAGTTTTCATGTTATCCTCGGATGGTATGGTATATGCGGTATGTTGTGGAGGACCGAGACTTGCGTGTGTTAGGTTACAGTTCAGTTCTGAAAGGAAGCTCATAAAACTCTTAAGCAGCGGGCAGCCTCGGATAATAAGGAAATGGTACTGCTAATTGGAAGTGATTTGATGAGAGTCTATGTTTCAGAAAAAGGGAAATGTGATTAAGTTGATGGCACTTCGGTAGTATTGCGGCACTTTCAGGCTAGATCGACTGGTGATATTCGGGTTTGCTTGGTGGCACAGGGAAATTTTTGAGTATCTATCGTGGAATGATTGGGTATTTGAGGTGTAGCATGTATTCGGACGGTGGAATTTGGGATCAGGTATGGTGATTTGTGTGCTACATAGAGTTGGAGACCGGAAGTCTTCATATTCAGGCTATGTTGTGGTTGTAGATCGTGTGTATCGGCACTGTTTAGTGACTATCGGGGTTTGGAGACCCGAGCGGATCTTTTGTGCTGAGTAAGTTATATTTTGGATGTGATATTGGGTTCGGACTGGTTGTCTCCGTGTTGGGTTATTCTGGTCTATTGTGCTGTTGGTTATGCCGGGAATGCCATGGATTGAGTGGCGTGGTTCGACGGATTATGTTCTAGTAGGAGTGGTTTTATAATCGAAGATCCACCGGACGGCTGGGAATGATTTTTCTTTCATAGTTGGGCTCTCGTGATGGATGTCAGTGCAGAGGCTCCTCATATTGATTCAGCTCCAGTGTTGAGGAATTTTTCGGATGTGTTTCTTGTGGCCGGGCATGTCGTCGGGCGAGGTTGTGGATTTCGGTATTGGTTTGGTGCCGGGCACCGTATTGTATGGCTTTGGCAGGAGTTATAGTAGTGGAAGGAGCAGCTTCAGGCTTCCTTGGAAAAGAGTTAGTTGGCAGGCCAATATGGATGCGTGTTCTAGCTTGAGTCGGCTTGGTTGGCTCCGAATTGTATTGGTGAGGGATAGGTTGGTCCGACCGTTGTTGAGCTTACTAGTGATCTGGGAGATCTATGAGTTTCCTTTCTATGTTGCGAGACGTTATGATTTGTTGTTTATGGGCACGGATGGTACGGTTCTATTGGGGTTCATAGTGGAAGTCGAGCGGGGAGAATAATTGGATGTTTCTCAGTAAATGGCGTATCGGTTATGTCCTATCGGGTTTACGGGATATATGCTATTTGTTTTCACCGTGGGTGTAATGACTTGCCTTGGTTCCAGACAATAAATTGTGCGTGGCTGTCGATTTTGAGCATAGTGATTTGAGGTATCTCATGTGGAGCGGTGTTTGGATAGGATCGCGCATTGTAGCGAGGCTATACGGAGATATGACCTTTCGGGGTAGATTATGCGAGACGGGTTCTCAGCCTTGTGTTGTGATGGTACTGGTGAGTTTGAGGTACAGCTCTTTCATTTGAGTCATTTCCATGATTTGAGTATGTTCGGACTCTTGCTTATTGGTGCGCGTAGTTATGCAAGTTGTGGCTTAGGCCCGTATTTATGCGTCATGTAACCAGGGTTGTGTGTTTGGTCAGGAGAGATCGTTGGGATCATTAATGAATACAAACGGATTCGGTTTCAGTATGTTGGAAGGATAATATCGATGTTCGGCTCAGAAATTTGCTATGGTCTTTTCCAAAGGAGAAGTGGCTTCATGAATGGTTGACCTGAGGAATAGTCATGGCTTACTGTGTGTTTTATTTATATCTGGCAGTATATGAAAGTGTTGGGATGAGACTTAGTTGATAAGAGGTTTTCTATCGGTATTCGGTTGTTGTGCGCAGCTGCTGTGATTAGAAGTTATCGCTACAAGTGTTTGAGTTATGTGGTATATCATGTGATTGCACCTGAGTTAGCAGGTATAGGTTACTACAGCTTGTTCGGGCTTATTCAGAGTATAAATGTGAAATTCTAATCGTATTGGTCGGTTTGAAAGTGAAAATGTGGTTCTATGATTTATGGGCTAGACTAGATTGTGTAATTTCAGTTAAAAAGGTGTTATCGGACCTATATGAGATAGGGTGACATGGGATCACCCCCGGGTATATGCATGGTAAGGTTATTCAGCGATTGGTTGGCTTTTAGAACAACTCAGGGTACGTTCGAGGACGAACGTGTGTTTAAGTGGGGGAGGATGAAACGACCCAACCGGTCGTTTCAAGCTTTTGCACTTTGATCGCCAGCTCTGGGGCATGACTTGCCTCGTGTGATGTATTATGAATGATGTAGATCGTTGGTTTTGGTTTCAGGAAAATCGGAATGAATTTGAAAGCAGAGTCTCAGTTGAAAACATTGAATTTGAAAGGTTTGACCAAGAGTTGACTTATTTGTATATGAGCTCGAATCGGAGTTTTTATTATTTGGTTGGCTTCGTTAGGTGATTTGTGATTTAGGAGCGCGATCGGTATTGGTTTTGGAGGTCCGGTGTAGAATTAGGCTTGAATTGGCGAAGTTAGTATTTTGGCAATTTCCGGTTGGTAGGCGAGAATTTGATCTGAGGGTCGGAATGGAATTCCGAGAGTTGCAGTAGCTTCGTTAGGTCATTTGGGATGTGTGTGTAAAATTTCAGGTCACTCGGAGGTGATTTGGTTGGGTTTTCGATCAAATGCGTGTTTCGAAAATTTTAGAAGAACTTAGGCTTGAATTCGATGTAATTTGATAGTTTTGGTGTTGTTTGAGGTGTTTTGGTGATTGGAACAAGTTTGGATAATGTTTTAGGATGTGTTGGTGCTTTTGGTTGAGGTCCCGGGGGCCTCGGGGTGATTTCGGATGGCTAACGGGAAGTTTTGGAACTTGAGTGACTGCAGATTTCTTTGCTGCTTCTGGTGTTTTCGCACCTACGGCTTGGCGACCACAGGTGCGGTGTCACAGATGCGGAAGGAAAGGCGCAGATGCGGTTTTAGGAAGGAGAGTAAGGAACCGCAGATGCGGTATGGGGACCGCTCCTGCGGAGTCGCAGATGCGACCATTTGATCGCAGAAGCGATTTTGGGAGAGAAAGGTTGAGACCGCAGATGCAATGGGGTGCCCGCACCTGCGGAGCCGCATATGCGGCTAGTGGACCGCAGATGCGGATTTGGGCCTTTAATGAATTTCCGCAGAAGCGGACTTGTGACCGCAAATGCGGTACCGCAGAAGCGGTGGAGGGGTCGCAGATGTGAAAACCCCTGGGCAGAATGTATAAAAGGTTCTTCTTCGCGATTTTTGAAGGGTTTATCCATTTAACTTCGGCCTTGAAGATTTTTGGACAATTTTGAAGAGGGATTTCAAGGAGCTTCGATAAGGTAAGAGTTTTGGACCTCAAAACACAATTCTATGGTGATATTTCATGAATTAAGACTGAAAATTAAGGAATTTATGGACTAAAAATGGAGGTTTAGGGCTTGAACTTAAGAGAGCTAAGATTAAGGATTTGAGGGGGTCAATTGGACTCCGATTCTTGTGTTTTTGATATGTGTGAACTCGTGGCGAGATAAGGAACTCGTTGGTGTAAAAAATTTTGAGTTTCGAGAAGTGGGCCCGGGGCTCGTGTTTTGCTAAATTCGGAATTTTTGATATTTTTCGATTGTTTTCGCTTGGGCTTTGTTCCCTTAGCATATTGTGATGTATTCGTTCTGATTTTGGATAGATTCGACGCGCGTGGAGGCCGATTCGAGGGGCACAGGCATCGCGAGCTAGAGATTTTGCCGGTTCGAGGTGAGTAATGATTGTAAATGATATTCTGAGGGTTTGAATCCCCGGATTGCACATCGTGGTGCTATGTTGAGGTGACTTGCACGCCGGATAGCGAGCGTGGGGTAGAGCACCGTTGGGGATTGTGACTTAGTCCTTCCCGATTGATGAATTTACCGCGTATTTGACTGAAACTTACTTGTTATCATCATGGTTTGGGTTGATTGCCTTATTTAGGCTTCGTGCCAACTATTTGAACCTTTCGGGGATTTTTATTACTGTTTCCTTACTGTATTGACTTATTACTTGAACTCAGTCCTACTGTTTTCAACTGTTTTACAACTCAGCCACTTTTACTCAGTTTTGAGACTTAAATAATATTTCTAAATGATGTTTCGGGCTGAGAAATACTATTTTACTGGTGCCCGAGAGGCTTATGTGATCTTTGACTAAGTAAGGCCAAGGCCCTGTGTTGTGAGGATATCTTTGGGATCGGGCTGCACGCTGTAGCAGTGATACACTGATTTGATTATGAGGCCGAGGGCCTGAGATTTGTACGCCACGAGATGGCTTGATATTGCGCTTGGGCCGTAAGGGGCCCCTCCCGGAGTCTGCACACCCCCAGTGAGCGCCGTCGACGAAATATATGGATCGGGTTGCACGCCGCAGCGATTACTATATGATATTGATCTATGTGTTTACTTTGTTTCATTTGCCTGGCATTATCTGTTGAGTAAGTGTTGTGCCCGAGGGACGAATTTATGTGCTTATCTGCACTAATTGTTTTGCATTCATTTGCATAACTGTTGAAAAAGTCATTTTCAAAAGAGGTTTGAACTGAGCTAAGATGTTTTCTAAAGATTTCACAGCTTCACTGCTTTTTCTCAAAGGGTTTTACACTGCTTCTATACAGCATGATGGTTTTCTTTACGTGATTTCTTACTGCTCAGTTATTATTTACCTTTATTACTCACTGAGTTGGAGTACTCACTTTACTCCCTGCACCTTGTGTGCAGATGCAGGTATTTATACACCCGGTAGCGGGTTTTTGGCTGTGGGAGACAGGGTTATTGGAGTTTAGCGAGGTAGCTGTCAGCGTTCGCAGCACCGCTTTTCTCCCTTTTCGTTCATTAGTCTCATACTGTATATTTCAGACGTTGTAGTTGTATTCATACTTTGATAGATGCTCGTGATTTGTGACACCCCGGTTTGGACTGTGTCGGGATGGTTTCCCCCTTATTGTTAACTATGTTTCCGCGAATTTATTACTATTTAATTATACTTTAAACTGTTTCATGATCATTAAATGTGTTAAAAGGTGTAGTGTATTGGTCTGGCTGGCCTTGTCTTCACGAGAAGCGCCATCACGGCCGGGTTCGGGTTTAGGGCCGTGACAGTTTTGAAATGGCAATTATGTCTTTATACATGCTTATCCACATATTAAAAGCTATAATATTGCTAATGCCATAGATTGGTATGTATAAGAATATAACTGAATATGATNGATGGTACGGTTCTATTGGGGTTCATAGTGGAAGTCGAGCGGGGAGAATAATTGGATGTTTCTCAGTAAATGGCGTGTCGGTTATGTACTATCGGGCTTGCGTGGTATATGTTACTTGTTTCACCGAGGGTGTAATGATTTGCTTTGGTTCCAGACATCAGATTGTGCGTAGTTGTCAATTTGGAGCCATGTTTGGTTAGGATCGCGCATTTGCAGCGAAGCTATGTGGAGATATGACCTTGTGGGTTATCAGCCGTGTGTTGTGATGATACTGGTGAGCTTGAGGTACAGCTCTTTTGTTTGAGTTAGTTTCATGATGTGAGCATGTTCGGATTGTTGCTTATTGGTGCGCAGACTGCGCTAGTTATGGCTTTAGCCTGTCTTGGTGTGTCATGTCACAAGAGTAATTGTGTTGGATTAGATGAGGTCGTTGGGGTCTGTAATGAATACAAACGGATTCAATTTCAGCATGTTTGATGGATAAATATCGAGGTTCGGTTCAGAAATTTGCTATGGTCCTTGCCAAAGGAGAAGTAACCTTACGGATGGCTGATCTGAGAAATGGTTATGGTTTATTGCGTGTTTCATTTATCATTGGCAGTATATGGAAGTGTTGGAATGAGACTTTAGTTGATAAGAGGTTTTCTACCAGTATTCGGGTGTTGCGTACAACTGCTGTGAATGGAAGTTATCACTACATGTGTTTGAGTTACGTGGTATATCAGATAGTTGCAGTTGAGGTTGCAGGCAGGGGTTATTATAGCTGGTTCGGGCCTATTCAGAGTGTAGGTGTGAGATTTTGATCGTATAGTTGGTTTCAGAAGTGAAGAATGTGATTCCATGGCTTATGGGCCAGACTGGGTTGTGAAATTTCAGTTTCTATGTGTTATCGGACCTATATGAGATAGGGTCACGTGGGATCACCCCCGGGTATATGTATGGAAAGGTTATTCAGCAATTGGTTGGCATTTGAAACAACTCTGAGTACGTTCGAGGACGAACGTGTGTTTAAGTGGGGGAGGATGTAACGACCCGACCGGTCGTTTTGAGCTTTTGCACTTTGATCACCAGTTCTCGGGCACGACTTGCCCCATGTAGTGTATTATGACTGATGTAGATCGTTGGTTTTTGGTTTCAGGAAAATCAGAATGAATTTGAAAGAACAGTTTCAGTTGAAAGTTTTGAATTTGAAAGGTTTGACCAAGAGTTGACTTATTTGTATATGAGCTCGGATCGCAATTTTTATGATTTGGTTAGCTTCGATAGGTGATTTATGATTTAGGAGCGTGATCGGAATTGGTTTTTGAGGTCCGGTGTAGAATTAGGCTTGAATTGGCGAAGTTAGTATTTTGGCGATTTCCAGTTGGTAGGTGAGATTTTGATCCGAGGGTCAGAATGGAATTCCGAGAGTTGCTGTAGCTTCGTTATTTCCTTTGGGATGTGTGTGCAAAATTCCAGGTCATTCAGATGTGGTTTGGTTGGGTTTTTGATCAAAAGCGTGTTTCGGAAGGTTTTGGAAAGCTTAGGCTTGAATTCGATGTGAATTGATGGATTTGGTGTTGTTTGGGATGTTTTGAGGATTGGAACAAGTTTGAATAAGGTTTTAGGAAGTGTTGGTACTTTTGGACTTATGAAATTTCACAAAAAAATCTGCTGCTTCTGGTGTTTTCGCACCTGCGGCTTGGGAACCGCAGGTGCGGTTCCGCACGTGCGAGGGAGGAGACCGCATATGCGAGAGTTAGTGTGATGGGCAGTTTCCGCAGAAGCAGTCGAGGAGGCCGCATCTGCGAAGCCGTAGATGTGGAAGAGCTGTCGCAAAAGCGACTTTTGGATTTTTAAGTGAGATCCGCAGAAGCGGACTTGTGACCGCAAATACGGTACCGCAGAAGCGGTGGAGGGGTCGCAGATGCGAAAACCCCTGGGCAGACTGTATATAAATCCTTTCTTCGCAATTTTTGAAGGGTTTCACCATTTTTAACTTTGGATTGAGAGCTTTTGGTCGATTTTGAAGGGAGATTTCAAGAGAACTTCGATAAGGTAAGGGTTTTGGACCTAAAACACACTTCTATGGTAATATTTCATGGATTGGGACTGAAATTTAAGGAATTTAAGGACTAAAAAATGGAGGTTTAGGGCTTGAGTTTAAGAGGGCTTAATTGAGGAATTGAGGAGTCAATTGGACTCCGATTCTTGTGTTTTTGATATGTATGAACTCGTGGAGTGATAAGGAACCCGTTGATGTAAAAATTTTTGAGTTTTTAGAAGTGGGCCCGGGGCTCGCGTTTTGGTAATTTCGGTATTTGTGCCCGTTATTTGATTGTTTTCGCTTGGGATTTGTTCCCTTAGCATATTGTGATGTTTTCGCTGTATTTTTGGATAGATTCGACACGCGTGGAGGCCAATTTGAGGGGCAAGGGCGTCGCGAGCTAGAGATTTATCCGGTTCGAGGTGAGTAATGATTGTAAAGGATATTCTGAGGGTTTGAAACCCCGGATTGCACATCGTACCGCTATATTAAGGTAACTTGCACGCCGAATAGCGAGCGTGGGGCAGAGCACCGTTGGGGATTGTGACTTGGTCCGTCCCGATTGATGAATTTACCGTGTATCTGACTGAAACTTACTTGTTATCATTATGATTTGGGTTGATTGCCATTTTTGGGCTTCGTGCCAACTGTTTGAACCCTTCGGGGATTATTATCACCGTTTCCTCACTGTTTTGACTTATTACTTGAACTCACTCATACTCTTTTTCCACTGTTTTACAACTCAACCATTTTTACTCAATTTTGAGACTTAAACGATATTTCTAAATGATGATTTGGGCTGAGAACTACTGTTTTACTAATGCCCGAGGGGCTTGTGATGATTTTATTTGACTGAGTGAACCCGAGGGCCTCTGTTGTGAGGATACTATGGGATCGGGCTGCGCGCTGCAGCAGTGTTATACTGGTACCGATATGAGGCCGAGGGCCTGGATTTGATGCCACGAGATGGCTTGATATTGCGCTTGGGCCGTAAGGGCCCCCTCCCGGAGTCTGCACACCCCTAGTGAGCACCGTCGACGATATATGGATCGGGCTGCACGCCGCGGCGATATATGGATCGGGCTGCACGCCGCAGCGGTTACTATATGATATTGATTTATGTGTTTATTTTGTTTTATTTGTGTGCCATTACCTGTTATCTGTGTTACTTCACGGGGTATCTACCTAATTGCCTGGCACTATCTGTTGAGTGAGTGTTGTGCCCGAGGGGCGGATTTCTGTGCTTATCTGCACTAATTGTTTTGCATTCATTTGCATAAATGTTGAAAAAGTCATTTTCAAAAGAGGTTTGAACTGAGCTAAGATGTTTTCTAAAGATTTCACAGCTTCACTGCTTTTTCTCAAAGGGTTTTATACTGCTTCTATACAACATGATGATTTGCCTTACGTGATTTCTTACTGCTCAGTTATTATTTACCTTTATTACTCACTGAGTTGGAGTACTCACTTTACTCCCTGCACCTCGCGTGCAGATGGAGGTATTTGTTCCCCGGTAGCGGGTTTTGAGCTGATCGGAGGCTAAGTTATCGGAGTTTAGCAAGGTGACTGGCAGCGTTCGCAGCACTGCATTTCTCCCTTTTGTTTATCAGTCCTATTTTGTGTATTACATGCCTTGTAGTCGTATTTATACTCTAATAGATGCTCGTGACTTGTGACACCCCGGTTTGGGCTGTGTTTTGGGTTGAATTCCGCACTTAATAAAGCAATCTTTGTTTAGACTGTGGTTATTTAATTATGTTAAAACTGTGAATAAATATTTAATTATTTTGAAAAGGCAAAATGGGTTGGTTGGCTGGCCTTGTCTTCACGAGAGGCGCCATCACGACCGAATCGGGGTTTGGGTCGTGACAGTTATGATTTAAAAATGTGCAGTCCATGTTCATGTATCATTATGATAATGTAGTGCTTGTAATGCTGAGATTAGTGTTATGGATATATACGTTGTGGTGCTTTGTTGAGTTGTGAATGTCTTGTTAGGATGGTTTTGGTGGTTCTCTGGCAGGTGGATAGGCCCAGTTACAAAGGAGACTCTGCCGAAATTTCTGGAAAAAAAAATTTGGGAGTCAGTCAAAGTTTAGGGACTTGAGGTAGGTTAGAAAAGAGATATGTTATGTTAGGTGTTTGGGGCGGACTCTACCTCTCATTCGAGGACGAATGATCCTAAGCAGGGGAGAATGTAAGGCCCCGGAAAATTTTACTAAGTAATTTAAGATTTCGTGGTGCCAGGTAGGCTAATTATAATATTATATGTGCTATAAAAATGATGTATATCAATTGGATATGGTAAATGAATGTATAATTCATATAATAAGTAATTTGTGGTCCAAGGAAAGGCCTAAGTCTAAGTCAAATTGGAAAATTACATAATAGGCTAAGATTCCAAATGAATCCGCACAAGTCCACACTTTGAACGAGCATATCTAAATATATATAAGGTTTGATGTAATGACCAATGTATCAAATCAAAGGTCTTCGAGTCTAGTTTCTAATGCTTCAAACCGTTCGTCATTTGGATATTTCTACATAAGGTTATGATCAAATTACCAAAGGCTGGCAAAATGCGATCCTGTGGCAGATTCTGCGATCGCAAAATTATTATGCGGTCCGCATAATTGATCTGCGACCGCAAATATGGTCGCAAAATGGACCAGTGTATCCCAGTTCTATGCACCAGTTTTGCGGTGCATTATGCGACACGCATACCAATTGTGCGGTCCATTATGCGACCGCAGACCCGAGTTCGGAGGGTTAATTTTCCTATTTTCATAACCCGACCCCATTTTGATATATAGGCTTTGGGGCTTCATTTGGGGCTATTTTATACTAAATCTAGAGAGAGGTAAGAGCATTTTAGAGAGAAAAGGAGGAAGTCTAACATTATAACTATTCAATCTTTCATCAATCTTCAAGAATCAAGGAAACCAATCACAACATCTTCATCTAAGAGGTAAGGTTCTAGACACTAGACTTTAATTTCGAGTTTTGGGTATAAGATGGGTTATTGAGGTATGATTCTTCAGTGTGTCGCGCCTCCTTTTTCCTTCGAAATCGAGTTTATGACATTCGGTTGGGACAACACTTTCCTTTTGGGAAAGGGGTTTTGAAATTTTGAAGAGTCGCCACGTAACGATTTTAAGGTGCGTTAGGGCACCTATAGGGTTCAACTATAACTATATTTGATAACCAGAGATAGGGTAAGGGGCTGAAATTATCCCAAGGGGAAGGTGTTAGGCACCCCTCAAATAATACATATAAATAGTGCGACTCAAGCGCAGTTAAAGTCTGAAATTCAAAAATCCTAATATAGGGGATTCGAGTTAGAACCAGATTCATTATATAGCTCGGATAAGAAGTCCGAATCAGGCCTGCCTGCTGGTTGTAGCAATTGCTAATTAGATAAAGGCGGATCCCATTTTATCATTATTATTGCCTAAGGCTTGCCTAGGCATAATAGTGATGTCCTATGAGCATGATATCTATTGTTGGTTAGGAATGTAGTAAAGCAGTAAACAGTTCTAAACGAGCGATTTGGATCCTAGAAGCATGCTTTCTAAACTGCATTAGTAAAGGAGTAGGTTGTTTAAACTAATTTAGAATAGTACGAGTCAAACTGATTTATAGCTAAACTGGTTTTACATCCTATAGGTATGATTTCTATTATAACTGATTTTTATTCCTACAAACATGGTATCTAGGTATTTAAGGCTAATTTTGGTCCTATAGGCCTGGTATCTCATTGAACATGAAATGAAGTAGGAAGGATTTATTTGATCCCAGCGGAATTCCTATTAGCATGATCTCTATAAAAAGATTGATATTAACTTTATAGGCATGACATCTAATTTAGAAGCTGATCTTAACTTTGTGAGCATGATGTCTGATTATACATATTAGATCCTATAGGCAGGATATCTAAGTACGGAAGTAAAACATGTAGAACTTTATTAAACAGATCCTATAAGCAGGATATCTAAGTGTGGAAGTAAAGCATGCAGAATTTACTAAACGGATCATGTAAGCAGGATATCTAAGTGTGGAAGTAAGACATACAGAATAGATCCTATAGGCAGGATATCTAAGTGTGGAAGTAAGACATGCAGAACAGATCTTATAGGAAGGATATCTACCCTTAAAACATGCATAATTGCCCCATCCCTTTTTACTAGCCAAACCACAATGTTTGTTACAAATTATTACAGACAAAATACTTAAATTACAAAAGAAGTGCAGAAATGAGAAATTACAACCATGCTGAAATAGATAGAAGAACAACATGAGCAAATCGTTTTAAACATAGCAAAATCACAACAACATTAAGATCAGAGAAGAGATCTTTTGAAAGACTTAAAGGAAAACCCTAATCGTTGAAAAGTAAAGAGTCATTTTGAAAGAAAAGTCAAAGAACCTTCACAAAAAACTTAAAAAGTTCATAGTAAGCACAGATCTAAGATAGATCTGAAAGAAATCGAAATGTCTTAGAGATTAGGGTTTCAGAAAATCCAAAAGAAATGACAAAGATCTCGAAAGTTAATGATTTAACCAGAAAATTCAGGATCCGCCTTGAAAGGCCATGAATGGCCGGAGAAAGGTCGTGGATGGCCGGAGAAAGGCCATGAACAACAGTCGAGCAGGACTGGACCAGACTCCTTCGAGGTCTGGTCATGAAACCACAAAACCAAACATCCAGGAGCCATAGGAGGCTGATACACGTCCTAAATGACCACGAGGGGCCATGGATTAGGTAGGTATTAGGGTGGATTAGGGTAGGATTAAAGGGCGACGGCTAGGGTTCAGGTGAGGTTTCAGAGAGAATTGAGAGAAAGGGGAATTCAAGGGCGGCGGGTGGTGGAAAATGATTTAGGGTAAGGGGTTGGTTTGGATTAAAAAAGGTAAGGGCAGCTGGTGGTCGTTGATCATTTTGATCAACGGCCTGGATTGAATGGGGTAGGTAGGGATCCTGGTTGGGTCGATTAAATTGGGTAGGGGTCGGGTTAATATTGAAATTGAGCTGGGGAAATTGGGGGCCCGATTTGGGTTATAATTGAAACCCAATTTGGGCTACAATTTAAATAGCCACTTTTCCCTTTTAATTTTTAAAAAATAGTAAATGAGTTCCTGAAAACAAATTGAAAGCACTAAAAGGATTTATAATATATAATTAACACTTTTAAAAATATAGGACTTGATTTTATGAATATAAACGCAATTAAATCTTAAAAGAGGCTAGTATTGCAATTATGCACTTTAGCTTTGAATAAATACTAAATAAATTTGTAAAAATATGCCAAAATTACCTTACCTATATTTTAGCATAAACATGAAAATCCAATAGATGATTTGCCAAAAATAATAACTTTGGAAATGATTACTGGGTTTTACATGGATAAAAAGGGAAATAAATTGATTTAAAAACCTTTAAAAATTATGGAAAATAATAAAACACTTGAATATGCTTACATATGCATATATATGCCATTTTGAAGT
>NC_031994.1:52363199-52364271 GCF_001879085.1 Nicotiana attenuata
TTGGCTTAATTGTTCCCTCCTTGTGGATTTGATTGTCGCTCTTATTACTGCTACTTACTTGCTTATGGTTTGAGTTTACTTGGTGCAAAGTTTGTTCATACATACCAGTACAATTCAAATGTACTGACGTCCCTTTTGCCGGGGGCGCTACATTCGTGTTATGATTGTAGGCGGATCCGTAGCAGGTACTCCAGTCCGCCGATCGTAGCTCCCCTTCGTCCTCCATCAGCTTTTTGGTGAGCCCCTTTCCTCTCGGGGCCCTGCGTGGCTCAGGCCGCTTGTTTTCGGAGTTTTATTTTTGATTTGTGTAAGGTATAGTCGGAGCCTTGTTACCGGCAAATACTATATTATCCTGTTGTACTATTAGAGGCTCCGTAGATGGCAGATGTGGGTTAGAAACTTGTGTAAATCTGTGTTTTCATACATTGGTAACGAGTTGGTAATTTCACTACTATTATGTAAGTATGTATGTGTTTTGTAAATTAAAAAGTGTTCTTAATTAATTATTTGGCAAATCCTTGGAATAATTGAGCAAGGAAAACGTGGGGTAACATGTGGGTTAGGAAAGGCATCCAGGTTCACTTGGCTGGGGCTACCCGGTCGGGCGCCGGTCATGTCCCTCGAATTTGGGGCGTGACAAACTTGGTATCAGAGCCTAAGGTTTTAAGGAGTCCTAGGATGTCTCGGAGCCGTGACTAGTAGAGCCCTACTTATAGGTGTGAACTCGACCACATCTATAAGTGGGGGGCTGCATGGACATTTAGGAAAATTTCCCACTTCCTTGTTATTCTGTATCGTGCGGTGAAGTGAAATGTGAAAGTATCTATATCTAACTCGTGCGTTGTTCCGAACTTTTTCAGTAATGGCACCTAAGAAGAGAGCTAGACTCGGCCTCGGGGCCAATGCCACCCCGAGAGAGGCTATGAATCATGTACCTGATGCCGTGGGTGAGAGTGACTCCCCAGCCTTGAACCTACCTGGCCCGTCTGTCCTAGACCAAAGTGTTCCTGTTCCTGCAGCGGCAGAGGGTGCCACCATCCCTCCCGCCGATATTCCTGATTCTGGCACCGTT
>NC_031994.1:52365250-52408508 GCF_001879085.1 Nicotiana attenuata
TAGCGGACACGGGAGATCTACCAGCTCCAGAGTTAACCAGTTTTTGCGTTGGCCCCCCCGGAGTTCTCAGGCACAGACCCAGAGGCCGATCCGTAGGAATTTCTTGATGAAATGTATAAGACCCTCCGAGTGATGAAAGCTTTAGAGACAGAGGGAGTTGAATTGGCATCATACAGGTTGAGGGGAGCAGCGTATTCATGGTTCGAGATGTGGGAGGACTCCCGTGGGAAGGGAGGACCTCCGGCCAGATGGGATGAGTTTGTAGATGCGTTCATGGACCAGTTCTTGCCTGCTGAGACAATAGCAGCCCGTGCCACGGAGTTTGAGACCCTCAAGCAGGGCAGTATGAGTGTTTGGGAGTACCACATGGAGTTCGTGAGATTGTCCAAGTATGCTCCACAGTTAGTGTCGACCATGGCAGCTAGAGTTCGGCGATTTGTTCAGGGCCTTAGTCCCTTGGTAGTAAATGAGGCTGCTACAGCGGCCTTACACTCGGATATGAACTATGGAAAGATTGTGGGATTCGCTCAGGCCACAGAGACTAGGAAGTTGAAGATTCGGGCGGAAAGGGAGAATGGCAACAGGGCCCGATCAGCAGGTCACTCAGGGAGATCAGCTCAAGGGAGAGGGTCGTCAGGGCCGTCTCAGTCATATGCTCAGTCCTCAGCGAGCGCACCATCATCTCTGCACAGTTATCAGCAGAACCGCCGCATGAGACCAGGCTCAGACAGTAGGAGACCCCATCAGTCCGGTCATGCAGGAGGGAGACCACAGCAGCAGGGGAGGGCTCCATGCCCCAAGTGTGGGAGATTTCATACAGAGACTTGCTACTTGGATATCCCGGTGTGTTTCAGATGCGGGGTGAGAGGTCATATTCAGCGAGACTGTCGTGTGCCCAGTCAGGGCATGGGTAGGGGATATGCTCAGTCGTCCGGTTCTTCAGTCGCCACGTCATATGTGCGTCCTCCAGCCCCAGCAGGCCGTGGTACAGTTAGGGGTGGAGCTCGTGGTAGAGGTGGACCCAGCCGGTTCTATGCTTTGAGTGGTCGTCAGAATGCAGAGGCTTCTCCAGATGTGATTACAGGTATCTTGTCTGTTCAGGCCATTGATTGTTATGCTCTTATTGATCCGGGGTCCTCTTTGTCTTATGTCACCCCATTCATTGCTTCAAGCTTTGGGATAGAACCCGAACAGCTTCATGAGCCGTTCTCTGTATCGACTCCGGTTGGTGCTTCTATTACAGCCGCGCGGGTTCTATAGGAACTTGTGTTGTCACGGTATGTGGTCGCGTTACCACTGCCAATCTTATTGAGCTTGGAATGGTGGATTTTGATGTGATTATGGGGATGGACTGGCTTTATTCGTGCTTTGCTAAACTTGACTGCCGAACGAGAGTCATGAGACTCGAGTTCCCTAATGAGCCGGTTATCGAGTGGAAAGGGAATGATGTGGTGCCGAAGGGTAGGTTTATTTCCTACCTTAAGGCTTCAAAGATGATTAAGAAGGGATGTATCTATCATTTGGTCCGGGTGGCGGACACCACTTCAGAAGTGTCTACCCCCGAGTCCGTACCAGTCGTGAATGAGTTTCTCGAAGTGTTTCCGGACGAGCTTCCAGGGATTCCGCCAGATAGGGAGATTGATTTCGGGATTGATGTATTGCCAGATACGCAGCCAATATCTATTCCACCATACAGAATGGCTCCAGCGGAGTTAAGGGAGTTAAAGGAGCAGCTGAAGGATTTATTAGAAAAGGGGTTCATACGGCTGAGTGTGTCGCCGTGGGGTGCTCCGGTTCTCTTTGTCAGGAAGAAGGATGGGTCGCTCCGGATGTGTATTGATTATCGGCAGCTCAACAAAGTCACCATCAAGAATAAATATCCTCTGCCTCGAATAGATGATTTGTTCGACCAATTGCAAGGTGCAAGGTTCTTCTCCAAAATTGATCTACGGTCCGGGTATCACCAATTGAAGATTAGGGAGCAGGATATTCCCAAGACCGCTTTCAGAACTCGCTATGGTCACTTTGAATTCTTGGTCATGTCTTTTGGGCTAACCAACGCCCCGGCAGCCTTTATGGATCTTATGAATCGTGTCTTCAAGCCATTTCTAGACTCCTTCGTGATTGTTTTTATTGACGACATCCTTGTTTATTCGCGGAGCCGGGAGGATCATGCCGGTCACCTCAGGGCAGTTCTGCAGACTCTTCATCAGCACCAGTTGTATGCTAAATTTTCAAAATGTGAGTTTTGGTTGGAGTCCGTTGCCTTTTTGGGTCATGTTGTTTCTAGTGAAGGGATTCAGGTAGACCCCCAGAAGATTGCAGCAGTAAAAGATTGGCCTAGACCCACGACCCCGACGGAGATTCGTAGCTTCTTGGGTTTAGCAGGGTATTATCGGAGGTTTGTGGAGGGATTCTCTGCCCTCGCCTCCCCATTGACTAAGTTGACGCAGAAAGCAGTTAAGTTCCAATGGTCCGACGCTTGTGAGAAAAGTTTTCAGGAACTGAAGTCAAGGTTGACCTCGGCACCAATATTGACCTTGCCGGAAGGCACGGAAGGATTTGTGGTTTATTGCGATGCCTCCAGGGTTGGTTTGGGGTGTGTGTTGATGCAACATGGGAAAGTTATAGCGTATGCTTCGAGGCAGCTCAAGAATCACGAGAAGAATTATCCGACACATGATTTGGAGCTTGCGGCAGTTGTGTTTGCTTTGAAAATATGGCGGCATTATCTTTATGGGGTCCATGTGGATGTGTTCTCAGACCACAAGAGTCTCCAGTATTTGTTCAAGCAGAAGGAATTGAATTTAAGGCAGCGACGGTGGTTAGAATTACTCAAGGATTATGATATGAACATTTTGTACCATCCAGGGAAGGCGAACGTGGTGGCCGACGCTCTCAGTCGGAAATCTATGGGTAGTTTGGCTCATTTGGGAGTGGATCAAAGGCCCTTGGCTCGGGAGGTTTATCAATTGGCCAGTCTAGGGGTTTGTATTTCGACATCAGACGAGGGGAATGTTATGGTACATAATGGAGCAGAATCGTCACTCGTAGCGGAAGTCAAGGAAAAGCAGTTTATCGATCCAGCATTGGCTCAAATGAAGGAAGCAGTTTTGAGTAACAAGACTTCGGCATTTTCACTCGGCGACGAGGATGGTGTATTGCGGTGTCAAGGTAGGCTGTGTGTTCCGGATGTGGATAAGCTTCGGGAGAGGGTAATGGCGGAGGCTCATAATTCCAGGTATTCCGTGCATCCAGGTTCTACGAAAATGTATCATGACCTCAAGGAGATTTATTGGTGGAACGGTATGAAGAGGGGTGTGGCGGACTTTGTATCTAAATGTCCGAATTGTCAGCAAGTGAAGGCTGAGCATCAGCGGCCCGGTGGGCTAACTCAGCTTATGGAAATACCAATGTGGAAATGGGAGATGATCAACATGGATTTCGTGGTAGGATTACCTCGCACTCAGTGCAAGTTCGACTCGATTTGGGTAATAGTGGATCGACTCACCAAATCAGCTCACTTCTTGCCCGTCAAGTCCACCGATACTGCAGAACAATACGCTAAGTTGTATATCAAGGAGATAGTAAGGCTTCATGGCACTCCGCTTTCTATTATCTCAGATCGAGGGGCCCAGTTCACAGCTAATTTTTGGAAGAAATTTCAGCAAGGTTTGGGTACTCAGGTGAATCTCAGCACAGCTTTCCATCCACAGACTGATGGTCAAGCGGAGCGGACTATTCAGACGCTTGAAGATATGTTGTGGGCTTGTGTCTTGGATTTCAAAGGTAATTGGGATGATCACTTGCCACTTATAGAATTTGCTTACAATAATAGCTTTCACGGTAGCATTCAAATGGCCCCATTTGAGGCATTGTACGGAAGAAGGTGTAGGTCTCCGATCGGATGGTTTGAAGTGGGTGAAGCAGAATTAATAGGACCGGATCTTGTGCACCAGGCCGTGGAGAAAGTTAAAGTCATTTAGGAAAGGATGAAAACTGCTCAGAGTCGCCAGAAATCCTATGCGGACGTTCGTCGAAGAGAATTGGAATTTCAAGTCGATGATTGGGTGTTCTTGAGGGTATCTCCTATGAAGGGAGTCATGCGATTCGGGAAGAAAGGTAAGTTGAATCCTAGGTACGTCGGGCCGTACCGGATCGTTCAAAGGGTAGGGCAGGTGGCCTATAGGTTGGAATTGCCTCCCGAAATGTCATTAGTGCATCCGATGTTCCATGTGTCCATGTTGAAGAAAGTGGTTGGAGATCCATCCACCATCGTGCCAGTCGAGACTATCAAGGTTAATAAAGAGCTGTCGTATGAAGAAGTTCCGGTTGCCATTCTTGATAGACAAGTCCGTAAGTTGAGAAATAAGGAAGTTGCCTCAGTTAAGGTGTTGTGGCGAAGTCAACAAGTTGAGGAAGCTACATGGGAAGCGGAGAAAGAAATGAAAGAGAAATATCCCCATCTATTTGATCAAGTCTAGAAGAAATTATGTGACCTTTCTATTTCTAAAACAACTACCATTGTGTCCAAGTTGATTCCTTCCTAAATGCTAGTGAAGTCCCTCTAGTTGTGGAAGACTTATAGGTGTAGGGATTGTTTCAAGTCATGTGAACATTTCTTTGGTAAATGAAAGCCTTATAAAGACTCTTGTGTTAAGTTATCAAGTAATGGTTGTATAAGTTGGTAATGAATTACTTGTATGCTTGTAATGTGTTGAAATGGCTAAATTATGTGAAACTCATTGAAATAACTGGTTCATAAGCAAAACGTATCAAGTGAACAAATGTGTGCAATTGTTAAGGTAGGAAATTGTATAACAGTTGTATGGATGGTTGTAATTCTGTTATGGTGCTTTGAATTGTGTTTCGGGGGCCCTCTGTCAGGTAGAGATGTCCAAATTACAAAGGAAACTCTGGCAAAATTTTTCAAAAAATTTGGGAAATAGTGAAAGGTGTAGGAAGCTGCATAACATGTTTACAAAACCAACTGATCCTTGAAATATTAAAAAGCTTGAAATAGGTCCTCATTCGGGGACGAATGATTTAAGTGGGGGAGGATGTGAGGCCCCGTAAAATTTTTGGCTCGAAACCTAGTATCTTGTGGTGCCGACTCCGAATATGTGTTAGGAATGTGGATGGATATAGCGTTTAGTCTCGGAAGGTAGAATAGTAGCCTTATGCAAGTTGGAAGGCAAAATAGTAGTCTTATGCAATGCAGATGCAGATAGAGGTAGAGCTTAACCTCAGAAGGCAGATTGGAAGGCAGAATGGTAGCCTTATGCAATGCAGATGCAGATAGAGGTAGAGCTTAACCTCGGAAGGCAGAATGGTAGCCTTATGCAGATTGGAAGGCAGAATGGTAGCCTTATGCAATGCAGATGCAGATAGAGGTAGAGCTTAACCTCGGAAGGCAGAATGGTAGCCTTATGCAAGAAATAAAATAGCAAATGACAGTAGAGTTTCTTAGCTGATATCAGATTGTGGCGCGGTGATTACTAGGAGCATTGTGACATACGGAACATTATGGGTGTGTGCTGATAGCAGATGTTGGTAAGTGCAATGGTTCGGAGAATCGTATTCTTGAACAACGTTTGTTCTATGGACGTATAATACGTTCAATGACTTCGTAATCCTGGTGCCTGCATCCAAAGAAAAATCGTGAGTTTTGTAAAGGGGACGGTTAGTTCGTATCCCGCTGGCTTTGCTTGACTCTTTCTGCTTTGATCTGGTGATACCGTCTGCATCATTGGGGTAGCGTTGCTAAACAAAGCAGTTTCAATAATAGACATGCATGATTTTTGTGAGGCCCCGTAAAGTTTTTGGCTCAAAACCTAGTATCTTGTGGTGCCTACTCCGAATGTATTAGGAATGCGTAGAATTCTTCGCAGAGAGCTTGCGAGCCGCGGTTCGGACCCTTGGTATTGATCTAAGTTTGAAAAAAAATCAAAAGAATCAATTTCCTAGAAAAATGCCATTATGCGGTCAAGAATGCGGTCGCAGATCTGGTATGCAGACCGCATTCCTATCGCATAGTGAAGCTGTGGTTTGGTTAAACTTGAGATCAAGATGCGGTCCAAGATGCGACCGCATAATTGATACGCGGGCCGCATTTCTACTGCAGAGTGGAACAGAAGAGCTGTCGAAATTAATGTTGAAAATGCGGTCTATTATGCGATCGCATAACCAATATGCGGACTGCATAATCGTTGCATAAGTTCCTCAGGGATTTGTGAAGGTTAGTTCTGCGGTGCACAATGCGACCGCATAACAGGAATGCGGACCGCATTCCTGTCGCAGACCCAAACAGATTCATCAGAGTTTTGGGGGCAATTTTGCGGTCCAATCTGCGGACCGCATTTCCGTTCTGCGATCGCAGAATGCGACCGCAGATCTTGCTCGGGCTTCTATTTTCTAAATTTTATACCCGACCCCCTTTTTAATAAAACACCCCTAGCCCCTCATTTTTAACGATCTTCTGCACAAAATAAGAGAGAGGAAGAGAGGGTCTTGAGAGAGAAAGTCATCTTCTCCAAAATTTGATTCTTCAAAACCATCCGGGCCGGGGAATTTCAAGCTTATCTTCATCCCCCTTTTCTTGCAGGTAACATCCCTAACCCTTTTCACTAAATTTCTAGTTTAAGCTAGGGGGGGGAGTCTCATGCATTGGTCTTTGAAAATAGTGGTTGAACTCATACATGCATGTCATTGTATAACCTAAAACCTAGTGAGAGTAATTGGGTAGGAGTAAAAGATGGTGCAAAGATGGGTTGGTAACCTAAATAAGTTTGAGTAGAAATTGTGAACTTCTTTTCTAAGTCATACGCGTTAACTTGTGCACTAGATTGACGTTGCTAGACCATTTGGTGAATTGGAAATAAAAGTTAAAAAGGGAACTCGGCTCCAGGTATGTATGGCTAACTTTGAACTTGTAAAATCGCCTTGTTTGGGTGTTTGAGTGCTTGGTATGTGATTTCTACGTGATTTGTTTTGTGAAATTCCTGTGATTGGTATGGTTGAGTGATTGTGGTTGTGCCTTCGGCATATTGATGCAATTAATCAGAAATAAACCAAATTTGCGATTGTAAATGTGCTATGTGGTAAGAACTGTGAAACAAGTAATTGAAGGAAATGGGAATTGATGTGCTCGGAATAACCGTGGTAGTAACATATGTGGTTTGTCGTGGGAAATTATCGTCGTGACCTATCAATGCATACGAGTAGTGGATTACATGGAAATGGTATTGATGGCTATGGAAGTTCATGTAAATTGTTGTTGTTGTTCCTTGAGGGTCATTGTTGTTCTTGAGGATTGTTGTTGTTATTCTTTGTGAATTGTTGTTGTTGTTGTGTTGTTTGTGAATTGTGATTGTTCGGTGGGATCGGGTTGCGCGCCGCAACACGAAGAAATAAGGTGTGGGTTGTGGTGATAAGGGTGGCCGAGGTAATAAGGGTGGCCGAGGTAATAAGGTTGGAAAGCGATCGAAATCGCTATTGAAATGAACTATGAACAAATTGTGAAATTATTGATGTGGAAATGTGGAAGGGGAATCAGGAAAGATTGTAAACTTGTTGGTTTGATTGCTCTTTCTTTGTGGATTTGATTGTTGTTTCCATTACAATTACATGCTTGTTTATGGAGGAGAGATTGTATACCTGTTGGCTTAATTGTTCCCTCCTTGTGGATTTGATTGTCGCTCTTATTACTGCTACTTACTTGCTTATGGTTCGAGTTTACTTGGAGCAAAGTTTGTTCATACATACCAGTACAATTCAAATGTACTGACGTCCCTTTTGCCGGGGGCGCTACATTCGTGTTATGATAGTAGGCGGATCCGTAGCAGGTACTCCAGTCCGCCGATCGTAGCTCCCCTTCGTCCTCCATCAGCTTTTTGGTGAGCCCCTTTCCTCTCGGGGCCCTGCGTGGCTCAGGTCGCTTGTTTTCGGAGTTTTAATTTTGATTTGTGTAAGGTATAGCCGGAGCCTTGTTACCGGCAAATACTATATTATCCTGTTGTACTATTAGAGGCTCCGTAGACGGTAGATGTGGGTTAGAAACTTGTGTAAATCCGTGTTTTCATACGTTGGTAACGAGTTGGTGATTTCACTACTATTATGTAAGTATGTATGTGTTTTGTAAACTAAAAAGTGTTCTTAATTAATTATTTGGCAAATCCTTGGAATAATTGAGCAAGGAAAACGTGGGGTAACATGTGGGTTAGGAAAGGCATCCAGGTTCACTTGGCTGGGGCTACCCGGTCGGGCGCCTGTCATGTCCCTCGAATTTGGGGCGTGACAATTTTATAAAAGCATAACATAAATGTACAATTAAAATACTTTTTAGATGAACAGACGACTGTGACGCAATTCAGGACATTGCAACCTCTCCTGCTACGGAAATTTGAGGGTCCTCCTCAAAATTCTTCCCCAGTTTGATGGGTTGACGCTTCTGACTTTTGCTCGTGCGACGATCGGCTGAAATTACTTCGAAATTTTGAGGGTCCTCCTGAAAATTCTGCCCCAGTTTCCAATTTCGAGGGGAAATGAAAATTTTATTGAGTTGTGAACGAACCCATAGGGCTGCCTACGTATCCCCTCTTAAACGAGAATCAGGTCAGGCATAGTTCAATTTACATTATATAGGGGAAACATAAAGATTGCACATAGTAACGCTTGACTGCATCTGAATTAATCGGCTTTGGCCAAACTTCTCCGTCCATTTCTGCAAGTATGAGGGCTCCTCCTGTCAACACCCGGTGAACCATGTATGGGCCCTGCCAGTTGGGAGAGAACTTCTCTTTGGCTTCATCTTGATGCGGAAAAATTTTCTTTAACACCAGCTATCCCGGTGTGAACTGTCTTAGCTTGACTCTTTTGTTGAAGGCTCTGGACATTCTGTTCTGATATAGTTGACAGTGGCAAACTGCGTTCATTCTCTTTCCGTCTATAAGAGATAGTTGCTCATAACGACTCTTCACCCACTCTGCGTCGTTGAGCTCAACTTCCTGTATGATCCTTAGGGAAGGAATTTCTACTTCAGCGGGAATGACGGCCTGTGTACCACAAACCAGCATGTAGGGAGTTGCCCCGGTTGATGTGCGGACTCTAGTGCGATACCCCAATAGAGAAAATGATAACTTATCGTGACACTGTTTATGCTTCTCTGTCATTTTCCTCATTATCTTCTTGGTATTCCTGTTGGCGGCCTCTACGGCTCCATTCATTTGAGGCCTGTAGGCTGTGGAATTCTTGTGTCTGATTTTAAAGGTTTCACACATGGCTTTCATCAAGTCGCTATTGAGATTGGAGCCATTATTAGTAATGATTGACTCTGGAATACCGAATCGACAAACAACGTGGTCGTGGACAAAGTCTGCCATGACTTTCTTAGTTACGGCTTTGTAAGATGCTGGTTCGACCCATTTTGGTGAAATAGTCAATTGCCACTAGGATAAACCTGTGTCCGTTGGAAGCGGCAGGCTCGATTGGTCCGATGACGTCCATTCCCCAGGCGGCGAACGGCCATGGTGAGCTTGTTGTGTTGAGCTCGCTTGGAGGTACCTTTATCATGTCTGCATGTATCTGGCAGCGATGGCATTTTCGGACATACTGGGTGCAGTCTGTTTCCATAGTCATCCAAAAATAACCAACCGGGAATATCTTCTTTGCTAAGACAAAACCGTTCATATGCGGACCACAGGTCCCGGCATGAATTTCTTCTAGTAGCCTGGATGCTTCTTTTGCGTCAACACACCTTAATAATCCCAAATCGGGAGTCCTCCTATACAGGATTCCTCCACTGTGGAAGAAGTTGTTGGATAATCTCTGAAGTGTGCGTTTCTGAGTATGACTGGCAAGCTCTGGGTACTCTCCTTTTGCCAAATATTCCTTGATATCATGAAACCAAAGCTTTTCGTCTGCTTCCTCTTCAACATGGGCACAGTAAGCTGGCTGATTATGAATTTTCACCAGAATGGGATCAATAAAATTCTTATTCGGATGCTGTATCATAGATGATAGGGTGGCCAATGCAGATACGGAAGTATCTTGGAGTTCTTGGTTGCCCATTCCTCTCGTACCTGATGTATGAGTAAATTTGAATTTCCAATTACTAGCAGCTCTTGCACGTTCATGTCAATGGTCATTTTGAGTCCTAAGATCCAGGCTTTATATTCGTCCATATTGTTGGTGCAGGGGAACCTGATTTTGGCAGACAATGGATAATGCTGACCGGTTTCTGATACCAAGACTGCTCCTATGCCAACTCCTTTGAAGTTTACTGCTCCATCGATGAACATTCTCCAACCGTCATAGGATTCTGCAATGTCTTCTCCTATGAATGATACTTCTTCATCAGGAAAATACGTTTTCAAGGGTTCGTATTCTCCATCCATGGAATTTTCGGCAAGGTGGTCTGCCAGTGCCTGTCCCTTGACTGCTTTCTGAGTTACGTAAACAATGTCGAACTCACTCAACAGGATTTGCCACTTGGCTAGCTTGCCAGTGGGCATGGGCTTCTGAAAGATGTGCTTCAAAGGATCCATCCTTGATATGAGGTACATGGTATAGGCACATAAGTAATGTCTCATCTTCTGAGCTACCCAAGTCAAAGCACAGCAGGTGCGTTCTAAAAGAGAATACCGGGCCTTGTACGGGGTGAACTTCTTGCTGAGATAGTAAATGGCTTGTTGTTCATCATGCTGCCACAAAACGCAGTCGAAAGCTCCATCTAACACTGCAAGGTAGAGTAATAAGGGTCTACCTAGCTCGGGCGGAACTAAAATTGGTGGTGTTGACAGGTACTCCTTGCTTCTGTCGAAAGCCTTTTGGCAGTCATCGGTGAATTTGGTAGCGGCGTCCTTCTTCAACATCTTAAAGATTGGCTCACAGACAACTGTAGACTGTGCTATGAATCGGCTGATGTAGTTAAGCCTCCCCAAGAAACTCATCACATCTTTCTTGTTCTTTGGCGGTGGCAGTTCTTGAATGGCTTTGACTTTTGATGGATCCAGTTCTATTCCTCGGCGGCTCACAATAACCCCAAGCAACTTCCCAGCAAGAACCCCAAATGCACACATTGCGGGGCTTAGTTTCAGGTTGTATCTTCGCAATCTATTGAAGAACTTCCTCAGATCTTCTATGTGGTCAGTGGCCTTCTTGGATTTGATAATAACGTCATCCACATATACCTCTATCTCCTTGTGTATCATATCATGGAAAATGGTTGTCATGGCCCTCATGTAGGTGGCCCCTGCATTCTTCAGGCGGAATGGCATCATCTTGTAACAGTACACTCCCCACGGCGTAATGAAAGCCGTTTTCTCAGCATCTTCCTCATCCATCCAGATCTGATGATAACCAGCGAAGCAATCCACGAATGACTGTAGCTCATGCTTGGCGCAATTAAAAATCATGTTTGGACATATTGATTATTGCCATATAAGGGGAAGTAAAAGCATGCAATAAACAATCAAGTCCAAGTACAAAATAGGCTTATTTTGAAAAGGATTCAGTAAAGGTAAAATATCGCAGTAAAGGGAAAGGAATCAATTAATTTAAACAAGCGAGTGAAATTAGGGTTAATAAAAGAAAAGCTTTTGCAATCGGTCACAAGATCAATCAAGGAAGAAACATGATTCTGCACTTCAGTATATAAATAGAGTGAACAGAAGCATCAGCCATGCGAGGCCAAACACATTGGCAAAAGAGCTATCACAAACATACAGTAGTGACAAATAAGCTAGGATTCAGTAGTAAGAAAAATATTCGAGGCACAGTAGTCAAGTAGGTCAAGTCACATAGAATGAACAGTGAAGAAGAACATAGTACCAGATAAGAGAAATCAGAAACGGGTAAAGGTCCCACAGTGGTAACAAGTGAGAAAACTTCTAAGAAATTTAGGGCTTCAACAGTAATCGAGTTTAAGAGATGGTAAGAACTCAAATTCAAACATGTCAAACGAGGAAAATAGAGTTTGAAACAAAGAACAAGTGCACATTCAAACAAACAGTCTCAGAACTCGGATAAGACTAAAAGGAACTAGGGTTTTTTTAAACATGCTGAAATAGATAGAAGAACAACATGAGCAAATCGTTTTAAACATAGCAAAATCACAACAAAATTAAGATCAGAGAAGAGATCTTTTGAAAGACTTAAAGGAAAACCCTAATCGTTGAAAAGTAAAGAGTCATTTTGAAAGAAAAGTCAAAGAACCTTCACAAAACACTTAAAAATCATAGTAAGCACAGATCT
This sequence comes from Nicotiana attenuata, assembly GCF_001879085.1. NCBI lineage: Eukaryota > Viridiplantae > Streptophyta > Magnoliopsida > Solanales > Solanaceae > Nicotiana > Nicotiana attenuata. The sequence goes on from NC_031994.1 coordinate 52,377,503, forward strand.
AAGATAGATCTGAAAGAAATCGAAATGTCTTAGAGATTAGGGTTTCAGAAAACCCAAAAGAAATGACAAAGATCTCGAAAGTTAATGATTTAACCAGAAAAGTCAAAGGATCCGCCTTGAAAGGCCATGAATGGCCGGAGAAAGGTCGTGGATGGACGGAGAAAGGCCATGAACAACAATCGAGCAGGACTGGACCAAACTCCTTCGAGGTCTGGTCATGAAACCACAAAACCAAACATCTAGGAGCCATAGGAGGCTGATACACGTCCTAAATGACCACGAGGGGCCATGGATTAGGTAGGTATTAGGGTGGATTAGGGTAGGATTAAAGGGCGACGGCTAGGGTTCAGGTGAGGTTTCAGAGAGAATTGAGAGAAAGGGGAATTCAAGGGCGGCGGGTGGTAGGAAAATGGATTTAGGGTAAGGGTTGGTTTGGATTAAAAAGGTAAGGGCAGCTGGTGGTCGTTGATCATTTTGATCAATCCCTTCCACTCCAATCTAGGCAACTCTGGCATCACTAAGGTACAGTCTTGACATGGCAATCAAGGATGTCATCATATGGGGATAGCCAGTCCATGCCCAGGATGACCTCAAAGTCAGTCATATCAAGCTATAGAAGNGGTTATAATTGAAACCCAATTTGGGCTACAATTTAAATAGCCACTTTTCCCTTTTAATTTATAAAAAAATAGTAAATGAGTTCCTGAAAACAAATTGAAAGCACTAAAATGATTTATAATATGTAATTAACACTTTTAAAAATATAGGACTTGATTTTATGAATATAAACGCAATTAAATCTTAAAAGAGGCTAGTATTGCAATTATGCACTTTAGCTTTGAATAAATACTAAATAAATTTGTAAAAATATGCCAAAATTACCTTACCTATATTTTAGCATAAACATGAAAATCCAATAGATGATTTGCCAAAAATAATAACTTTGGAAATGATTACTGGGTTTTACATGGATAAAAAGGGAAATAAATTGATTTAAAAACCTTTAAAAATTATGGAAAATAATAAAACACTTGAATATGCTTACATATGCATATATATGCCATTTTGAAGTTATTTTGCATATTAAAAAATATATAGGGAAAAATTGGGTGTCAACAGGGTGTAATAGTATTATGTATACACGCATGTACAAATTAGGTTTGTGGGAAGATTGTTGAACACAAATAAGTAAAGATTGGATTGGGGAATGAAGGAAATCTTGTAGAAGAGCTTAGAAATCAAGATGGACAACTTGTGTTTGATAAAATGCTCAAATGAGCTGGAACCATGGATATCTTCCTAATTTGTGTACGATTTTGTTATGTCTCAAAGTAGATTGGGATTGATAGAATTTCCGGAACGTTGTAGTAACTTAAGGAAAGCTTAAACAAGGTATGTTGGCTAAACTTTCTCTCTTAGAATCAAATTCCATAAATGTTTTCATAAGTTTAGGTATGGTTGGCTCAATGTTCATAAATCCTATATTCCAGGTTATTACCCATAAACATGAATATTCCAAATATATATATATATATATATATATATATATATATATATATATATATATTCTAAGTATGAGTTTCGTATTAAAATGTTACGACTTTGAGTCGTGTTTCAAATAAAGGCTAGTATGCCAAATTGTGTGAGGAAACTCGATATGGTTGATACTCCCAATTTCTCTTCTGTGTACCAAATGTATTTGATTGATACTGTCTAGTTGGTGGTAATCTATAAAGATGTTTGAAATGAATTTGGGAAAATGAGTGTGGCCAACGAGCCGAGAACTTGAGTTATAATTGTGCTTGGTGATGCCTTTGACATGAGAAAATGTGAGCAGATTATGAAATGAGCCGTGACTTTACTTTCTGTAAATGACTTCAAAAATAAAGTGGCCTAAAGGCCTTGTACTCAATTTATGCCCATAAGTGGTTGCTCGAGATAATGATTTGCCTTATAAGTACCTCCAATGTAATCCGAGTTGTTACATATTTCGATGTTGAAATTGTATATTCTCGTGATTGGAAAGGAGTAATTCAAGAATAATTGGTGTAATTACTTGTTTATGACTTTGATTTGTGTTTCTATTATGGTTTGGTGTGTCCCCTCCTTTGGGAAGAATCCTTTGTGTTTAAACTTCCACTGCTAATGAATTTGAGGTGTGTGATTTCTGAAATACTCTATATGCCCATGATTCATGTGTAACTTGACATCTTGAATTGAATGGCTTGTTGTTGAAATTGATATTTATGTGAAATATGTGGAAAGAACTCGAATTATGAAATGCGGCCAAGTGCCATGTATGATGTAATGATTGTGGCCCCAAGTGCTGATGAATTGATAAGTGTGATATAAACATGAAATAAGATGATTGATGGAAGAGGAAAAACGTCTTGGTAAGACGGCCTACCCGATCGGGCCGAGATCGGACGCCATGCCGCATACATGGTGGTACTGTGCTAATATTGAAACCGGAAAGTGAGAATGAAATTGTGATTGAGATACATGTCTCAAAAGAGGCAACCTAGCCGATCAGGTCGTGATCGAACTCCACACAACAAAGTGGTGGTATTGTGGATGATGATGTAATAGTATTAAATGTCTCCAAGGAAGATGACCTAGCCGGTCGGGTCGTGATTGGACTCCGTGCTAAGATTCACGGTGGAATATGTATATGTATATATTGGCATAGAAATTGTGATTCAAATTGGGAGTTGGTTATGATGTGCATATTGTGAACAATGGTATTGTGAACAGTAGTATTGTGAATTGTGGTGAATCGGTATTAAATATCTTCTATCCAATAATAATATTGTCTTCATATCCCGAGTGGCATTTTCACCATATGAACTTTCGTATATTGAAAAATTGTTATGTTTAACTTGGCCTTTGGGTATCATTGATTGTTACTTGTTGTTTATATGGTTGTCTTTCCTTATATTGGCATCCTATTTTGAAAGAGGACTTTTACCTATTCATACTAGTACTATTCGACAGTACTAACGTCCCTTTTGCCGAGGGCGCTACATCTTTAAATGGATGTAGGTGGTTCCATAGCAGACAGTGTTGGTCGCAGCTAGTGGCGCATCCTCTCTTCAGCCGACTTGGTGAGCCCCATTTCATTTCAGGGTCATGTATCATTTGTTCATCATGTACTTATATTTTGAGGTATAGACGGAGCCTTGTTGCCGGCATTTCCATATTTCTCTTCAGTTGTATTTAGAGGCTCCGTAGACAGGTTGTGGGTGGTGTCGGGTATTGGAATTAACTTAGAAATATTGATATTTGGCAAAGATGTATAAAACTTGTAATATTTTGAAAATTATGAACAAAATTGCTAATGGAAATGAAATGGAAGTCGTTAATGATATATTTATAGAATTTGATTAATGGTGTACATTTCCTCTTTATTCAAAGACGAGTTTGAGTCGAATGAAATCTAACAGGCTTGCTCAGTCGGGTTTACTCGGTTGAGTGCCGGTCGCGCTCCTCGGTTTTGGGGCGTGACATAAACATCCTTCCAAGTCATTCACTGCTTCAACGCATAGACAAACACTCTACCAGTACACCAATACTGTGCGATAACAACACACGAATCGCCATAAAAATCAATACAAAATCTAAAAACCTTAGGTAATACTAATACTGAGCTGAAACGACAGAACGACCTTCCACAAGGCGACGTCAATAACTCGATCAAATACGCAGGGAGGAACATCCTGCACCACATCTGTAGTACCATTACATTTTCTTAATTCCCGATTTATAGTAAAAGCTTCACGTTGCTGTAACGACCCGACCGGTCGTTTTTGGAATTTACGCCCCGATCCCCCATTAACTGCTTTCCCTAAGTTCATTTCTGCTATTTTGGTTTGTCGGGACGTTCGGTATTAGGATTCGGAGCGTTCTGGGACACTTAGTCCCTAAATGAGAGTTTAAGAGTTGAAAAATGGTCCGTATTTGGAACAGTGTGAAGACGACCTCAGAATGGAAATCTGATGGTTCCGTTAGCTCCGTTAGGTGATTTCGGGGTTGGGAGCGTGTTCGAAATGTTATTTGGAGGTCCGTAGCTCATTTAGGCTTGAAATGCCGAAGTTTGGATTTTTGAAGTTTCCGGTCCGATAGTGAGTTTTTGATCCGAGGGTTGGATTTGAATTCCGGAAGTTGCAGTAGTTCCGTCATGTCATTTGGGATGTGTGTGCAAAATTTCAGGTCATTCGGACGAGGTTTTGGTTAGGTTCTTGATCGAAAGCGTATTTGGTTAGAATTTGAAGTTCTTAGGCTTGGATCCTTGATTTAATCGGGTTTCCGGTGTTGTTTTAGGTGTTTTGAGGATTGGTGCAAGTTCGAATAAGGTATTAGGTGGTATTGGTGCTTTTGGTTGAGGCCCCGGGGGCCTCGGGATAATTTCGGGTGGTTAACAGGGAAATTTTCTAAGTTGTTGCAGTTGGTATGTTTTCCCTTCTGGTATTTTCGCTTCCGCGGTTTGGGAACCGCAGAAACGGAGCCGCAGAAGCGGCTTCCTCATCGCAGAAGCGATTTTTGGCTTCCCCTCAGAGACCGCAGAAGCGGTCATCTTTCCCCAGATATAGAACCGCTGGAGCGGTCATATGTCCGCAAAAGCGGAATTTCCCCCTTTTATGAGAAACCGCAGAAGCGATTATTTTGCCGCTTAAGCGGGACCGCAGAAGCGGTCCCTTGTCCGCAGAAGCGGAAATGTCTGGGCAGAAATAGGAAATTTCGAGGGTTTAATCTCATAAGTTTGAAAATCAATTTTGAGCTCGGGCAAGGGCGATTCAGAGAGGATTTTGGAGAGGAGATTATTGGGTAACATTTCTATGATCCTTTCTAATTATATTCTATCATTTAGTAGTTAAATCCACCTCTTAAATTCGAATTAAGGATCAAAAATGGAAGAATTTGGGTGAAAGTTCATTGACTAAACTATTGGGTTTTGAGGGGGCATTCCACCTCCGATTTCTGAGATTTTTATATGGTTAGACTCGTGAGAGTACGAGGTTTCTAAAAATGTGAAAATTATTCGGTTCCGAGACGTTGGCCTGAGGGGCATTTTGGTCATTTCACCTATTTTCGCGCCTTAGCTTTAACTTCAATAGTGGAATCAGTTGTTTGCAATATTATTTACGATTTGTAATTGAATTGAATAGATTTGGGCCATTTGGAGTCGGATACTCGTGGCAAGGGCATCGTTCCCTAGTTGATTTCGCACCGGTTCGAGGTAAGTGGCTTGCCTAACCTTGTGTGGGGGACTTCGTCCCTTAGGATGTGATAATTGGTAATTGAATGCCTTGTACGTGAGGTGACGAGCGTGTACTTGAGCAAATTGTTGAAACCCGGATTTTTACTTAAATACTTGATTTGGATTCTTTTTCATATTTGCCTTACTTTACTTGCTTTTATAGCCTGTGCTAGCGTAGAAGAGCATGTTTAATGATCCAAGCTACCTATTTGTTTAAATTGTCTTAACTGTGATTACGTGGAGCATGTTAGGCCAGTATTGTTTGATGCCTTGTATTGTTGTACTTAAATTTCTGAATAATTCATTGATGTTGGTTGCACATTTACATTGGGACTACGGATGCGGATTCCAGAAGTTCCCCCTTGATTGTTTACTTTGGGACTACGGGTTTGATTCCCGGGAGATCCCCCTGCATTTTATTTTGGGACTATGGGACGACATCCCGGGAGATCCCCCTGCACTTTTATTTTAGGACTACGGGACGGTATCCCGGGAGATCCCCCTGCACTTTTATTTTGGGACTTCGGGACGGTATCCCGGGAGATCCCCCTGCACACTGATGATTGGATTTCGGGACGGTATCCCGGGAGATCTTTTGATATTGATATGAGATTTGGACTACGGGACGGTATCCCGGAAGTTCCATTGGACAGTTGAGAAAAGGGCTACAGGACGGTATCCTGGGAGACCCTCGTCGGTATTCTTGTAATTTTGCTGTATTTACTCCGTATTTCTGTTTTGTCTTGCAGTACTATATTTCATTGATCTGTCTTATCACATCGCCGTGTTCATTCGTTTTCATCAGACTTCCATACTGTTAATATCTTGCTATTTTATTGTTCTGTCTCAGTAGGGCCCTGACCTTTTCCTCGTCACTACCCAACCGAGGTTAGGCTTGGCACTTACTGAGTACCGCTGTGGTGTACTCACGCCTCTTCTGCGCATGTTTTTTTCATGTGCAGATCCAGGTGCTGCTGAGCAGGCGTACCGCCAGTAGCTGTCAGGGAGCGTATTGGGGACTTGAGGTATACATCTGCTACGTCCGCAGGTCCGCAAAGTCTCCTTCTCATTTTATCCATAGTTGTTAGATGTTATTTCGATCCCTCTTTGTATTAGACTATTCTGGTGACTAGAGCAGTGTAAGATTTCTTATAGCCTGTGTTGCCCGTGGGTTTCCGGGTCTTGGAGGTTATTTCAGTATTTTGTATTAAAGTGTATGTGCCAGGCGGCAACTGTATACATTACTCATGTTATTTAGCTTTCGAATATAAAATTCGCAAATGTTGTTACTTCCGCAATGTGTTAGGCTTACCTGGTCGTGAAGACTAGGTGTCGTCATGACGTGTTCACAATTGGTGAACTAGGGTCGTGACAGTTGTATAAGATTAGGTAGGAAAGAAACAAAGGTGTAAGCCTCAAAGGGATCAAATAGCATGATAAGGAATCAAGAAGGGAAGTACTCCTAACAGCCCTGTAACCTCTCGAAGATAAGTACAAACGTGTCTGTACCGATCCGCAAGACTCTACCAGACTTGCTCATGACTCATGAGACCTAAGTAAACCTAGTGCTCTGATATTATGTTGTCAAGACTCAAATTTCATTAAAGGTCGTGATGGCACCGGATACTACTGTCAGGCAAGCCAACACTAAATAATCCATTTAGTTCTCATTTTAGTATTTTTGAAATCATGATTTTTCTTCAATTAACTAGTAAAAGATGGACTTTACAGAATAATAATAATGTTTTAACAATTTCAATACTGAATAACCCGTAATCATCCCAAAACCTGGTGTCATAAGTGCATGAGCGTTTACTAAGGAATAAAATAAAATACAAAGACTGTCCGGAATACAATTTGGACAGAAAGGGAAATACCAATACTTCGAAGGAGACTCTGCTGGTTGCGGGTCATCTCAAAGGATGCAACTCGCCTATGTCTCAGAATCAACCATGCCGCTGCGCCCACTAGGACACTAGACATGCATGTTCCTGTGCAATAAAAATGCACAGCAAGTGTAGTATGAGTACAAAAATAACGCGTACCCAGTAAGTATCCAGTCTAACCTCGAAGAAATAGTGACGAGAGGTCGACTTCGACACTTACTAGTGGTCCAATAATAACATAATTCGAAGTTCTAATTTAACATGATATGTATAGATAACGACAAAACTCAGAACAAGAAGAGAGTTGAACAATTCTCTCATTTTTATTAAGGAACTCCAAAACACTTCCTTCATTTATAACAAATAATCTCTTAACGCTGAATTTGTACAAATTATAAAAAGGGTTTCCAGTAATATTATCTCACATAATTTCCACCGAGGACGTTCGGCCCGATCCAACATAAATGTAAATTGTGCACTGCCGAGGGTCGAACGGCGCGAACAATAGATGTATGTATTTCCCCAATCGAGAATCATACATGCGACGGGGTCCCCGCTCGCGAATCATACATGCGACACGGTCAAATACAAGTTTAAGAAATTACCCCGCTCGCGAATCATACCAGCGACGCGGTCGAATATAAATTTAACATTTAAAATCATCTCTTTCTTAATTCTTTTCAAAAATGAGGGAAATTCAATTTGTAGCTTTTTAAGGAAATTACCCCGCTCACGAAACATACATGCGACACGGATACGCATAGATTTCTTAAACTATTATAATATTCCTCAATTCTTTCAAAATCACGAAGTTCAAATGAAACCTTTTAAATATTAAGTACTTCAATTTCAACTTCTTTCAAGATATTTAATAAGCAAACTCAATCTCGCTGCCTCTCAACTAAAACAATGAGAATAAATCAATAATAATATCAACAAGGCATGATGTAAGCCTAAAACTACCCAGACATAGGCATAGCTAGCAGCTACGTACGGATTCTCGTCACCTCGAGTGTATGTAGCCCCCACAAATAGAAGCACATAATAATTTAGTTCACCTATGGGGTTAATTCCCTCTCACAAGGTTAGAAAGGAGATTTACCTCGTTCCGAAGTTCCATAACCGGCTCCCAAGCACTTCCGACGTCTCAAACCGATGCTCAACGCTCCAAAACTAGCCAATAATTATGCAAAACCATTAAAATACGCTCAAATACTCATTATAATCCAATTTATAACAATTTCTAACCCCGATCGAAAATTTGATAAAAATCACCCTCGGGCCCACGTGCCCTGATTACGAAAATTTTTGAAGATAAACTTTACCCATAACCCCACGGACTCAAATATATAATTTGTCTCCAATTCCATGCCCAATTTCGTGGTCAACATCCAAAAATACCAATTTTTATGTTTTTCTTCAAATTCTCAAATTTCCACTAATTCCCCATGATTTTTATGTTAACATCTCGACATAATCGAAGTACTTAACTTACAATAGGTGGGATTAACTTACCTCCAAGTTGCTAGGTGGACGCCCCTCTCAAGAAGCTCCAAAAATCGCCCAAGAATGGAGAAAATGTGCAAGAATGGCAAAACCCCGCTATTTAATGTGTTCTACCCAGCGACTTCCGCACCTGCGGACTCCTTGCCACTTCTGCGCATCCGTTTCTGCGGTGCTTCTTCGTACCTGCGCCCATTGCTGCTTTTGCGGCCTTCATTTTTGCTTCTGTGCTTGCGCAGATGCGGTCAAGGCTCCGCACCTGCAGTCCTTCACCTGGGCGCCCTGCTCTACTTCTGCGACTTTTAGGCCGCTTCTACGGCCCCGCACCTGCGGCCAAAGGCTCGCAGGTGCGGTTACACTAGATGCCAACAGCTTCAATTCTTCTTCAAACTCCAAATTCGATCCGGTACTCACCCGCAATCTACCCGAGGCCCTCGGGACCTCGTCCAATTATAACAACACGTCCCAAAAGACATTACCAACTTAGTCGAGCCTTCAAATCTCATCAAACAACATCAAATCACGAATCACAACCCAATTCAAGTTTAATGAACTTTAGAACTTCCAACTTCAATATTCGATGCCGAAACCTATCAGATCTCGGTTAATTGACCTCAAATTTTGCACTCAAGCTATATCCGATATTACGGACCTACTCAACCTTCCAAAATCGGATTCCAACCCCGATATCAAAAGGTCCACTTCCGGTCAAACTTCTCAAAAACCTTCAAATTCCTAACTTTCGCCAAACGACTCCAAAATGACCTACGGACACCCAAATCCACTTCCGGATGCGCCCCCAAAACCAGAATCACCATACGAATTATTCCCACACTCGGAATCCCAGAGAGACATTGATAACACTGAAATGCACTGCAACCCGAATTTATGAAATTCTTCCAAAAATACTCACTCCACAATAGGCGCCGAAACTCTCCCGGGTAATCCAAAACTCGATCCGAACATACGCCAAAGTCCAAAATCATCATACGAACCTGCTGAAACCTTCAAATCCCGATTCCGTAGTCGTTTACTCAAAAATCCAATCTTAGTCAATTCTTCCAACTTAAAGCTTTTGAAATGAGAATTTTCTTTCCAAATCAAATCTGAACTTCCCGAATTTCAATTCTGACCATGCGTACAAGTCATAATACCTGAAGTGAAGCTACTCATGGCCTCAAACCGCCAAACGACGTGCTAGAGCTCAAAATGACCGGTCGGGTCGTGACACCCCTGCACACACCCCTGCACATTTACGTTTGGGACAATGAGACGGTATCCCGGGAGATCCCCTGTTGCTATCACTATGTTTTGAGTTGTTGACTTTCATTGATTCTGTTCCTGTGTAAACATTTGACGTGTTTTCCGTTCTTTTCCTTATGCTTACTAGCTGGTATGAACTATGTTAGGACATTTGCACAAGCATACACGTGGCTAAGCACCCTTATCGGATAAGAGGTTTCCTTGATATTGTTGAGTGTAAGTGCACACTCTTGTTTACTTTCCTCCTATGTGAGAGTGGCTCTTTTTGGCACGTGAGTTGTCAACATGATTATGTGGCGTGATGAGGTCACAGGATTCCAAGTGTTAGGGTTAAGGTATTGAGATCAGTATTGTATGATTATGAGATGAGGTGTCATAGGATGACATATATTCGAACGATATTTATTTGAAAAGATTATATCCGAAAGGTGTTTATTTTGAAAGAACTATGTTAGAAAGATCTTTAGTTGACAGAAGTATATCTCGAAATACTTTTATCGGGAAGGATTATATTCTAAAGAGTTCTATTTGAAAACTTATGGGCGAAAGATTTATATTTGAAGGATTTGACTGATTGGTTGGAGTTTGTTGGCTTAGGCCTGATATGAAAACCGTCGTAGTTGCTGAATTATTATTTGTCTTTACTATATTTGTGATTTCGGATTTGGGTTGTGTTTCCGTTAACTCTTCTGTGTCCTTTTTATGGTGTTCCGCTGTTACTTGTTGTTTCCCTCCTTATTGTAAATTTCTGTACTATTAGCCATACCGCGTAGTCTTTATATAGATATCATGTTTATTGTTACTATACTTATAGTTGTCAGTTTATTAGACCAGTAGGTGTCTTGACTCTTCCTCGTTACTACTCCACCGAGGTTAGTCGTGATACTTACTGGGAACCACTGTGATGTGCTCATGCTACACTTCTGTATATTTTTTTTACAGATCCAGGTATTTGCTCGTTAGTAGCTGTGCGGATCGTTGCTGTGGAGATCAAGGTAAACTCGTTGCTGCGTTCGCAGGCTTCGGAGTCACCTTCCTATTCTTATATTCACACTGTGTTACTTATTTCCAAACAGTTGTATTTAGTAGTTGTATGTAGAGCTTATGACTTGTACTATTTTGGGAAATTGTAAATTCTATAAAGATTTCTATTTCGCGACATTTAGACTTTTCTTTATTATTATTGATGTTCAGTAAAACGTTAGGCTTACCTAGTCCCTAAGAATAGGTGTCATGACATATATATATATATATACTATACTTGTAATGACCCGACCAGTCGTTCTGAGCAATTGCACTTCACTCGGTAGTTTTCAAACATGAGTAGCTCTGTGTGATGTATTATGACTTATGTGAATCGTCGGTTTTGGTTTTTAGGTTATTCGCAATTGATTTGGAAGAATGATTCTCAGCTAGAAGCTTTAAATTTGAAAGGTTTGACCAAGTTTGACTTTTTAGTATTTGACCTCGGATTGGATTTCTGATGGTTTCGTTAGCTCCGTTGGATATTTTGGACTTAGGAACGCGTCCGGATTGTGATTTGGAGGTCCGTAATAGAATTTGTCTTGAAATGCCGAAAGTTGGAATTTTGAAAAGTTTCACTGGGAGTGGACTTTTTGATATCGGGGTCGGATTTCGATTCCGGAAGTTCGAAAAGGTCCATAATGTCAAATGTGACTTGTGTGCAAAATTTGAAGTCAATCGGACGTGATTTGATAGGTTTCAGCATCAGTTGTCGAAGTTTGCAGTTTCAAGTTTATTGATTTCGAATTGAGGTGTGATTCGTCGTTTTGATGTTGTTATGTGTGTTTTGAGGCCTCGGGTAGGTCCGTGTTATGATATGGGACTTGTTGGTATGTTCGAACGGGGTCCCGAGGGGCTCAGTTAGTTTCGGATAGGTTTGAGTTGTGTTTCGCTCGTTTTTGATATTTAGACGTTGTTTCTTCAAGCATAAATGGTACCACATTAAGCAAATAAGTACCAATTTCTGTTTTGATTGAAGCATTAGATGTGTATCATCATTACGGAGCCATAGCAAAAGGAATCGTCGAATTTGGACATCGTATGAGGGAGTTATGTTCATTTTAGTGTCGAAGAAGAGAGCTTGTGCTGGTATTTCTGCATAAGGGAAGTTGGGTCCGTATTTGCAGCCCCGCGGGTGCGAAAAATGGTCCACAAAAGCAGAAATGACAGGTGTAAATGCGTAGGTGTGGAGTTTTTATCGCAAAAGCAAAAATCCCTGTGTATAAAAAAAATCAGACTGCATTCTTCTGGTATTTTGAGCATATCTTGAGTTTTAGAGCTCCGATTGAGGTGATTTTTACGGTGTTCTTCTCGTCTTTTCATGGGGGTCAATATCTAAATACTTTTTATATTTTAATATGTTCATTTTTGAATTAATTCATATTTTTATTGGAGAATTGGGGATGTTATCAGAAACATTTCTAAAGTGAGGAATTGAGTTTTGAACAGCGATTCAGAGTCTGAATTGGATGAAATTAGCATGTTTGGACTCATAATTGAAAGGGATTTTGTGAGTTTTGTCGTGTTCCGAGGTGTGGGCCCGGGTTGGAATTTTTTGTCTATTTTGGGCTTTTGATTAAAGATTCAACCTTTTCCGATTGGGATTGGTTCCTTTAGCATTGTATGATGTATTTGAGTTGTTTTTGGTTAGTTTTGAGCCGTTCGGAGGTCGAAACGCGCGAGATGTCATTTTTGGAGCATCGCTTGGCTTGCTCGGTATTGAAATTGGCTTGTTCGAGGTAAGTAACTCTTTTATACATAGTGTAGAGGGTATGAAACCCCGAATTACGTGTTTTGTGATTGGTGTTGAGGTGACGTACATGCTAGGTAACGGGCGTGTGGGCATGCACCCTGTGAATTGTGACTCTGTTGTTTCCACGGCACTGTATAGTGGCCTTATCTTGTTGATATCTGTGTTTTCACCAAGTGATAAAGTAATTGAGTTGTTAATCATTCTAGATATCATTTTTAGGCTTTATTTTGATACTGTTGGGACCCATAATGGTCATTTCTTGCAGTCATCTCACTGATTTTTACTGATATTTCATACTCAGTCATATTCATGCATTCAGATCATATCTCAGTCTCAGTTGTTTTTATTTATACATCATATCATTGTTGTCGGGCTAGTTTCAGGACATTATGAGCCTGTGAGTGAGACTGGAGAGATTGAGGACTGAGTGAGGCTGAGGGCATGATTATGAGTGACAGTTATGGGATCGGGCTGCATGCCGCAGCATGTCATATCAATTACATTTTATGGGATCGGGCTACACGCTGCGGTGATATAGGGCTTGGGCTGAAGGAGCCCCTTCGGAGTCTGCACACCACCAGTGAGCGCAGTCGACTATGTATATATATGTATATGGATCGGGTTGCATGGCACAACAAGCCTTATGGCTATATGTATGTGGATCGGGTTGCGCACCGCAATAAGCCTTATGGCTATATGTATATGGATTGGGTTTCATGTCGCAGCGAGCCTTATGGCTATATATACATACATACATAAATACATACATACATACATAAATACATACATACATATATATATATATATATATATATATATATATATATATATATATATATATATATATATATATATATATATCGAGTTGCATGCCGCAACGAGTATTGTACAATGCTGAGTGATTGAGTGTGCTGAGTATTGAGCACGGTAAGAGATAATGCGAGACAGTGAGGTTGAGTACTTTGAGAGTGTGAGTACATGAGTTCATCACTGAGATGCACGGCATTGGCATGCAAACATGACATAGAGGAATAGAGATGTATTTTTTCCTCATGCTGTACGGTATCACGTCATTCATGACTTTTTTCGTTTTTACACACATTGATATGTGGGCATAGAGAGATATTTCACACTTGCTATCTGGAAAAAAATGAAATATCTTATTTATTGTGGAAAGTATTTTTGGAAACATTACAGTTTTCAAACTATCTCATATTCTACAATGATTTTGGTAAAAGATTTGGATTTTCACTGATATTCTTGAGAAAGCGGAACTATTTTCGGAAAAACTATGAAAAAGCTGAGCATTTTATCTCTAAGTTACTTGCATATTTATATGCTCTACGTTGTTATGGACTGTTGTTGGTTATTAGTGTTGACCCGACCTATGTTCCAGCTCGTCACTACTTTCAACCTAAGGTTAGGTTTGTTATTTACCAGTACATGGGGTCGATTGTACTGATACTACACTTCTGCACATTGCGTGCAGATGTTGGCTGCTGAGGTTGCTGTGTTCGATGGGAGCTGGATTTGAATATGTACTTGTGTTCCGGTTGTGGCTACCTCTTGTTCATGGTAGTCTTAGATTTATCAACCTCTGTTTATGTAATTTTCAAACAGAAAATGTATTTACTTCATATTGGCTTTGTAAATTCTATTCTTAGAAGCTCATGATTTGTACTACCAGTCCTTGGGCAATGTATAAGATTCAGATAATTCCCTTATTTAATTGTCTTATTAATATTACGAAAATTGGATAGTTATTAGTTGGCTTACCTAGCGGGTTGGGTTAAGTGCCATCACGACTAGTGGATTTTAGGTCGTGACAGTTTGGTATCAAAGCTCTAGGTTCATAGGTTCTACAAGTGATGAGCAAGTGTCTAGTAGAGTCTTGCAGATCGGTATAATGACGTCCGTACCTATCTTCGAGAGGCTACAGGGCATTTAGGATATACTTCACATCTTTGTTTGATTATCGTGCGGCATTGATTCAGGTTGAAGCGTAATTCTTTGAATTCCTTCCACGCATTCGTATGCGCACTTGAGCTCTCTGTATCAGTTGTACATCGACGTCTTGTGATTCCCTAGATGAGGTGCGAGATGTGATTTCTTTGTGTTGATGATGGGCCAGTCTGGAGGACTTGAGGCTGGATTTTTACAGCTTGAGCACAGAGGTGTTGATTGTGTGAGCACGTGCTTTTGGATTTATATGTCCGATAGTATCCCTATTAGTGGAATTTTTGGCTGGATGGCTACGTGATGAGTATGATTTGACTGCGAGATGTGTTAATATGGTTTGAATGTGATGAGAAGGATTTTCTTGAGGTGTAGAAAGAATTATTGGGTGCTTGATTTCCATCTTAATTTGACGTATAGTCTCGAGTTATGGGTGTGTTGAAGGATCTTTTCATGTTGTTGAGGAGTGAAGTTGATTTTTATGTCGTGATATGAGTTCAGAGTCAGGAAGATTAAGTGATTTCATAATAGTTATGACTGTGGAAGGGTATAAAGAGATGTTAGTTTGAGGCGATGCATGTGGGTTATCTCCTGTGGGGTGTCTTGATATTTGTGTGATCACTATGTTGTTTTGTAGCGAGTTCTCTTTTACCAGTGAATTATATGTGTTGCAATTTGAGTTTGGATCATTTATGAGAGTTGGCTTGACTGTTATAAGGGTGAATGCAAGATTTGCAAATGATTTGAGATATTAGATGGTTTTTGTTGCATAAGCTTATGAAGGATTTAGTTGAATTTCAGTGCGGGATTTTTGACACCAACAGAAAATGGGTATTATAAGTTATCAAATGCTTTATTCCTTGGCTTTGAGCCAAGTGGGGGAGTCTTCTATCGACGGGTTTATTGCGCGGTTATGTGATGTGTTGGTTTGAAGTTTGAGGTATACGGGTGAATCAGTTATGACTTACAGAGGTCGAGATCGAGGATGACTCGAGTAAGGGAATTTCAAGATACATGTTGTATTACACTCTATGGGTATATGGAAATCATGGAATGATTGAGTGGTTATTCATGAAGGATGTAGTTTTCATGGAGTAGAAATTTTCTCGGTTACTTAGAGGTGTGAATTACTTCTTAGGGTGTTGGGGGTGCAAATGGGGCACAGGTCGTTTGGTCCGTTTGGGCGGTGCTATTGATATTCAAGTAGAGTGGATGACTCTCTAGAACGGTTCTAATGAATTCAAGATTTATACGTGGCAATTGATAATGTTGCAGATTTGTATATGGCTAGAAGCTGAGAGTTACATTGGATGGTGTCGAGACTCGCAGTATTTCTATATTATTATGGATTCTACATTTAAGATGAACAACTTTAAATTCACAAAAGGTCTCTTCGGAGTGTGTATCTCGGTTATGGTACTTTTGGGGTTCTTAAGAGAGCATTCAGCGGCTTATGAGCCTTAAGGCAGTGTGATTTTATGCTAGGGTCCCATGTGGTGAGTCTTGGTTGAGGATTGTGGTATGATGCAAAGAGAAGTATCAATTTAAAGGTAATTCAGAAGGAACTCAGATAAATAGGACAGCTTGGTAGTAGGTTGGATCGGCATGGTAATGGATATGATCGATTCTTTGGGTGCTTATGATGTGGTGGGTATCTACAGGTGTTTCATGGCAATGCTCTTGGGTTTTTGGTGAACGTCATGTGAAAATGGGTTTCGAAGAGATCTCAATTGTTTCTACCATGGTTCGAGGAGTATATTTCCAACTGGCGTGAGGAGCATTTGATGTATAGCGATTTTCTCCGGATGAAATCGAATGGAAAGTTCTTGGCTAATTAATTGTGTAGTTGCTTGTGACTCAGAGTGGATTATGAAGTTCTCGTATTTTTTCATATGATGGCATGGTATATGTGGTGTGTTGTGTGGGATCGAGATTGGCATGTGCAAGGTCACGATTTGGTTTTGAAGGGAAGGACATAAATTCTTAGGCAGCATGGACGGTTTCAGATGACTAGGTAAATGACATTACTATTTGGTATGGCTTGATGAGAGTAACATTTCAGAAGGGGCAATGTGTTTTGGTTTATGGATACTTCATTGGTATTGCGACACTCTCCTAGTTAATCGACTGCTGATATTCAAATTTTGCTATCTGGCACGGAAGAATTTTAGAAGTATTCCTCGCGGGATGATCGTGTATGAGAGATGTGTTAGATATTCGGGCGATGGAGTTGGGATCGGATATGGTGATTCCTGTGCTCTATGGATTTGGAGACTGGGAGTTCTCATGAGTAGATTGTTTCGTAGTTGTGGATTGTGAAAATGTGGCCAAAGCTAGTCAGAGGATGGTATGTGTTATGGTTAGGTCATTGTGGATCTTCAGAGGGTTACTTATCTATTTGTGGATGACCAGAGTTGATTTGGGGGTCCATTGGTAGGCCCAATTAGGATGTGTATCCTACAACGTGTCGGATTGGTTGGCTCCATACTGCTATTGCTGAGGGAGGTGCCATTCGGTTGTGGTTGAGCTTATTCGAGTTCTGAAATGATCTGTGAGTTACTCTTCTATGCTACGAGGGGTTGTGATTTGTTGGTTATATGCACATATGGTGCGGTTCTATTGGGGTCTTATAGCGGAATTTGAGCTAGAAGAGTATTGGGTAATGCTTGGTTGATGGCGTATTGGTTACGCTCTTTCGGGTTTTGTGTGGAGTTGTGTCATTTGCTTCTCCGTTGTTAGGGTAATGCACTTAGGGTACTTGATATCAAATTTCGCATGGTTATTGATTTTTGAGTAGGGTGGCTCGAGGTATATAATATAGATCAGCATTTGGATGGGGTCAGGCATTGTAGCGGAGATGTATTGAGTATGATCCTTTGTGTGAGATTCATGTGCTTTAGTTCTGCGGTGTGTGATGGATTCTTAGCATTGCGTTATGGTGGTACCCGTTAAGCTTGTGGGACGGTTCTCTTGTTTAAGTCATTTTCCATGTTTGAGTACATTTGGGATATTGCTTATTGGTCCACGGATTGCACGGGTTGTGGCTTTAGATTGTATTGAGGTGTCATGTCACTAGAGTGGTCGTGTTGGATGAGATGAGGTCGTTGGACCATGAATGGATACTATCGGATTTGATTACAGCATGGTTGGAAGGATAATTTCTTGTTGAAGGAGAGGGAGCTCCATGATTGGTTGATCTGATGAATGGTTATGAGTTCTAGGTGTTTCTTACATCATTGGCAGTGTACGAAGGTTTTAGAATGAGGCTTTGTTTGATATGAGATTTATTACCGGTATTGGGTTATTTTGGGTAGCTACTGTGATTAGAACTTATCGCTATGAGTATTTGAGTTATGTGGTATAACATGTGATCTCATCTTGGGTTATGACTATGGCTTGATGCAGCTTGTTCAGACTTGTACGGTGAGTAGATGCGAGATTCTAATCTTATAGAAATTCCGGATGTTGGAAATTTGGTTCTAAGATTTATGGGCTTGGATGAATTATGAAATTTCCGTTATGTTGTGTTGTCAGACCTATGTGGGATAGGGTGACGTGGGATCACCCCCGGGTATGTTCATGGTAAGGTTACACTGCGGTAGCATGGCTTTGAGAACAATTCTAGGACGAACGTATGTTTAAGTAGGGGAGGATGTAACGACCCAAACAGTCATTCTGAGCAATTGCACTTCGCTCGATAGTTTTCGAACATGAGTAGCTCCGTATAATGTATTATGACTTATGTGAATTGTCGGTTTTGATTTTCAGGTTATTCAGAATTGATTTGGAAGAATGATTCTTAGTTAGAAGCTTTAGATTTGAAAGGTTTGACCAAGTTTGACTTTTTAGTATTTGACCTCAGATTGGATTTCTAATGGTTCTGTTAGCTCCGTTAGATGATTTTGGACCTAGGAGCGCGTCCGGATTGTGATTTGGAGGTTCGTAGTAGAATTTGTCTTGAAATGGCGAATTGGAAAGTTTGACCGGGAGTGGACTTTTTGATAATGGGGTCAAATTCCGATTCTGGAAGTTGGAGCAAGTCCATAATATCAAACGTGACTTGAGTGCAAAATTTGAGGTCAATCAGACGTGATTTGATAGGTTTTGGCTCGGTTGTCGAAGTTTGGAGTTTCAAATTCATTGATTTCGAATTGAGGTGTAATTCGTCGCAGGTACGTATTATGATATGGGACTTGTTGGTATGTTCGAACGGGGTCCCGAGGGGCTCCGGTGAGTTTCGGATAGGTTTGGGTTGTGTTGCGCTCATTTTTGATGTTTCGACGTCGTTTCTTCAAGCATAAATGGTACCACATTAAGCAAATAAGCTCCAATTTCTTTTTTGGTTGAAGCATTAGATGCGTATGTAATTACAGAGCAATATCAAAAAGAATCGTCGAATTTGGACATCATATGAGGGAGTTATGCTCATTTTAGTGTCGGATAAGAGAGCTGGTGCTGGTGTTTTCGCAGATGCGAAGTTGGGTCCGTATCTGCGGCCCCGCGGGTGCGAAAAATGGTTCGCAAAAGAATAAATGACAGCTGAAAATGAGCAGGTGCAGAGTTTTTATCGCAAAAGCGAAAATCCCTGTGTATAAAAAAATCAGACTGCATTCTTTTGGTATTTTGAGCATATCTTGAGTTCTAGAGCTCCGATTGAGGTGATTTTCGCAGTTTTCTTCTCGTCTTTTCATGGGTATCAGTATCTAACTACAATTTTTGTATTTTAATATGATCATTTTGAATTAATTCATATTTTTTTTTAGCAAATCCACTAGGCAGTGCCTAGGGCTAGTTTTATATATATAAAATCAGAAAATAAAACAATGTGTCAGCAGGTCTAACATGATGAAAGAAATAAACTTTGACTACTACATAGTACCTATTACCAATATTGGGTAGTGATCTCAACATTGATATCACATTCGATCTACTATAAGCATTAAAACTAAAAACTAGCCCTACATTATGAATGTCCACAATTACATCCTTAGTCCAATTATGCAGCTTCAACACGTTGCAATAGATAGTCAGTGTCCAACAAGTCTTGTAGTTGAAACCATTTTGCCTTTGCTCCTTGTTAATCACTGTCCAAATTTTGTACGCACAGCCTCTTTGTTTGTGTTGAGACTGATTTTTCTCCTGCATAGCCTCTTTCTAGAATAGCCCCAGATATGTACTTCCTTGTATGAACCACGAAGCATTATTTCCCATGAAGCACAAAACCATCTGATATACAGTGTACATTTGCCCAGGAATTGCCTTGCTTTTGCCATCAGTTGTGTATGATCTCCTGCATTTTTTCCATGATGTCCTTGCCCAAAACTCATCTTGAATTAGCCAACAAGCTTGCCATGTGAAAGTGTTAAGCCCATTTGAACCCAAATTTTCCATATGAATTTTCCAACTGAGACATGCTGATACTATAGGCGTTTCAGCTGTATTATGTTCAACTCCATTTGCGTGTACAGTCTCTTTACTAGATATTGATCTCCTTGAATCTGGTGATAGCTCATGACATGTATTTTGTTGATTCACTATGGGTTTGTACCCATGATGAGCCAAATTGCCCATAATTACACGCCAAAACCAGAATTTTCCAACGCTTATGCACAGAACTGTCCAACCTTGCCTTCTCATGCTTGTGCTTGCCATCGTTCCTTCTTCAAGGGAATGAGTACTAAGTACTAATACCACCCATCGAAGTCGTATTAAATGACAAGGCATGAGTACATTAACATTTCCTGCAAAAAAGAAAACATTGTTTGTGTAAAAAATGATCAACACCTTCTACTCCAAAAGGATTTGAAAATGTTGATCCTGCTCATGGCCCTTTTCCAGCAGTCTCCTTTCCTTTTCCTGTATCACCTCTGCTTTATTACCTCCCATTTCATTTCCATTCCCCTCCAAGATGTTCCTACTTTGTTGTGTTGTAACCAGCTTTGCCTAACTCCCTGTATCCCTTGAGATCTCAATACCTGCTCCTATACCTCCTATTCCATGATGCTCATTTCGATTAAATATTCTGAGCATCAAATCACCTTTAGCTGCTATGTACTGCCCATAAGTCCTGCTGCCGCAGAGAATGTGCAGCAGAGTGCCCTGCATCTCATGTACAACTACCATCTTTTCTTGAATGAGTTGATGGTTCTGCTCATGTGATATCGCCCTTGCCCTCATACTTGTCTCCTTCACTTCCTTTCTTGTATCAATTGTTGCTACTGCCTGTCTCCTTGAAGGCCAATTTCCTAACTCCCCTATTCTCCCATAATGCCCAATTCTCTTAAACTTTCTAGGCAACCTTGCTTTCATTTTCCTACTTGAACTCACCCTTTTGATCAAACACCCAGCCCCCCTAATGTGAATCCATCCATCTCCTGAACATTGCCACTGAAAGTGCCCACTTCTCTTAGACATTCTGGGCACTTTTCTCATTTTTCCTACTTGTTTTTCAAAATTACTAGCTGTTGTACTACTGTATGACTGCAGATTCCTTCCATTAAATTGCAAATGGGATTCCTTTTCACAATACGCTAGAAGTCCAATACAGCCTCCTACTCCTGTATTACATTTTTTATATAGCCCAAATTGCTTAAACATTATGTGCTTAATCTCTCCTGATGCTGCAGATTTTTGCCAACAGCTTCTGCTGTTGCAAAGAGTAATAGAGAGCATATTTCCTTGCCTAGCATATACATCCATGCTTGCCTTTGACTTCCTTTCGATGGACTCAGTGCAAGGCACTAATACCACCATCTGAGAGTCCATCAAAAGGCAAAACATAGATGTTGATCCATAACCTGCAAAAAAGAAAAATTTGTTAGAAAAAACCAGTATCCCCATATACTTGTCACCAATGATTTGCAGATGATGCTCCATTACTTCCCTCCACCTTGCCTCCTTACTCCTTAATTCTTTGCTACCCTTATCCTCAAATATGGACATTGGAGTTTATCTTCATTAACAATCTTCCTCCCATGAGAATCCAACTGCCAATTAATCCATATTTTGATTGGAGAATTGGGGTTTTTTATCAAAAACTTTTCTAAAGTGAGTAATTGAGTTTTGAACATCGAATCGGAGTCTGAATTGGATGAAATTGGTATGGTTGGACTCACAATTGAATGGTTGTTGGATTTTATGAGTTTTGTCGGGTTCCGAGGTGCGGGCCCGAGTTGGACGTTTTGGTCGATTTTGGGCATTTGATTAAAGATTCAACATTTTTCGATTGGGATTGGTTCCTTTAGCATTGTTTGATGTATTTGAGTCGTTTTTGGTTAGTTTCGAGCCGTTCGGAGGTCGGAACGCGTGAGATTGCATTGTTGGAGCATCGCTTAGCTTGCTCGGTATTGGAATTTGCTTGTTCGAGGTAAGTAACTCTTCTAAACTTAGTGCTGAGGGTATGAAACCCCGAATTACATGTTATGTGATTGGTGTTGAGGTGACGCATGCTAGGTGACGGGTTTGTGGGCGTGCACCCTGTGAGTTGTGACTCTGTTGTTTCCATGGCTCTGTATAGTGGCCCTATCTTGTTGATATCTGTGTTTTCACCAGGTGATAAAGTAATTGAGCTGTTAATCATGCTAGATATCATGTTTAGGCTTTATGCCGATACTGTTGGGACCCATACTAGTAATTTCTTGCTGTCATCTCTATGATTTTTGCTGATATTTCATACTCAGTCATATTCATGCATTCATATCATATCTCAATCTCAATTGTTATTTATTTATACATCATATCATTGTTGTCGGGCTAGTTTTATGACATTGTGAGCCCGTGAGTGAGACTGGAGAGATTGAAGACTGAGTGAGGCTGAGGTCCTGATTATGAGTAATAGTTATGGGATCGGGCTGCATGCCGTAGCATGTTATATTGATTACATTTTATGGAATCGGGCTGCATGTCGTAGTGACATAGCGCTTGGGTTGAAGGAGCCCCTCCGGAGTCTGCACACCACCAGTAAGTATAGTCGACTACGTATATATATGTATATGGATCGGGTTGCACGCTGCAACAAGCCTTATGGCTATATGTATATGGATCGGGTTGCACGCCGCAACGAGCCTTATGGCTATATGTATATGGCTCGAGTTGCATGCCCCAACAAGCCTTATGGATATATATATATAGATCGTGTTGCATGTCGCAACGAGTATTGTACAATGCTGAGTGATTGAGTGTGCTGAGTATTGAGCACTGTAAGAGATAATGCGAGACAGTGAGGTTGAGTACTCTGAGAGTGTGAGTACATGAGTTCATCTCTGAGATACACGGCATTGGCATGCACACATGACATACAGGCATAGAGATGTATTTTTCCTAATATTTTACTGTATCACATCATTCAAGACTTTATTTTACACATATTGATATGTGGGCATATAGAGGTATTTCACACTTGCTATCTGGAAAAAAAAACTTATTTATTGTGGAAAGTATTTTTGGAAACATTACAGTTTTCAAACTATCTCATATTTTTCGACGATTTTGGTAAAAGATTTGGATTTTAATTGATATTCTTGAGAAAGCGGAAACGCGAGGTTCGTTTGAGGAAGTACTGAAGAATTCCTTCAGCTGTCATAACCGCACCTGCGGAGTGGGGACCGCAGGAGCGAGGTTCGCAGAAGCGCGAGAGCACCCACAGAAGCGGCCAAGGCCAAGGAAGCCAGGAGCCGCAGGTGCGGAAGGAGGAACGCACCTGCGTGACCGCAGGTGCGGGTATTAGGACGCAGATGCAGTTAAGGAAGAATAAGTGAAAACCGCAGATGTGGTTGGTTTGACCGCAGAAGTGGTGTCGCATAAGCGACTTATGGACCACAGAAGCGGAAATTCTGGATAGAAAAGTATATAAGTTCTCCTTCGCGAATTTCAGTCCATCTTCCACCATTTTTAGACGATTTTGGAGCTCCAAGCAGTGAATTCAAGAGGGAATCGAGGGGTTTCAGTGAGTTAAGCTACTTGGGCTTTGTATTTTATGTTTGTGATTATTTTTCCACTACCTAATGATGAAATTTGTGGGGAATTTGGGGTGAAGTTGAATGTTGGGCTTGAGTTTTGGAGTGCTTTGATTGGGGATTCGAGGGGCCATTTGAGGTCCGATTTTGATGGTTTATGTATGTATAGACTAGGGAGTAAAAGGAGTTACTTGTTTTATGATTTTTATTGGATTCCGAGACGTGGGCCCAAGGGCCGATTTGAGCCAAATTCGGGATTTTTCGTCCAATTTGATAATTTTCGTGTGGGTTTCATTCCCTTAGCATGTAGTGATGATAATATACTGATTTTGGGTAGATTCGGAGCATTTGGAGGTCGGATTGAGAGGCAAGAGCATCGCGGGTTAGGGTTTTGGCTTTGTTTGAGGTAAGTAACGCTTCCAAACTTGGTTCTGAGGGTTCGAAACCCCGAACTATGTGTTCTATGATTAAATATTAAGGTGCGCAAATGCCAAGTGACAGGCGTGTGGGCGTGCAACGTGAGGATTGCGGCCTGGATCGTTCCACGGCGCCGCTTAGTGACACTTTCTTGCTGATACCTGTGTAGTGATTATGTGGCTAAGTTACTGAGCTGTAAATCATGCTAATTACCATGTTAAGGCTTCACGCCGATACTATTGAGACCCGAGAGGTCATTTTTTGCTGTCATATCATTAGCTTTATTGATATTCTGTACTCAATCTTATTCATGCATATCACATCATGTCTCAGTCTCGGATATTGTTATTTGGCACATCATAACATTGTTTCGGGCTAGTTTATTGGCATTGTGAGCCCGTGTGTGTAAGACTGGAAAGTGTTGACTGAGTGAGGCTGAGAGCCTGATTATAATTGACAGTATGGGATCGGGCTGCACGCCGCAACAGATTATTGATTATGCCTTCGATGGCTTGTTATAGCGCTTGGGCTGAAAAGAGCCCCTCCGGAGTCTATACACCCCCAATGAGCGCGGATGATACTATTGAGGGATGGATTTCGCTGGACATGGATTTATCCAAAGTACTGATACCTGGAGATGGATTTCTCCTCAGGGTTGGATTACCTTTGTTCCTCGGTACTGGTTGTCTTGAGGTCAGTGTTGTATATATATATTCTAGGATGGATTTCCCTGGGCTGGATGGACATGTGCGGTACCGAGTGGTTGAGCACTTGAGAGTGGGAGCACACGGTGCATTTTCATACATTTATGGCATTGACATGTAGAGTCTTACTGAGCTTTATACTTCACATTGTTCGGATTAGTGCTTTCCTTTACTATCAAGTTAAAAATATTGAATTGCCAGCATGCCTACTTTCCTGTACAATTTAAATGTGTTATAATTGCTTTAGTTCGTCACTACCTATCAGTCCATTGTTTGGACTTGTTACTTACTGATTTGGTGTACTCATGTTACCCCCTACACATTGTGTCAGATCCAGGTATCTCAGGGCACGGTAGCGGCTATTGACTATTACAGTCGCAGATTATCACCGGAGATAGCGAGGTAGCTGCTTGGCGATCGCAGTTCCACCTTTCTCCTTCTTTATATTCCTTCTAGTATATTTTGGATACTTCAGACTATTTTGGTCTAGTTGTGTTTTGGAACCATGTAGTATTGCTCATGACTTAGTGACACCCGAGGTCGGGCTTTTACTTTCCGCTTTTATTTTGGTTTTGACTTTATATCTTTTATGGAATTTCAGTTGAAAATGGTATTATTTAAGCTTTAAATGAAATGTTGAACTGTTTTGGAAATGTGTCGGCTGGCCTAGTTTCACGATAGGTGCCATCATGACCGGGTCGATTTTGAGGTCGTGACAAGTTGGTACCAGAGCCTAGGTTTCATAGGTCTCATGAGTCATGAGCGGGTTTAGTAGAGTCTTGCGGATCAGTACGGAGACGTCTGTACTTATCTTCGAGTGGCTGCAGAACCTTTAGGAAAAACTTCACATTCTTGAATTATCGTCGTGCGAATCTGTTGATTTTGGTAACTAAACTTCTGTTATTCTATTCTCTCACATATGGTGAGTGATTTTGGTAACTAAACTTCTGTTATTCTATTCTCTCACATATGGTGAGGACCCATGCTATCAGTCAGGACGAACGACCACCAATACCACCAGTTGTGGCCACTAGAGGCTGAGGTCGCGGTCGAGGCCGTGGTAGGGGCAGGGGTGTAGCCCGCACAACAGATAGGGTAGCACCTGCAGATCCACTAGCCGCCCCAGATCATGATCAAGTTCTAGTGGGGGATGCTCCAGCAGAACCAGCTCAGGCACGGGCTGTGCCTATTGTTATTCCAAGTCTTCAGGAGACCTTGGCTCAGATATTGACCGTGTGCACTAGTTTTGCTCAGGCGGCCGCAGTTTCTGCAACAGCCACTTCTCAGGCTGGGGGAGCCACTCAAACCCCCGCCGCCCGTACACCCGAGCAGGTTGTCCAGGGATTGCAGACACCAGAGGCACCACTGATCGCTGCCAACTCCGCACCACTAAAAAGTAGCGAGAGAGGGTTGCAATAGCTTTTAACCGATTTTGGGTCGGGATCAAACCCACAGGAAGCTAGGAAGGGAGTCGAGTATCTATCTAGAGTGGAGTTGTGTAATTGTTCCAAATATCACTTCCAATCATTTTTGGTCTTTTCTTTATATTCTACTATGTTCAAACTACAAATTATAATTGCAACTAAATTAGACTAAGAGTAAATTGCTACAAGTTGTATCTAATGGTTTAAAAGGCNGGGCCATATGGTGTATCTTTTGTTATTACAGCTTTCACTTTTGAGGTATAACCGGGGCCTTGTTGCCGGCCTAGTCATGCTTATCTGTTGTATCCGTAGAGGCTCCAAAGACACTAGTGAGGGTTATGTACGGGTGCCCGGGGAATCCGCTGTATGTATATGTTTTAATCCTAACCTTGTAATCTCCTTAAGCTGTAACCCTGACAGAACTCTTGAAGCTAGCTTATGTACGGTAAATTTTTATGATATGAAGTGAACCAGTAATGTGGTGTACACCGTGTGTTATCGTCTAAATTAATCAAAGGCATGATTCCCGTATCCATATTGATTTGGGGTAGAAAGTGCTCGGTAAGGCTTGCTCCGTCGGGTTCACCTGATTGAGCGCCGGTCGCGCTCCTCGGATTTTGGGGCGTGACAAGATCGAATCCACATAGAGATAGGATTGGAATCGAGTATCTATTTAGCTTAGGATCGCGTATGTGTTCTTAGTTACACTTTTCACAATTTTTGGGGTTTTCGTTATAATTCTACTTTTAACCAACTACAAATTATAATTGCAACTAAATTAGACTAAGAGTAAATTGCTACAAGTTGTATCTAATGGTTTAAAAGGCACTAGGGTAGTGACCTTCACCTAGGTGGCTAATTGACGGGTAATTGCATCTAAGGAACGATTGACATGATTGGGGAAATATGTTATAACCGTTGCTCAATACTACCCACATTACACCTCTCGGTAGAAAGAGTGGTTTTGCCCAATTGACTCTCTCGAGACCAATTGGGTATGCATTTTTGCCCAAGCAACTAGGGTTCAAGTCGGGTAATTACTCTCGAGGTTTAACCCTTTAATTGGGACTATCAAATCTCTTGAGTCCATCCCAATTCCTTGTTGAGTCAATTTTGGAGACTTAGGCTCTCTTTCTCAAGAAGAGCCCAAGTCAACTTAGCACAAACTAGTGTTTGCAACCACTAATTCATAAATTAAACCATAAAATTGACCCAAATAACAAACACCCATAGTCAATCTAACCTTAAATCATAACACCCATCAATTACCCACACTAGGGTTGATCCACAACCCTAGCTAATGGGTTTAGCTACTCATGCTTGAAGATAAAATCAGAGAAATAGATGAAAAGAAAGACATATTAATTAATTACTAAAGTAAATACAAAGTTCCAATAATTAAAACTACGTAAAGATGCCAAAAATGGCTAAGAAATATCGTCTCACGAGCGCAGATACAGTATTGTAATATCTGATAATAGCTGATACCCTCAAAATGGAAAAATGTTCTATTTATACTAAGCTGGAAAAACTGGACAAAAATGCCCCTGCGGGGTCAGTGCGGACCGTACAAAATGGTGTGCGGCCGCACTAGGCTTTTGACTCTGAAAAATCAACTCTCTGAACCCAGGCTCCGCGGACCGCACAGAATGGACTGCGACCGCGGAGGCATCCAGCGCGGTCCGCACAAACACGATCGCGGACGCACAGGCTTGAACCTTGGCACTTGACATCTCTCTGAAGTTTGCTTCCGCGGACCGCATAAAATGGTAGTGCGGCCGCGGTGTCTTCAGTGCGGGCCGCACAATATCTACCGCGGCCGCACTGCTTTGATGCCGTAAAATCCAGGTCTTTGAATCTCCCTAGTGCAGACCGCACAAAGTGTAGTGCGGCCGCACTAGGCCTGTTTGTCCTGAGTTGTCTTGTCTTTGGTACTTGTGCAGGTTTCACTCCTTTTGAGCCGATCTTTGACATCTCTTCACTTTATTGATCAAACCTGCAATCAAGCACAACTTATGAGCCTTTTGGGACTATTTTGTAAGAATTTATAATCAAAGCGTAAGCAAGAAGGAGCATGAAACACGTCAAAATCCCTAGTTATCACACAACAAGCAAAACGTTCATGATCGGACCTTACTGTTACACTTCCCTCCAGTCTGATGAGGAGGAGACCTTGCCCTCAGTTGACCTACAAGATGAGGCAAGAAGGAAACGAGGAGATGACTTCCAGCTCAGGTTTGGGGTCGAAGGGTCCAGGGCACTATATAGAGAAGGGCTAACAAAACGCAAAATCCTGGCCGAAAAGCAACTGAGTCTGAATGGGCTACAAGAGCAGTACCCCCACATCTGGGAGAACATCAAAGCAAGAAAATGGGAGCACTTCACTGAGCTGCCTGATGACTATAATGAAACACTTGTCCGTGAGTTTTATGCCTCGTATGGAGCCTCCAAGACTGCTCACCACAAGCGCAACAGGGTTTTCTGTGACACTGTATTGGTTCGGGGGAAGAGCGTGTTCTGCAGCAGTGAGACCATCAATGAGTTTTACTTCCTTGACTGGAGCCCGGGCACAGCTGAGTATGCCGCCAAATGGGCAAACCGGGATAATGAGCGTAGTTGGATAGCTTCTGTGATAGCCAAGGGGATAGCTTCTGTGATAGCCAAGGGGACCCCTGCTTGGATCAACCCTGTGCATAAAATATTCAAGGAGGATCTCACACGAGAGGGCAGATTTTGGCTTAGCTTTATCACCTCTCGACTGATACCGTCCAGAAATGAGACTGACATAGGCATTGAGAAAGCTCTTCTCATTACATGCATTATGGCGATAATCAATATTGATGTGGGTGATTTTATCTTCCGAGAGATAGGGATCCGGGCAAAGCAGACAGCCACTTCACTTCCATTCCCCTGCTTGATCACAGCCCTCTGTAAGGCTGTGAAAGTCCCTACCATGCCACACACTGACAAGACAGGGAAGGCGCTGAAGGATATTGATATCACGCGCATTAATGATGCTGTTGCTCCTCTAGAGGTTCAGACTCAAGTTCCAGCTGATGTAGAGCCCTCAGATTCCCAAACTCCTGTGTCTCCTCAGGCTCCAGTTGCATCCACTTCCACTTCACAGCCCACCTCTCAGTCCACCATTGCTCAGCCTTCTGCTACACTGCCAGCTATCTCGAGGCTAGGTCTCTTAGCTCAACATGCCAATGCTAAGTTAGACAACCTTCTGAAGAATCTCCCCACCCTCATCAAGCAAGCCCTGACTCCTATCCAGTCCTCAGTGATAGCTCTCCAGCAGCAACAAACATCTTATGGGGATCGCCTGACACAGCTTGAGGTGCGGGTTGAGAAGATAGAGCGGGGTGAGATTGGTGACTTGCCCAAGCTCCGTACTGATGTTGCTGCGATGAAGGCTGAGCTCCACAAAATGCAAACTTTAGAGTTCGATCTATTATCCCTCATGCCCAAGGAAGGTGAGCAGGGAGCAGACACCACAGTGGCTGGATTGGATTTTGACTTCTCCACATTGATGACCGACCCTGCACCTCAGACTGTCGGGGTTTCCCAGCCTCCAACTGCCCCTGAACATATTGACATCCCCTCTAAGGATGATTCCGGACACTCTTCGGAGTCCGAAGATGGGGAAACAGATGAGGGAGAGACTAAGGAGGAGTCATCGTCCGAGGAGGATGGGGGTCCTCAGGAGAAGGGTAAGCAGATTGCTGCCTCTATAGTTAAGGATGAAGAACAAGCAGCAATTCAGGTGGCGATAGCACATTCGCTAGCAGACATGGTCGCCCCAGCAGATCCATCGACCACTCAGCCATCAGCGGGCGAGGCTAGCAGCTCACAGGCCCCAGCTCCAGTGTTGGGTCAGCCAGAGATCCCTCCTCCATCAGTGGAGGTCACTCCTCAGGCCGAGATCTCATCGGTCCCAGCTTCAGCATCAGAGGGTGACCCCACCATCATTCAACCGGCTTCCGACTCCCATAGCGCTTAGTGCGCCTTAGGGAGCCCCTAAACTCTGTTTTACATTCTTATGCATTGGGGACAATGCATGCTTTTTGGTTGGGGGTGGGATAGCCTTGTATAAATTTTTGTGAATCCAACTGTTGTACATGTTTTTATGTTATATAAGCAAACTTCTGTATATACTTGTGTTGTGATTCTGTACATATTTGTGTTCTGTGGTTTTAGTACATAGGTTATCTTTGAATATAAAAAAAAAACCAAAAACAAGTAGATAGTTGTATGTTCATCTTTAGTAATTAGCAATGAATTCCCCTTGGTTTTTCTTCGCCGGGTTCTTTTCCAAGGGTGTAATAGTAGAACCAGGGCAGTAGAATGAAACAGTTTGACCGGTTTGGTGTAATTGTCTAGTTTCAAGCATGCGTGCCTGTATATAGCCTATACCCTTCCATTAAGATAAAAAAAAAGAGATCAACTGTGTGAACTTGAGGCTCGCTCTTTGACTCTATGTCTACCTAGAGTTATACTTGTAAATATGATGAAAGCTTTGAGTTGCCAAGTGTTGACTCGAGGGCTAAAAACTATGTTGAGCCAAACAGTTCGTGTGCCATGTGTGTGAGTCTTTGTGTAAATAATTTTTGTGTTTACTTCTTCCATCTAGAACTTGCCCGGTTGGTCTTTAGATGCTTATTATAATTACATTTGGTTGGAGAAATAACCTTAGGCCGTCTTTGTGATTTTGGAAAACCAGTTAGTCTTTCAAGCCACCCATTGTACAGATAGTATCACTAGTCACCCCACTTGAGCCTTTAACCTTTTCTTTGGTTACCTCATTACAAACCTTTCCCTTTTTGTAAAATAATTCCCTCTTTTGAACCCGTCCCTCCTTGAACA
>NC_031994.1:52409798-52428641 GCF_001879085.1 Nicotiana attenuata
ACCATAGTTCTGTTATCCGTTATTGTTCATATTCAACAGGTCTAAAATCAGTAGGCAAGCTGAATAGGTCTTTGGCACTTTGGTCCTAATTTAATACTGTATACTCTCATCTCACCTAGACATAATGTTCTAAGGTTTTTCTCTTAAACGGTTATTTGAGACGTGCACTTATTTGTTTCTGCTTGTGGAGGTAAAATGTGAGCCTTTAATTGTTCCCCCCCTTAAATGCAGTCCAACTTGTTTTGGTTGACGCTTAGACTTTTCTCCTTTAAACACCTTAGGATGGTCTAGAACTACCCAAACTAGAGGTCCTAAATACCTCCAGGGCCACAAAGAAGGGACGGGTAGTGCACGCATAGGATATCTTTCAAGGTTGCTAGAACGCTTTAGGCTATGACCAAGGGGAGGGAATTGGTAGTAAGGATATGATGACTACGCGCTAATGTTACGTGTAGCCCCTCATTGAGGAGTGATTACCGGGCATTGTGTGGGTATGATCCTGTAGGCTAACCAACCTAGGAACCTTTTCCCAACTCCCGTTGTTTAAATGAATTTACTTTTCTTTATATATGTGCAACTTATTCAAACCTTTTCCCTTGTTTCATCACTTGAATCATACATGTGCTTAGAATGTCAAAACATGCCTTTACTTGCAAGTACGTGGTAAAACTGTTTGTTTGTTAAAATGACTAATTCACATGAGTATAAGTTCGGCCGGGACCCACCGTTGTGGACCGCGAGGGGTACCTAACACCTTCCCCTCAAGGTTATTTCGAGCCCTTACCCTAAATCTCTGGTAATGCAAACTAGTCCATGAGTTAATTGTTCAAGGTTCCCTAACGCACCATAATTCGTTAGGTGGCGACTCTTCAAATACCCAATTCCCTAAAGGAAAAGAGTTGATCCCCCATGAAATGTCGAAACCCGGACGTTCTCCACGAGGAGGAAAAAAGGGGGCGCGACAGCATGGCTACTCTGCTGGGGAATATTTAGGCTCTTACCATAACGAACTTATTTTTTATGAATTAGTCCAAGCATGTTCTATCTCATGTACCCTTTCCCCTTATNGGGGGGGGGGGGGGAAGGCAAGCTAAGATATTCCCCCTATTACACTCCTACAAAAAAAGGGGGAAATCGCGGCGGTTTTTATATGGCGGTTCTCAAAAACGCCAGAATATATCATATTTGCGGCATCTTTCTGTCCGCCATATTACTAATTTTTATAGTGGCATTTTAATCTGTATTTGCGGCGGTGAAAACCGCCTTATTTATTACTTTAATTTTTAAAATATCTTTCGGTTTATTCCAAAATGCAAAGCTATGTAAACTCACAAATTAGAACTGCCCCTCACTCTTCGTCACCAGCAAATCATAGTCTCTGCATTTTGTCTCTCTCCCCCCCCCCCTCCCACCAAATATGGCACAAATCATCGGCGGCATACACTAGATCATCGTGATACCAAAATTTGGTATCTATTCGACAATCAACCGAGAATTGAGCAGAAAAGAGTAGGAATGAAGGAAGAAGCAGAAGATAGAGAAGAATACAGGAGAAGTTAGAGTGATAGGAGGGAATTTCGAAATTTCATTGACATTCAAAAGTAACTAATGAGAGATTACAACTTGCTATTTATACTACTCAATGGTCTACTGAAAATGCAAAAACAAAACAAGAGAAATGAGCTAGGAAATGAGCTAAAACATGCTAACTACATTTCCGGCCAATAGCTAATATTCAAATTTTAACTAACAACTAACATAACTAACTTTCAAATTAGCCTACTCATCAGCTGCTGATGTAGCCTCATGAACTTCTTCTGAGCTTTGTGTATCAATACCCCCCTGTGGAAGAACACCCTTGTCCTCAAGGGTGAAGGAGGGAAACCTGGTCCTAAGGAGGGAAGCAAATTCCCAAGTAGCAGCAGCAGCATCCAAACCTTGCCATTTGACCAAGCATTGGGCAACAACCTTGTTACCCTTTTTGACCAATCCGCGATCAAGTATAGCTGCAGGAGTAGGACATAAAGGACTAGAGAGATCCAAGATAGGAGGGTGGAAAATTTAGAAGGCAGGATTGGGCAGAACTTGAGTTGGGAAATATAAAAAATGGGGTGGATTTGGACCTCAGGTGGGAGCAGCAATTTATAAGCAACTGCTCCAACTCGTTCAATAATAGGATAAGGACCAAAATAGCGAGCGGTAAGCTTATGATAGGGAGAGATAGAAAGAGTGGATTGCCTATAAGGTTGCAGCTTTACAAAGACCCAGTCACCAACTGAAAACTGCCTGTCAGTGCGATGGGCATTTGCTTGATCTTGCATACGCTGTTGAGCTCGTGCTAAATGGTACTTAGCTAGTTGCATTTTAAATTCGCGGAGCAGCATAATGTTCTCAATGTCATCAAAAAGAGAGTCACCAGGAAGATAAGGAAGGTGAAGAGGCGGAGGATAGCCATAAAGTAGTTCAAAAGGTGAGGTCTGAATGGTAGAATGGTGTGATGAGTTATACCACAATTCAGACAAAGGCAAGAAGGCACACCAATCAGAGGGTGAATCAGAACAGAAATAGCGTAAATAAGTATCCAAACACCTATTAAGAACCTTAGTTTGGCCATCAGTTTGCGGATGATAAGCTGTAGAAATGTGCAAATGGACACCCTGAGCAAAAAGGAACTCCTTCCAAAATGTGCTTATGGAAATAGGATCACGATCACTGGTGATGGTAGCAGGGAACCCATGTAGTTTGAAAATGTGGTCAAGAAAAATAGGCACAAGGGATTGGGCAGTGTAGGGGTGAGCTAAGGCAATGAAATGGCCATACTTAGTCAATCTATCAACTATGACCCAAACAACAGTCTTTCCTTTTGATTTGGTCAAACCTTCAATAAAATCCATGGTGATATCTGTCCAAGGAACTGCAGTATACCTATAGATGCCCAGAGGGACATCTTGTGAAGCTCTGTATTTGCTTACAAGGGAGGCCTAGAGATTGGGCAAAAACTTGAGGAAAAAGATGGAGGGAAGAGTCGTATAGGCGTACATACAAGGAAAAAGGTGGCACAGGCTGCATGATGAAGGATTCTGACTACAAGTTATGGTGTGAGAAAGAGGCCTAAAGGAGGAATACCCTGGCCTTTAGATTTGTTCACAAAGCAGCTGGCTAGATGGCAAAGACACTATTAAATATTCGTAAGAGCTATGGGGTATGAGACTGATAAGCGCATCAGTAAACATTCGAGGACTAATGTTCCAAAGGGGAAAATGATGTTACACCCCATATTTTCGTACTTAAGAGTACGTCGTAAGTCAATTGATGTAAGCTCAGAAATGAAATCATCTTTAAAAAATTTACAAAGTAAGTTATTCATGTTACCGTGGAAGTTAATAATATTTAAGATCATGAATAACAAGTACCAAGATGGTTGAAAGGCTTAGAAGCTAAACGAATTGAAGAAGATAAGTTTTGTCGAAAGTCGATAAGTTTGGGGTTACACCCTGTGCGTCCAAAGGTGAGGTATAATGAATATGAGACTTGTTAATCATGATTTAATGAGTGTAATGTCATAATATGACTATATATGATGTTTATACATAAATATAAAGTTTGGGAAAAATTGGATTTAACTTACGAAAAAATCGAGTTAAGATTTATCTTGTAACGAGCCGTTTTGAGAAATTAAATTCGTACGCTTTATGGTGTCATTTTGGGACATATATCATACCAAAATGAAGGTCTTGTAACCTAGTTTCCAATGGTCCAAATAATTTTTTCATACGTCATCGGGGGTAGAGAAATATGGATTTTTAAACTAGGGTCACCAAGTCACGTTGCCGCACTTCGGAGAAACTGGCAGGTTTATAGGCCAAGTTGCGATGCAGTTTTCTCCAAATATATTGAGAGTTACATGGAGATATTTATATGGAGTTAAATCCCTATGTGTCTAGTTTCCAACTCTGCAAACCATTTGTCAATATGATATCGGATTAGAGAGATAGAAGTGTCCGAAGTGGCACTGCTCAAGCTGCCAAGCAGGCAGCTTACCCACCTGCTTGGAGAATTGAGGCGGTGGGCTTATAAGTTGCATTTATCCATTATATTTCGTCAATATCAAGAGATCAATTACTGCAAAACACTCTTAACCCTCCAAGAACTTGTCCAAGGTTCCAAGAACTAAACTCAAGAGAAATCAACACAAATCCTCATGAAAGGTGTTAAAGACTACAAGAGAATACTTCTATGATGTTGTGGTGTGATTGAGGGCTATTGTGAGCTAAGTTGAGATGGGGTTTCGAGTTTTAGCTGCTTTACAAGGTATGTATAACATCTTCTTGATTGTGCCTAAGGTTAATCTTGTGTTGGTTGTGTTGTTTGAGTGAAAAACCATAAGATGCACTTGAAGGAACATGGGATACGATTGTCTTTTTGGTTGGACTGTTTTGTGGTTAAAAATAAGGTTTGTGGTGGCTGAAAATTGTGAGAAATAATTTAATAATGTTGTGGCTGTTGTTTTTAAGCTTTCCTAGGTGTTAATTAAGTTGACTGAAGAAGAAAAGATGAAAAATAAGTGATTGACGATAAAAATTAAGGTGCTAGACGTATGGGGCTGTTTTGGAAGGCATTTTGTGGAGGTTTTAAACTAGAAATAATATTGTACATATAAGTATGATACTCTGAAGGTTGTAACCTAATTTATGGAATAAGAGTTGGATTCAATATATATCTTGTTATGGGTAAAAGAAATGAGCTTGCCGCTCAATATGATTGTTAAGATAATCAGAGAAACTCATATTGGATATATTGTTGTTGTTGCTAGTGTTGGTTATAGTTGTTGTTGTTGGGTTGTAGATGGCCCTTAGTGGTCTTTGGGATGTATTAAAAATAGGGGAGTTGCTGCCCGATTTTTCTTAAGTCATGCGACTAGCCAAATACGATGGTACGATATTATATGTTAACGACAATATCATTTCACTTGTTGTAGATGCAAGAAGTTGTGTTGAGCTTGGTTGAGTAATAAGGAAGAGATCATACAGGTATATTAAGACTAAGCCCTTCCTTCATTTTGGCATGATCTCGTAATTACACAAGTTTGATAACGAGGCATAAAGAGAAATTCATATTCCTGAATGTATGTACATTTTTCTAGTCTCATAAGTTACAGTATTCTCCCTTATCATATTCAATTGAGTATTGTCTTCTTCCAGTCAAGAGAGTAGAGAGCCTATATATACAGTATTACAGTATTTTCATTACCATCGAGCTATAATCGATGGGCAGGCCCCTATTGGGCAACCTCTGATCAGATGGTAAGTTATATACCAAGCCTACTGTGGCCGAGCGCCTATGAGCAAGCCCAACATGGCCGAGATACAGAGCCTAGTATGGTCGAGCGCCTATGAGCGAGCCTACTATAGCATAACATTTATATATATACCGAGCCTTATAAGGCCGGACAACTATTTTACTTACTCTATTGAGAGAGTTGAGTCAGTATCAACAGGTCAGCATAGCTTCAGATTATCTTTGACTCTCAATTACTTTCAGTTATTATATTATTAGTTCAGTTTCAGCTTTTAGTTATTCTGTTGCCTTACATACTCAGTACATTATTTCGTACTGACGTCCCTTTTGCTGGGGATGTTGCATTTCATGCCTGCAGGTCCTGATAGACAGCTGGATAGATCTTCCCAGTAGACAGAGTCAAACATCAGCTTGGTTGGTACGCTCCACTTTCTCGGAGTTACCAGGTCTATACCTTGGAGACTATTTTATATATACAGGTTTGATGGGTAGGTCGAGGCCCTGTCCCGATCATGATACAGTTCAGTTATCTCTAAGGGCTTGTAGACGAGTCTTGTATATTTTGGTTTATTAGTAGACGTTCATGGCAGCCTCATCAGCTTGCACAGTTTTATACATACATATATATATATATATATATGAGCTTTTGGGTTTGTTTACCCCTCAGATGAGAGAGATAATATTTTAAGATGATTCAGAGTATGGCCTCATCGGCCGATGTTAAGGGTTACCCCTCCAGAGTTCACAGTTACAGAGTGGTACGCTCGGGTCGAGTATGGCATCGGCTGCTTGTCGCAGCCCATTAGTTTGGGTCGTGACAAAAGAGGGATGATAGAAGACAAAACTAAACTGAATATGAAATCCCGATAAGGGAGGATGTTGTAACTTATGAGACTAGGAAAATGTACATAAATTCTGGTATATGAACTTCTCTTTATGTCTCGTTATCAAACACATGTAGTTACTGGATCATGCCAAAATGAAAGAAAGGTTTAGCGTTAACATACCTTAACTCCGTTGAGTCCTGAGTGCCTTCCAAGCAATTCTTCAAACAACTCAATTTAATGTACCACAGCATAAGGAGATTCAAAATCAGTGCTGAGTAAAGGCTAAGTCCGCAACCTAAACTAGTATGGCCGAGCGCCTATGAGCGAGCCTACTACGGCAAAACAGTTACACATATCGAGCCTTATAAGGCCGGACAATTATTTTACTTACTATATCGAGAGAGTTCAATCTGTATCAACAGGCAAGCATATCTTCAGATTATCTTTGACTCCCAGTTACTTTCAGTTATTATATTATCAGTATAGTTTCAGCTTTCAGTTATTCTATTGCCTTACATACTGGGTACATTATTTCGTACTGACGTCCCTTTTGCCGGGGGCGCTGCATTTCATGCCTGCAGGTCCTCATTGACACTTGGACAGACCCTCCCAGCAAACAGAGTCAAACATCAGCTTGGTTGGTAAGCTCCACTTCCTCCGAGTTACCAGGTCTAGACCTTGGAGTCCATTTTATATATACAGTTTTGATGGGTAGGTCGAGGCCTATCCCGACCACGTTACAGTTCAATTATCTCTAGAAGCTTGTAGACGAGTCCTGTATATTTTTTATATATCAGTAGACGTTCATGGCGGCTTCGTCGGCCTGCACATCTATACATATCAGCTTTTGTGTATGTTTACCCCATAGATAAGAGAGAGATTATTTTCATATGATTCAGAATATTGCTCATCGGCCTAAGTTGAGGTTTACCCCTCTAGTGTTCTTAGTTACAGAGTGGTACACTCGGACCGAGTACGGCACCAGGTGCCGGCCAC
This sequence comes from Nicotiana attenuata, assembly GCF_001879085.1. NCBI lineage: Eukaryota > Viridiplantae > Streptophyta > Magnoliopsida > Solanales > Solanaceae > Nicotiana > Nicotiana attenuata. Next base: position 52,416,920 of record NC_031994.1, read on the forward strand.
GCCTCTTCAAGTTTGGGGCGTGACATGCGCACATAGTTGAGAACATCAAAACTGATGCCCTTCCAATAAAAGTAGGCCATCAATTTCCTAGTGGTTGCATCAATGCCAGAGTGACCACCATATGGAGAGGAATGCCACAGTTACAAAAGCTGTCATTAGGTCCAAATCATTTCCTACCATCAATTTACCCTTCCTCCTAAGCTGATTGTTTATCCAAGTGAAGTGTTTCTGCAAGTCAGTATGTAACTTCTGTTCCAAGAGGTACTTAAGGGCTTTTTGATCAGTCCTCACAATAAAATGGTGACCTAACAGATAGTGAGACCATTTGGTAATTGTAAACACCAGAGCCAACAACTCTTTCTCATACACAGACAAAGCCATATGTCTTGGAGCTAACCCCTTGCTGATGAAAGCTATAGGGTGGTCATTTTGCATAAAGACAACACCAATACCTGTGCCACTAGCATCTGTTTCAACTAACACAGGAGCAGAAGTAAGAGTTAACTTCAAAGCTGCAAATGCATCTACAACTTTAGCATTCCACAAAAAACCATCCTTCTTGAGGAAGTCAGTGAGGGGCCTACTAATAAGACCATATCCCCTAATGAACTTCCTGTAATACCCTGCCAGGACCAAGAAGCCTCTCAGTTGCTTAACAGCATTGCTGGACTGCTTCAATTTTCCTAGGATCAGTAGAAACCCCTCCAGCAGTAATAAAATGCCCTAAGTATTCCACCTTTGAAACTCCAAAGGCACACTTAGATTTCTTGGCTAATAGATTGCGAGTGACCATAGTATCAAATACCTGCTTCAAATGTCCCACATGATCTTGCAAATTAACATTGTAGATCAGAATGTCATCAAAGAACACTAATACAAATTTCCTTAGAAACTTCTGAAACAAGTGATTCATGAGACATTGAAATGTAGAGGGAGCATTAGTTAAGCCAAAAGGCATTACTAAATACTCATAGTGTCCAGAATGTGTTTTGAAAGTAGTTTTGGGAACATCCTCAGGTAGCATCCTTATTTGATGATAGCCAGATCTGAGATCAATTTTAGAAAAAATAGTAGCCCCAGCCAGCTAATCCAGACGATCATCTATAAGAGGTATGGGGAATTTATCCTTTATTGTGCAGTGACTCAACTCCCTGTAATCTACACATAGTCTCCAGGACCCATCCTTCTTCCTAACAAGGACCACAGGAGAAGAGAAAGGACTGCTACTGTACTGAATGACCCCTTGCTGCAGCATTTCATTAACCAACTTTTCAATTATGTCCTTCTTAATGGAAGAATACTTGTAGGGCCTAACATTCACAATATTTTGAACCAGGTTGGAGGGGTATTCTGTGGTCAAAAGCTCCCCTTTGAAGAGGTAGTGAAGTAGGTTCAGCAAAGATCAGTTGGTATTGATGCAACAACTGATCAATAAGGGAAGTACTATCAGATTTGGTCATGTGCAAAGCTTGACAGTGCATAACAGTATGTGAGCTAGGAATGCTATCCCTCACTTGCAGCATAAAGAACTGCATATCCTCCCCTTTTAATCTATTCAAGGACTTTGGACTGGAGACCTTACATTCCTCAAACACTCCCCTCAACAAGTGAGACTTTCCTTGATAATTGAAAGCCATAGTGAGCTTAGAGTAGTCCATGGTAATAGGGCCTAGTGTTTTCATCCATAAAGCTCCCAGAACCAGATCATATTTACCAACTGGAAATACAATTAAGTCAGATGAGAAGGTAGTACCCTGCAGGATCCACTCAAAACCCCTAACAACCCCAGAAATGGCTTCTAAGGTGTTGTTACCAAGGCTAAGCTTACCCTGGTAGGACAAATTTGACACCCCAACCTCTTGGCAGCCTTCTCATCAATAAAGTTATGTGTACTACCTCCATCAAGTAAGATTTGAATCGGCCTCTTCTCACTATATCCAGTGACATGAATGGTTTGAGCTCCTTGTAATCCACTTAAAGCACATAGGGATATCATAGGAGTATCTCCTTCCACAGTAGACCATTCTTCAGTAGAAGGACCCCCATCAGATTCCTGCTTAACAGCCTCTCCACATTCACCTTTTGATACTTCTAAATCCATCACAAATAATTGTTTAGGCAGGTTATATTTATGACCATCAGTGTATTTATCATCACAAAAATAGCAAAGACCCTGTGCCCTTCTAGCCTGCATTTCTGCAAGAGAAATAGTTCTCCTGTTTCTGGGAGCACTAACAGTGGTTGAAGGAGGTAAGGCCAGTCTAGGAGTGGAGGTAATAGAACTAGGATTATGTTTGATGATAGGTGGCTCATAGGAAGGCTTTTTGAGGTGATTAGATGACACAGAAGTAGTACTACTCCTTAGGGCTCTATCATTAGCAGCTAAGGTTGCTTCAGCTAATCTAGCTAGGCGATAGGTTTTGGACAAGGTTTGAGGTTCGTGCATTTTGATAGGGTTCACTAATTCCTCCTTCAATCCCCCTAAAAAGCAAGAGATAGCCTGGCTAACAGTTAGATCACACTGAGCTAATAGCCTAGCAAAAGCAAATTGGAACTCCTTCACTGAACCAGTCTACTTCAACTGCTTCAGTTCTAGCATAAGATCAGTATACTCCTCACTAAACGTTTCAGTCAAAGCCTCAATATACTCATCCCATGGTGGAAGGATATGAGAATCTCTGCATTTCAAATAAGACCGATGCCAAGCTAGAGCATCATCATCCAAATTCATAGATACTATATGTACTTTTTGATTTGCAGCAGTATTGTCAACAGCAAAATATTGATCAATTCTATACAACCAGCTTTTTAAATTTTCACCATTGAATCTAGGAAATAGCAGATTATGACCTCGATTGTTAGGAGCATGATAAGGATTAGGCCCTAAAATTCCCTGACCTGATTGCAGCACATTATCTCTACCCTTGGAAGAGGAACTACTGTCTCGTGATTGTTGATGTAGCTACATTCCATCGATTGAGTTTTTGAGAGCTTCAACCATCTGTAGCATTTCAACATGTCGATGATCTAGGCCAGCTCGTAATTCCTCTATTTTCTGATCGAGAATTGAACGCAGATCTAACTATTGAGCAGCTAGGTCTTCATATTGCTCCTGCCAGTCTAGATCGATTTAAAGGATCAACAGCTTTGCGCGGTCCCATGGTCTAGCTCTAATACCAATTGATACAAAAAATTGGTATCTATTCGACAATCAACAGAGAATTGAGCAGAAAAGAGTAGGAATGAAGGAAGAAGCAGAAGATAGAGAAGAATACAGGAGAAGCTAGAGTGATGGGAGGGAATTTCGAATTTTCATTGACATTCAAAAGTAACTAATGAGAGATTACAACTTGCAATTTATTGTTGATACCCAATTTTCCCTATGTATTTTTACATGCAAATACTTTCAAAATAACATATATAAGTATGCCCAAGTGTTTTAGTATTTTTCCTAATTTTTAAAGGATTTTTAAATCAATTTATTGCTCATTTTAGCAGTACAAAAACCAATAATTATTCCCAAAATTATCATTTTTGGTGAATAACTTATCTTATTCTCATATTTATACCAAATGTAGCTAGGGTAATTTCTATACATTTTTACAAATTTATTTGGTATTTTAAAAGCCAAATTGCATATAATTGCAATTTTAGCCTATTTTCAGAATTAACAGCATTTTATAATTATGAAATTGGTTCCAATATTTTTAAATTAATATTTGTATATTATTAACTGATCCAGTACTTTTAATTTATTTTCGAAATCATTTTTTACTATTTTTATAAATTAAAAGGGAAAAACTGGCTATTTAAAATATGGCCCCATTTCGTTTCAATAATGGCCCAAATTGATCCCCTAATTGACCCAATTTCAAACCCTTAACAGACCAACCCAATTTCAATCCAACCCGCCTCCGACCCAACCAATTTAACCCGAATCAAACCATGTCTTCTAATCCAGGTCGTTGATCATTTTTGATCAACGACCACGATCATTCCTTGCCTTTTTAATCCCCAAAGACTACCCTAATCCCCCTCATTCTCTTCTATCAGCCGCCTCTGAAATCCCTCTCCTCTCAAACTCTCTCGAAACCCTAGCCTCTCTCATCATCTTCAACCTCAATCTCACCGGAATCCATGGACTCTCAGGCCATGGATAGCTTAAACTCATCTCCCTCTGCTCTTAAACACTTGGTATTCGAAGGTTCGAGGTCTGACCTCGAAGGTTTTTGTTTAGATCTTCGCCGATTCAAGGTTCTCTGGCCATCTCCGGCCCAGCTCCGGCACACTATGGTGTTTTGAGCCTAGTTCTGACTTATCCGACTTAGATCGGACCTTTTCCAAGCCTTTCTCATTCTAGGGTTCTTCTGAAACCCTAACTATTCGAGGTTCTCTCCGATTTTTCTTACATCTGTCACATATCTGTGCTCTACTTGGGTTTTTAAACAATTTCCCTAATTTTTTCTTTCAAAATTATCTTTTAAAAATCACTTCTCTTCGATTTAGGGTTTTCTGAAAGGTTCAAAATGTTTCTCCGACTTTTCTTTTCCTTTCTTTGTGTGTATTTGTCACGCATGTTCTTCTACTGCTTTCTTATGCTATCTCTCTACTATACATGTCCTTCTGTGCTTTGTTTTTCTACTGTGATACCCATACATTCTTTTGCTATACTTTTTCGGTATTTTTGTGTTCTTCTACTGTATGTGTTTCCTACCGAGTTCTTAAGTTTTTTTGCCTTCTACTGAACTTTGCTTGAGTTCTTCTAAAAGACCTCTTTAAACATATTTCCACTATTTTGTTCTTAAGTGTTATTGTTTTCTCTTCTACTGAACCCTGTTTAAGTCCCTTCTAAAAGGTTTTTCTTAAACATGTTTCTTCTACTACCATGTTGTTCTCTCATTAATGCTTTGAGTTAGTTTCTTCACTCTATTTGCTATGAATTTTCTATTGTATTTGCTTGTCTTCTAATGAGATTCTGAAAAGAAATCTCTGAGCCTGTTGCCTCCTCATCTCTGTATTTAACTCGAGTCAGAAATCCTAGAATTTGGGGGGTTTCCTCCGAGTTTGGTCATATGATCAGACTAGGGTTCTATGAGAACCCTGGACTCTTTCAGACTTATTTCTGAGTCTATGAACTAAGTTTGAACTTCTTTGTTTATGATTCTGAACTTTTAGATTCTTCTATGCTAGACTCTTCTACTGATTAACATGATAGTTCTTCGTGCTTACGCGTGGCTGTATGCTTTTATATGTGTGATGAATTCTTTCTTCCGAAAAGGTTTTCCAACTTATGATTGATTCAGAATCCTTTTTTAGGTTTGATTGATTGTTACTGATTTTCCTTAAGTCAAAATCTTTCCCATCTTTCTGACTTGGTTCATTCATACAAAATCTTCAATTTTTGATTTACTAGCTGTTAATTGATTCCCTTGCCTTAGTTGCACAAACCGTGTACTATCAAGACTTTTTCCTTAAATATACCTCTATGTATTTACCCCTCTTGTACTGCTTTGAAAAGGTGTTTGATTAATCTCTTTCCTTAATTATTTTTACCCGTTTGAAATCAGAATCCCTTAATTAAAGGGAAACCTTGTGAAATTGATTTTCAAACTATTTTCTTACCTATTACTGCTTGTTTTCTACACTATAAAAGGGCATGACCCTTCTGCACTTTCAAGACAACACATTACACGATTAGCACACATTACACACTTCAGACACTTATAATCTCACAGTTCTCTTCTAAACTCATAGCATTCTGACTACTTGTTTGCACTTTGGCTTTACAAGACTACTGCTTTCTTTTCCTTGTTTCCTTGAGACTGGTATGTTCTAGTTTTGGTTTAAGCATCATCCCGATGTGTTTACTTACAGCTTTTACATCCATGTCTATTTACTGTTTATGTGAAGTTTAAATGTCAATTAGCATGTTAATTTCCTTTCATCTGTTTCTGCTGTGAATCCCTGCACCCCTGTTTCCCTCTATGTGCTTTGAGTTGTAGTTCAGAACTTGGCAATATGCAAGTTATTGCCCATGTTTGGACTTGATCCCTTTGGGGATCCTAACTCCCAAAACAATGTGTTCTAACAGGCTGGTGGGGTGTGCCAGCACTTCCTATTGCTAGGTATGCCCACTAGCCTGTGTTTGCCACTTCCCCTTTTCCCCTTTTCAAAATTTCTTCTATGCACTTACAGTCATTCCTAGTTTCTAAGTTCTGCCCCCACTCCTGTGAGCCATGCCTTGGGACCTTGAGTTCCCTCTGAACTTGGACACTTGAGGGCTGGCCCTTCCACACTGCACTATGTCTCAATCTTGCAATGTATTTGGGTGTGAGCACTGCTCGGAGTCCATGAGGCTCTTAGGGAACTCTGACACACCCCAAATGAGAAAGGCTTTGGATCTTGGTCTTTGGAGTTGGTTTACATCATGCTTCAGGCAGGAAACCGGAATTAGGCTCTCCTTGGTTGTAATTTTATTTTTTATGATGTAATTTCTTTATTTTATTTTGGTCTGTAACAATTTTGTAATAAACTGCTGGGGTGATTAGTGAAAAAGGGAAGGGTAACCATGCATGCAAAGGGGTAGATATCATGTTCATAGGGAATATTTACACTTCTACACTCATGTATCCTGTTTTCAGCTTTCACTTCTGCATCTCATATAGAGACCATGTCTATAGGTTTCTGCACTTCTGCATCTCATATAGAGAACATGTCTATAGGTTTCTACACTTCTGCATTTCTATAGAGACCATGTCTATAGGTTTCTGCACTTCTGCATTATATAGAGACCATGTCTATAAGTCATTTCTGAAATGCTGCATATCATATAGATAATATGCCTATAGGACTTCCTGAATTTTGCATCTGCATCTGTCACTAGGCAAACCTGTTTATAGGTTTAAATAACTAACATCATTTTAGATACCATGCCTATAGGACTTCTGCACTCTTGTTTCGATTAAAAAAATGTTTTAAATCAGTAACGCCTAGAAAGCATGCCTATAGGAACCATAAACTAAATCTGAATCGTCCATTCGCTTACGAGTCTAAAATCAGTAGCAACAATAACGACTGCAGAATTTATATTCCTGTAATTGACAATTTCTTTCCCTTAAAATCGGTATACTTCTTTTTAGAAACTAATAGATATCATGCCTATAGGTTTTCGTTTAACACTTAGGCAAGCCATAGGGTAACTTGTAAATTGAATCAGATTCTATTAACTACAACCAGCAGGCAGGACTGGTTCGGGCTTCTTATCTGAAATATGTAATAGATCAGTTTGCCACAACTCTTAAGTTTAATCAGACCCTAATCAGTACGTGTAAGACATGCTAAACTATATGCTTCTTTTTGTTTTTAAGGAGGTTTGTCTGAGCCTTTCTATCTGTTATGTGCTTCTCCCCATATTTGTTACATATGTGTTTTGATTGTCACCTTAGAATTTTATCCTTTGAAACTATAAAACCTCACACCCCTTCCCTTTAGGATTAGTAGTCCCAAATACCTCCGGGGCTGATAGGATTGGGGCAGGTAATAGCATGCAATAAGAAAACGAGACTATTCCGCGCTTTAATACCTTAACGGGGTGGGAAAGGGTAGATATAGATATGATGACCACGCGATAACACCATGTGTATAAACGGTTACCGGGTGTTGTGTGGGGTGATCCATATTATTTATAAACCTAGGACCCCCCTTCCTTTACTTGTTTATTTTATTCAGAATTTCAAAATTGCTTTTTTTTTTCAAACTTCAGCTTCTTTAACTTCTTTTAATTACTTACCACAATTATGTGAAAATCCCCCTCTTTTACTTGTTTATTCAGAATTTTAAAACTGCTTCTTCTCAAATTTCAGTTTCTTTGACTTCGTTTAACTGCAATTACTTGCCACAATTATGTGAAAATCCCCCTCTTTTACTTGTTTATTCAGAATTTTAAAACTGCTTCTTCTCAAATTTCAGTTTCTTTGACTTCGTTTAACTGCAATTACTTGCAACAATTATGTGAAAACCCCTCCCCCCTCATATTTGTAACTCCTATTTGTCTATTTGTTGTTTGCACTTAAAGTCACAATTATAGTATGGCCGGGAACCACACTAGTGGATCTCGAGGGGTGCCTAACACCTTCCCCTCGGGATAATTTCAAGCCCTTACCCAATGTAACGACCCGACCGGTCGTTTTGAGCTTTTGCACGTTGATCGCCAGTTCTCGGGCATGACTTGCCCCGTGTAATGTATTATGACTAATGTGGATCGTTGGTTTTGGTTTTCAGGGAAAATTTGGAATGAATTTGAAAGAACAGTCTCAGTTGAAAGCTTTGAATTTGAAAGGTTTGACCAAGAGTTGAGTTATTTGTATATGAGCTCGAATCAGAATTTTTATGATTTGGTTAGCTTCGTGGGGTGATTTATGACTTAGAAGTGTGATCGGAAGTGGTTCTGGAGGTCCGTGTAGAATTAGGCTTGAATTGGCGAAGTAAGTATTTTGGCGAATTCCGGTTGATGGGTGAGATTTTGATCCGAGGGTCGGAATGGAATTTCGAGAGTTGCTGTAGCTTCGTTATATGATTTGGGATGTATGTGCAAAATTTTAGGTCATTTGGACGTGGTTTGGATGGGGTTTTGATCAAATGCGTGTTTCGGAAGTTTTCTGGAAAACTTATGCTTGAATTCGATGTGAATTGATGGTTTTGGTGTTGTTTGAGGTATTTTGATGATTGGAACAAGTTTGAATGAGGTTTTAGGATGTGTTGATGCTTTTGGCTGAGGTCCCGGGGGCCTCTGGGTGATTTTGGATGGTTAACAGTAAGATTTTGAACTTGGGAGATTTCAGAAAAATATGCTGCTTCTGGTGTTTTCGCACCTGCGGTGTGGCGACCGCAGGTGCGGTGTCGCACATGCGAGAGGATAACCGCATATGCGGTTTTGGGAGAGAAAGTTTGGAACCGCAGATGCGGTAGGGGGCCCGCACCTGCGGAGCCGCAGATGTGGCTACTGGACCGCAGAAGCGGTTTTGGACTTTAATGAATTTCCGCAGAAGCGGATGGTTAGATCGCATATGCGGTACCGCAGAAGCGGAACTTGGACCGCAGATGCGGAAAGGCCTGGGCAGACCTTATATGTTATTTCAAATTGCGCGATTTTTGGTTATTCCACCATTGTTGCCTTCGACCTTGGAGTTTTTGGAGCGATTCTGAAGAGGGAAATCAAGAGACTTCGTTAAGGTAAGGAATTTTGGTCTTAAAACTCGATTATATTGTGAAATCCACCTAGAAATTCATGGAAACTAAGCCTAAAATTGAAGAACTAGGGCTTGAGAAATTGGACTTTTGAATTGGGATTTGAAGGACCATTTGAGGTCGGATTTGAGAACTTTTGATATGTATGAACTCGTGAGAAGATAAGGAATCTAATGATGTGAAAATTTCTGAGTTTCGAGAAGTGGGCCCGGGGCTCGGGTTTTGCTAATTTCGGGATTTTTGATATTTTTTGATTGTTTTCTCTTGGGCTTTGTTCCCTTAGCATATTGTGATGTAGTCGCTCTGATTGTGGTTAGATTCGACGCGCGTGGAGGCCGATTTGAGGGGCAAAGGCGTCGCGAGCTAGAGATTTCGCCGGTTCGAGGTGAGTAATGATTGTAAATGATATACTGAGTGTTTGAAACCCCGGATTGCACATCGTAGTATTGTATTGAGGCGAGACACACGCTGGATGATGAGCGTGGGGTCTTTTATTGTTGGGGATCATGACTTGGTCCGTCCCGATTGATGATTTTACCGCATATTTGACTGAAACTTATTTGTTATCATCATAATTTGGGCTAATTGCCATATTTGGGCTTCGTGCCAAATTATTTGAACCCCTTTGGGGATGGTTGTTGATATTTCCTCACTGTTTGATTTTATACTTGAACTCAGTCATGTATTTTCCACTGTTTTCAAAACTCAGCCAAGTTTATTTTGTTATAACACTTGAAATGATATTTCCTATACTATTTTTGGGCTGAGCAGCATGTTTTACTGTTGCCCGAGGGGCTTATGTGATTTTTGACTGAGTAAGGCCGATGGCCTGTGTGTGAGGATATATTTGGATCGGGCTGCACGCCGCAACAGTGTTATACTGATACTGAGATGAGGCCGAGGGCCTAGACTTGATGCCACGAGATGGCTTGATATTGCGCTTGGGCCATAAGGGGCCTCTCCCGGAGTCTGCACACCCCAGTGAGCACCGTCGATGATAAATGGATCGGGCTGCACGCCGCAGCGATATGTGGATCGGGCTGCACGCCGCAGCGGTACTGGTACTGTTCTATGTGTTTACCTTATTTCATTTGTCTGCCATTGTCTGTTGTCTGTGCTACTTCATGCAATATCTACCTGATTGCCTGGCATTACCTGATAACTGAGTGTTGTGCCCGAGGGGCGGATTTTCTGTGCTTATCCGTACTGTTTGTTTTGCATTCATTTGCGTAACCGCTGAAAAAGTCATTTGCCAAAGAGGTTTAAACTGAGCTAAGACGTTTTTCTAAAGATTTCAGTGCTTCACTGCTTTTCTCAAAGGGTTTTACACTGCTCTATACAACATGATGGTTTGTTTTACAGGATTTCTTACTGCTCAGTTATTATTTACCTTTATTACTCATTGAGTTGGAGTACTCACTTTACTCCCTGCTCCTTGTGTGCAGATGCAGGTATTTGTTCACCAGGTAGTGGGTTTTGAGCTGATCGGAGGCTAAGTTTATCGGAGTTTAGCGAGGTGACTGCTAGCGTTCGCAGCACCGCATTTCTTCCTTATGTTTATCAGTCCTCTTTTGTATATTTTAGGCCTTGTTGTGGTATTTATACTCTGATAGATGCTCGTGACTTGTGACACCCCGATTTGGGCTGTGTTTGGATTGCATTCCGCACTTAATAAAGAAATCTTTTGTTTAGACTGTGGTTATTTAGTTATGCTAAAACTGCTTATTAATATTAACTATTTTGAAAAGGCAATTTGGGTTGGTTGGCTGGCCTTGTCTTCACGAGAGGTGCCATCACGACCGGATCGTGGTTTGGGTCATGATAAGTTGGTATCAGAGCCTAGGTTACATAGGTCTCACGAGTCATGAGCAGGTTTAGTAGAGTCTCGCGGATCGGTACGGAGACGTTTGTATTTATCCTTGAGAGGCTGCAGAACCTTTAGGAAAACTTCACATTCTTGAATTCTTATCGTGCGTCCTTGATTCAGCTTGAAAAGAAACTCTTGAAATTCCTTCCACGCGTTCGTATGCGCATATGAGCGCTCAGTATCAGATGTGCCTTGATGGCTTGTGATTCCCTGATCCGACGGGCGAGACGTGATCTCTGTGAGTTTGATGTTTGGCCAGTCTAAAGGACTTGAGGCCGGATCTTTGCCTATGGCTTGAGCACCGAGGTGTTGGCTGTGTGAGTAAGTGTTTTGAACTTATATGTTCGGTATTGTCCCTATTAGTGGAAGTGACGGCTGGATAGCCACGTGATGAGTACGTTAGTACTGCGAGATGTATCTATGTGACTTGGAAGTGACGAGGAAGGTCTGCTGGATGATAGATGAACTATTAAGTGTTTGATTCCCATTGTGACTGGATGTGTGGCCCCGAGTTATGGGCGCGTGAAGAATCTTTTCATGTCTTCCAGTTGGAGTGAAGTAAATTTCATGTTGCAGTATGAGTTCAGACTCAGGAAGACTAAGTGACTG
>NC_031994.1:52434705-52525602 GCF_001879085.1 Nicotiana attenuata
ATTTCTTTAAGGCTTTTACCATTTCATGCTATTTGTGACTTTATGCTTCTTTATATGTCTTTATTTGTTTAAATGCCTTTAAGTATTTTTCTTCTTCTACCTCGAAACTGACTTGGCTCTTTGTTTCTTTCCTTTATTTCTCTTAATGCTTTCCTTTATCACTTTCCTTCAATACTGTTGTAAATTATGAGAAACTGTTGTAATTATTATTTTATGAACGTGCAAATACGTGACAACTTGTTTGATTATTGTAACTGCATATTTAACATCATATTCCACTTGTGCCAAACAGAAGACCATAGAAACACTTATAATGAGTGGTTGCACTCTTCCGATATTATCACCCCCCTAAATTCGGCAAAGGCATACTTGCGGTAAAACCAGTCGATCAATGGTGTAGTCGACGGTTCCGCACCTTTCCCTCTTGAGTTGTCCGCTCAAGGGTACCAGTCTAATACCACATAGAAACCTTACTCCGTTTAATTGTACATGCATCATGGTCAAACCTAGCCGAGTCAGCTATGTTGTCCGCATAATGACTCTTTAAGATAGCCTTGTCCAAAGTCCACTGGGTTTCCTTGAAACCCAAATGGACCTTATCACGTTCTGTGCATTTATTTGGAGAACTAAAGTGCTTTTATGCCAATTGTTGATATTTAGTAGTCGAGTCTGGAGGGTAAGGGCCTAACCTTTTTTCTTGCAGAAATATGAGGCACGAAGTCCCCAGATTCGGCATGGTCACCCATATTCACCCCAAATTGCTAAGCTGGTGGAAAGATCTTCATTCCAGCGATCAGACTCTTGTCCGGAAGTACCTGGGAAACCTACCTTCTCACCTGGAAATTCAACCCAACAACAAGATCATAGAAGCTGCCACTCTATTCTGGGATTGTGATAGGTCTGTGTTCCGCTTTGGAGACATTGAGATGACACCCTTGCTTGAGGAAATAGGAGGATTGGCTGGAATACCGTGGGAAACTCCGGGTTTGTTAATGTCGGAAAACCGCAAAGGTAGAGGTTTTCTCAAAATGATGGGTCTAAAGAAGAATCCAGACTTGACATGTTTGAAGGAGTCGTACATTCCCTTTGACTACTTGTACGAAAGGTACGGTCACGGCAAATCTTACCGTACTTATCCTGACGAGTTCGCCCTTACATCATTGGGGCATATCCATCGAAGGGTCTTTGTCTTCATGTTCTGTTTCTTGGGGATGATAGTGTTTCCAATGAAGAAAGCAAGAATCCATACCAGGCTAGCTATGGTCACCAAAACTCTAATGGAAGGAATTGACGGACAACCATTCAGTCTTGTGCCGATGATCATTGCAGAAATATACCGAGCCCTAGAAAGGTGTCAACAGGGAGCCAAACATTTCGAGGGTTGTAATCTGCTACTTCAACTTTGGCTCATGGAACATCTCCAAAAGGGTGAATACCGACAGGAAATCCATCGTAGGGACTGGGACGATCATATCACCTTTCATCATCCAAAGCGAATGAATTACATGCCCAACATGTTCGCCCAACCGGAGAATGCTAGAGAATGGTTGAACTCTTTGATAATCTGATTGAGGACCGAGTGCAATGGATGTTCGAGTGGTTCCCTACTGAAGAATTCATCGTTCGATCCAGGGATGCGCCATTTCTGATACTGATCGGTTTGAGGGGGACCTACCCTTATGTCCCTCTCCGAGTTATGAGACAGGCTGGCAGGAAGCAGGTTATACCAAGGGTCGACAAGATGAGTCACTTCCGGGCTGACTTCCAGAATGACGACAGTCCGTACAGGTGCCAGGCTCAGCATATGTGGCACTGCAAAATTGTCTTGGGAAAGGACACCATCGAACCAGATCGCTAACATGCTGGTTGTACCCCACACTATTCAGGCTGGCTAGAAGACAATCACAACGGTTAGGGTCAACCCGGGTTTGTTCGAGGTCACAGGATCATCGATGAAAAGGCTGAGGCACAAGTAAAGTACAACCAACTGCGCAAGAGGATGCGGGAATATGAAAATGAGCACCGGGAAATACAAGAAGCCAATCAAAAACTAATTGAAGAATGAAAGGATATGGCTGTCAGCGCCAACAAACGACTGGTCTGCTTAGAGCGAGGTATAGTGGAACCGGAAAGGAAGTTTCTGAAGAGGGTCGAAGACTGCCGGATTGCTGAAGGAAATGAAGGTGGACATCTGGACAGAGCTTACTTGCTACTAGGACTGCGCGAGCTCGGAGAACTGTTCGAGGGAGCTAACAGTGCTGAGTTTGGGGAAGGTCCTTCTGGGACCAAATAGATAGGAATTTCCATTTTCGCTTTATAAGATGTAATAAGGCCAATGGCCATTAGTGACTTTTAATTATTATTTAGTGTCGTTTTGGGATTCGTCTACCTTTTATCAATAAAATGAGGCATTTAGCATTCCAAGTTCTCCAAATTAACTTGTCGCTAGGCCTACCTCGGGCACAACGAGGTCCCCAAAATTAGGACGCGCTTTAAATTTCCTGCACTAAGTGTTTAAATATTGCAACATTTTTCCTTCCTTATGATCCTTACTGACTTGTCACCCTTTTGTTTTTTACCTTTTTGATTATTCCCCTCCCCAAAGGTTAGTTCGTGAACTCTGGCAACATCAGCGTATTTCACAAGATCCAGGGGCCCTCCACCTACTCCTCCTCCCAGTCCTGTCAGACACAAAAGCAAAAGGAGAATGGAAGATTCGAACAACTCAACTGAATGGGTAGAGGTCACTCGTGGTGCTCTAGTCCCCAAGGAAAATGCCTCTCAACTAGAAAAAAAACTGTTGAAGTTCCAAGAAGAACTTGATCAAGTCCGGAATTTGGCAAGTCTGTCATTTTCCCTCGCCACTCCAGAAGTTACTTTTCCAAATACTCAGAATCCCATACCTCCGCAAAACATCCCAAAGCAACCCGCTCCTCACTACCACTGTAATACTTGCCACACTCCCAACAATACTCCACTACTCATCCTGGAACCTTTGAACTCCATAAATGACCACGGCCACACCCAACGCAACATCCCCATCTACGTGGAGACTGTGCCGCACTCCACCCAGCCCATCTCAAGCACACCCGAGTCCAATGATAAGGACTCGCTCATCAGAAATTTGGCCGAAAAGCTTAAAAGGTTGACCACCAGAATTCAAGGCGTTGAAGGAAGTAAGGGAATTGAGGGGCTAAACTATGAAGATCTATGCATACAGCCCGATGTCGAACTGCCCGAGGGGTACAAACCTCCAAAGTTTGAAATGTTTGATGGTATAGGGGATCCCAGGGTTCAGTTGAGAACATACTGCGACAAGCTGGTCGGAGTAGGAAGAGACGAGAAGATCCGCATGAAGCTTTTCATGAGGATCCTGAAAGGAGATGCTCTGTCTTGGTACATTAGCCAAGACCTAAAGAAGTGGTCGAACTGGGTAAGTATGGCGTCCGACATCATGGATAGATTCAGGTTCAATACGAAAAATGCACCGGATGTGTTTTACATTCAGAATTTAAAAAAGAAACCCACAGAAACATTCCGCGAGTATGCCACTTGTTGGAGATCAGAGGCTGCTAAGGTCCGACCTGCTTTAGAGGAAGAATATATGAACAAGTTTTTCGTCTGGGCTCAGGATCCGCAATACTATGAAAGACTGATGCTGATCGAGAATCATAAATTTTTTGACATCATCAAGCTAGGAGAAAGGATCGAGGAAGGTATCAAGAGTGGTATGGTTACGAACTTTGAAGCCTTGCAGGCTACCAATAAGGCTCTACAGTCTGGTGGTGCGTCCAAGAAAAGGGACGTAGGCACCATAATGGTTTCACAGAGAACCAAATCACCTGTCAAATACCAAACTTATCCAACACCTCCACTTACATATCAGCCTACCCCAAATTACCAAGCACCCTCACCCTCTTATCATACTCCACCACCCACTTATCAGTCACCTCCACCTCCTGTATATCAGCCCACTTCACCCAAATACTACCAACCAGCACATGTTTACCAAGCATACAACACTCAACAATCCCACTATCAATCACCTCCCCTCGTCAAAACTTTCCTAGACCCCGACCAAATTTTGACCGCAGACCTCCCAAACAGTATACAACCATTGCCGAACCAATTGACCAGCTGTACGAAAGGCTCAAAGCTGCTGGTTATGTCACCCCTATCCCTGCTATAACCCCTGAAAACCCTTCCCAATGGGTCAACCCAAATAAAACCTGTGCATACCATTCTGGGGCATACCATTGATGAATGTCGCTCGCTAAAGGATAAGATCCAGACTTTGATTGACAACAAGATCATCGTGGCAAAGGAGCCTGCTCCGAATGTCCGCAATAACCCTCTATCAGACCACAAGGGATAAGGTGTTCACATGATTGAAATAGAGGATGATTGGGATCCTAAAGGATCAATCGGTTTGATCGCCGAAGGCGACGATCCAAAGAAACCAACAGTCACCCTTAATCTGATTGTAGTCCAGATTCAGCCTTCCGGAGATGCCGAGGTGAACATGTCCATACCACTTGAGTTTGAAACACCATCCTCTGCGAAGACGCCAACACCAATTGAGGTCGAGTTTGGGTCCGCAAAGGCGCCTGTACCATTTGAAGTTGATGTATTACCATCCAAAGCAAGGGTGCCCATTCCGGTAGCAATGACAGCCGTAGCACCATTGCACACAAAAGCCATACCATGGGACTACATAGCCGAGGCGAGAAGGAAAGGGAAAGCCAAGTTCGGGGAAGCAGTTGCGGCACAAGGTATGACAAGAACCGGCAGGGTTTATACCCCGGAACACTTGGCTGAGTCGAGTAAGCAGACCTCTGGTCGACAAGCCATCACTGAAACTGGGCCCGATGGTCTCTGGAGAAAGATACAAGCGAAGGAATACTCAAGTCATTGATCAGCTAAAGAAAACACCGGCATAGATTTCTATCCTTGCTTTGCTACAGAGTTTCGATGCACACAAGAATGCCTTGTTAAGAGTGCTGAGTGAGGCATATGTACCAAGCAACATCACTGGAGGAGTATGGAAAACATGGTAGGCCAGGTATTGGAAAGTCACAAGATCACTTTTCACGAAGATGAGCTGCCACCAGAACGGTTGAGTCACAACAAGGCATTGCACATCACCGTGCAGTGCGAAGATTATTTTATCACCAGAATTTTGGTCGATGGGGGGTCCAGCCTCAACATTTGTCCATTGGTAACAATCAGGACGTTGGGAAAAGGGTTGCATGAAATCAAGGACGGGGCCATCAACGTTAAAGCTTTCGACGGTTCTCAAAGGTCTACTATTGGGGAGATTAGCTTATGTTTGCAAATGGGGCCTACTTGGTTTGATGTTGATTTTTAAGTAATAGACGTACTGGCGTCCTACAACCTTCTATTAGGACGGCCGTGGATTCATGCCGCTGGGGCCGTGGCATCAACACTACATCGGGCAGTGAAGTTTGAGTGGAATCACCAGGAGGTGATCATTCACGGCGATGGTAGCAATCCCATATACAGTCGCCAGACCATCCCAGCGATCGGAGGAAGAAGAAAGATAGGTGGAGAAACTTACCACCACACCGAACGAGTCAACGCCGTCGATAAGGATAAGTGGTGGTATAACAAAATTGAAAGCATATTGAACTGGAGCGGGTATGAACCTGGCAAGGGACTTGGCAAAAATCTCCAAGGAATCGCTAAGCCCATCAAGCTCAAGAAACACGGCACCACCTTCGAATTTGGGTATGAGTATACCTGGAAAGAATTCAATGAATGGTCGCCACCCTGGCGCGGTCCCTACTATCCATTAGAGCAGCCGATACCCCGTTTGGAGCAGACCTTCCAACCGGCCAAGGTCATCTATAGGTCAGAAGAAGAAGAAGCCCTAGCAGCAATGAGGAATTTGTTCCTAGAATACGATGATATGGATTGTTGTGTCGTTCTCGAGGAGGAGGGGGAGGAAGGCCCTTCCATACAGGCGGTAAGCAGAGGAGCATGCCTCAATAACTGGACCATCAGAACCACCAGAGCCCGGCGTGCCTCGGGGTAGCAAGGCTGAACAAGCACCATGCACTATTTTATTATTACTAGTTTACTTTCCTTTCGCATTTTATTTTTTGCAAGAAAGAGCTCCAATGTTCAAAACATTTATGGAATTTATCAAAGCATTTCAATTTTCTTATAAATCTTACTCTTATTATTTTCTCTCATTACTTTACTTATACAGCATTACTATTACTTATCTTGATGAACCAATGATTGTGACATGCAACGAGACAACGCAACAAACGGACATAGATTCAGAGGAAGATGATATACCGGAAGAAATTGTTAAAGAAGTTGAGAATTTCAAAAATAGGCCTAAGTCCAACCTGGACGAGACTGAGATTGTTAACCCGGGAGATGCAGAAAACGTCAAAGAAACACGAATCAGCGTTCATTTGTCACCATCAGAGAAGGAAGAGTATACAGAGTTTCTAAGAGAGTATGAAGACATATTCGCCTGGTCGTACGACGACCTGAGTGGTCTGAGTACATCTATTTTGGCTCACAAATTGCCGACTGATCCGGCCTGTCCGCCAGTAAAACAGAAGCTCAGAAAATTCAAGCCAGATATGAGTTTGAAAATCAAGGAAGAGGTCACTAAGCAGGTCAAAGCTAAGGTTCTCAGGGTAGTAGAGTATCCAACATGGTTAGCCAATATTATGCCAATACCGAAGAAGGACGGGAAGGTCAAGGTCTGTGTCGACTATCGGGATCTCAACCGGGCCAGTCCGAAAGACCACTTCCCTTTCCCAAATATACACATCTTGATTGACAATTGCGCCAAGCACGAGTTGCAATCATTTGTAGATTGTTTTGCTGGGTATCATCAGATCTGGATGGATGAAGAAGATGCTGAGAAAATGACTTTCATTACGCCGTGGGGAATGTACTGCTATAAAATGATGCCATTTGGGTTAAAGAATGCAGGAGCCACCTACATGAGGGCCATGACCACCATTTTTCATGACATGATACACAAGAAGATCGAAGTATATGTAGACGACGTCATCATCAAATCCAAGAGAGCCGCTGATCACATGGAAGATTTGAGGAAGTTCTTCAATAGACTGAGAAGGTACAACTTGAAGCTGAATCCCGCGAAATGTGCATTTGGGGTTCCTGCCGGAAAACTGCTTGGGTTCATCGTGAGTCGGCGAGGGATAGAATTGGATCCATCAAAGGTCAAAGCTATCCAAGAATTGCCACCGCCAAAGAACAAGAAAGAAGTAATGAGTTTCTTGGGGAGACTTAACTACATCAGCCGGTTTATAGCACAATCTACCATTATCTGTAAGCCAATCTTCAAGATGCTGAAGAAGGACGCCGCTACCAAATGGACTGATGATTGCCAAAGGGCCTTAGATAAGATCAAGGAGTACTTGTCAACACCACCAGTTTTGGTCCCGCCCGAGCCAGGTAGACCCCTACTGCTATACCTTGCGGTATTGGATGGAGCGTTTGGTTGTGTTCTGGGCAGCATGATGAAACGGGGAGAAAAGAGCAGGCCATCTATTATCTCAGCAGGAAGTTCACCCGTACGAAGCCCGGTATTCTCTATTGGAACGCACCTGCTGTGCTTTGACTTGGGTAGCTCAGAAGCTGAGGCACTATTTCTGTGCCTATATTACATATCTCATATCCAGGATGGATCCATTGAAGTACATCTTTCAGAGCCCATGCCCACTGGCAAGCTGGCTAAGTGGCAAATCCTACTGAGTGAATTTGACATTGTCTACGTGACCCAGAAAGCAGTCAAGGGACAGGCACTAGCGGATCATCTCGCCGAAAACCCTGTGGATGGAGAATAAGAGCCCCTAAAGACGTATTTTCTGGACGAAGAGGTATCATTCATAGGAGAAGACATTGCAGAGTCCTATGATGGTTGGAGGATGTTTTTCGACGGAGCAGCAAATTTCAAAGGAGTTCGCATAGAAGCAGTCCCAGTATCAGAAACTGGCCAACATTATCCGGTGTCCGCCAAGCTCAGGTTCCCCTGCACTAACAATATGGCCGAGTACGAAGCCTGCATCTTGGGGCTTAAGATGGCCATTGACATGAACATCCAAGAGTTGCTAGTGATTGGAGATTCAGACTTGCTTATACATCAGGTCCGAGAAGAATGGGCAACCAAGAACTCCAAGATACTCCCATACCTACATCATGTACAGGAGTTGAGTAAAAGGTTCACAAAGACGAAATTCCAACATGTTCCCAGAGTCCAGAATGAGTTCGCCGATGCATTGGCTACCCTGGCCTCTATGATACAACATCCAGATAAGAACTTCATTGATCCTATTTCCGTGAAGATCTATGATCAGCCAGCTTACTGTGCTCATGTCGGAGAAGAAGCAGATGGAAAACCTTGGTTTCATGATATCAAGGTTCAAGATCAAACACAAGAATTCCATAGCTTACAGGCCTCAGATGAATGGAGCCGTGGAAGCCGCCAATATGAATATCAAGAAGATACTAAGGAAGATGATAGAAAAGCATAAGCAGTGGCATGAGAAGTTGTCATTTGCTTTATTGGGGTACCACACCACAGTCCGCACATCAACTGGGGCAACCCCCTATATGCTGGTTTATGGTACAGAAGCGGTCATTCTCGCCGAGGTAGAAATTCCCTCCCTAAGGATCATACAGGAAGCTGAGCTCGACGATGCAGAGTGGGTGAGGAGCCGTTAAGATCAGTTGGCTTTTATAGATGGAAAAAGAATGAAAGCAGTTTGCCATGGTCAGCTTTATCAGAACAGAATGTCCAGAGCTTTCAACAAGAGAGTCAAACCAAGACGGTTCACACTGGGGCAGCTGGTGTTAAAGAAGATTTTTCCACATCAAGATGAAGCCAAAGGGAAATTCTCTCCCAATTGGCAGGGTCCATATATGGTTCACCGGGTTCTAACAGGAGGAGCCCTCATACTTGCAAAAATGGACGGAGAAGTTTGGCCAAAGCCGATAAATTCAGATGCAGTCAAGCGATACTATGTGTGACCATTTATGATTTTCTTATGTAATTTGAACTACGTCTGACCTGATTCCCGTATAAGAGGGGATACGTAGGCACCTTATGGGTTCAGTCACAATTCAATAAAATTTTCATTTTCCCCGCAATTGGAAACTGGGGCAGAATTTTGAGGAGGACCCTCAAAATTCCGAAGTAATTTCAGCCGATCATCACAAGCAACCGTCAGAAGCAGCAACCCGGTAAACTGGGGCAGAATTTTGAGGAGGACCCTCAAAATTCCGAAGCAAGAGAGGTTGCAATGTCCTGAACCACGTCACAGTCGTCGGTTCATCCAAAAACTATTTCTTAAATATATACTCATGTCATATTTTTACAAACTCATGCATGTCTGTTACCAAAATTGCTCTGTTTAGCAATGCTACCCCCAATGATACGCACAGTATCACCAAAAACAGAGCCAAGCAGGTCAAGCAAAGGTAGCGGGGACACGAACTAACCATTCCCCTTACAAAACTCACGATTTTTCTTTGGATGCAGGCACCCAAGTCGCAAAATCATAGAATATATTATACACCCATATTATTCAGAATACAACTCTCAGAACCGTCGCACCTATTCACATTTGCCATCCGCATACAATATCCCCGACATCCACAATATCACAATCAGCTATCAGCTAAGAGAATTTTATTGCTATTCACCTTTTATCGCTTGCATAAGGCTACCATTCTGCCTTCCGAGGTTAAGCTCTACCTCCATCTGCATTTTTTGCATTGCATAAGGCTACCATTCTGCCTTCCGAGGTTAAGCTCTACCTCCATCTGCATTTCTTGCATTGCATAAGGCTACCATTCTGTCTTCCGAGGTTAAGCTCTACCTCCATCCGCATTTCTTGCATTGCATAAGGCTACCATCCTGCCTTCTGAGACTAAGCTCTATCTCCATCTGCATTTTCTGCATTGCATAAGGCTACCGTTCTGCCTTCCGAGGTTAAGCTATACCTCCATCTACATGGCTGAAATATCGCCACCTTTATTTACCCTTGCATGGCTGAAAGATCGCCACCTTTATTTATGTCCTACATCGGCTGAAAGATCGCCACCTTTATATATGTCTTGCATCGGCTGAAAGATCGCCACCTTTATTTATGTCTTGCATCGGCTAAAAGATCGCCATTTTACTTACATTTTTGCATGGCTCAAATATCGCCACTTTTATTTATGTCTTGCATCGGCTGAAATATCGCCACTTTATTTATGTCTTGCATCGGCTGAAATATTGCCACTTTTATTTATGTCTTGCATCGGCTGAAATATCGCCACTTTTATTTATGTCTTGCATCGGCTGAAAGATCGCCACTTTATTTATGCCTTCATGGGCTGAAAGATCGCCACCTATTGCATTTCATGGGCTGAAAGATCGCCAAAATTGTCCAAGGGCATCATTGTTCGGAGGCACCATTCGCATAGCCCGAGAACGCCATGCCATGGCCTGAGGACCCCTTTTATCTCTTGCATATCATTATTCAAAGGCATCATCGCTCGGAGGCATCATTCTCATAGCCCGAGAGCATCATTTCATAGCCTGCAAATCCTTTATTATATGCTTCATAGCCCAGGACATCATGGTTTAAGGACGCCATCCTAACCGCCTAAAGACAGCATTCATGGCCCAACGGGAACTTGCATCATGTGTAAATTTATGCACAATATATGCGTGTATTGCTTATCTGTAGGTAAACCGGCTAGCAACGGTCGTCTCAGCAGGAGCGATCCCGCTCCAATTCCCGCAGCCCTATTTAATCTTAACCATCCATCCCAACCTAAATATCGCGCCCGTTCTTGAAAGATCTCCATCGGCATATCCCGCCGACGGATCCTGAACTACATGTGGCATGATTCCTGTAAGACCAGGGATATATAGGCAGCTCAGGAACCAGAGCGCGATCAAATTCTTCAAACCATTTCGTTCGGTCAAAATTGGCCATCATGTCTTTACCCGACAACTCTTTCATCCTTCCCGGGTAAAGAGGGGCAGCTGTTGATACCTAATTTTTCCCTATGTATTTTTACATGCAAATACTTTCAAAATAATATATATAAGTATGCCCAAGTGTTTTAGTATTTTACCTAATTTTTAAAGGATTTTTAAATCAATTTATTGCCCATTTTAGCAGTACAAAAACCAATAATTATTCCCAAAATTATCATTTTTGGTGAATAACTTATTTTATTCTCATATTTATACCAAATGTAGCTAGGGTAATTTCTATATATTTTTACAAATTTATTTGGTATTTTAAAAGCCAAATTGCATATAATTGCAATTTTAGCCTATTTTCAGAATTAACAGCATTTTATAATTATGAAATTGGTTCCAATATTTTTAAATTAATATTTGTATATTATTAACTGATCCAGTACTTTTAATTTGTTTTTCGAAATCATTTTTTACTATTTTTATAAATTAAAAGGGAAAAACTGGCTATTTAAAATATGGCCCCATTTCGTTTCAGTTATGGCCCAAATTGATCCCCTAATTGACCCAATTTCAAACCCTTAACAGACCAACCCAATTTCAATCCAACCCGCCTCCGACCCAACCAATTTAACCCGAATCAAACTACGTCTTCTAATCCATGCCGTTGATCATTTTTTATCAACGACCACGATCATTCCTTGCCTTTTTAATCCCCAAAGACTACCCTAATCCCCCTCATTCTCTTCTATCAGCTGCCTCTGAAATCCCTCTCCTCTCAAACTCTCTCAAAACCCTAGCCTCTCTCATCATCTTCAACCTCAATCTCACCGGAATCCATGGACTCTCAGGCCATGGATAGCTTAAACTCATCCCCCTCTGCTCTTAAACACTTGGTATTCGAAGATTCGAGGTCTGACCTCGAAGGTTTTCATTCAGATCTTCGCCGATTCAAGGTTCTATGGCCATCTCCGGCCCAGCTCCGGCACACTATGGTGTTTTGAGCCTGGTTCTGACTTATCCGACATAGATCGGACCTTTTCCAAGCCTTTCTCATTCTAGGGTTCTTCTGAAACCCTAACTATTCGAGGTTCTCTCCGATTTTTCTTAGATCTGTCACATATCTGTGCTCTACTTGGGTTTTTAAATAATTTCCCCAATTTTTTCTTTCAAAATTATCTTTTCAAAAATCACTTCTCTTCGATTTAGGGTTTTCTAAAAGGTTCAAAATGTTTCTCCGACTTTTCTTTTCCTTTCTTTGTGTGTATTTGTCACGCATGTGCTTCTACTGCTTTCTTATGCTATTTCTCTACTATACATGTCCTTCTATGCTTTGTTTTTCTACTGTGATACCTATATGTTCTTTTTCTATACTTTTTCGGTATTTTTGTGTTCTTCTACTGTATCTATTTCCCACTGAGTTCTTAAGTTTGTTCGCCTTCTACTGAACTTTGCTTGAGTTCTTCTAAAAGACCTCTTTAAACATATTTCCACTATTGTGTTCTTAAGTGTTATTGTTTTCTCTTCTACTGAACCCTGTTTAAGTCTCTTCTAAAAGGTTTTTCTTAAACATGTTTCTTCTACTACCATGTTGTTCTCTCATTAATGCTTCGAGTTAGTTTCTTCACTCTATTTGCTATGAACTTTCTATTGTATTTGCTTGTCTTCTCATGAGATTATGAAAAGAAATCTCTGAGCCTGTTGCCTCCTCATCTCTGTATTTAACTCGAGTCAGAAACCCTAGAATCTGGGGAGTTTCCTCCGAGTTTGGTCATATGATCAGACTAGGATTCTGTTTGAGAACCCTGGACTCTTTCAGACTTATTTCTGAGTCTATGAACTAAGTTTGAACTTCTTTGTTTATGATTCTGAACTTTTAAATTCTTCTATGCTAGACTCTTCTACTGATTAGCATGATAGTTCTTCGTGCTTAAGCGTGGCTGTATGCTTTTATATGTGTGATGAATTCTTTCTTCCGAAAAGGTTTTCCAACTTATGATTGATTCAGAATCCTCTTTTAGGTTTGATTGATTGTTACTGATTTTCCTTAAGTCAAAATCTTTCCCATCTTTCTGACTTGGTTCATTCCTACAAATTCTTCAATTTTTGATTTACTACCTGTTAATTGATTCCCTTGCCTTATTTGCACAAACCGTGTACTATCAAGACTTTTTCCTTAAATATACCTCTATGTATTTACCCCTCTTGTACTGCTTTGAAAAGGTGTTTGATTAATCTCTTTCCTTAATTATTTTTACCCGTTTGAAATCAGAATCCCTTAATTAAAGGGAAACCTTGTGAAATTGATTTTCAAACTATTTTCTTACCTATTTCTGCTTGTTTTCTACACTATAAAAGGGCATGACCCTTTTGCACTTTCAAGACAACACATTACATGATTATCACACATTAGACACTTCAGACACTTATAATCTCACAGTTCTCTTCTAAACTCATAGCATTCTGACTACTTGTTTGCACTTTGGCTTTACAAGACTACTGCTTTCTTTTGCTTGTTTCCTTGAGACTGGTATGTTCTAGTTTGGTTTAAGCATCATCCTAATGTGTTTACTTACAGCTTTTACATCCATGTCTATTTACTGTTTATATGAAGTTTAAATGTCAATTAGCATGTTAATTTCCTTTCATCTATTTCTGCTGTGAATCCCTGCACCCCTGTTTCCCTCTATGTGCTTTGAGTTGTAGTTCAGAGCATGGCAATATGCAAGTTATTGCCCATGTTTGGACTTGATCCCTTTGGGGATCCTAACTCCCAAAACAATGTGTTCTAACAGGCTGGTGGGGTGTGCCAGCACTTCCTATTGCTAGGTATGCCCACTAGCCTATCTTTGCCACTTCCCCTTTTCCCCTTTTTAGAATTTCTTCTAGGCACTTACACTCATTCCTAGTTTCTAAGTTCTGCCCCCCTCCTGTGAGCCATGCCTTGGGACCTTGAGTTCTCTCTGGACTTGGACACTTGAGGGCTGGCCCTTCCACACTGCACTATGTATCAATCTTGCAATGTATTTGGGTGTGAGAACTGTCCGGAGTCCATGAAGCTCTTAGGGAACTTTGACACACCCCAAATGAGAAAGGCTTTGGATCTTGGTCTTTGGAGTTGGTTTACTTCATGCTTCAGGCAGGAAACCGGAATCAGGCTCTCCTTGGTTGTAATTTTATTTTTTATGATGTAATTTCTTTATTTTATTTTGGTCTGTAACAATTTTGTAATAAACTTCTGGGGTGATTAGTGAAAAAGGGAAGGGTAACCATGCATGCAAAGGGGTAGATATCATGTTCATAGGGAATATTTACACTTCTACACTCATGTATCCTATTTTCAGCTTTCACTTCTGCATCTCATATAGAGACCATGTCTATAGGTTTCTGCACTTCTGCATCTCATATAGAGACTATATCTATAGGTTTCTGCACTTCTGCATTTCTATAGAGACCATGTCTATAAGTTTCTGTACTTTTGCACCTCATATAGAGACCATGTCTATAGGTTTCTGCACTTCTGTATTTCTATAGAGACCATGTCTATAGGTTTCTGCACTTCTGCATTATATAGAGACCATGTCTATAAGTCATTTATGAAATGCTGCATATCATATAGATAATATGCCTATAGGACTTCCTGAATGTTGCATCTGCATCTGTCACTAGGCAAACCTGTTTATAGGTTTAAATAACTAACATCATTTTAGATACTATGCCTATAGGACTTCTGCACTCTTGTTTCGATTTTAAAATTATTTTAAATCAGTAACGCCTAGAAAGCATGCCTATAGGAACCATCAACTAAATCTGAATCGTCCATTCGCTTATGAGTCTAAAATCAGTAGCAACAATAACGACTACAGAATTTATATTCCTGTAATTGACAATTTCTTTCCCTTAAAATATACTTCTTTTCAGAAACTAATAGATATCATGCCTATAGGTTTTCGTTTAACACTTAGGCAAGCCATAGGGTAACTTGTAAATTGAATCAGATTCTATTAACTATAACCAGCAGGCATGCCTGATTCGGGCTTCTTATCTGAAATATGTAATAGATCAGTTTGCCACAACTCTTAAGTTTAATCAGACCCTAATCAGTACGTGTAAGACATGCTAAACTATATGCTTCTTTTTATTTTTAAGGAGGTTTGTCCGAGCCTTTCTATCTGTTATGTGCTTCTCATATTTGTTACATATGTGTTTTGATTGTCGCCTTAGAATTTTGTCCTTTAAAACTATAAAACCTCACACCCCTTCCCTTTAGGATTAGTAGTCCCAAATACCTCCGGGGCTGATAGGATTGGGGAGGGTAATATCATGCAATAAGAAAACGAGACTATTCCGCGCTTTAATACCTTAATGGGGTGGGAAAGAGTAGATATGGATATGATGACCACGTGTATAAACGGTTACCGGGTGTTGTGTGGGGTGATCCATATTATTTATAAACCTAGGACCTCCCTTCCTTTACTTGTTTATTTTATTCAGAATTTCAAAACTACTTTTTTTTTTTCAAACTTCAGCTTCTTTTAATTACTTACCACAATTATGTGAAAATCCCCCTCTTTTACTTGTTTATTCAAAATTTTAAAACTGCTTCTTCTCAAATTTCAGTTTCTTTGACTTCGTTTAACTGCAATTACTTGCAACAATTATGTAAAAACCCCTCCCCCCTCATATTTGTAACTCCTATTTGTCTGTTTGTTGTTTGAACTTAAAGTCACAATTATAGTATGGCCGGGAACCACACTAGTGGATCTCGAGGGGTGCCTAACACCTTCCCCGCGGGATAATTTCAAGCCCTTACCCAATCTCTGGTTTTCTAAATCAAAGTTCTTCTTAGTGTCCTAATGCACTTAATCATTAGGTGGCGACTCTTCAATTCAAACCCAATTCCCAAAAGGAAACGAGCTGTCCTCCCAATATCATAAACTCAATTTCGCGAGAAAAAGGGGGCATAGACATTTATACTACTCAATGGTCTACTGAAAATGCAAAAACAAAACAAGAGAAATGAGCTAGGAAGTGAGCTAAAACATGCTAACTACATTTCCCGCCAATAGCTAATATTCAAATTTTAACTAACAACTAACATAACTAACTTTCAAATTAGCCTACTCATCAGCTGCTGACGTGGCCAAATGAACTTCTTCTGAGTTTTGTGTATCACGTCGTAGTCGGCGACTCCCTCTCCTCTCCTTTCCGTCTCCTCTTCTCGCCAGGTCTCTGATGAAGCTCGCGAAGGAGTTCGCTAATCTTCGTCCGCCTTTGTTGATGGCAACTCCCAATTCCAAAGAAAGTTCAGCCAGATCTTTCTATTTCCTATCCTTTTTGCTTATGTGCGTGTAGGTATCTGTGTGGATCTATGGTTTCTTTGTGGTTATGCAATGTTCCGTCACTTTAGTTGTTAGATCCGGTCTTCGCTTTATTTTTCCAGAGATTTTGTGTATCCAGTGTGGTAAGGAACTGACTTTTCTATGATTGAAATTTGCTAGAAGTTCTTTTGGTCAATTAGGGTAGGGATGCGAGGATCCTTAGTTTTGGGTGTTTAAGGTTATATTTTGGAGTGGTGTTTTATTGTCATTTACTGCTATAAATTCTTATGCGAGCTATGGAACTGCTAGTTGAAGAATAATTAGTCTGCCTGAATTAATTGTAGTGTCATTTGGAATGATACAGTAGTGATTAGTCATCTATCTCTATTAGCTATCCACTATTTATACACAGAGAATACATATGTTATATATCTATCGACTATTTATAATTTAAGAAGTTGAGTGAGCGACTAATTAGATTAATTCTTCTATCACAAGTATCTCCCACTTAATAGCCAGTTTATCCCCGACCTCACTCTCCCACATTCAGTTGAGGTGAAACTCAGTGCATAATGCAATTTCAGAGATAGAAGCCAAACTGCATTGAGCATTATGTACTTAAAAAGCCTCTTCTCAAGCACATTGGACTATCTCAAACTGAATTTAATACAAAGAGAATCAGAGTCAGATTACTAAAGTTAGAGCCTAAGTTCCTGTAATCTACAAACTTTGCTGTTGTACTACTATTTAATTTAGTTCATAATAGTAATTGTTCAATTGGAAAGTAAAACACTACAAAATCCTAGCAGTTAGGCACCACATCAGCACCTTATAACAGCATTTTGACAAAATTTCCTAGCAACAAGTTCAAATTAAACTCTTGGGACCAAAGCTTAGAGTACACACCTATTGAAGGACACATGTCCCTTTGAGGAATGATGCAGAGAAGATTAGCATCGTCCTTGCGTGGAAGATGATACGCACAAATCGAGAAATTATCCCAGAAAGAAAACTGTTGAAGGATTAATATCCTACCTGTGGGATAATCTTTTACTCATTTGGGGTATTTTTCTGGGATTAATATCGCTTTTTTTGGTTTCTCAACTATGCAAACTTGGCACACTGTAAAACTGTGAATTGAAAATTAATTGAATTTGCAGATAATGTTGGGAATGCAGTCAGCAAGGCTGTGCAGGGTCTTGAGGAAGCTTGGCGAGTCTCATTTGTGTTTGTGCTCCAAGGTCAATACGTTCTCCTTCCTATGCTATGTTTCCTTTTCTTTTTGTATGTGTATTGCGGACTGATCTTATTCTTATGTATGCCTCAGTCCAATTGAGCTGAATAGTTTTTTTCTTTAATTTATTTTGCTACAGGTGTGATCATAATGAAACTCAGCTATAGCACAAATTGTATTTGATGTATTTATTATATTGGTTTTCTACTTTTATCCTTGGAGTTATTTTGTGCTTGTTGTTTCAATTTATGTTGTAGGTACTGGATATAAGAAATAGCGTCCCAACACCTAAAAATACCAGATCACCAGATGGAAATAGCAAGAGTCCGGAATCAAAATGTGGTTCTTTTGGACTCAAAATACTTTTTTAGGTGGAAAAAAAAGTTACAATTTTATATAAAACGCGGTTATGAACCGCGTTTTACCTTAACGGCCTTTTGGGACGTTAAGATAAAATGCGGTTTATTACTGCGTTTTATATAAAACGCGTTAATGAACCGTGCTTTACCTGGAAGCTGATAAGACGGCTATATAAAGCGCGGTTCATTACTTCGTTTTATATAAAACGCAGTAATGAACCGCGCTTTACATGTTTTGTGGGCCCACCAATAACTCTTCTGCGCTTAACTGACATAACAATAATTCAAATATGTAAAACGCCCTTTTAAACTGCGTTTTACTTTCAAAAATTTGACCGCCCCAGATTGGGCATTGCCTTATTTAAAGGTGTTAAGGGTTTTGAGAAAAATCATTCAGAAATACTCCAACTTCGTGATAAATTTTTCTTTGTTAAATTCTCAAGCTTTTTTCATAATGTCTGAAGAGGGAAAAGTAAGGGTTTCATTATATTGGAGGGGGGGATGGAGTGAGATTGTGGTGGCGAATAACTTAGTGAGGTATAGTTTATCTCCACAAAGTTATGTTAAGTTGCCACTTACAAGGGAGTACGATAGACTGGTATCGTTGTTATGCAATAAAATGAGGTTGAGCAAACGTTCGGTGAATCTTAAAATAACCGAAAGATATTCGTATTTTGTGACTCCGCAAGGGGTTGCTTGTTACGCTGAGTTTAACATCGAAGATGATGAAACTCTAAGAGATTTTTTGGGGACTCCGGATGAATACCGGGAACTTATTTTGATAAAAATATTGGAAATGTACGTGAAGGTATAAGACGTTCGCAATAATGATGTTGCACAAAGCAGAGATATCCCTTAATCATCGGGTGGTTATTCTGGAGCAGTTTTAGCCTAAAAGGTTCCGGCTGAAAGAGTTTGGCCGGATCTAAACTTATCTCCACAGGCGAACGATGATCTCCTACTTTACATAATCTACAAGACGACTGGTATACTTCAATTTTCCTTTGTGTTACGATGTTTATTTTTGTTGTATTGAATTTGTATTAACACTCATATATTCCACAGGGGGTACCGTCCAGATATGACTTTACAAGTTATGACCCCACGCCCAGTTGGAATATGCGTAGTTTTGGTGTGTTGGATCACGGTAGTCCATCCGGGAGTCATCACCAATAGGATAATGTCCATCATGGAATGTCAACACATTACGACTTGTAAGTGAAGTGATATAGCTATATGTAAAGTATTTATCAATTTGAGTAGCTTATCATTTTGTTGTTTGTGCGGTGAAAACGAGCAACTTGGTGGTCCTGACCTCACTCAGTTGCCCGTAGACGATGTATTTACTCGGGATTTGGCAGATGCGCAGAGTCAGGAAGATAATAGTGATTATGACAACAATGCCGATGAGTCTGGAGATGACACACCCTTCACTGACGAGGGTGATAATGAGGAGGAAGTGAATGTCGAACCTGAGCTGACGAGGGAGCGTGCTCCACCTCTCGTTAGACCAAGAGTGCACGAGTCCCACTGTCACGACCCGGATTTTCCACCCTCGGGAGTCGTGATGGCGCCTACTAATGAAAGCTAGGCAAGACAACAGTGTAAATAAATTATCTTTTCCCAATTTTAAATACTTTAACAATTAGGAACAATAGCAGCGCCCCAGCTGTACTGGGGTAAATCATCTAGCCGCTCAAGATGATGAAGAAATCTCAAGCTGACTAAGTTCTCCGAAGTGTTCGGGAACAAGACCCCTCCAAACATAAGGAGTAGCAACAACCTCATATACCTGTCAACATGATAATCCGGTATATCGTCATCGATGTCAGGATGCAATGCCTCCAACCACTGTCGAATAGTCGTCAACGGAAAACGACTTGTCCCAGCCAGTACATTCTCATCCTCTGGCCGGAAAGCAGTGAGCCGCTGCAGCATGTCCAGGTACCGCACACGTGTCATCTCTCTCATGCCAGGCGGCAGAGCAACGGGCTGTCCATCAACAGGCAGCCCATATAAAACCTCCACGTCCTGCAGTGTGATGGTGGCCTCGCCAATGGGCAGGTGGAATGTGTGCGTCTCCGGTCGCCACCGCTCTATCAGGGCCGTGACCAAAGACCAATCGAGATGCAGCCGCCCGATCTCCAAAATCCTGTAGAAGCCCGTCTCCCACAAGCGTGTGACTACACGGTCATGGAGTACTCTGTCATGCAGAAAGTCCCAAATGCCGTTCACTCTCCTGACGCGGAGAGTCTGGGTCAGTAACTCTACCTCCCATATGTGGGCGGACCTATGATCGCCCTGTAAAGACAGTAGCTCATCGCTGGAAGGTCCGGGATGAATAGGCGGCACCTCCATGTCGTCTACTGTAAATTAAACAACATTAGTTACATGTTAGTTTTATAATTTTATATGTTAGTTTGTAAATTAAATAATTAAATTTTATAATTATACAATATTTAATCATTAAAAATTCACATATGGGTTCCAGGCTCGATATTTGTGGCCCAGTAGCCCCAACATATTCTGAATTCTTGTATGTGTTAGTTTTAGTATAATTTTATATGTTACTTTATAAATTAAATAATTAATTTTTATAAATAAATATTCACATATGAGTTCTAGGCTCGATATTTGGAGCCCAGTAGCACCAATTTATCATGAATTCTTCTATGTGTTAGTTTTATTATTTTATATGTTAGTTTCTAAATTAAATAATAAAATTTTATAAATAAATATTCACATATGGGTTCCAGGCTCGATATTTGGAGCCCAGTAGCACCAATTTATCCTGATTTCTTTTATGTGTTAGTTTTATTATTTTACATGTTAGTTTGTAAATTAAATAATTATTTTTTATAATTAAATATTCATATATGGGTTCCAGGCTCCATATTTGCGGCCCAGTAGCACCAAGATATCTTGAGTTCTTTTATGTGTTAGTTTTATTATAATTTTTTATGTTAGTTTGTAAATTAAATAATTAATTTTTATTATTAAATATTCACAATATGGGTTCCAGGCTCGATATTTGGAGGCCCAGTAGCACCAAGATATCCTGAATTCTTTTATGTGTTAGTTTTGTTATTTTACATGTTAGTTTTATAAATTTATATGTTTGTTTCTAAATTAAATAATTAATTTTTATAATTATATATTTTTTATAATTAAATATTCATATATGGGTTCCAGGCTCCATATTTGCGGCCCAGTAGCACCAAGATATCCTGAATTCTTGTATGTGTTAGTTTTATTATAATTTTTTATGTTAGTTTGTAAATTAAATAATTAATTTTTATTATTAAATATTCACAATATGGGTTCCAGGCTCGATATTTGGAGCCCAGTAGCACCAATTTATCCTGAATTCTTCTATTTGTTAGTTTTATTATTTTCGATGTTAGTTTTGTAATTTATATGTTTGTTTGTAAATTAAATAATTAATTTTTATAATTATATAATATTTAATTATTAAATATTCATATATAGGTTTCAGGCTCGATATTTGCAGCCCAGTAGCACCAATTATATGTTGACTATAATTGGACAGAGTTTGTGTTTGATCTATCAGTTATTTTGACGTATTTTTGAGTATAAGAGATACTTAAACTATAGGGAAACTACGCTAAAAGGTACTACATTTTACTACGCTAAAAGGCACTACATTATACTACGCTAAAAGGCACTACATTTTACTACGCTAAAAGGCATTACATTTTACTATCCTAAAAGGGCACTATATTACTAGTCTTTAAGCAAATAAATAATTTAAACCAGATAAAACACAACAAATACATTATAATCACAAAACATTCACAAAAATACATATAAAATAGTTATAGTAATTTATTAACAAATAATAACGATTTCACAATTTTTACATATTTTTTTACAACATTAATAACTACCAATTTAATCGCAAAAAAATACAAAACAACATACAACACATTCAAAACAACTACTATGCATTATTTATACGAGTTTGGACATAAACTAAATCGGAATACCTCGATTTATGTTTTTCGGAAAGTTGAAGATTTGAGAATTTGACTCCGAAACAAGCAACCCACAACAATAGAAGGCTTGGCTAGGATGTGGGACCAACAATATCTACTTTTTACGGGACGGGTGGGGTCCACACGAGCTTTTTGGGTCGTTAATGAAGGGGTCGACCACTGTAATTTTTTAAAGGAAGGGGGAAGGGATCTGGGCAGAATGTGGGGGAAAGGGAAGGGGACGATTATTTATATATATAAACCGCGGTTTATTACTGTGTTTTATATAAAACGCAGTAATGAACCGCGCTTTATATAGCCGTCTTATCAGCTTCCAGGTAAAGCGTGGTTCTTTAACGCGTTTTATATAAAATGCAGTAACAAACCGCGCTTTACCTTAACGTCCCAAACGGCCGTTAAGGTAAAATGTGGTTCATAACCGCGTTTTATATAGAATGGTAACTTTTTTTTTCCACCTAAAAAAGTATTTTGAATCCAAAAAAATCACATTTTGGTTCCGGACTCTATTTCAGCAAAGCCATCATGCAAGTGCTCATTGAATATTATTTCTAGGATTTATCATAATTATTTTCCTTCTGTTGAATTGATGTAAAGTATTACTCCTTGAAGTTTTAATTAATACATTTATGATGTGATTTTGAATCGCTTATTCTTTTTATAAATGATGAATGATCTGTTTAATTAATCTTTTTTTAAAATTGTGTCAAAACTATTATACAGTAATATATAAATATGGGTATAAAATATAATGAAAACAATGTCAAAAAGGACTATAAATAGGAAAGTAGAATTACGGCGCCTATTGGTAAGTTGGGGACCACCACTATTTTAGTTTGTGATATCAACTTTCTAATTGTGACGGTTTCAAACCGCCGTTAACCGCCATTTTAATTAGGGGTGTGCATTCGAATCGGTTTATCGACAAATCGAATCGATTATTTGTTATCGAAATCGAAATCGAAAAAAACGAAACCTTATTGAAACGATAACGATAAGCATATGTACAAATCGATAATTGATAAGTAATTATCGATAAGGGTCAAAATCGAATCGATAAATCGAATGCACACCCCTAGACTGTAGACACTTGTTAAATGAGTAATTACCTATTTGTGTAGATTAATATAACATACAAAATGTATATATATTCCGCTACTATTTTGAAAGCGGCTATACAATATTATTTTCCCAAATCTATACCCTTTCCTTTACCCTAAGTCCCTTACCCTATTATTTTCTCTACCACATTTAAGGAATGATCATATTTAAAGATCAAGGGAATGAAGTTCAAATTAATGGAAAACAGAATTAGCCGTGATGATGTTTTTTTTTTTTTTTTTTTTTTTAATACCGTTGGAGTGTTGGTGGCATACATTTGATCCCTTACTTTAGTTTTGTTGCATGTGCTTGTTGACACAATTTTTATATTATAAATGGTGTTCGTCTTATTTTAGCTTTTTTTTGTCCATATTAGTTAGGCGCGTTTATAGCGATATACTTTCCGTAGAATCACACAAATTTTCTTATTGGTGTAATCGATAACCGAATCGATAAGCCCCCAAAATCGATAAATCGAAATCGAAAAAATTGAAACCTTATTGAAACGATAACGATAAGTATATGTACAAATCGATAATCGATAGATAATTATCGATAAGGGTCAAAATCGAATCGATTTCTGACGGTTTTCTGAAAACTGTCGTATTAACTTTTTGGCGGATGCGATTTCGGCGCTTTTGATAGACCGCCAATAATGCTGATACTAGCGGTTAAAACCGCCATATGTAAGAAAAAACCGCCACAATATTCCCGTTTTCTTGTAGTAGCTGCATAGAGATAATTCTGAGATATCTTCACTTCACTGCATATATATATATTTAGGCTCGAGTAATAAAGTGTACACAAATCGTAGTGAAAATAGCACCGGCTAGCAACTTTTCGGACTGACAATTAAAAAATAGCCAGCGTTTGTAAAGTTATTGAAAAATAGCACTATTTTGTTGCAACACGGAAAGTTCCAGCATAATAAACTGGAGATTGATGCACCTGTGTATGAACTTCATGCTGGAACTCTAACACACGAAAAGTTCCAGCATAATATGGTGGAGATTGGAGCACCTGTATATGAACTTCCAGCATATTATGCTAGACCAGTATTATACTGGAAATCCAGTATATTATGCTGGAATATTTTCCGGATTTTGAACAGTGTTTTCGTTCAGATTTATCTTTACATGAAAAATAACTAAATTTCAGTTACGTTTAAAATTATGGCTATTTTTCAATTACCACTTATAAATATGGCTATTTTTGAATTTCACCCCAAATCGTACATAGATATTTTGTACATATGTAGAAAGAATTACAAGAAAATACACATGACTTCACACCATAACAAAAAATGGCCCATGTTTTTAAGTTTTACCCTACCTAGCCCATATTGTACATATTTTGAAAACACTAACTCTTGCAAATTTAAAATTTGTGTTCTTACAACCATTGCTTCTAAAAGCTATGGAGTTAAATCTTTGTTCTCACAACCATTGCTTTCACTCTCTCTTCTTCTCACATCTTCTACATATGATTCAAGTTGACGTTCGCCATTACTGCTTCTTTCTCTATATCATCTGGTTGCAATGTAAAAAATCGAAGAGTACGTAAAAGTCCACCATTGAAGATCATTCAAAGCTTTGCTTTCAAAAATAGAATTTTTTTAGTTTGTTAGTTATTTGGATTGGGTGTTGTTCCAATTCATTGAAAATATCAAAAGGTGTTCAAAGTTTAAATTTGAAGTGATTTGGAGTAGATTTAAGCAAGATTTGAGTTAAATTTCAGAAAAGACGCAAGGAAGAAGACGTCGTCAGTTTTTTGTATAATTATGTATAATCTTGTATAATAGTGTATATGAGTGTATAAACACAACTTATACACTATTATACACTTTTATACACCTTTATACAAGCGTCTGTAGACGAACTTCTTCCACGATTTTCAGTTGTAATTCTTGTTCAAAACCAGTCCAAATCTCCATTAAATGACTTCAAATTTTATATACAACCTCCTTATACAATTTCTAACAAGTCTAAATAATACCCACTCCAAATTTCTCACAAAATCAAATTCAAAATTTAAACCCACATATTTAAGCTTGTAAAAATCTTATTTTCACCACCCAAATGGATTTGGTTTGTTGAACTAATATTTGAGTCACAGTTACTGATTCGAAAATTAACTTAAAAGCTTGAGCAATCTTTTTTAAAAATTAAATAGTAATTTTGAGAACCTATTGGAGTTGGATGTTGAATCTTAGCCTATATTTTTGGGCTAGTTGGTTGTAAATTAAAATATGGGCTATAAAATTGAAAAGTAGGAAGCTTTGTTCTTATGTGAAATTTTCCCGCATATATACTATGTCCTTGTTATTATATTATATAAGCTACACCATAAATAGGAAAATATGAAAAAAGAAAAATCATAAATAACACTTCTTGTTTCAAGCCACAACACGAATAGGATAATACCATAAAATCCTTTATACAGCACAATACTACTATCTGTTACAAGCCACAACACAATTAGGAAAACTTCATAAAATCCTCCTTTATTTAAGATATATTGATCTGGAGGATTGAAGATCATGCATAACAAACATACCAACATAAAACCTATGATGCTCGGACTCTTTAAAAATATCGTCAAGTGCGTATCAAATTTTCCAAAAGTACACTTTTTGGGAATTCGACACTGATACGATAATATTTTGGAGAATCCGCACAACATAACATAAAACATAAGCTGACGCTTAAATTTTAAACTGTAATAAATCAAACACCACAAAAAGACTTGAGCACATTAGGAACTCCCTGATTAGCTCTAATAGCAATATACTGAGCATAACCAAGAAGATCATAGGGCTTGAAAAGTAAAGGGTGTTCATCATCCACAAGTTCTTTTGGGGCCTCTATTTTGTAAAATACATTTGGTGCTGAAAATAGTTGAAGAGAGAACCTATCTTTGTTCCCAACCATAGCTACCCTATGGTAAGGCGAGCGCAGTCGACCATTTGTATATGCCTGCATAGGTTTAAACAATTTTATTAAAAACCAGAATCCACTATCATGGTAAGGGAGCTAGAAGCCTATATGATATAAATAATCTTATTAATAGTAAAATAGAAAAGTTAAATTTAAATTGTTTCTGAATATGAAAGTATGATATTTTTTTTGGAGATGAATTAAAAAAAAATATGACACATATATTCGGACAAAGAAAGTAATAGAAATAATACTTACCATGAGAGCATCTCCTACTATGACAATGCAGGAATTTTCTGAAATATTGACATCAATCCACTCTTCATTTTTATTGAGAATTTGGACTCCATTTATGCCATTTTGGGATACTATGGTCAAGTAGTTACCATCAGTGTGGCCAGCTAACCCAAGATTTTCACCTTGAATTGCTTTGTAACGTGTCAATCGAAAAACATAATCAGTAGATCCAAACAATTCATCCACATAAGTTTGAAGCTCCAGACTCTCCAATATCATCCTTTTTGCTATTTCATCCACTTTCACTAGTGGCTTTGAGCAAGAATGAACCAAATTGCTGCAAAAGTAACTTGCACACATCAAAAGACAGCACAGTGCATAAAGTATCCCATATTCACGTAGGGTCAAGGGAAGTGCTGTATCTCAAGGGGTGTGATGTAGACGGCCTCTACCCTAATGCAAGCATTATTGTCTGCTTTCACGTCTCGAATCCATGACTTATAGGTCACACGGAGACGACTTTACCGTTGCTCCAATGCTTTCCTTCGGTAACTCGCACACATAAAAAGACAACATGGTACATAAAGTATCCCGCATTCACGTAGGGTCGGGGCAAGTGCTGCACCTCAAGGGGTGTGATATAGACAGCCTACCCTAATACAAGCATTAGTGGCTTCTTTCACGTCTCGAACCCCTGACCTATAGATCACACGAAGACAACTTCACCGTTGCTCCAAGGTTTCCCTTGAGTAACTTGCACACATACGTGTGACAACTAAAAGGACATGTAAGATGTTGAAAGAGATAACAACAACAACAACAACATCCCCAGTATAATCCCACACATGAGTGGGGTTTGGGGAGGGTAGTGTGTACGCAGACCTTACCTCTACCTTGTGAAAATAGAGAGGTTGTTTCCAATAGACCCTCGGCTCAGGAAAGCAGCACCACATTAATGAAAAGACAGACAAGAAGGGACAGCACCAAGAAGACATGTAAAAGCACCATACAAAATAACAAGATATTAAGATGACCAAAATGAAAAAGAAAAGTCATAAAAACCTAATACCAACAAAATACGAGAGTACGTACTAATACTATTGGTATGAACAATCTAAACCACCTGCCCTACTACCCTATCATTCGACCTTCACACTTTCCTATAGAGTAGCATAAGACGTTGAAAGAGATACACATACCAAAAGTCAGGATTAGCATCAGGCCAGAAGATTTTTGCAAAATTTTCAACACTTCCAGGAATGAAAACGTCAGGAACACAGAGACTCTCGTACGATGGTAGGTTTGGAAATTGTCCTAGGTAGCCATAAAATGGCTTGTTTGAGACATTTTTAAGTTTGGTCTCTAATGGAAACTCAAATATTTCTTTTGAAACATCAAACATGGCATCTTCAGTTGTTTTTGGGATATTATCAAATATTGCTTTAAAGCAACCATACTCTTGCAATGCTTGAAAAACTTGTGTTTTTGTGGTCTCCCACAATGCATTGCCTGGTTTTAGTTCTTGATTGCTTAAATCTATTGTTGGAACCTCCACTGTTTTTTTTTGTGCTATTGATTTCTTATTTCAAAGTTGTACCTTTGTGCTCTTCTTGTACCCATTTTATAGGTTGGTCAAGTTGATTTGTGATAATAATAATAGTAATAATAATAATAATTAAAAAAAAAATTATACAGTATAGCCCTTCCAAAATAGTACTCCACTCATTTTATAAGCTGGTCCAGTTGACCTGTAAAAATTGAAGGAAATTATACAGTATATCAAGCCCCACCCAAAAAAAAATTAATAATAAGATAATATATTTTTTGTATATAAATATATAATATACATATTTTATACCTAATCAGTCCAAACATAAGCTCTGTCAACCGTTCAAAGTTATATTGTTGAATTGCGTGAACTATCTCATCTAGCTGTTAAAACTTAGACTTATGACTTTAT
Source organism: Nicotiana attenuata (assembly GCF_001879085.1). Taxonomy (NCBI): domain Eukaryota; kingdom Viridiplantae; phylum Streptophyta; class Magnoliopsida; order Solanales; family Solanaceae; genus Nicotiana; species Nicotiana attenuata. Next base: position 52,462,860 of record NC_031994.1, read on the forward strand.
TATTGTTATTATTATTTGGGTAAAGCATGTGGTCATTAAGACAATTCTTGATATTATCTCTTTGATTTCTTTAAAAAACAGTTTAAAAAAGTGATAGTTGTTATAAATATATATTATATTATGGATGTTCATTTAGTATGCCGTTGTAGATAAGCTTATCCATATGGGACTCTGCCGTAAATATATTTATCTATTTGGTACTCTATTGGAAATAAGCCTCCTGAAGAAGCTTATCATTTTGGTACTCCGTTATGGATAATTATTATCCCCCGTAGAAGATTATCTATATCTGGTACAGTACCAGCTTACAAGTAACTTACAAGCAGCTTGCAGTAGCAGCTTACAAGCAGCTTACACAGCAGCTTGCAGTAGCAGCTTACAAGTAGCTTACATAGCAGCTTCCTTTCTTCTATAAATAGAGGAGATTTCAGTTCATTATAGACATGAATTTGAAGTTGAATAATAATTCTCTCTCTATACTTGTCTTCGGTTTCTTTACTTTAAAGTCGTTATTTTATAACACGTTATCAGCACGAAACTCTGCCATCTCGAGCAAATACTTTGAAAGTATCAGAGTGTTCATCTCCGATGTAAGGCGACGCTCTTATATCCGTGGTTAGATCTTGTTCACTCGGAGCATCATAAGGCAGATTATATCCTTGAGGTGGTGAGCTTTTCTTCTTGGCGGTAGAGATATGGATATCACTTACGTCTGGAGTGGCCAAATTTGTGTAAAGTAACTTGAGTCTTTTGCTTATATTTGGTTTAATATCTTTATCATCACTTGCTTGGTTATATGCTACGTATACAGTACCTATTTTGATATTTATTTTGTTCATCCTAATTATAAATGTGGACCAAAAGGTCATCACTTGTTTCAAAATTAAATTATGTGCTTCCGAGGCCTTGAAAACCTCATTAAGAGCCACCTCAATTTGCGTGCACAGTCCGGGCGTGTAGCCGGAAAGCTTATATGTAAAAATCTGTGAAAAATGATAAGTTTTGACTGTAAAATGAATAAATTTGACTTCGGTCAACGTTTTGGGTAAACGGACCCAGACACGTAATTCGACGGTCTCGGAGGGTCCGTAGGAAAATATGGGACTTGGGCATATAACCGGAATCGAATTCCGAGGTCCCGAGCCCGAGAAATGAATTTTTAAAGGAAATTATTTTCTGAAATTGTTTAAGGAAATTTGAAATGAAATTTGATTAGAACGTATTGGTATCGGGCCTGTATTTTTGTTCCGGTGCCCGGTATAGGTCTTATATATGATTTAAGATGTTTCTGTAAAATTTGGTGAAAAATGGACGTCGTTTGGCGTGATTCGGACCTAAATTGCTAAATTTGATACTTGATGAAGTTTGAGAAAAAGTTCTTGATTTTGAGATTTGATTCATGGTTATTGAGGTTATTTTGGCGATTTGATCGCATGGATAAGTTCGTATGATGTTGTTGAGTTAGTGCGTATGTTTGGTTAGGAGCCCCGAGGGCTCGGGAGTGTTTCGGGAAGTTTTTGACTTAGAAAATATTACAGGTTTTTCAGCTGTTGGGTTCCTGATGTATTCTTCTTCGCGTTCGCGGGAGTACCTACGCGAACGCGAAGTGTAAATTTTGATGGAGGGAAAATCCTTCTACGCGAACGCGTAGCTCAGGTCGCGAACGCGAAGCAATGGGGGTTTATACCTTCGCGAACGCGGCCCTGGCCACGCGAACGCGAAGGCCAAAGTGGGCCTGGGCAGGGGGAGGGGTAATTACCTTACGCGAACGCGACCCATTGGACGCGAACGCGAGGGCTCGAGGGGATCCTTCTCCGCGAACGCGAGCCCATTTACGCGAACGCGAAGGTTTAACTAGCCTTACCCATCGCGAACGCGAATGGCAAGTTTGCCCAGTGATTTTAAAAGACCCAATACAGAACACTTACGGGATTTTATCAAAATTTCACAAACCCTTTCTTCTCCAAAGCTCTTAGGCGATTTTTGAAGCATTTCTTCATCAAATCTTTTTGGGTAAGTAATCTTTAACTTGTTTTCTTCATTTTTCATTAACACCCATTAGATTTCTAGGCCTAAATCATGTGAATAAGGGTAGAAAATTAGGAATTTGGGTAGAACTAGGGCTTTTTGAATAATTGTAATTTAGACCTCGTTTTGGGGTCGAATTCTGAAAATAATTATATATTTGGGCTCGTGGGTGAATGGGTGATTTGATTTTGGTCCGAACCTCGTGTTTTGACCAAGCGGGCCCGGGGTCGATTTTTGTGTTTTTGGGAAGAATGATTAGAAAGCTATAATTAAGCATTGGAATTTGATAGCTTATCATTTATTGATGTTGTTAAGTCAATTGTGTATAGATTCGATTGGGTTGGAGCCGAATTTGAAAGGAAAAGCGGTGTTTGAGGCTTGAGCTGGTCGTGGAAGTTCGAGGTAAGTGTTTGGTCTAACCTTAGCTTGAGGGATTAGGAGTCGAGTCCTATTTGCTACGTGATTATTGTTGAGTACGACGTACAGGCATGGTGACGAGTATCTATACATTGGTATCTAGCATGACCGTGAGTCTTATAATGTGATTTTCATGATTTTGTTTAATAATCTATGCTTTAGAAGTGATTTCTATTTGTCGTGAAAAGTAAGGAAGAAATTGTGACTTTTGAACATCGAGGAGCAATGGCTCAAGTTATATTACGAATTTGTGAAAGTAAGTGATTGATTGAACCCTTTGGAGCATTGGCTCAAGTGGTAAAGCGAGTTGTGAAGCAAAAGTGAAAAGAGAAAGAGTTATTAAATTGTTCCCTAGCCGGTATATTATTGCTTATTTGGTTATCTCCCTTGCCGGGATGTTGATATTGTTGATGCTGTTCCCTTGCCGGGATTTAATTATTTAATTATTGCTCCCTTGCCGGGATTCCTATTATAATCTTGTTTATTCACTCGCCCCATTGTTTGTGATTGTTGTTTGGGTGAGGAAGAGAGTTAAAGCACGAAGGGTGATGTCGTGCATTGTTTGTTTTGTGAGGAAAGAGTGTAAAGCACGAAGGGTGATGCCGTGCCGCACGATGTACCATTCCTTGCCTATTATATTGATTTCATGGCGAGGAAAGAGTGTAAAGCACAAAGGGTGATGCCGTGCCGCACGATGTACCATTCTGTGCCTACTGTATTGATTCTTATGGTGAGGACGAGAGTAAAAGCACGAAGGGTGGTGCCGTGCATTTGTCCTTGATTTCCCTGATTCTTGCTGATAATTGAGTTATATTGTCCTTTACGTTTATTTACTGATTTTCTGTTGTTATTTGGTTTTATTTCGAGGTTATAGATTCCCTTACCCTATTTTCCTTGTGATTGTTGTTTGCGTGAGGAAGAGCGTAAAGCACGAAGGGTGATGCCATGTATTATTTTTGGTGAGAGAGAGTAAAAGCACGAAGGGTGATGCCGTGCACTTGTCTTTGATCTCCTAATTTTTATTGATAACTGTGTTACGGTTTCTCTACACTAAATTGTTGGTTTCCTATTGATACTTGTTGTACCCCGCAGCATGATTTCCCCTTCCTATTTTCAATTGAACTGTGGTGATCCTCATATTTACTTGTTGCTCTTCTGTTACTATTCGATGTTTCCCCGCAGCATGTTTTTCCCCCTCCCATACTTGACTGTATATGAATGTTTTTTTCTGTACTTCTTTTCTGCTGTATATAGTTAAATTGCACAGGTTTATTTGGTAGTCTGGTCCTAGCCTCGTCACTACTTCGCCGAGGTTAGGCTAGGCACTTACCAGCACATGGGGTCGGTTGTGTTGATACTACACTCTACACTCTTTTGTGTAGACCCCAGAGGTGTAGACTTCGGACCGCGATGAGATTGCTGATTCTAGCTCATCAGGCGACCCGAGGTAGTCTTGCAGGCGTCCGCAGGACTTGGCGTCTTCTTCTATCTACTATTCCCGTTTCTTTCATGCATTTCCAGAGACAGTGTTGTATTTATTTCTTTCAGACCTTTATTTGTAGTATTCTTAGACCGTTTGTGAAACTGTGACACCAGTTCTGGGTAGTCGAGACTCAAACAATTGTATTAGATATTCATGTTCAGATAGCTTATTGTTTTTCTTCCGTTTACGTTAATTCCGCTGTTTAAATGTTATTTCTTCTTAATTTTTAAAAGATATAAAATGGGTGTCGACGCCCCCTTTTTATCGCGAAATCGGGTTTACGACATTCGGGAAGACAACTCTATTCCCGTTTGGGAATTGGGTTTTGGAATTGAAGAGTCGCCACCTAATGATTGAGTGCATTAAGACACTAAGAAGGATTTTGAATTGGAAAACCAGAGTTCGGGTAAGGGCTAGAAATTATCTCGAGGGGAAGGTGTTAGGCACCCCTCAAGATCCACTAGTGTGGTTCCCGGCCATGCTACATTGTGACTTTAATGTAAACAAGTATGCAAATAAATTTACACATAAGGGTTGCTAACAAGCATGTTGGAATTTAAAAACAAACAAGGAAAAGGGATAATGCAGTAAAAAAAATAAAGGGGAGTTTTGGGTAATTGAAAAGACAGAATTTATTGATATAAAACAATGTAACATAGGGCAGGGGGTCCTAGGTTTATAAATCACATGGATAATCCACACAACACCGGTAACCAATCGTACGCGTAGTGTTATCGTGTGATCATCATCTCCATGTCTACCCTTCCCACCCCGATAAGGTATTAAGTGTGAAATGGTATCGTTACCTACAACGTACTATTACCCGTCCCACCTATCAGTCCTGGAGGCTTTAGGACCACTAATCCTAAAGGGAGGGAGCTTGGCTTTTCAGAGGTTCAAAAGGTTAAAATGCTAAGGCGTCACGCAAAGCACATAAAACAATTATGGGAGCACAAAAGCAATTAAGGCTCAGACAAACCTCCTTTAATCACAAAAATCATGTAGTTTAGCACGTCTTACATATACTGATTAGGTCCAAATTATGCTTAATGTTAGGCAGGCTGGTTCATTACATATTTTTAGACAAGAAGTTCGCATTAGGCTCGCCTGGCTGTAACTTATCGAAGACTGGTACAATTAATTAACTACTTACTTGTTTCCGTAAGTGACGGCATCTACTGGTTTCAGGAATAAGGAAGTGAACTGATTACTGAAAGTTGCCAGTTTTAACAGAATGATACGAGTTCTGCATTTGGATACTACTGACGGATTAATCTTAAAACGAGTGATTCAGATTGGGTTGATAGTTCCTATAGGCATGCTTTCTAGCGTTCTTAATTGTAAACACTTTTTACAGGCGTAGCAAGAGTGCAGAAAATCCTACGAGCATGGTATCTAGGATGCAATTGATTATTATTTTGACCTATAACTGCTTGCCTAATGATAGATACAAAAATGCAGAATCTTAAAGACACGGTTCCTACATGCAGAATTCTTATGAGCAGGATATCTATATGATATGCAGAGTTCTTATGAGCATGATTTCTATATATATGAAAGTGCAGAATTCCTATGAGCATGATTTCTATATGTGAAAGTGCAGAAATTCAAAGAAAAACTCCTATAGGCAGGATATCTACCCTTATGCATACACAGATAACCCTCCCCTTTTTACTAAAACCCCATAAGTTATTTCAAAATTTATTACAGACCAAATGAATCAAACAGAAAATAAAATTACATCAGAGCTTTTAAGTTGTATCAAGGAGCCTAATTCAGACTCAAGGTCTAACAACATGATATGAGCCAACTGCCGGGATCAAGTTCCAAGGCCTTTCTCTTATGTGGAATGTGTCAAAGTTCCAAGGAGTTTCAAGAACTCCAGGCAATGCTTACACCCAGATATCATTACAGAACTGAATTAAAGTGCAGTGTGGAAGGGCCAGCCCTCCAATGTCCAAGTTCAGAGGGAACTCAAGGTCCCAAGGCAAGGCTCATTGGAGGGGGGGAGAACTTAGAATCTAGGAACAAGTGTAAGTGCAATAGAGGGAATTAAGGGATGCCAAGGCAGGCTGGTGGTCATGCCCAACAACATAGAATGCTGGCACACCCCTGACCAGCCTACTAGCCAAACATTGGAGAGTTAGGACCTAATGAAGGTCAGACCAAGGCCTGGGCAATAATTAGGATACTGTCAGGCCAAGGCTTTAACTCAGCACATAGAAGGGATTAGGGGGTAGGGATTCATATGGGAACAGAACCGAAGAAGGAAAAATACTTAGCATAAGTTACGAAGCATGAACAGCAAACCACACAAAAGAATGAGACTATAGAATAAACACATAGGGATGAGGCAAAAGTTTAAATAAAGGCGTACCAGTTTCAGAAAGAGACAAGCAAAGAGAGCAGAAGTCTTGCAAAGAAGCCACAACACAAACAGCAAGAGAGAATACTTTGTGTGTGAGTGTGAGATCAGAGAAGACTCCAGTGTTTTTTCTTGTGTTGGGTGTTAGTAAAAGAGCAGGTATTTATAGTGCGAGAAACATGCAGAAATAAGGTAAGGACTGTAATTCAGACATAATTGGAGGAATATGAGTCTTATCAAAATCAAATCAGTATCAAAGACTTCCTTTAATAAAGCAATTAAACCAAACGGTAGCATGCAAGTGTTAAATAAGGAAAGAAATCACGCAGGGCTGGACATGACAAATAAGGAAATATTTTCAGCACAATACGATTATACCACATGTATTAGGGGTTAAGTTCATTAGACCTTAATTAAGGAAATGTCTGTAAGAATCCCATACTAATGTAATTAAGGTAATGAGATCAAATCAACTTAAGTAGAAAGGCAGGGTCGAAAGGAAAATATTTCAATCCAAGAAACAAAGGAAATCAAAACAATAAAGGAAAGAATCAATTCAAGAGTGCAATCAGAATTACACAAAGAGATTTGAAATCAGTCCACAATCAAGGTTATTTTGAGAGGGAAATTTGACCTATAAAGAGTGCATAAACATTAAGCATGCGAGGCTGGATTTAAGACAATGAAGAGTGTCATGCAATCAAAGAAAATTAGTGAGTAGAAGACCATAGGAACATGGTAGTCATCTCAGAGAAGAGGGAATACCAGATAGCATGCGAAAGGTCAAGTAAAGAGGTCAGAATCGTATGAAGAAACAAAGTTGACACAAAGATCTCGAAACTCAGTCGAACAGTAGAGGAAGCAACTTCAGGAATAGGTCCAAAGAGACTAGGGTTTTGAAATCAACACGTTCAGAGATAAGAAACAAACAAATCACATAACAAATAACCTCAAAATTCGAATGAACCCTAAATTCTAGGGTTTTTACCGTTAATGAGTCTAGAGATGAAGACAAGTAAGTTAGGCAAGAATATTAACGGAATAAGAGCATAAATCATAAAGGAACACGTATTTCCCAGTAGAAGAAACTCATGAATAACATAATAAAGAACAATCATGCAAAAAAATACAGTAGACGAACTCGTAAGAACAAGGTAGAAGAAACACAGTAGAAGAAGCACATAAGGATCATAGAAGAAACATAGTAGAAAAAAAAGATATAAGAATCACAGTAGAGCATGTTAAAAGATCAAAGAAATCCTAAATCGGGGAAGATGAAAAGGTTAAAAAGCAAGTTTTGAAAGAAACTTTTGAGAAAACGTTTGAGACCCCAAGATAAACACAGATCTAGGACAGATCTAGAGAAATTAGAAGAACCTCGAAAGGTTAGGGTTTCAGAAGAAACCTAGAAGTGAGGAAGGCCTGGAAAACTCGTGGATCTAAGCCGGAGAAGTTATACTCAGCTCGAACGTCCACGATATGCCGAAGTAAAGTCGGAGACGACCATGGAACACTGAATCAAAGGAGATCTAGGTAGAGATCTTCAAGGTCAGGCCTTGAATCTTCAGAAAACCGGTGTATAAGAGCACCAGGGGGTGGGTGTAAGATCCCCATGGCTTTGGTGGCCATAGATTCCGGTGGATCTCTGGTCTGAGACGGCAAGAGGAGGCTAGGGTTTGAGAACCCTTGAGAGAGTTTAAGAGAGTAGAGGGTTTCAGAGGCGGCGGTTGGTGAGAAATGAGGTAGGGTAAAGGGGTTGTTTGAATTAAAAAAGGAAAGGGACGAGGGGAGTCGTTGATCTAAAAGATCAACGGCTGGGATTAAATGGGTCGAATGGGGGCCGGGTTTGGGTATGATAGGAAAGGGTATGGGTCGGGTTATAATAAAATTGGGTCGTGGGATTTTGGGGTTGAGATTGGGGGTCCAATTTGGGCTAAAATTGAAATACAAAAGGGCTGTCATTTAAATAGCCAGTTTTCCCCTTTTAATTTATAAAAATAGTAAAAAATGACTTGAAAATAAATTAAAGGTACCGGACCAATTAATAATATATAAATATTAACGTAAAAATACTAAAAGTGATTTTACAATTATAGAATGTTGTTGATCGTAAAATAGGCTATAATTACAATTATATGCAATTAGCTTAAAAATACCAAATAAATGTATAAAAATATAACCCCAATTATATCTTAGGGTAAATATGAGAATGAAATAAATTATTCACTAAAAATACTAGTTTGGGAATAATTATTGAATTTGTAGTACTAAAATAGACAATAAATTGGTTTTAAAATCTTAAAAAATAAAGGAAAAATACCAAAACTTTGGGGCATGCTTATATATGCATGTACATGCTATTTTGAAAGTATTTTGCACATATAAAAAATCTAGGGAAAAATCGGATATCACACATGCTGAGTGAGATTGAATACTCCGAGAGCATAAGCACATGAGTTTATCACTGTGGTGCATTACATTTGACAGGCATACTTGGCATGTAGGCATAGAGATGCATTTCCTCATACTATACGGTATTGTGACATGTATAACTTCTCATACACATTGACATGTAGGCATAGAGATTTACTTTGCTCATGATATCTGATAATGGAGCATCTTATATGTTGTTGAAAGTTTTTAGGAAAAATCACACTTTTTCTGACACACTCATATTTTGGTAACTTCGGTGAAAGATTTGGATTTTACTGTTAAACCTGAAAAGCATGCCTATTTTTCGTAACTATGAACGAGTTGAGCTTCATATCTTTGAGTATTATTTGTATTGTTTTCATTATATTTTTACGAGTTGTTATTGGTTGTTGGTGTTTGACTCTGACCATTGTTCAACTCTCACTGCTTTCAACCTACGATTAGGTTTATTGAGTACATGGGGTTGGTTGTACTAATACTACACTTCTGCACCTTGCGTGCAGATTTTGGGGCTAATGTTATTGTGTATGGCGAGAGCTGACATAGAAGATGTACATACGTTCCGGTACTAGTCCTTGGGGTGTTGTATAAAATTCAGCTATTTCATTCTTGACTGTTATCATTATCATTATATTATAGCTTATTGTTAATTGGCTTACCTAGCGGGTTGGGTTAAGTGCCATCACGACTAGTTGGATTTTTTTTTGTAACATGTATACAGAAAACCGTTTGCTTCGCCAACTGGAGCATTTCCCATAGATCGCACCATCACTCCGCCATGTCGGAGATTCCAAGTAGATAGTTTCAAACTTCATCGCCGACTTCGCCAATCGATGGATGGACCATCTAATTCCACCATACGCTCCGCCAATCGATGGCTTCAAATTAGTTTTGCAGTGAACAGTATTTCTTGGGCATGCTCATTTATTTCTCCATTTTTATCTTGAATTTTTTGACGTTTTATTTATGCATCTTGCATGAATTTCTACATTCAAAGTCATCTACTCCCATCGCGTGGAGATACTCCTTTCGTGCGGATATTTTACATTTTTAGTCAACTATTCCCATCACGTGGAGATTTTCCCATCGTGCGGATATTTTAAATTCACAATCATCTACTCCCATCGCATGGAGATACTCCCATCGTGTGGAGACTTAAATGTTCCGACAGCTGCGGAACGGTACACGGCCCGGCTAACAATCAAGTAAAATTAAAAGGCCCATCCCCGGCATCCCAAATAATGCTCCAAGGCTTGAAAATTTCAGATTCAAACATCTCATCGCCCCAAGATCCAAAATAACGGCTAGCCGGTAGCCAGGCATCATCATTCCTACGTTATTTATATCATATCTTAATGTATTTGCATTACGATATATGGGTATGTGTGTATCTTCTTTAGCATGTTCAAACACTACGATGTGGAACATCTTCTAAGCAGCAAACCAAGTTAGACCGCTATGAGGAACAACAAATTCATAAGCGAGCCAAGGATCCAAACTCTGATGCCGTCCGATAAGTAGAACTCCAAAATCGTCAAGTCTTTCAAGTCTCGTAATCAAGCTATAATCCATGGGTCACTGTGGGTTCCTAGATCTTCTCTTCTTGTAGTGTCGTCATAACACGATACTGGGGCAACTCCCGCAAGCACCACCCTGTCTAGATCATCATTCCAGAACTACATGAGGCCTTATCCTCGTTAAGCCTGAGGTATGTAGGCGATTTAAAGCCAGAATCGGCCCCTAGTCTCACAACTATCTTTCACAAATCCATATACCATTCCTGCAATACGTCTAGAATCGGGACAAAATTGGTCTTTAAGTCAATTTCTTTGCCCACAAACTCTTTAATCACCTCCTATAAAAAAAGGGGGGGCAGCTGTTGATGATCAATTTTGACCCTCCCTTTAAAAATTAAATTACTTATAATTATTAATTTACAATAAATGTGGTAAAATATTTTCTAATCAATAATACCTATTTTTATGTAATTTGAAATAGTAATTAACAATGTTGAATTAATAATTTAGTACTAAATATTTATAATTATATTACTCCTACTATTTTGGAATTATTAAAATGACATTTGTATTTGAATAAATAAGTTTTAAAATTAAGTTAATAAATTAACCATTGATTTTTAATTATATCATTTTGTTACTTTAATTAATCCAAAATTAGTCCCATAATTTAATAAATAAAGTGTTTTAATAGATGAATAATTAGTTACAGTAATTTATAATATATTTGGTGATTATATTCTATCAGCTCAATACATACACAACCCCTCCAACTTACCTCAATTTCTCATTTGAACACTTCAACTAGAGGTGTGGCCAATTAGACACTTAAAATATGTTAAAATGTGTCTATTGAAAGCTGACATAGCATAGTGTTTGTTTCTCACCCACCATTGAGCGCGTGAATGGATGAAAACTTCATATTTCCACCCAAATCAACCTCTCACCCCCATCCTCCTACAACCGCCGACCATCACCAAAATATTAATCTCGTCGTCAACTTCGCCGCACCACCGTCAAAGGGCAAAGTGTGGATACAAATTATTTTCACTCTTTACCATCGTACTCTACACTCAACAGTATCATCTCATCCCACCACCATATTTCTTCAAGTTCTTGCCCACCAAAAAGTAACATTCCTTTAAATTGAGAAAACAAGAAAAAGGAAAGATAGAAAGGTGTTCCAAATTCTGATGACATTAATGGAAGTAATAAAATTAACCACCTCAATTCAATAACACCCCACAAAAAAAAAATAGTACTAGTATTCTTTTCCGACTAGATTTTTCTCATCAATTAATGTTAATTGCTAAATGTTAACCAATTTCATTATTCTTGGGTCTGATGAATTATAACAGGTTATTTAATGGAGGAGAGAGACTATGGAGCATAGAATTAAAAAAATTGTCACAATATTTCTCGACCGCTGTAACGGCCCGATCGGTCGTTTTAAGAATTAATGTCCCGATCCCCTATTAACTGCTTTCCCCGTATTTATTTCTGCTATTTTGAGTTGCTGGGAGGTTTCATTTGGAGTTTCGGAGAGTTTTGGGACACTTAGTCCCTAAATGAGAGTTTAAGCTTTTAAATTTGGACCGTAGTCGGAGTAGTGTGAAGACGACCTCGGAATAGAATTCTGTTGGTTTCGTTAGCTCCGTTGGGTGATTTCGGGCTTAGGGGCGTGTTCGGATTGTATTTTGGAGGTCCATAGCTTAATTAGGCTTGAAATGCCGAAAGTCGAATTTTTGAAGTTTCCGGTTCGATGGTGAGATTTTGATAACGGGTTCAGAATGGAATTCTGGAAGTTTGAGTAGGTCTGTTGTGTCATTTAGGACGTGTGTGCAAAATTTCAGGTAATTCGGACGAGGTTTGATAGGATTTTTGACCGAAAGCGGAAATTGGAAGTTTTGGAAATCCTTAGGCTTGTATTGGAGAGTGATTTGTGGTTTTAGCATTGTTCGATGTGATTCGAGGGTTGGAATAAGTTCGTATGATATTTTAGGATTGGTTGGCATGTTTGGTTGAGGTCCCGGGGGCCTCGGGTGAGTTTCGGGTGCTAAAAGGAAGTTGAATTGGACTTAGGAGAAATTTGAAGGTTGCTGAAGTTTTGTCATAACCGCACCTGCGGTTGGGGGACCCGCAAGTGCGTGATCGCAGAAGCAATTGAGGAGCCACAGATCCGACTATGCGCTTGGAAACCAGATTCTGGAGGTGCGATAGCTTGAGCGCACCTGCGAGACCGCAGGTGCGGTAGAAGAAGCGCAAGTGCGGCTTAGGTGTTTCAAGTGAAATTTTGTAAGTGTGCACCTGGGACCGCATGTGCGGGTCCGCAGGTGCGAGGAAATGGCCGCAGGTGCGGAAATCCTGGGCCAGAACCTATATAAAGGTTTAGTCGCGATTTTGCCCATTTTCATCCCGATTTTTGTGCTTTTGGGAGGTTTTTGAGAGAGGATTCGAGGGAGCTTCAAGGAGGTAAGGTTTTTGGAACCCAAACTCGTTATTATTGTATTTTCTACTGATTTGGGCAAGAAATATATGGGAAATAAGGGTTAAATTTGGGGGTTTAGGGTTTGAAATTGGAGACTTGGAATTGGGGATTTGAGGGGTTGTTTGTGGTCCGAATTTTGTGTATTTGGTATGTATGAACTCGTGAGAGTGTGAGGATTCTGAATTTGTAAATTTTACCTGATTCCGAGATGCGGGTCCGGGGGAATTTTTGGGCGATTTTCCTAATTTCGCTTATTAGCTTCGAATTAATTAGTTGAATTAGTTACTTGAAGTTATATTTACATTACGCAATTACTTTGAATATATTTGGGCCATTTGGAGTTGGGTACTCGTGGCAAGAACGTGGTATCGAGTTGATTGAGCTGGTTCGAGGTAAGTGGTTTGCCTAACCTTATATGGGGGAACTCCCCTTAGGATTTGGTATTGTTGATATATGAAATGCCTTGTACGTGAGGTGACGAGTGCGTACATGTGCCGATTTGTTGAAAATCCGGTTTTCATTAAGTAACTGTAATTGTGTATTTCTTCCCTGTATACACTACGTGAAATTTAAGCCTACTATTAGCTTAGGAAAGCATGTCTAAATGGCTCAATTGTTTTACTTGCTCAAACTGCTTTATCTGAATTCTGTGCAGCATGCTAGGTTAGAATTACTTGTTTACCTTAGTATGGAATTGTATTGAATTAAATATCCTTCGTGTTGTTGCTGTGTGTTTACTTTGGGACTACAGGCGGTTTCCCAGTAGATCCCCCTTGCCTGTTTATTTGGGACTACGGATTGATATTTCGGTAGATCCCCCTACACAGTTATATGGAACTATGGGACTGCACCCGGTAGATTCCCCCAGTACTGTGTATTTACATTTGGGGACTACGGATCAGGATTCCGGTAGATTCTCGGCGCACTATGAGTTGGACTACGGGACGACACCCGGGAGATCCACTGAACATTTACATTTGGGGGATATAGGACGGTATCCTGGTAGATCCCCGTTCTGCTGGACATTTATATTTGGGGGCTACAAGACGGTATCCTGGTAGATCCCCGGTTTGCTGGATATTTACATTTGGGGGCTACAGGATGGGATCTTGGTAGATCCCCGTTTGCTATCTCTATGTTGAGCTGTATTTTTCTATGATTTTTCTCTCTGTTGTAGTTGTTGTTATTCCTATTATTATACTGTGTTACTTCATACTGTTACGTCTCCTTATATATAAATGTATATGACCGGTAGGGCCCTAAACTTCCTCGTCACTACTCGACCGAGGTTAGGCTTGGCACTTACTAGTTACCGCTGTGGTGTACTCATGCCCTTTCTTGCACATGTTTTTCGTGTGCAGATCCAGGTTCTTCGACTCAGCCCTACTATCCTTGAGGCGAGGCGATTCTTTAGAGACTTCGAGGTATATCTGCCGTGTCCACAGACCGAGGAGTCCCTCTCCATTCTCTCTTGTAGTTATAGCCCTTCTGTATTTCTTTGATTTAGACATTTCGGAGTTAGAACACTATGTAGTATGCATAGCTTGTGATTCGTGAGTTTCCGAGTTTTGGGAGTTGTTTAGTTTTTGAGATCTCGTATTGGTTTATGCCGAGCAGCATCTTAAACGCTTCTATATTGCTTATCTTCAATTTTTTACTAGTTTTTTCGCATTTTGTTTCTTTTCCGCAAGCTGTTAGGCTTACCTAGTCGTAGAGACTAGGTGCCGTCACGACATGTTCATAGAGGGCGAACTTGGGTCGTGACAAGTTGGTATAGAGCTCTAGGTTCATAGGAGTCATGAATCACAAGCCGGTTTATTAGAGTCTCGCGGATCGGTACAGAGACGTCTATACTTATCTACGAGAGGCTATGTAACCGTTAGGAAAATTCCACTTTATTTGATCTCCTTGTCGTGTGAAATTTTTGACATCACAATACTAAACCTCTATTTTCCATTCTCTCACAGATGTTGAGGACACGTGCTACTGGAGGTGACCAGACACCCACGCCCCCTACGATAGCCGTCAGAGGTTAGGGCCAGGGTAGAGGCCAAGGACGCACACGCGGTGCAGCAGAGCACCCTCGCGAGCTGCTACAGAGGAGCCACCAATAGTTCCATCTAGAGCCGAGGCGCCTGATACGCCTACTGCTACTACTACTCCAGCACTTCAGGAGACCTTAACACAGTTCTTGAGCATGTTTGGTACATTGGTTCAGGCGGGATTGATTCAGATTGTACCAACTACTTCACAGATCAGAGGAGGGACCTAGACTCCCACCGTCCCCACTCCAGAGCATCGAGTTCACATTGGTCAGTTTCCAGGTGTCATGGCGACACAGCCTATGGTCCCAGTTTAGCAGGTGGTGAGGATCTCTCGCCGAGTAGAAGACAGGTGGGTCCAGGAGAGAGAGGATGGACGAGGTCAGGAGAGAGATTATAGGTAGGCAAGGAGACCTCATTGATCGGAGAGATCCACTGGCCCTTATTTTGGAGGAAGAGTACGGCATGGTAGAGGTTTTATGGGTCAGCCAGCTCAGTTTGCGTTTCAGGCTTCGCACAGTGTTTCAGGTGTTCAGGGGTCTCAGAGTACCCGTACCGCACAGTTCCCACTGCCACGTCAACTGCGAGGTTGTTTTGAGTGTGGTGACATACTCCATAAGGTGAGGTATTGCCCTAGACTAGGGAGGGGTGCGCCTCCACAGACTTCTCAGACACAGCGCGCTCTACAGAGTTCCCAGGCTATGATTTCAGCACCAGTTGCTACCCCACCTGCCCCGCCAGCTAGAGGTGCAGGTCGGGGAGGTGGAGGTCTCCTTAGAGAGGGAGACAAGGCCAGATACTAAGCCCTTCCTGCCCGCACTGAGGATCTTGCCTCCGATTCTGTCATTACAAGTATTATCCTGGTCTGTCATAGAGATGGAGGTCGCCTTAGAGGGGGAGACCAAGCCAGATACTATGCCCTTCCTGCCCGCACTGAGGTTGTCTCCTCCGATTCTATCATCACAAGTATTATCCTAGTCTGTCATAGAGATGCATCGATTTTATTCGATCCAGACTCTACTTATTCTTATGTGTCCTCTTATTTTGCCCCGTATTTGAGCGTATCTCGGTATTCTTTGAGTTATCCTATTTATGTTTCTACTCCTGTTGGAGATTCTCTTGTTGTGGACCGCGTTTATCGGTCGTGTTTGATTGCTCTTAGTGGTTTTGAGACCAGAGCTGATTTGTTATTGCTCAGCATGGTAGACTTTGATGTTATCTTGGGCATGGACTGCTTGTCGCACCATTATGCTATTCTTGACTGTCGCGCGAAAATCGTGACGCTGGCTATGCCAGATGTACCGCGAGTAGAGTGGAGGGGTACCTTAGATCATACTTCTAGTAGATTTATTTCATTCCTTAAGGCTCAGCGTATGGTTGAGAAGGGGTTTGACACGTATCTAGCTTATGTGAGAGATGTCGGTATTGATAACCCTACATTTGATTCTGTCCCAGTAGTACGAGATTTCTCTTATATGTTTCCAGCTGATCTTTCGGGCATGTCGCCCGATAGAGATATTAATTTTGGAATTGATATGTTGTCGGGCACTCAACCCATATCTATTCCTCTGTACCGTATAGCTCCTCCTGAATTGAAGAAGTTGAAGGAGCAGTTATAGGAATTGCTTGATAAGGGTTTCATTCAGCCCAGTGTATCACCTTGGGGTGCTCCTGCCTTGTTTGTGAAGAAAAAGGATGGTTCTATGCGTATATGCATTGATTATTGCCAGTTGAACAAGGTTACAGTGAAGAACCGTTATCTATTGCCTCGTATTGATGACCTATTTGATCAGTTACAGGGTGCTCATGTGTTTTCTATGATTGACTTGCGTTCAGGCTATCATCAGTTGAAGATTCGGGAGCCAGATGTCCCAAAGACTGCCTTCAGGACTCGGTATGGCCATTACGAGTTCCTTGTTATGTCATTTGGGCTGACCAATGCCCCAGTAGCCTTCATGCATTTGATGCACAGTGTATTCCGGCCATATCTTGACTCTTTCATCATTGTCCTTATTGATGACATTTTGGTATACTCCCGGAGTCGGGAATATCATGAGCAGCACTTGAGGACAGTGCTTCAGATTTTGAGAGAGAAGAAGCTATATGCTAAGTTCTCGAAATGTGAGTTTTGGTTGGATTCCATGGCATTCTTGGGTCACATGGTGTCTAGTGAGGGGATAAAGGTGGATCCCAAGAAAATGGAAGCAGTGCAGAGTTGGCCAGACCATCCTCAGCTACAAAGATCCGTAATTTTCTTGGCTTGGAGGGTACTACCATCGATTTGTTGAGGGATTTTCATCCATTGCAGCACATATGACCAGGCTGACCCAGCAGGGTGCTCCGTTCCAGTGGACGGAAGAGTGTGAGGAGAGCTTCAAAAAGCCCAAGACAGCTTTGACTACAGCTCCAGTTTTGATATTGCCTACTGATTCGGGGTCTTATACTGTCTACTGTGATGCCTCGAGGATTGGCCTTGGAGCGGTATTGATGCAGGACGATATTGTGATTGCCTACGCGTCCAAACAGTTGAAGGTACATGAGAAGAATTATCCTGTCCATGATCTCGAGTTAGCTGCTATTGTTCACGCCTTAAAGATCTGGCATCATTATTTGTACGGTGTGTGTTGTAAGATTTATACTGATCACCGGAGTTTGCAGCATCTGTTCAAGCAGAAGGATCTTAATTTGCGCCAGAGAAGGTGGTTAGAGCTGCTGAAGGACTATGATATCACTATCTGGTATCACCCGAGCAAGGCCAATGTGGTGGCCGATGCTTCAAGTTGCCAGGCGGAGAGTTTGGGGAGTTTAGCTTATCTACCAACAGCAGAGAGGCCCATGGCGATGGATGTTCAAGCCTTAGCCAGCCAGTTTGTGAGCCTAGTCGGGTCCTTGCTTGTGTGGTTTCTTGGCCTTCCTTGTTTGATCATATCCGGGAGCTTCAGTTTTATGACCCTCATTTGCGTGTCCTCAAGGACAAGGTCCTGCATGGTGATACCAGAGATGTGACCATTGGTGATGACAAGGTATTGAAGATGTAGGGTCGGGTTTGTGTACCCAAAGTTGATGGGCTTCGGGACTTGATTCTAGAGAAGGCCCATAGTTCGCCGTATTTCATCCATCCGGGAGCCGCGAAGAACTATCAAGATTTGAGACAGCACTATTGGGGAGGCGGATGAAGAAAGATATAGTTGGGTTTGTAGCTCGGTTCCTCAATTGTCAACAGGTAAAGTGTGAACACCAGAGGCCGAGTGGGTTGCTTCAGTAGATAGAGATTCCGGAGTGGAAGTGGGAGCGGATCACCATAGACTACGTAGTTGGGCTCCCACGGACTTTGAGAAAGTTCGACATTTGAGTGATTGTGGATCGGCTAACCAAGTCCGCGCACCTCATTCTTATGTGTACCACCTATTCTTCGGAGCAGTTGGCGGAGATTTATATCCGAAAGATTGTCCGTCTGCATGGTATTCTATTTTCCAACATTTCAGATAGAGGTACTCAGTTCACATCACGGTTCTGGAGGGCCGTATAGCATGAGTTGGGCACTCGGGTGGAGTTGAGCACTGCATTTCACCCCAAGACGAACAGACAGTCCGAGCGCACTATCAGATTCTTGAGGATATGATCTGTGCGTGTGTGATGGAGTTTGGAGGTTCTTCGGATCAGTTCTTGCCACTGGCTGAGTTTGCTTACAACAACAGCTATCAGTCCAGCGTTCAGATGGTACCGTATGAGGCCTTGTATGGTAGGCGGTGTAGGTCCCCGGTGAGTTGGTTCGAGCCGGGCGAGGCTAGATTATTGGGCACAGACTTGGTACAGGATGCTTTGGAGAATGTTAAGGTGATTCAGGATAGACTCCGTAAAGCCCAGTCCAGACAGAAGAGTTATGCAGACTGGAAGGTTCGTGATGTTTTCTACATGATTGGAGAGCGGGTCTTGCTTCGGGTTTCACCTATTAAGGGCATTATGAGATTTGGGGAGAAAGGAAAATTGAGTCCGAGGTTTATTGGTCCTTTTGAGATATTGCGGCGTGTTGGAGAGGTTGCTTATGAGCTTGCCTTACCTCCCAGCTTGGTAGGAGTTCATCCGGTATTTCATGTTTCGATGCTCCGGAGGTATCACGGTGATTCATCGCACGTGTTGGATTTCAGTTCAGTCCAGTTGGACAAGGATCTATCTTACAGTAGGAGCTAGTGGCGATATTGGACAGGCAGGTTCGGAAGCTGAGGTTAAAGAACATTGCATCAGTAAAGGTTCAGTGGCGGGGTTAGCCGGTCGAGGAGGCGACTTGGGAGACCGAGCAGGATATGCGCAGCCGTTACCCTCATCTTTTCACTACTTCAGGTATCTCGATGCTCGTTCGAGGACGAACGAATGTTTTAAGAGGGAGGATGTAATGACCCGGCCGGTCATTTTAAGAATTAAAGCCCTGATCCCCTATTAATTGCTTTCCCCATGTTCATTTCTGCTATTTTGAGTTGCCGGGAGGTTTCGTTTAGAGTTTCGGAGAGTTATGGGGAACTTAGTCCCTAAATGAGAGTTTAAGCTTTTAAATTTGGATCGTAGTCGGAGCAGTGTGAAGACGACCTCGAAATGGAATTCCGTTGGTTTTGTAGCTCCGTTGGGTGATTTCGGGCTTAGGGGCGTGTTCGGATTGTGTTTTGGAGGTCCGTATCTTAATTAGGCTTGAAATGCCGAAAGTTGAATTTTTGAAGTTTCCGAATTGATGGTGAGATTTTGATATCGGGGTCGGAATGAAATTCCTAAAGTTGGAGTAGGTCTGTTGTGTCATTTGGGACGTGTGTGCAAAATTTCAGGTAATTCGGACAAGGTTTGATAGGCTTTTTGATCGAGGAGTCCTCTCCATTCTCTCTTGTAGTTATAGCCCTTCTGTATTTCTTTGATTTAGACATTTCGGAGCTAGAACACTATGTAGTATCCATAGCTTGTGATTCGTGAGTTTCCGGGATTTGGGAGTTGTTTAGTTTTTGAGATCATGTATTGGTTTATGCCGAGCGGCATCTTAATTGCTTCTATATTGCTTATCTTCAGTTTTTTATTAGTTTTTCCGCATATTGTTTCTTTTCCGCAGCCTGTTAGGCTTACCTAGTCGTAAAGACTAGGTGCCGTCACGACATGTTCACGGAGGGCGAACTTGGATCGTGACAACCGTCGTGGCTCCGGTTAGGTCTTTGTTCTTTGCTGGTCTCCAGATTTTTACAGTGATTTATAATCTTTAAAATCGAGAGAGAGAGAGAGAGAGAGAGAGAGAGAGAGAGATGGGGTGGAATGGAGCTTGGTTTTATAGGTCATCTCTTTTCCCAAAATGTCTAGTTCTCACTGGTTAACTTTTCACATCTAACCGTGAACTTCACGCATTTGAACAGTTTGGCTGATTATGAAAACTGTGTTCAATAAACCATTTTTCAAGTACTTTAGGTGTTCAAGAACACCTGTAGTTAAGGTGTTTAAATGAAAAACTTGGACAAGTTTAAGGGGATGTGTATGTATTTAGCCTATTCTATCACATTTAATTGGAGTTAATTAAGTTAATCTTTAAAGGGGTTAAAAGCTCAAAAGGCTATAATTGCAACTAATAAACTAAACTCAATGTGGCTATGAATTAAATTTCATTTCAGCTGATTTAGCTCAAAATACAAGCCCAATATAGACTGACCCGGTCCGGAACCAATCCTCTCTATCCAAGCTGCGGATCCATGCCTTCCTCTCTAAGCCACTCAAAAGGCGACACGTCACACCTCCCAAACACTCGCAAAAAGAAACACAAAAGATCTGGACCGTTGATTCAATCCATCAACGGTCCACGATTAACCTATTTTTCTTTTACCATCATAATTATTCCGGATCTAATCTCATCCATTGGATCATAAAAATCCAACATCCAACGTCCATCATTTTTCCATAATAAATCATTTTACCAGCTTCTGTTATCCAAAAAGTCGGAGCTGTTGATTGAAATATCCAACTGCTCAGTTTCAATCTTTCACTTTAAATCCAAAATAATCCCTAACCCTATTCATTCTATCACCACCCGGCCGCCCTAATATCCTTTTCCTCTCTCTTTTGTCCCAAACTATCAGCCCAATCAATCTCAAAACCTTACACAAATTTGTGCAAGGTCACTCGAATCAAGCCCTTTAACATCCATCATGTCCCTGCTAACGGCAAATCTCGCGGGTTTCCATTCCATTTCCATTGATTCAATTCGAATTTCAAATCCGAAACCCTAGACCTAAACTATGCAACTTGAAAATCCATCTATCCTTCCTCTGTTCCATCGGATCGGAGCATGCATGGCTATTATCTTCAGCTTCATCATCATTATTCGTTGTTCGGAGGTCAAACACAGTGACCGCTGAATATTAGGGTTTGACCGCTAGTTCAAAGGCTTCAATGGCCAACCTCCTCGTGCTCAAGTAAATGCTACACTACTTTTCGCTCTGTAGTTCTCTGATTTTACCTCTATTGCTATCATCATCCGTCTATCATCACTCTCAACTATCTTTTCGAACTCAATCGAAACCCTAAGTGGCTTAAATGCCACTATAAATAGGGCATTTGATGTCTCCACCTTACAGACACCAATACATACTTAACATCACCGGCGAATACATTGAAAGAATTAAAAAGTTTAGGTTTTCTGCTAAGTATTAATTTCCAGTAGTTTCTCCCTGATTTCTCTTTTCTTCTTTTCACTCCTGCTCGAGTTTGATATCTGTGAGCAGATCATTTTTGGTTTGGACTCCTAAATGGCTAACAATCGACTTTTACTTGGTTTGTACTCTACAGAAGGTCAGTGTATACTGACCCTGTCTCGATCTTTTTAATTGTGCAATTTTGTGATGTTTTTCCTATTAATCACCTTTCGCTTAAGATATATATCAGTTGTACATGACTATACTTGTTATATTTTTTTTGGTGTATGCCATTTTCACTGTTCAGTTGATAACTTCCTGATAAATTCTGCTTCTATTTTATCTATGTTTCATCTCCCATAACTCAGCTAAACAAAGTGTTTTCATGATGTTGATACTCTTCTTAACCAATCATGTTGAACCTTTTATGACTAGTTGAACTAAGCCTTAAGTTAATGCTATGTGTGCTCTATTTTTGTTAGTTAAATGATAGCTATACTATCATGTTTAGCTAAAATAATTAAGATATGCTCTTAAACTTCTCCTAATGTCGTGTTAAGATTTTACATCTGCTACATTGTGCTATATTGTAGTTGTGATATTATACCACATTGTTTTGGTTCGATAAAAACGATTGTCACCACAGTTCAATGTCTTACATTTGACCTTTTACTTTGATGATCTTACTTGAATAGTTTGTTGTTGTATACAGCAGAATCGGGAGGGTCCGATTTCTCGTCATTAAGGCGTCTTGGAAGATTACCTCGAAGCCTCGAGGCTGCAGAGATACGTCCGAGTTTCCTTTCTCGGAACCCATCGACACCCGATCTGAAGAGAATATTGGTCGAGGCTAAAGTGAAAATGGGAGTTCCCAAGATGCGGCTGAGTCTGACAGGGCTTATCCGGCCTACCCTGAACTCATATCAGGGTATCACATCTAGTTGTCCCATCTCCGTATCTTTACAATTAATGTATGTCTTACCATGTAAGTTTTCCCCTTTCTATATAAAGGGAATTTTTATTACTTTACGGAGAACGGACGTTGCTACAACTATACTACATGAAATATATGATAAATCTCTCTCTCTTTTCTCTCTAATACACTCTCTCGATATTGTGGCTGTAGTTTATTATCTTCATACTTGTTCTTCATTTATTGCTTATCATTGGCCATAAAGAGCCTCCTTTAATATAATTGCATCTGTTAGCCCTTCCCCGATTGCCCTTGATAGCTTGAGCCCGAGCTCGGGAATCGACCCCAAGGCCCTAAACCGTCTAGCTCGAGGCCCTGAACGGCTATCTTTTGGTTCGGTTACGACTCCATTTTAGCTCGCATATCATCCTTAAACTTCACACACATAGCATCGACCGCTTTACAACTAGCATAAAAATAGATCACGTATTTTTAGAGTCCCATCAACAAAATTAATTGTATTACCATTTTCACGGTAAATAGTTTGGCGCCCATCGTGGGGCTAAAAATAATAGTGATTATTTTCTTGCTAGTTTCATTACAAAATGCAAGTTATCTTTCACACTTTTTCTTGTACAAGATCTTTGAGTTCAGGTCAAAATGTCTGGCTCAGTGAACAGAGTAGAAAATGACGACCTCAAAAATCACGGGGGAGAACGGTGTGGCCGTTCCGATCGTTGGCGTGCCACCATGGAACCCCGAAAATGCACTTGGGCCAACTCCGGCGGACGAAGGCTCGCGCGACGCACAGTAGATCGAGAAAACCTCACACACCGACAGGAGCATACAACAAGGCGACCAACAGGAAACCCAAAAAACCCCAGCTCGGGAAGAACAAGAAATTAGCCTTCAAGTTATTTTTGAAATGTTGCAGGCACAACAGCTGGCTATCGGTTAGCTATAGAGCCACCCAAAAACTCCCAGCAACATAGCACCGGGAACAACTCCCCCGGCCGAACAAGCACCGGAGAGATAGCAATAATAGTTCGGTAGCCGACCCTGCTATTGTGAAAATGCTCGAGGATCTTACCAGAAGGATCGATTTGGGCGAGAAAATATAGCAGCCAACAACAAGAAGGTCGAAACTTACAATTCCAGGGTCGATCAAATCCCGTGCGTGCCCCCGATCCTGAAAGGCGTAGACTCGAGGAAGTTCGTGTAGCGGCCGTTCCTAGAGGAGGCGGCTCCGAAGCCCATTCCAAAGAAGTTCAGAATGCCGGAACTCCCGAAATACAACGGGACCTCAGACCCCAACGAGCACGTTAGTGCCTACACGTGCGCAGTGAAGGGCAACGATATAAGAGACGACGAGATCGAGTCCGTCTTGCTGAAGAAGTTCGGGGAAATGCTCTCGAAGGGGGCCATGATGTGGTACCATAATCTAGCTCCCAACTCCATAGATTCATTTGCCATTCTGGCAGACTCCTTCATAAAGGCACACGCAGGTGCCATCAAAGTAGCAACGAGGAAGTATGACGTATTCAAGATCAGGCAAAGGGAAAACGAAATACGGCAAGAGTTCGTATCTCGCTTTCAAACGGAACGAATGGAATTACCCCCGGTCTCCGACGACTGGGCGGTAAAGGCCTTCACTCAAGGCTTGAACGAGCGAAGTTCAGTGGCCTCAAGACAGCTGAAAGAAAATCTAATCGAGTATCCTACCGTAACTTGGTCGGACGTCCACAACCGATATCAGTCAAAGATCAGGGTCGAGGATGATCAATTAGGAGCCCCTTCGGGCTCAGTATACCCGAGCAGGCTCTGAGCGAAGGAAGTAAGGCCAAATAGAGAAAGGTATCAGTCGTACACCGAAGATAGGAGAAATTCCCGCAACCCGTCTCACAACGACCGACTAGTCAACCGAGGGCAGAATCTTCGGGGACCCATTAACAGAGCCGGACTCGACGGAAACACGGGGCCAATAGGGGCACCACGCCTATCAGAATACAACTTCAACATCGATGTTTCATACATCGTGTTCGCCATCGACAAAATCAAGGATACCAGATGGCCCAGGCCTGTACAATCGGATCTGTCCCGAAGGAATCATAAATTGGTATGCGAATTTCACAACATGCATGGCCATAGAACCGACGACTGTCACCAGCTACAAGAGGAAGTAGCCAGGTTACTCAGTAAGCGTCACCTCAGAGAATTCTTGAGTGGCCAAGCCAAAAATCAGTTCCGAGAAAGAGAGGCGGCCAAGAAGAACGAAGCAAACGAGCCGCGACATGTTATCCACATGATATTAGGGGGGATCGATGCTCCCCAAAAACCCGTGATGAGAAGGACAAAAATATCCATCACCAGAGAAAAGCGAACTCGGGGATACGTACCCGAAGATGCCCTCACATTCAGCGAAGAGGACTCCGAGACCTTGTCCCAACCTCATAACGATGCACTGGTAATCTCTTTCCTCGTAAATACGTTTCAAATAAAACGTGTACTCGTGGATCTAGGTAGCTCGGCCAACATTATCAGGTTGAAGGTAATAGAGCAGCTCGGACTGCTAGACCAAATCGTGCCCGCCACTCGAGTCCTCAACGGATTCAACATGGCAAGCGAAACAACAAAAGGAGAGATCACTCTCCCGGTTAGCGTGGCCGGCATGACCCAAAATGTCAAATTCCACGTCATCGAAGGAGACATGAGGTACAACGCCTTGTTCGGATGACCGTGGATACACTGTATGAGAGCAGAACCGTCCACCCTCCACCAGATGATAAAATTCCCAACAAAAGACGGGATTAAAATCGTCAACGGGGAGCAGCACACGGCAGGGGAAATGTTCGCGGTGCACGACGTGGCACCGGCGCCAATATCTCCACTCTCGAGAGAGGCTAAGGATAATCAAACTACATCTTTGGATAAGCCCGATTGAACACAGCGGAGGACCGTACTGAGTCCTCATCACAAAAAACAGGGGCATACCGAACCGCAGTACGTCGCCGAACACATTCCATGATAAGGTATAACCATCTCCCTTTTTATTTTATATTTTATACTAATCCTTTATACAGGCACTCGATCAAAGCAGTCGAAAGCCCACACCCAGCCCGAAGACCCTAAGGTTTTAAAAGCATCCATTGCACTCTTTTCCTTCGATCGAGCTTTTGTCCCGAACAGGGTTTTGCCGGCGAGGTTTTTAACGAGGCAACATCTATATGCTGCCTAAGGGGAATCCAATAAGTCTTCAAGGCTTCTTTTGCCATCGATCACGAGCATCGAAGGACATCCTTTCGGAAGATCATCCGCTCGGAAGAGCCAAGAAATGCCAAACAGGGTCCTAATGGGAAATGATGTACCAGACCAAACGGTCGAATGAACCGTGTCCGCATAGCCGAGCCCCCGATGGCGGAAGCACATGTACTAGTGCCAAATAATCGAAGAATGCCTTTTGCCAACATGACTCATGCTCCAAAGAAAACCCAGCGTCTTTACCAAAACAATTCCTCCATCAAAAAACGTCTCGAATACTCGGAGACTGGCGTCGATAATTCGATACCCGCATGACCTCAGGGTCGAAACTCCAAACTAGTAAGCCCTCAACGAGGCAGCACGGAAATCGTAAAATATCTCCAAAAAGAAAGCGTCCCGAATACTCGGAGACTAGCGCCAAAGAAATCAGAATACGCGTGACCGCAGGGTCGGAATCTCCAAAGTCGTAAGCCCTCAATGAGGTAATCCCGAGCTCACGAGTAACGGCTCTCGATCCAAAACAGACTCGATGACTCGGAGACTGTCGCCAATCGCCATTCAGCAAAAAACCCGAGGCCGTAAGACCCCGAGCGGGCAGACTCGATTTTGCAAAGCTTACACAAAGCAACAACACAAACTGTAAGACCTCAAGCAAGGCATGAATC
The DNA here is from genome assembly GCF_001879085.1 of Nicotiana attenuata. NCBI lineage: Eukaryota > Viridiplantae > Streptophyta > Magnoliopsida > Solanales > Solanaceae > Nicotiana > Nicotiana attenuata. The sequence goes on from NC_031994.1 coordinate 52,489,122, forward strand.
ATACTTGTACCAAGTATTAGCAAAAACTGTAAGACCTCAAAAGGCATGAAAGTTTTGTAAGACCTTATTACAGGCATTAAATCGATCTCGACGTTCAGGCTATATATCGAATTTGTAAGACCCCTAAAAAGGCATACCCTCAATATAGACGCCTAAACTACTATACTCGGGACCAAAAAACGGCTCCAGCCAAACATAAATGACCACGGTCATACGGCTGTACCAGCCAAACTAACACGACTCGGGGACGCCCGACCGTCGCTACAAAATCATAGGCCATTACTTCGAATCTACTTCGAAAAGAACTGGTTCAACAAGCTACCCTCGGCAGGCAGAAGAGCTTCGACCATGTCCGCTCCAAAATATAAGGCTTAGAGCTACTCAGCCTACGAGCCAAACCGTACTAGGTGCTCAAACATCACCGCACACGACTGGAAATCGAGGTTCTCCCGAACTAACGACAGGTCAGCCAAAATCATTACAAAAGTCCTTAATGAGAGGAAAATAAAGCCTGCATATGCCTATGGGCAGAGCATAAGAGCCATTGTCGCCAGCCTAAACGAGCCTCAGGCCACACACACGCCTAAGGGCAGAGCTTAAGATCCATTGTCGCCAGCTTACATAAAAGATCGCTTCGATCGAAGGCGTAAGAGCCATTGTCGCCCGCCCAATACAAACATAAAAGCTTGAGGGTTATATGAGCTCGAGTCGAAACCCGACTCGGAGACTGTACCCAATACGGTTGAGCAAAAGCATAAGTGCTCAAATGCCTGCTTACACTAAAGGTTGCATCGACCGAGCGCATAAGAGCCCCAGGGCCATATCATGAATCTGAGGATTCTCACTAACTCTGAAACCAGTCCACCTCGCCAAAAGCAAAACAGAAAGGGGTACAGAAGCACTAAAGCAGCAAAGGGTTTTTCTTTCATATACATACGCGGAAATATACATTCTCTATCTACAAACATATTCTAAAAAAGTGCTACATACGAGATGGTAAGGTCTGCGCCCCACCTCCGAGAGCTACGGCCTATCGGCCTCATCTTCACTCTCTTTGGCATCGGACAAGATTAACCGAGCATCGCGCTCGTCCGCCCTCGCTCGCGCCAACTCTTCCGAGAGAACAAAGCCCCTGGCACCGATTTCCTCGAGAACCTTTCTCCAAGACTTACAACGAGCATATTCTTCAATCTTCTCTCCACGATCGAGGACCCTCTTCAACTCGGCTTGGGCATCGGTAGCATCCTTCAGATTAATCGCCACCTCCTGATCAGCCTTAGCACGATTCAGTGCCACTTCGGTCCGAGCATCAACAATCTCAGCCCTAGCCTTCGAAAGTTCGGATTCAAGCTTAGTGATCACATCCACTTGAACTGAAGCGTTGTCACGAGCTAAACGGAGTTGGACCCTGAGGACCGGAAGTTTAGCTAAGGCATCTTTCTCCTCTGAAGCTTGGACCTGCACCCGAGCTCTCAACTCGCTACAGTCTTTTATGATTCGGTCGGCCTCACCCCTAAGGCGCTACAGGGCCTCCATCTTTTTCTGTAACTGAGATAGGCGAAGAGTTAACCTTAGAAGTTAAAAAGCGAAACGCATACTCAACCAGGAGGGGAAGTTACCTGCTCCATCAAATAGCTCTCATAATTCGAGCTCCGGTACGCCTCATATCGCCAGTGTGCCAACTCGACTTCCTTCTCCTCGCAAAGGAACCTAAGGGATCTACCCTCATCCAAAGCTTTCCGGAGCCTAGCTCCATGACGGAGCAGCTCGTACCTAAGCCTGTCAAAGGCCTGCAAAATGAAAAACCCGGTAAGGAAGGGAAGATGCGAATTCAGGAGGCCTATGTCGAAGCTCACCGCAAAGTGAAGTCGTAGAACTTCCTCGAAGGCCGAGCACACGTCTGCTGATCTAGTCCCCTCAACCCCGGAAGAATTAACCCCGATCGGAGCACGATCGCCCGGAGGATCCATCTTTCTAAAACCAAAAATCTCAGGTGCGACAGGCTCGGGCGATGTTTCTGTCTCAGAGGCCCGGCCCCGTTTTGCCTTGACATGAGCGCCATCACCTTGCAAGTACGTTTCCAGCTTATTATCGTCGTCCTCTGGCTCAAAAGCCGACAACCCTTCCTCATCTTCGGAGGGGCACGGCCTCGCCTTTAGAGGCTCTCTGATACCTACGACAGCAAGATTAAAGGGGAAAATGTCTCTCCAAATAAACAAGGAACAAGGGAAAAGCAGTATACACACGCACCATGGCGTTTCACTTCCCACCTGCCCCGAGACACAACTCGCCACCTACGCTCATCGCAAGTCGAGTGGGTCGCCAGCTTCCGGACCCAACCAGGCAGATCAGGAACTTTGCCCAGCGCCCATGAAATTGCTGAAGAAAAGAAGGAAACACAATTATGAAACTAGCTTTCACCATGAAAAAATCTGAGAAAGCACGGGACGCTCCACTCACGCGTGTAGTTCCATTCTTCAAGGAATGGCATAAGCTCCATAGGAATAACGTCAGCCGTCCGGACCTGGACGAACCGACTAGTCCACTCCCGATCTCCGTCTTCATCATCGTCAACAACAAAAGGTGTGGACGAATGGCACCGCAAGGTTAGCAGGCCTCGATGGTGAAAGGGTCGATACAGCCTGATGAGATGGCTGAGCGTGAATTCAAGCCCCGCCTTCTCCGCAAAAAACCTCATCATCAACACTATTCGCCAAAATGACGGGTGTACCTGCGCCAAGGTAACCCGATACTTTACACAGAAGTCGAGCGCGACCCTGTGAAGATGTCCCAATGTGAAGGGATATGTATACACGTTTAGGAATCCATCGGCATGGTCAGTGATATCCTCGCCCAGAGGAAGCGCCTGTAACACTGCCTCCTCCCCACATCCGTAGTCTCTCTTCACCAACTCAAGGTGCTCCTCCCTTATCAAAGACATAGTCTGCAAAATAGACTCATGCGGGTCCTGAGCACCGGGAGCAGAACTCTCCCTTTTTTGCCAGGCAAACCCCGAAGTAGCAGTCATAGTTGTGGCAAGACTAGAGGAACTAAAGAGGGAACCTATACAAACACCCTGGTACTAAGGTAACGAAGGGCTCGACGCCAAAATAAAAGGAAATATCTAAAAAAGTGGGATCTCCCAAGAGGCGGAAGCAACCCCATATATACGTGGAAGCAGCTACGGTCCGCCTGCCCGAGATATGCCCCGAGAGGCCAATGACTTCGAATGCGAGTCCCGAGGTAGTACCCGACCTCGAGGACCTCCATTAACATGAAGTTTGGCTTTAAGAAGCTAATGCCATCATCTCCAGTCCCGAGGTGGTACCCGACCTCGAAGACCTCGATCGAAAGAAGTTAGGCTCCGGGAAACCTCCAACACCGTTACAGAGCTCGAGATAGTAGCCGAACTCGAAAGATGCCCCCGAGAAGAGGAACCGGCACTTCGAACTCCGCCCCTAGAGGCTCGACCTCAAGACACCGCCTAAATATGGGTAACCCATCATCTAGGACCTATCTACAACGCCTTAAAAGGTTATCTGCACCAAACTTAAAGCAAGTCTTCAGATGCATAAAAGATAACCCTCACTCGTGCACTTCAAGTCTCGAGGTGCTATCTTATGTGACTTAAGGGTCTCGACGACCCGGGTCTATCGGACCACTTCAAGCTTGGTCCGAGGAACAACAGTGGGCTCAGAAAGGAGCCATTTCTATCAACAAAAAACCGAAAAGAATACCCGCATCCGAGTTAGATATTGACGATCGACGACAGAGGCATACATTCAGGATCCCCGCAAAATTAAAAGGAATATGGCAAGCATCAAAAGCGGAAGTCAAGAAATATCTTTACATTTATACAAATTTGCTTACAACAGCCCTCGAAGGGTCCTTACATATGATTACAAAGGATTAAAAAGGGTCCTTACACGGAAGCAAAAAGGCAAAAAGGGAATACATAGTAAAAGACCGAAAGCCTAGCCTGTTCTAAAAGGTGCGACTTCAGCGGCAGCAACTCTGGGTATTATCCCCCCGGGTACATGACCTCAAAGACAATATCTTCCAAAGCGCCATCCCCTCGAAGTCTTACCTCGACTCCCCAGAGTGGCATCTTCAAAAGGGAAGATGTAGAAGGGGAAAGCGATGGAGAATAGAAAATTGACGAAGGAGAAGCTGGAAGGAGCGAGGAAGTGGCTGGGTGAAAAATCTGGCTGGTGCAAACTCCGCCAGCACCGGTATTACAGAGCCACTTCTTGGGACGTTGCCCCGGAACGAGATGCAACAGTTAGTAAATAAGCGCCACCACACCCCAAGGAATCCAATAGGGGTGTAATGCGTCGAGCCGAGGCACGAGGGTGAGCAACGGAGTATAGTCCGAGCACCCTCATGAGCAGCGTTGTAGAGTCCGAACGTCCATCTAGATCGGAAGAAGTCGGTCGTCCTTGTATCCTTATCTTGGGACAACAACAACAACAACAACGGCAAAACAGTGGAATCTGGCTCAATAAAAGGAGGTTCAGGAGGTAAACGTTGGCACGGCCGATATAAGCTCGGCCGGACGATCGCAAAACTAGAGGCCTCAATCATGGCGAACGATGGTCAAGGATGGGAAGAAGGGAAGATATGGCAAATATAGGAAGATACTTGGATGGAAGATTAATCCCAAGATACTCCCATTTATAGGAAGAGAGGGAGGGGAAGCGTAACCGGCGGCGCCATTATCATCCTTGAAAAACGTAGCGACAGGCGCGTTTAATCGTCCTGGGAAACTGAATCGACGGCGCTACTGTCACTTTGAAGAACGGGAGTCGACAGTGCATTGAATGGCATCGAACAGACAAGTCCATTGGATGTCCCGGTCATTGTGAAGGCTCACGTCACAGGTTGCGTCACCAGTATGACATCGGCACGAAGAACTCGAAGAGTTGGGCATCAAAATTGTTTCCTCTCGCTTCATTCAAGGAAACGCGGAGACTATCTGTATACAGCAGAATCGGGGGGTCCGATTTCCCGTCATTAAGGCATCTTGGAAGATTACCTCGAAGCCTCGAGGCTGCAGAGATGCATCCGAGTTTCCTTCCTCGGAGCCCATCGACACCCGATCTGAAGAGAATATTGGTCGAGGCTAAAGTGAAAATGGGAGTTCCCAAGACGCGGCTAAGTCTGACAGGGCCTAGCCGGCCTACCCTGAACTCAGATCAGGGTGTCACATCTAGTTGTCCCATCTCCGTAACTTTACAATTAATCTATGTCTTACCATGTAAGCTTTCCCCCTTCTATATAAAGGGGATTTTTATTACTTTACGGAGAAGGGACATTGCTCCAACTATACTACATGAAATATATGATAACTCTCTCTCTCTCTCTTTTCTCTCTAATACACTCTCTCGATATTGTGGCTGTAGTTTATTATCTTCATACTTGTTCTTTATTTATTGCTTATCATTGGCCATAAAGAGCCTCCTTTAATATTATTGCATCTGTTAGCCCTTCCCCGACTGCCCCTGATAGCTCGAGCTCAAGCTCGGGAACCGACCCCGAGGCCCTAAACCGTCTAGCTCGAGGCCCTGAACGGCTATCTTTCGGTTCAATTACGACTCCATTTTAGCTCGCATCTCATCCTTAAACTTCACACACATAGCATCAACCGCTCTACAACTAGCATAAAAATAGATAACGTATGTTTAGAGTCCCATCAACAAATTTAATTGTTATTACCATTTTCACGGTAAACAGTTGTTGAAACCATGCATGTTATATGCACTTGAAGGTTCATACAAGTCTATCATTGTAGTTTGACCTCATGTGAATTACCTATCAGCATAGACATCACACAACGTGCTCACTTATTGTGTCCAGATCTGTCATGTCTCTTTTGTTGTTTAATGACTATGAAATCCGTAGTAGTGGCTATCTGCAACCTCACTGTATATTGTTTGAGTGACTCTTATTGACCTCTATACATGTGCTTATGTTCATCATACTTCTGCTAGTCCCGTAATGTCCATGAACCTTTACATGCTCTTAGTTGAGAAAGTTTCATGTTCAAATTACTATGTAATTTGCTAAAAACTTCTCTTGATAGATTGAATCATGTCTTCCTTAATAACTTAGCAACTTGAGTGAATAATACTGAACATAGGATCTAAAATGGGAAGTTTACTGGTGTAACCTCGTTAGTAAGGTCACTCACATGTTTAAGTAAACTCACTAAGACATGTTTGCCCTGTTCTCGCCCACTAAGAATGAACATCCTTACCAATTGTCTCATATATGGTTGATATCCTTGTCTATAAAACTTAATTATGAATCTGGAGCTATTTGGAAACCTGATAGACTACAACTAGATATCATGCTATTAGGTTTGAACTAGACTAAACTGACCTTTCCACTTACATTGATATCTTTGTTGGTTGTTGTTATCTTTGGGAAGCCTGAACAAGGCTGTTAGTACAGGTGTTTAGTGAAGTAAGGTCTCAGCCATATATATGCGCTCCTTGGACTGTTCTGAAGATTACTAAAATGACTGTTGACGTACTATGAATCTAGTTAAGAACCCTAAAATGTTGAACCCTCAGTAGAATTAATGAAACAAATGCATATGTCTCTCTTTATCAGCTATTAATGCTTAGATCATATAATCAGGCACCTCCGAACATGAATTGGTTAAAGATAGCACTTATCTACTGATAATATGCCACTAGCCCTCTTAGTTTATAATTGTATCTTAGTATAAACTTTCATGTCTTTGATGTTATTGGAACCCTATAAATCTACCTACAGTGATTCATCTTTGTGCTAGCGTTCTTATAAGGGGTCCTAAGGTCAATATTGTGATTGGTTCTGAGATGATCATGTCATGTACTCTAATGATAGTAAAATGTTCTCTGTATCTGTTTGATTCAAGTTGTTAAATTGCTATGTGCTTGAGTCTCTAAAAAACTTATCGATCAGAAGCCTTTTGTATTTACTGTCTGCATATTGGTTACTAAGTTGACACTTTATTTGTGTATAAAACTTTGAGAAGTGTCAGAGTTATTGGCTGAGAAAATTTGGGTATGAAACTTGGTTTGTGGTTGAGGTACCCCTCCACAAGCACTGCTCGGGGTCCATGGTCCATGAGACCCTTCTGAACTCTGAAGTGCCAGGGGTCCAAAGGGGGATTGTATCCATGAATAAGGTTTTACTCTAAGCCTTTGGTCACTGACTCTTATTAATCCTCATAGGATTAATACAAATGAGATTAGATTCACTGTATTCTCTAGCTTTATTATTACTTTGTTATTATTCCGCTCGTTGGAGTCCGCTGCTTGTGTGAAATCTGCTTGGCCTAACTACCCACTGGCCCGATATCAAGAGTCCAGCCCCTTTCCTCCCTCGTATTGTCTTCTTCAAATGTTAATATTGTTGTTAGTTATTCTGTGTATATGCTTTGACACTAACGTTACTATTGGATGTTGTTTGACGTTTTGGTTGTTTAGGAGGCAAAGGCAAACCAAGACTCGTAGGTAAAAAGGTCAAATGGGATTATAAACTCGCTTATTTTTTGTTACTCTAATACATTTGAGCCTTTACAGTTTAAAGTAACCTTTTCAATAGCTTACTATGCTTTCCACTAAACTTAAGTGATCACAAGCTTCTCGGTAGATTCAAAAACGAATATCAATTCTCTTTGAAAAATTATCAAACGGGTCACATAAAACACAAGCATTGCTTTCAAAAATAATAAAAGCAACCACGTATAGCTGTTTTTACAAGAAACAACAAATGAGCTTCAAACATAAGGCACTTCAACAAAATAAGGTATAATAGTTTTCAACTAAGGTATATTTTAATAGTCTCTGATTCATTAAGCAATAATCTCACAAATATATGTCATTCTTTTCAAGAAAATTACACAACCTTTTCTAAAACAGTGAGCTTTCAAACAAGACTTAATGTTTTTTTTAAAAATCTTACTTAGTAATTTTTTGCCACTAATTAACTAGAATAAACAGAACCTAGCCTAAGTTTAAGAAGCTACCTCAGGTAGATTTTAAGGGAAGCCTAACATCTTCCCCTTAGAGAATAACTAGAACCCTTACCCAAATCTCACCGGTTAGGGGACCATTAGGATAACAATCCTAAAAACACATAGGTACCCTAATACACCTTAAATATTAGGTGGCGACTCTCTTTTATCAATATCGGAAGAACCACTAATTGTATTTTATTTTGACTTATGCAAAATACGATGTGACGCCGATCTATTTTCTTTGCGTTCCTTGGCCCATCTTCTGTCACCTGACGTGGGTAAGAAGCCTAGCCCGAAGATTTTCTCATTCTTGATAAGGGAGATAGGCTCAATGATGCCCTGCAGAGACGCCCCCAGCCCCTTTCCGGGCTTGTACCCATTTTTATCATCTGAGTGGCGACCATGACAGAGGTACTGGATATACAAGGCTGAGGTAGTGGGGGGACCTCTTCAAATTGATCGGCGACCATAATCTCAAAGGATAGGTAGACAATATGTTCACTACCTTCTCTAGCTTCAAGGCATGGGACTGATGGGTCTCGATAAATGGGTTGCTCATCCTCTCCATGGACGACAATTTCTTGATTGTCATGCTCAAATTTGACCATCTGGTGGAGCGTGGAGGGAATAGCTCCGGCAGCGTGGATCTAGAGTCTGCCGAGAAGAAAATTGTAAGATGTCTCCATACCCAACACTTGAAAGATCACTTCAAATTTCGCCGGGTCGATAGTCAATACCAAATCATTTTCCCCAATAGTGTCCCTCTTGATTCCCTCAAAAGCTTGAACATAGACATTATTAGCACGGATCCGCTCTCTACCGATCTCCATTATTTGGAGTGTTGATAGAGGACAAAATCCACTCTTGATCCACCATCTAGCATAACCTTTTTCACATAATAACCTTCGCACTTGACAGTCAAGTGAAGGACTTTGTTGTGTGCAGCTCCCTCTGTGGGAAATTCGCTGTTGCTAAAAGATATTTTATTGACTTAAAAGAATCTTTCAGCCATCCTCTCCAACTATGCCACAATTATCTCATATGGGGCATAGGCCTCATTCAAAGTCTTGAGCAATACCTTTCGATGTTCATCTGAACTCAAAAGCAGAGACAAGAGTGATATCTGTGAGAGGGTCTTTCGGAGTTTATCGACGATTGAGTACTCCGATGCTTTCATTTTCCTAAATAACTCTTCATCCTCTTTACTGCTAACGGGATTTTTAGGAGGCATTTTATTATCCATGTTTTCCTTGGCTTTTCTCAACTCATACGGGGCGTAGTATCTCCCAGATCGGGTCATTTTGTTGATCTCTCCAGCAACTTCTTTTCCTTTATAAGTGACAACAGTTTTATTGTAGTTCCAGGGGACTGCCTTAGTATCTTTCACTTGACTTTGGGGTAGGGGGCTGATGACCACGGGCTTAGTCAGCCTCAGTGGCATTCTTGGCCCCCGTACTGCCTGTGATGGCCCTCTTGGCACGTACAACTTAGGTATGTTAAGTGCAAGCTTTCTCTCATCAACCTTCTTTGGGACATTCAGGACAAGTTGCTCTTTCCTTGATGCTTTTGGGACATAGAGAACCAATTTATTTCTTGGAGCAGGTTCAATTTTGGTTTCAACGGCCCGAGGGATCGGAGTTACTTTCTTTTCCGATTTTGCGACTACTTTGGGTTTCACCTCAGTTATAGTGATGGAGACAATGGCCTTCAGTGCCGTATTAAACTCTCTGTAATTATAAATAATCTTGATAATTGTCCTATTGGTATGAGTGGGCAATGGACTGTTAGTTACATTAGGGGCCTCTTCTTTCCTAATAACTATTGATTTGACCTCAAACAGGTCCTCTATCACCCTTTTGAGGGTCCAATAGTCTTCTGTGTCATGGCCCACCGCCCCTGAGTGGTACTCGCATATAGCATCGGCTCGGTATAAAGGGGACTTGGGTTTTGCTGGTTTGTATCCACGGGTTGTAATAGACCTAATCTGGTAAGCTTCTGAAAATAAACTTGAGTACGATTCACCAATAGGAGGAACTGATTTCTCCTAGGGGCTCCTTTGGACAAGGGTTATATTGGGTACATTTTGTTGAGGACGGAGATAATATAGTGTTTGGTAATGGGCATTCTGGGGATGGGAGTTTCTAGGAGGTAGAGCTCTGTTTGGTAGTTTTGTGGTCGTGTGTAAGGTTGTGCGTTCATCAGTGCATAGTGAGGCGGCGTCACGACATAAGCGGCATCCTGGTTAGGGTACTAACATTGTGGGGTTCTGGGAGGCATATATGATTAGTTAAAGGATCTTTGGGATCCCTTGAACTCGAAGCCCTCATGGCCCCTCTTCTCTCTTTTTTCTGTTGCCAAACCCCCCCGAGCCATTCTGAATATCCTGTGATGTGGCTTTAAGGGTGGCCTGACACAAGATTCGGCCTGTTTTTAGACCATTCTCTACCATCTCCCCGATTTTGATGGCCTCAGCAAAGGGTTTCCCCATGACTAACATCATATTTTGGAAATAATCTGCCTCTTGGGCTTGCAAAAACACCGTGATCATTTCTGTCTCATCCATCGGAGGCTTTACCCTTGCAGCCTGCTCTCTCCACTTTATTGAGTATTTACGAAAACTTTCCATGGGCTTATTCTTCAAGTTGGACATGGAGTTTCGATCAAGTGCAATGTCCATATTATACTGGAATTGGCGGACGAAATCCCGAGCCAGATCATTCCACACATGCCACTGGACAATTTCCTTATCTATATACCATTCAGAAGTTATTCCCGTGAGGCTTTCTCCAAAGTAGGACATTAGTAGCTCATCCTTTCCACCAGCACCCCTCAGCTGGTTGCAGTATCGTTTCAGGTGGGAAATCGTATCTCCGTGCCCATCATACTTTTCAAACTTAGGGTTTTTAAAGCCAGTTGGAAAATATACATGCAAGAACATGTAGATATCAGAATACGAAACACTCTTCTGGCCGCTCAAGCGTTGCATATTCTTTAAACTTTGTTCCAGACCCTTCATCTTCCGAGCCATCTCTTCCTGCTCGGGATTTTTAACAACTTTCTCCTAGTCAACCGTAAAATTATTCTAAGGAGGTTGAATGAACGAATCAGGTGTGGCATATGTTCTTTCGGGTGGAAAGTGGGGACCTTGAAAAGTAAATCTTGGAGGCTCAGTGTACGGCCTGGGTATGTTTGGTTGTGAAGTGGTGAAAGTGGGTGTTGCATAAAGAACCATAGGTACTGCCCTCGGGACCAGTGCCTCGGAACATATCACACAACGCATTCCGGAATATTGTTTGGCATGAGAGGCTACCCGTATGAAAGAAATGGGTTCGTCATAGGGACATTGGTGGGCTCAGCTGTTTAGTGAATCAATTCTGGAAATCCAAGGATGGCACTTGGAGGTCCTTTCCCATTAGTCCATGCATCCAGCATCTCCATCCTATGGATGTGCAATAGTCGATTTTCTTTGGCTGTAGCCGATTTTGGCAGGATTGTCGGTGCTGGGCCATCCTCAGGGTTGACGATTGGCAGACTGCTCTCCGAAGCCATTGAAACTTTTTCTTTTGAGAAGATGGGATGCTAAGATACCACAAAACCAACCTCCTAAAAATATAACCTAATGTTTGAGCACATATAACAAACTTGTTAGTTCAGAGCATTTGACAGATCGGAAATCGCTCTTAGGAATGCAGTGCACCTAGCAGTTAAAATGCTTCTATAATGTGTCTGAATGGTTGCATATTTCATTCCGGCTTTTATTGTCCCATTTTCACTCTATATATCTTTTCTTTCATTTCAAGCTCTCTTTTTTGGTCTTAACACTCTTTGTTTTTTCCTCTTTTATTTGGCTTCTTCCTCGGCTTATTTATGATTTTGATCGCATCCGATGGGATTTCCTACATATCATGGTGTCGCATGAATCAGACTGTTACATAGTTCAGGGAAATACATGCAAAATGAAAGCAGAGAATTTTTAGATTTTCAATATTTTATTAAATAAAATCTTTTTGGGGTTTTTCATTAAAATGACTCAAAAGGACATCAACTGACTCTGAAGAGGAACATACAGACTCAAAATGAGATATAATCAACCGACTCAAACAGACAATAAATAACAGACTCTACATGGACAAAACAACAGACTACTAGTAGGAAAGTAAACTATAGATTTGATAACTAAAAACAACTTATACAAAGGAAAAATCGACTCTAAAACTCCAACCAGGACCACAGGTGACATCCATCAGTCAATACGCATGCCTATGTCCAATTTCATCATAAAGAACATCTAGATCAACCATAACCTGGTGGGCAAAAGTCGACACTGTGGCAAAGAACATCGCCTTGTTCATCTGCTCGCAGTCATTACATTTCTTAGCGGTGTAGTCAGTTATATCCCGGATTCTAAACTTTGTGAGTTTCTAGTCTTAGCGCATTAGTCTACTCTGCTCATCCCGTGCTTCTACCAACCGATGGGCCTTATCCCTTTGCCTTTGTAGGTCCACTCTATTCCCCTCCAATTGGGTTAACAAGTTGTAACAATATTCTCTTAATGTCCTGAAGTCTTTAACTTGTTAGTCCATTTAATTCAAGAGTAACCAAATCTTTCCTTAAACCCGCAACTTCTTCATCTTAGTCATGGTTTGCTTGGCGGACCAACCTTATGTGTTTTTCCAAATCTTCTCCCAACTATACTATCCGTTCTTGAACCCTTCCCAACTCTTTTTCGACCTTTGTCAAATCAGTCGCATAGTCATACATCTTTTACCTCAAGTTAAAAATAATATTTTGGTCTCTTTCACTCATCACATTTGTCTCTGATGCTATTTTGATTTCTCAGAGCTGTGCTCGGCGGACCTCATTTTCACGAGCTAATCTTTTCTTTGCTCCCTCTTCCTCAGCAGCTTGCAAATCCTTTTCAAAGCTAAGGACTCTCAATTTCTCTTTTAGTTTGTTGATGGTAATCAGATAATCTTCCATTTTGGCTGCCCAGGCCCATTGCTTTTTTGCTCCATCTGTGAACTGCTAGACATGTGCCTTTTGGCGAATCTTTCTGGATCTTGATTTACCCAAACTCTACCATACCATGTCGTGTAACTAGATTCCACTTCCCCTAGTAATAAATCTCGCACCTAAGTGTGTTGCTCCAAAAACCTACACTTATTCCAAATCTGGCAAACCATTTCTTCGGGAAAAGTAGCCCCTAGGCGCAACTCAACCACCCGTGTACTCAAATCTTCATCATGAGGAACTATCTGATACCTCCCCAACTGACGCAAAACCCGGTATGGAGCATAAGGCTAAAACTCCGAAGACCCATCAATAACAAAAAGCAAACATCGGCGGACATGTACATAACCTCATTGACTGAGAGCCAACTGAAAGTCCACTCAATTTGATTTGTAGTTAACGAGCAAAGAAGCATGAATAGGGCCTCAGTACCTTCTCGCAATTCACAACCACTTATCCTAGTCCCATATTCCTCAATGCAATTGAGTCCCGTTAAATCGTGGTTCATGTATCTAAGGCGATGGCAAAGATGCTCCACCAACCACATTTGCAACAACAGGTTACAACACTCAAAAAATCTCTCACCCGCTCTACATGTTGTCAAAGCTCAATAATTATCTGCAAGGATCATCGGCACGAGAGTGCCATTGGCCTTCTTAGTCAAAAAGTCGACAATACTTGCAATGCGCAAATCTATGTGTCCGTCCTCCCTTGGGAATGATAGAATGCCCAACAATGCAACTATGAAAGTCAAGCGTCTGCGAGACTCCCATTTGTTTTTCTTCCCTTGATGGCATAAACCAATGTCCTAAGCCTCTAATCCCTTAGGATCCCCACATCGGCTATACAGCAAATGGAAGGAACAGTACCCTTCGACCAACTTTGCATTCTTAACTAGTTGGCTGATGCTCAAAAGGTCCAATGACTTATGAGGGGTAACAACTCTCGGGGCTACTGGATATTGATGCCTAAGATCTCCGTAAGATCCGGTGTAATCGGCTATCTCCTCCAGCATATGGGTCAATTAAAAATTTGAGAAGTGAAAAATATTATGCGTCGGGTCCCAAAAAGGTACCATTGCCTCTGTCAGACAACCCATGGGTGTAATCTTTAACAAACCGGTGAGACCACCCAGTACCTTAGTCACGGAACTCTGGCCCACTTTTCCCAAGTTATTCCACCATATATGGAGTCTTAAAAGAACCTCATCTAAGATCTGAAAAGGTAGGTTCTTAACGGTGCTTATTCTACACTCAAATTATACAAAATGGATCAAGACTAGCACCTTTTTTTGAAATAAACATAGGTGGCTTAATTTTGAAAAGTTTACTTTAATGAAAACAGTGACAAAAGGGGATTGTTTTTTTCAAGTACGGCCCTTCTACGCTAAGGAAAGTATCTAGGGTTGTGTCTGCCAAATGATGTTACTTTGGGGAAAAAGACTAACTCCGGTTGACTTGTGGCTATTCTTGCAAAAATAGCCTTCCGGCGTCCCGAGAGAACGCATTAAGGTTTTTCCAAAAGAACGGCTTAGGTATGATCATATTTTTGAAAATTTTGCTAGACTCTCATTTTTGGGTTACTTTGCACAAGTGGGGTCGGACCCGATGATGCCAACGTATCTCACGGCTGGTGAAGATCAGACATGCATATCGGTAAGTTTTTTCAAAATAGAGGGAGAATGACACGTTGAAAACTTTGGCTCGTTTTGTAACATCCTTTTAAAAATTCAACGGAGTTCCGGAATTTTTTAAATACCGAGATTTTCAGAAGTCGAGTAAATTTTCTCTCTTATCTTCTCTCTCCTGGTTTTCTTGATTTTCTTTTCTTATTTCAGAAGTCGGTCAACATGCAAACCAGATCAAATAAATGCATAAGTAGCATGTAAGAATGCATCAGGTTGGTCTTTCAGTTTTGGGTACACCTGTCCTAGAGGGACCCAACTCCTGTGTTGAGCCCCCTAAGTCAAATGCACGTGATACAAACAAGCGTACCTATTAGGGATCCAGTATGAGGATGTATTCGTCTTATTTTAAACCTTAAAAGGTGTGGAGTTCTAGACCTAGCTTACCCGAGCTGACAACTCGAGCCAATGGGGGTAGTGTACCGGGAATACGGAAACTTCACCGGCTTTTCAATGGGTCCGATCCTCGTTCTAAAATTAGGGGTGTGACACTTCTAACAGAAAAGAGACATGCATAGGTGTGCTCCCAGAAGATGTAAAAGATTTAGAGAAGAAGGGTGGCGTAACAGTTTTTATGTACAGTTAACGAATATCAATGCGATAAAAAGTGACAATTAGCACATTAACCTCAAACAGGTAATATGAGACAATCACAAGAAATCCAAGTGCAAAAATCATCTAAGCTCGAATTCTGAACCCTGAACCAGAAGTTCTGGGTTCGTGTCCCTAGCAGAGTCGCCAGAGCTGTCACACCTCTTTTTTTCGGGAAAGAGTTTTTCTAATTTAAGTGATATTATTTAAAAGGGATTATTTTATTTTAATTTTAAGATTCGCCACATGAAATTATTATTAATTACGGTGTTCCAAGTCACTATTTGTTTTAAATACCAATTCAAGAAAATTTGACTCTATTAGGTCCACAGAACACCGGGTAAGAAATTCTGTTAACCCGATTGAAGGTGTGAGGCACTTCTGGTTAATTATTTAGCACGGTCACTTCACAATTACACTTGTCTTAATTATCTGATTATTACATGTTTACACCTATGTGCGTTTTTACCTTTTACCACTTTTATTTGTACATTTTAAAGTAATTATGGATTTTATTTAAAACAAGTTACGATGTTGTACACTTGTTGTTTCGTACACATTGCGACTCGGGTCACGTGAAATGCATCCGTGATTCTCAACATGTTTATTTTTATTATTACTTTGAAGTTGTAAGATCAAGTCACGCGAACATGCACTTGAGTTTGGAGTTATGTATCATGGCTATGCCACGGGAACTGTACCCATAGCCACGATAATTCATATTAATAACCGCGCCTAAAGTAAGCTATTGTTCATAAGTTGATTATTTTTCTAAGTTGGAGATTATTGTGAAAATGTCCAAAGTTATGGAGTGATTATTGGAGAGGCGTATATTTTGACTTATGAGAATTGGCGGCATTGATAAATCTAAGTTATTGGAAAGAGATTTTTACATTCCTATGCCACATAGGAAACCTTATTACCCTTAATGTTTAAGGTTTGACTTAAGTACACTTAGTATACCAAATTACCAATTCTATACCATAATTAATTAAGGGTATAATTAATTGTACATTTTTTACTCCTTAATTAAAGGAATCTGCACGTTTCTCTCTCCTAACCCCTCAGTCCCACCCACGTTTTACCCATACCCACGTTCTTTTTACCATTTTCCATCTTCTGAAACCAAATTCTCCCTCTAAATTCACAGAAAATTGAAGAAACCCTTCAACAAAGTTGGTTCCCCCATTTTACTCCAGTTGAAGTTCATCAATGAAGAACAACAAAGTTCATCAAAATTGAAGTCAAATCTTCAAAGTTCATACACACATTTACCTTCAGCTTCAAATTTTCGCAACGAAGAAGAACAAACCTTCAAAGAGACAAGAGAGCAGCACTTCCACTATTGACAGCCATTAAAAAGCTTTGAAGCTTTGAATTCAAATTTGGGTTTTCAAAAATCATTATTTGTTTTGATTGGGTGTTGTTGAAAATAATTGGGAATATGTTTTGGAGTTTATATCTCAATTTTGAGGGGTTTTGGTGAAGATTAGACTTGGTTTTGACTGAAATTCAGATTGAAACTCGAAGAAGACATATTGCAGAAATTGTAGATAAATTGTAGATTGTTTTTTTGCAGAAGATTTTGCAGAAGTTTTAGTCGTTTTGGATTTGTGAAAACAGAAAACAATGCTTCTACAATCAGAATACAAATAATCTACAATTTATCTACAAAATATTTACAAACTGGATACATTAAATTTTAATATCCCAATTCCCATTTCAATTGTAGCATAATTGGCATTTTCGATATAATTACGTTTTTTGCAGAAGATTTGTAGAAGTTTTAGTCGTTTTTTATTTGTGAAAACAGAAAACAAAGCACCTACAATTAGAATACAAATAATCTATAATTTATCTACAAGATATCTACAAACTGGGTACATTGAATTTTTATATCCCAATTCCCATCTAATTGTAGCATAATTGTGATTTTTGACATAATTACGTTTTTTCAGAAGATTTGTAGAAGTTTTAGCCATTTTTTATTTGTGAAAACAGAAAATAAAGCTTCTACAATCAGAATACAAATAATCTATAATTTATCTACAATTTATTTACACTTTCTGCAATATGTCTTCTTCTTATTCTTCTTCAAGTTTCAATCTGAATTTCAATCAAAACCAAGTCTAATCTTCACCAAAACCCCTCAAAATTGAGATATAAACTCCAAATCATATTCCCGATTATTTTCAACAACACCCTATCCAAACAAATAATAACTTTTGAAAATCCAAATTTGAATTCAAAGCTTTCAAGCTTTTTAATGGCTATCAATGGTAGAAAATATCTGGAAGAATATTTACTTCCATAATTGTAGCGCGCCTAAATAGGAATATCTGGAAGAATATGATTTGATCTTATTTACGACAAAATCTTTTTAGAATATTCTGTTCCTCAATTTTAGCTCAACAAATTAGGAAGATTCGGCTACTATTAATTAGTATTTAATGATTGGTATAATAAGTGTAGAAAAAATGTGGACAGGGCGGGTAAATTAGAAACTATGAATATTTTTGATAATAAGGTTTCATATATAGTATAGGAAAGAAAAAATCTCTATTGGAAATGTCATGACAAACGTTAATCAATTAGCTATAAAGAGAAAAGGCCTGGCTAAACGCACTTACTGGACTGTCCTAGCGATGATTTTTATCAATTGGGCCTGGCGTGCGGATTTATCAATGAGAAATTTTCATAAAGCACTATCTTTTAGTAGTAATTAGTCATCTATAGATACCATTTGCTATATTACGGATTATAGATACATTTTATATGGTTATAAGATGTATTTGATGTATTTAAGCTATTGCATTCATGAATACAGTAGCAAAAATAGGCGTGAATCAGGGAAGTCCAGCTAATCAGTTGTTGTATTCGAGTGTATTCGATTGTATTCATGGAGTGAAACATGGGATTACAGCTGGACAGATTATTGTATTCGACTGTATTCACGGCGTGAAATGGGGGATTACACTGTTTTTAAAATGGAAAGTGAATCAATTAACATAATAGACTCCTAATATAATGAACAAACTCAAAATACACAAATTTTGTATTTTCAGTAATAAAAAGGGTTCTCAATCAAAAAATACCCCAAAAACATAACAATCTTCAGA
Organism: Nicotiana attenuata; assembly: GCF_001879085.1. NCBI lineage: Eukaryota > Viridiplantae > Streptophyta > Magnoliopsida > Solanales > Solanaceae > Nicotiana > Nicotiana attenuata. The sequence continues at coordinate 52,507,537 of NC_031994.1, forward strand.
GAAATTATATAATACATCTGAATACATAAATTATATTAATTAAAAAAAAACTTATGAATACATTCATGGCATATAGCGAGGCAGTGAATACAATAAAATACATAGAATACAGCGGGATACATTGAAATACAATGAGAAAAAAAGACAGTGAATACAATGAAATACATGGAATACAACGAGATACATTGAATTACAATGAAAAAAAAGACAATGAATACAATGAAATACATGAAAATACATTGAAATATATTAACAGAAAATCAAGTTGCTCAGCCCCAAACTCCATCGTCTTTGTTCAAGAACAAACCCTAATTCCTGGCGAATCCGCCATTCACCGGAAGCCGATAGTGAGAAACCAACCGGATTAAAAGAGCTAATGATTTTGAAAGAATCAAAATAGGGCCATCAAGATTTTGAAAGAATCAATATGTCCACAGGTGCATTCTTAAACAACTCCTTAGGCATCAAAACCTTATTGATAGTAAGAATAGCGAACAGTTGTTCATCAATTAGAGTTCCGGCTGAAATCCATCGCTTGAGATACATATGTCGACGGCTGGCTGATGTTGGTTACACATCTGCATAAATCTAATATACTGATTGACTGATTGTTTGCTGTGGTGACCAGGAAAGCATCAGCCATAGATTATACAGTACATAGGACATGGACCGCATTGAAACAGGAAGTAGGTTTCTCCTTTGACGTTATTTTTATTTCTTGCCATTGGGGTAAAACCTCGGTGGCTGCTGCTGTTGGTTACAAACAAATCGGATTAAATGTTCCATAGATTTTAAACCGGCTGAAGCAGAGAGTGAACCTGCTCTGAAGTGGGTTTTGCACAAATCCAGTGGAAGGAGGAGGAGATCGGAAAATTTTAATGGGATGGGGGAAGAGAATGGAATGTATCAAAGTAGAGAGAGAAAGAAAAAAGTGTAACTGATTAGCGTATTTAGTGCTTAGAGCTATGAGGTAACCAAAATTAAATATTTTGCAATAAACATTAAAAGATATCTATAGAATATAATTTTTTTAAATGGTATTTATTTAAAATAAATAAGGTGTTTACCTTTGCTATAGGAGTTAAAAATTTCTTTATGAATTTCGTCTAGGAATAAGACATAGAAGTCCAACATTGAATGAACTGATTAGGGAACATTATTTTCACCTAACTATTTCACTCAAACTAATTCAGTTAAAATGACTTATTATAACTCAAAGATGTTGGGGCATTGATTAATGAATAACATGTGATCATGAAAATTACTGACTGTTAATTCAAAATAAATGAGTCTGCCCATTAATGTTGCAAGTAGGTGACGAACTAATAGGCCTGCTAATGTGATCATATTTGGCCCATTTAAGCTCATACAAAGCAAGCTTAATTTCACGGACCGCTTTGGGAAAAAAATACTCGCTTTGCATCTATACTCGCTTTTTGGGTCACATTTTAACTTGTGACCGCTTTGGGAAAAAAATTACAAGCGTACCCGCTTTTTCGCGTAAGTTCAGCATACGGGGCTGATGTAGCAAAGGCAATCACGCAAAACTTCAACATTCTAGTAGACGGGCCTGAAGTAGCATGTGTGCTAAAGTTTTTGTTTGTAATTTCTGAACGTAAGCATAGTAGTTGAAGTTTTGTTCTCTATTTGCTGAAGTTTTTGTTTGTAATTGTAGTAAATAAGCTGAAGTGTTTTGTCCTGGATTCATTAATTTTGTCATTAAGCCAGAAGATGCTGAAGTTATTTAGTTCATTTATAAAAACTTCAGCACTAAATAAGCTGAAGTTTTTTTGTCCTGGATAAGCTTTTTCAAAAATTTCAACAGAAATACTGAAGTTATTTAGTTCATTTGTAAACTTCAGCTTATTTAGTGCTGAAGTTTTTCAGCTTATTTAGTACTGAAGTTTTTATAGAAACTGAAAATTTAAGTGAAAGTTCTAAGACAACGCCGTTCTATGTCGCATTACGAAGACTGTTAATTTGTGTGCAAGTTCTCAGAATGTCCCTTTGGCCATTAGTGGCGAGAATTCTGTTGCCAATGTCATATCCGAGGAGCCGCTAATGCTAGGTTATTTGAATCTGGAATGGGAACGAGTGCATAAGCGTAGATAGTTTACTCACAGAAGAATCAAGTACTGCTCCATTGATCCAATTGCCTCTAATCTCTACTGAAGAAGCACAATGTTCAACAGTTGTGGCCAATACAGAAAGCAAAAAGAAGAAGAAAGAGAGAGCGAGAAGCTTCATAAAACCCTCATGAGTCATCAGAATTCAACATATATCTGTATTACTGTATATTCATAGCAGCACCAACAGCAGCAGAAAGAAGAAGAAAACGGAGGAGGAAAAAGGGGGCTGAAGTTGTTTAAAAAGTGGGTACAAGTTAAAACTTTTAAAAAAAAATGGGTATAGGTTAAATGGGGGCGACCAAATAGGAAGCCCCGTGCAATTTTTACCCTAGGCATCTAGGGTAGATCCATCAACTTTAAAAATGAATACAAGCAAAAATGAATACAGTTCATGATCAGTCAATTTTGTCAATTTTATGAAGTACATGGCTAACGAGAACAATAAATGTACACTCAGGTTGAAATATAACATGAATTACAAATTTCATTAGTCTAAGGCTAATTCTATTCTCTCCATCACATTAACCTTCGCGAGAGTAACCACTTCCGATTCGCATGCCTTCCTCCCTTCAAACACGATCCTGATTTACAAGAGACTAGCCACTGGGCTATCCTTGCAAGTCAGGTTCATTGCACGCAGCAGCCAAACATGTAGACAACAAATTAAAACCAATTTTATCACTGTTGAGGTTACTTTAAGTATGAATCACTATTTTTCAGAGAACAAAACAACACTCAGTAGATGTCATACTGTTCATTAACATTCAACAACTCAAATACCTTATTTTAACATACCAATAATTTCAGAGATTAACAAGGAAAGAAGCTTCAAACAGATAACCTTTAAACTTGTTGAATCTACGAAATTTTACAAAAGTATAGCATAAACAATCCAAATTTCCTATGATTCAAGTAGAAGATAACAAAGGCGGATAAACGCACCTAATAGCAGAAAAACGTCAATTAAAGGACCAAATAAAGGTCTGAACTTCAGTGATGGAGCTCAGCTACTAAAGGAAGTACATCAGTAGCAAATCTGATTTCTACACCTCTTGAAAATCCAGGAGGAAGTATTTGAGTTTTTGAAATATCCAGCAGTAATTAGACTTCAAATCTTCCTTGAAATCCCTCTTTTTCTTTGTTTTTCCAGAGCTTTTTTTTTCTTGATCTAATTTGAAATTTTGAATTTGCGAAATTTTTAGCTGCTAGTCAGTGTGAGTGAATGTGTGTAGGAATAATTGCAGATTGTGAATGAATGTCCATCTGGAAAGTGTGAGGGGAAGGTCTTTTTTATAGAACAGATTTTGTTGAGGCCCCTTCCAGTTTTTCTTCTTCTTTTAACCCCCCCCCCCCCCCCGCCCCCCCCCCGCCCCCCCCTCCCCGGGCCTCTTTTCTATTTTTACTCCTCCAGTCCCCAATACCCGACCTACTCTCATGTGGTCTTGCTGATGAGTCTTTAAGGCTCCTTCTAGAAGCTTCCCTTCAGTTAAGGGAATATATTCCCTAAATGAAATCCCTCAAATACCCTTATATCTCCTCCTTTTACTTACTATTCCCTTTACCCTCTCCTTCTTTTCTTTCTCTTACTCACTATAATTTACAGCTCAATTGGTCTTAAGTCGAATGGTCTCAGCTATAAGGCCTTAAACCAACTAAAGGTCCGGTGTGACATGGACAAATGTCTAACAATCAAAGCAAACAAAACAGTAAAAGAAAGACAGAGCAACAAAAACTTAGCTCCTCAAATGACTATTATATGAGCAAATAGAAACCAATTAATTCGCAATAATTATTTCAGCATATAATGGTCAAACATAACATGCATGTTACTTAATTACTAGAACAATTGGTTCTCACATGATATCCTAGACTTTTTAATCATGAAATTAAGAAGCTAAGATGATTAAACCTATTATAAGACCAGCACAGAAACAATGAGCATCAATACATGCCTCTTAATCGAATAAGAACCAAATCAAACCAAAAATAAGAAGAGGGAGCTGCATACCCTTCAGGGTTCATTGGATCGTTAAAAAGGGATTCCAGCTAAACGGAGGAAAAGAGCGGAGCAACTTGTAGAGGGAACTGACTCGTCAATGGGGTTTGACCGGATTCCGATGGCCATAAAATGAATCAAAATAAAGGTCAATCGATTGCTCTCATCAAGAGCAATCAATTAACGTAGGATTCAAGTTCAAACGGGCCAAAATTGATGAGAAATCAAAAAGGGATAAATTAAAATTTTCTGGAATTCTTAAATTTACTACACGACGAGTTTGAGCGGTTTTTAGGAAATATGGATCGAATATTGGGAATGAGGAAGGTGAGGGGACTATAAGGTGAGAATTTAGGGTGTTTTGGAGTTCATCCGCCACCGTAGGCAATTTCCGGCACCGGAAATAGGTGTTTGAGGCGGAGATTAGAGAATGAAAAACCAGTTCACAGCTGTTAAATTAAGATTAAATGACGGTTGAGATTAAGTAAGGCCAAAAGGTGTCATTTTAGTATTGAAAAAAGGTAGGGATCAGGAAAAAACGCAGGTTGTGTCGGGAGAAATTCAAAAATAGCCAGATTTATCACTGGTCGTTGAAAAATAGCCAAGTTTTAAAAGTCATCGAAATTTAGCCACTTTAAATCTGAGCAAAAATACTGATCAAAATCCGAAAAAATACGCCCGCAAATTTTACGGGAGTTCCAGCATAAGTATGCTTGAACTCCCGTAAATTTTACGGGAGTTTCAGGATAACTATGCTGGAACTCCCGCAAATTTTACGGGAGTTCAAGCATAATTATGCTGGAACTCCCGCAAATTTTACGGGAGTTCCAGCAAGTATAATTGTCCAGTATAATATACTGGAGTTTGGAGCACTGGTGCTCCAGTCTCCCGCAAATTTTATAGGAGTTAGCAAAGCATACCGGTCCAGCATAATATGCTGGAGTTCGTACACAAATGCACCAGAACTCCCGTATATTATACTGGACCGGTCTCTGTTGCAGCAAAATAGTGGCTATTTTTCATTGATTTGATAAGCGCTGGCTATTTTTCATTGACCAGTGTGAAAACTGGCTATACCATGATATTTTAACGGTTGTGCCGGGTTGAGTGAGGTTGGGGCCAGAACAATTGGCCCAATTTCGATTCTAAATGTCAAAAACAAGCCCCTTCCTTCTTCTTTGTTTCTATTTCAAAATTAGCCACTCATTTAGACACCCAAATTAATACTTTGCACAACTAAACCACTTAATCTATTTCATCCAATAATTAACTTGTTATCAAACTATAATTTAATTGAATTACTAACCAAAAATGCAAAAAAAAAAAACTAATATATTTTTTGTGATTTTTATGTTTAAATAATGCATTTAAAAATATAATTAAGTCTTAACAATGCAATTAAAATCTTAGAATGCAATGAAAATATTTTTTGACGTTTTATAATTTAAAGTATCCCTGATAATTCTAAAATGCAACAAAATACAACAAAAATGCAACTAAAAAAATAAAGAAAAATAATTCCCCTAAATATTCTATAACAATTACGAACAATTAAAAAAGTGCTCTTAGAATCTTTTAGGAGTAATTTTATGGAGGCAAAATTACGTGCTCACACCTTATTTAAATCCTTATAATCCACACACATTCTAAATTTATTATTCTTTTTAGGAACAACCACCACGTTAGCTAACCAATTGGGATAATTTACCTCTCGAATTGAACCTATATTTAGTAACCAGGTTACCTCTTCTTTAACAAACATGTTTCTGACCTCTGCTATCAGTTGTTTCTTCTACCTTACTGGAGGGAAGTTAGGGTCCAAACTTAGCTTTTAAAAGAGACCATGCAAAACAATCGGTGTTAGCTTTAAGAAAATCAATAATTTTAAGTCTTAGTTAGGGGCTCAACCTCCTTCCCAAGTGGAACTTTCTTTCTAAGAACTCCGTGAACAAGGCCACTTGTTCGATCTCCTTTGCGTCCGATTTGGTTGCATCCGTTTCCTCCGGTACCTGAAAAGACCTCGGTACCTCATAGAAATGTGATGACTCCTCTTCTCCATTATCTTCAATCGGAATGGATGAGGGCACTGATTACTATAGTTGTTATTTGCTTGTTACTTTTGCCTTACTACTGGACAAGGTAACTACATTCATTTCTCTTAGAGCTGCTTGATCTCCTTTAATCTGTTTGACCCCTTTCCAGAGTGAGCAACTTCAGCATCTGATGGTAAGTTGATTGCACAGCCCTCATTTCATGAATCTGTGGCCTTCCAAGGATTATGTTGTATCCCATGTCGCCATCTACCACTTCGACCAGAGTGGTCTTTATTACGCCTTCAGCATACGTGGGCAGTAAAATCTCTCCTCAGATCGTTACACTTGTTAGGTTGAACCGGGCCAGAAGCTTTGTTGTCGAAACTATATTTCTAGTTAACTTTGCTTGTTCCAAAACTCTCCATTGAATGATATTGGCTGAACTATATGGATCAACCAACACACGTTTAATTTTAAAATCTAAGACATTAAATGATATTACTATACGTTGTGTGGTAAGAGAAGGCCATCATCATCCTCTTCTGTGAAGGTGATTTCATCATCTTTTGTTGCTTCTCGGATCCTCTTGCCATGAGTTACCATATATTTGTCTTCTTTGTTGCTGAAAATGTCATCCCATTTACTTTGTCACCACCAAAGATCATCTTTATCATTAGGCGAGGTGACCCTGCAGCCGGTATAGCTGGTTCCATAGCATCTCGATTCCTACCATAGTTACTTTTGGCCCGATCACAGAGAAATTCTCTAAGATGACCATTCTTCAATAATGTTGCAACCTCTTCAAAAAGGTGCCGACAGTCCCCAGACCTATGGTCATGCGTCTCATAGAATTCACACCATAGGTTAGGACCGCTTTGACTAGGATCCGATCGATTTGGTTTCGGGAATCTATCCTCCTTAATGTTTCTCATAGCCGAAGCTAATTCCACTAAGCTGATGTTAAAGTTGTAGCCGGATAACCGGGGGTATGTTGAATCTCGGTACCCTGATGGTTCCTTCTCCTATAAAGCTCCACTATTCCGACCACGATCCGCTCTTCTATCGGCAACAAACTTGTCTGATGACTTAAAGCCTTTATTTCCACGTCCATCAACCCTTTCGTAAGGCTGAAAGAGACTCCTAGAATACCTCCTATCTATATCAAAATCAGTTTTGAACTTTTCCTGATTTCGATCATGATTACATCCTTTTGAAGACACCAAAGAGATCAGTTGATCATCTTCTATTCTAAATCTTTTCAGAATTACTCCCGGAGCCGCACTTGGTTTGAACGGAAACTGTGTCTACTTCTTCAAGTGTAGACCCTTTAACGCCGGCGACGTTCCCAAGTTCTGATCCATTCGAGCATGAAATTCCTTAGCATTTTGGTGCATTCATTCATTCATTTCCCTTATGAATCTCATGATCTCGATTTTGAAAAGATCATTAGCATTGTTGTTGTTCCCAGATCCACTACCTACATCACCTACCTCATTTTTATTAAAACCAAACTCCTCCCACGGAGCGACATTACCGGTCCTTTGAAATGTTTGATTTGCAGGTACATTGGGAGGAACCCTTACGTCTCCATTGGAGTTACTGGAAGCAACCGAAAAGGCATGTTTCAATTTTTTCATCACCCGGTCTTGCCTTGAGAGATACTTCATAATTTCCCTTTGTTGCTCCCTCAAAATATTAACCATTTCAACAACATATTCATCATCCATATCATCGGGTGTTGGACTTCTCACATGCCAAGGATTTTGTTCTTCGCGAACTGGAGTTGTTTCATCTCCTTCGTTGCGAGTTTAACTAGTTGAATCACCATGCTGGAACACATCCTCAAGCTCATTGTGTATTCCAATGTTGTAAGAATTGTTCATATTGTTAACTGTCATATCTGATTTTTCACTTACTAAAGAAAAGAATCAAACTGCACTAGCAGATGAATGGGTCAAAGTCATTATAAAATTGTCTATGCCCCATGATGGGTGCCAAATTATTTACCCGTAAAATAATGCAGTTAAATTTGTAACGTGGTTTATAAACACGTGAATTTGATCCAGTAATATGAAATAAGTAAGAACAAAAATAAGATTATTAAAATAACTTGAAGAAAATACAAGCCTGGCTGTGTGATGATAGGATATAATTGCATATTTTAGTCGCTTATTACACTCAAATTTACTGCACTTTAATTGAGTTTGCGCTTTAATCGCTAGTGTTTTGCACTAATTGTGTGTTTTATGCCTTGTAGGTGTGATTCCGAGCTATATAGATGTTATGGAATGAATTTAAGTGATTTTAAGCTTTGAAGTCTGAGTAAAAGCTCAAGGAATTAAGCCGGGATCGTGTTCGCGGGTCAAATTTGATAATTAAGTACGAACGAAGACTTGAGGAGGCATATTGCGTACTGTCTAGTAAAATAGACATAACTTTTTGTTCAGAATGTTATTTGGCCTCCACAATATATAGTTGGAAAGATAATTCAAAGGGTTACAACTTTCATGTTTTACGTTTTTCCAAATTCCAAACGGAGCAGGGTGAAAAACGCGATTGAAATCGCGACTGCGGAACTAACCGTGGCAGAAATCAGAGAGCTTGTCTGGCCGCGGTCCTACCGCATTTTTACCACGGCCGCGCCCCTCCAGGCGTCAAAAAGAAGTCCTATTTTGCCCGGGACAAGTTTATTTCGGCCCTACACTATTCCAACTTGTATAAAAGGGGTCCTAAACCTATTTTGAAGAAGAGGGGAAATATTTTGGACACAAAATTAGACCTAAGGAGGCGGAGAGACACTACTTTAGGGTTAGACAACACCCTTGGAGGCAAGAACACATTGGGAGCAAGGCGGAGAATTCTTCTACGAGTTTTTTTCTTCCTCTTCCTATTTTTCATTGTTGGTTATGACTTTTAGTATTGTAGTTTTACATACTATTATGAATAGCTAATTTGTTATCTAGAGTTTTGATAGAACCTTTTGTAGGATAAATTCTTGTTATGTTTTTATATTATTGAGCCATAGCCTTTTCTCTATTTGTTCAACTACATTTATATTGTGGTTGATTGAAGAGCTCTCAATTAGCTGTGCCTATTTAGTATGCATAACTCGGGAGAGAGTGCATATTTAGGTAATTGTTGAACAACACCACTCCCAGAGTATATGAGGGATCAATAACCGAGGGTTTAAAGGCAGGATTAGGGATAACGAAGCCTTGGGTGCGATCTGAAGTGAGCTGTATTAAAAGGCAGCTAGCGTAGCTTGGGAGAGTGCGTCTAGTAAATTGTCGTAATTACTCGGGAGAGATTTACGGTAATAAGAGTGCTCATGATCGGTAGAGTATACTTAGGCGAAATTATAGAAGACATAGCGGGAAGGATTCCGACAATAGGGGAAATCATAACTCTAGACCTCCTTAATCTTTTCTCTAACCCTCAGTATCGTTAGTTGTTAATTTACTATTTTAATTTGTTAGTTAATTAGTTAAACAGAAGAATCTTAATATCTATAAGTTAGGAATTGTTCAAGCTTGTCTTCTTGGTTATAGTGAACAGCTGTAGCCAAACCTTAGTTCTCTGTGGGATTCGACTCCGTACTTGTAAACCGGATTATATTTGCAATGACCGCATTGTCCTTTTTATAAGGCATAGTTGGGCGTAATCAAATTTTGGCGCCGTTGCCGGGGAACTAACGGTGTAGTTGTAGGTGTACATATTGCTAGGTTTCAAATTTGAACTTTTATTTTATTATTTTATTTTTTTAATTTTTTATTTTAGTTTTATTTGTTTATTTGAGAAACATGACATCATGGAATTATGAGAATATTTTTGTTGGTAATTCTACTTCTGATCCTCCTTATGTATATTGTGAAGGAAACCACCCAGGGCAAAATTATCAAAATATTCCTGAGAGCGAGTTTTGTGCACCAACTCAATCTTATGTGTGGAATGTGTGTGATATGTGTGGTGGTCAAGATGGTCACTTTCACGGTTGTGCTTATATTTCTTACCTTCCCCCAACCCCTTACTTTGATTGTTCTTCTTTTTCTGGTGAAGTTAATAGGAACAAAGAACCTAGGGAAGCTGACTTAAAGAAGCTCGAAGATATGTTAAAGTGCATTTTGGAACAACAGAGTAAATTACTACTGCGGATAGAAAGGCAGGAGGAAACTATTCACAACTTGAAAGTTCACATGAGTCAACTGGTTGAAGTTTTTAATGCTCAACAAGCCAATATTGTGAATAGTATCCAAGAAGAGCGTGAATTAGATACAGAAATTGATGAGCTAGAGGAGGAGGCTAGAGTAGAACACCAACAATCAATCGCACTAGATTTTGAGGATGTCGATGTTGTAGAAGAGATACTAGAGTCAACCAAGGATATTGAGGATACATATTTAGTTGACTCTATTGTCATTAGTGTTGAGAATGTAGATAGTCCCAATATTCATGTAGTTGAGCGCATTGGTCTTCACTCCAAGCATTTTTCCACGTTGTGTTTAGATGATGATATGGAAATAGAGTCGTGCGAGCCATTTGAGGAGTCAAGGAATGAGGAACAAAGTGCTTACATTCTAGAATTCTTCTTGCCAGAAGATCGGGATTACACACCTCATCTAAAGGCCAAGAAGTGCAGAATACTACATTATTTTATTGGGCCAGCCAGATTCGTTCCACCACCCCAGGAGCATGATCATAGAGCAGAATCAAAACTTGGGGTCCGATTCATAAGTTCAAAGTGGAGGCAGAAAGTGATTCACGTCGTGCTGCGACGTTAAATCAAGCGCTTGTTGGGAGGCAACCCAGCTTTATTGCTTTCTTTTATTTATTTTTTTATTTTTATTTTTTTAATTGTATTATTTTTGTAGTGTCAATTTTTTTTATTTTCTAGGAGCATGGAAAGCAAAGGTATTGGAAGAATGCAACAGCAAACCAAATGGTTGGAACTAAGTGTGAGGTACCCGCACGAAGGACCAAGCTGGGGAGAAGTCTGAGTACCCCATGAGCTGTAGTGCTTCGGCCTTTGGCCTACCAGGAGTCTCTTTTACCCTTTTATTAGTTATGGTGTGCATTGGGGACAATGCACAATTTTAAGTGTGGGGTGAGGAGTATCGTCTGGGTGACTTTCTATTGCTATTTAGTTGTGTTAGTTTAATATTTTTTAAAAAAAGATTGGACTTTTTCCGACGATGGATCTATTAGACAATTTTCTTGAGGGATTTAAGTCTAAAAAAAAGATTTTCTTTTGTTAGGTAGTGTAATAATTACCCCTTGGTTTTTCTTTGTGCCGCGGTTCTTTTCCAAGGGTTTTGTTTGAACCGGGTGTAGTTAATTTTTTTTTAGTAATAGGAGTCATTGTATTGAGTTTTGAATTGAAGCAACATCTCTTGACTTTGTTATGCCTTGAGAATAGTGAGTACTTTGGTTGTGACGCTTAGGCTCAATTTTTGACTCTTGTATAAGTACCTTAAATTGTATTATCTTAACTTTGCTTAACTGCTTTGACTAGAGTGTCTATGAATCCAATCCTGAGTGAGTTATGTGTCATGTGTGTGTAAGGTTTTGCGTTATTCAGTGCATTGCATTTGATGCCTAGAACTTGCCCTGTGTGTTTGCAAAGCGAAATAGTAGTTTTGTTCAATCTTGGAAGTGATATAGGCGTTTCTTTGTTGAGCCGGATATGTATATTTACCCACCTAATTGTTATGTATCGTAGTTAACCCCTTTGAGCCTGTAATCTTGTTTCTTTGGCAACCACATTACAAGCCTTGCCCATTTGTTGGAATTAACCATCTATTTGAACCATTGTAACCTCTCATGAGCACTTGAATTATTTATGAACTTTGTAAAAGTTAAAGTGTGGGGTGGTTGGTTTGGCTTTTGAGTGGAACTAATGAAATAAGGAGAAAGGTGCACTGTTTTTAAAAAAAGTAAAAGCCACTTGAATTAAAAAAAATAGCTGGATTGTAGTAAAAAAAAATTCCTTGATAAGTGGTGGCTCTTGATGTAAGTGTGCTTAAAGAAGTATGGGGTAATATACAATGATGTGAAGGTGGAGTTTGGTTTGACATAAGTATGGGGTTTGAATGTTAAAGTATATGTATTAAAGTGCTTAGGGAGGTGTAGTCACCCTTATATCTAAATGTATCCTACCCGTCCCGTAGCCTACATTACAACCAAACAAAGTCCTAATTGATCCTAGATTGAATGAGCTCGATTAGTGGAGTAGTACACTACGGGCAAGCTTATGGTGCATCTTTTGTGGCATATGAATGTTATTTCTGAGAGTGAGTGAATTCTTTCTATCTTGAGTTCCTAAGTGTTATTAAATTTTATGTGTGGAACTATTCTCTTGTTTTGTGTGAGGGCACTTGGTTCATGAAGGAAAGGTAATGTCAGTGACCTATATGTTAGAGTAAGTAGGTGAGTTGTGAATAATGCGTGGTACTTGTGAGTCAAATCTTGAGGTGAAGATGTTACGCTTTTGTGCTTAGTCTATTTTAAATACTCTTGGTGTGATGAGTTAGGAGAATTGTTTAAAAAGGTCGTGTCTATAAAAAAAGTGTAGTTTGATTGCTCGAGGACGAGCAATGGTTTAAGTGTGGGGTGTTGATGATAGGCTATAATTGCATATTTTTGTCGCTTATTACACTCGAATTTACTGCACTTTAATTGAGTTTGCGCTTTAATCGCTAGTGTTTTGCACTAATTGTGTGTGTTATGCCTTGTAGGTGTGATTCCAAGCTATATAGATGTTATGGAATGAATTTAAGTGATTTGAAGCTTTGATGTCTGAGTAAAAGCTCAAGGATCTAAGCCGGGATCGTGTTCGGGGGTCAAATTTGATAATTAAGTACGAACGAAGACTTGAGGAGGCATATTGCGCACTGTCTAGTAAAATAGACATAACTTTTTGCTCAGAACTCCATTTGGTCTCTACAATATAATGTTCGAAAGCTAATTCAAAGGGATACAACTTACATGTTTTACGTTTTTCCAAATTCTAAACGGAACAGGGTGAAAAACGCGATCGAAACCGCGACCGCGGAACTAACCGCGGCAGAAATCAGAGAGCTTGTCTGGCCGCGGTCCTACCGAGTTTTGACTGCGGCCGAGCCCCTCCAGGCGTCAAAAAGAAGTCCTATTTCACCCGGGACAAGTTTATTTCGGCCCTACACTATTCCAACTTGTATAAAAGGGGTCCTAAACCTATTTTGAAGAAGAGGGGAAATATTTTGGACACAAAATTAGACCTGAGGAGGCGAAGAGACACTACTTTAGGATTAGACAACACCCTTGGAGGCAAGAACACATTGGGAGCAAGGCGGAGAATTCTTCTACGAGTTTTTTTCTTCCTCTTCCTATTTTTTATTGTTGGTTATGACTTTTAGTATTGTAGTTTTACATACTATTATGAATAGCTAATTTTTTATCTAGAGTTTTGATAGAACCTTTTGTAGGATAAATTCTTGTTATGTTTTCATATAATTGAGCCATAGCCTTTTCTCTATTTGTTCAACTACGTTTATATTGTGGTTGATTGAAGAGCTCTCAATTAGCTGTGCTTATTTAGTATACATAACTCGGGAAAGAGTGCATATTTAGGTAATTGTTGAACAACACCACTCCCAGAGTATATGAGGGATCAATAACCGAGGGTTTAAAGGCGGGATTAGGGATAACGAAGCCTTGGATGCGATTTGAAGTGAGCTGTATTAAAAGCCAGCTAGCGTAGCTTGGGAGAGTGCATCTAGTAAATTGTCGTAATTACTCGGGAGAGATTTACGGTAATAAGAGTGCTCATCATCGGTAGAGAATACTTAGGCGAAATTATAAAAGACATAGCGGGAAGGATTCCGACAATAGGGGAAATCATAACTCTAGACCTCAATCTTTTCTCTAACTCTCAGTATAGTTAGTTGTTAATTTACTATTTTAATTTGTTAGTTAATTAGTTAAACAGAAGAATCTTAATATCTATAAGTTAGGAATTGTTCAAGCTTGTCTTCTTGGTGATGGTGAACAGCTGTAGCCAAACCTTAGTTCTCTGTGGGATTCGACTCCGGACTTGTAAACCGGATTATATTTGCAACGACCGCATTGTCCTTTTTATAAGGCATAGTTGGGCGTGATCAAATTTTGGCACCGTTGCCGGGGAACTAACGGTGTAGTTGTAGGTGTACATATTGCTAGGTTTCAAGTTTGAACTTTTATTTTATTATTTGATTTTTTTATTTTTTTATTTTAGTTTTATTTGTTTATTTGAGAAACATGACATCATGGAATTATGAGAATTTTGTTGTTGGTAATTCTACTTTTGATCCTCCTTATGCATATTGTGAAGGAAACCACCCAGGGCAAAATTATCAAAATATTCCTGAGAGAGCGAGTTTTGTGCACCAACTCAATCTTATGTGTGGAATGTGTGTGATATGTGTGGTGGTCAAGATGGTCACTTTCACGGTTGAGCTTATATTTCTTACCTTTCCCCGACCCCTTACTTTGATTGTTCTTCTTTTTCTGGTGAAGTTAATAGGAACAAAGAACCTAGGGAAGCTGACCTAAAGAAGCTCGAAGATATGTTAAAGTGCATTTTGGAAACAACANGGCACCGTAAGGCGAAGTGAGTTTGAGAGATATTAGACATGAGAGAGTCTTATTGGTGAAAACCCTCACGGGCACTGTAAGGCGAAGTGAGTTTGAGAGATATTATTGGTGAAAACCCTCATGGGCATCGTAAGGCGAACATGAGTCTTCAGATGTGCAAATAAGGAAGTCTGTGGTTGAAAGGTGTTTGGAACATGGTGAAAGAAGCAAGGTTTGGGTTTTGTTAAAAGTCGGGCGTGAAAGTGTGAGGCAACGAATGTGGTAAGTAACAATTGATTGGTTGGACAGACTAGGTTGGGATCCAAAGTGCATGGCACGATCAACGGAATCAGCCTTTCCACTCAGATAAGTCTTGTCCTTTTCTCTTCATTACCACTCATTCATTTCCAGAGTTTTCTATCCTCAAAACCTTCGAGGTCATTGCATTTCATTCTCTTGAAATCTGTCTATAAGACGTTTTAGTGTCAGTTCTGTTCAAAAAACAAAGAAGAATGTCAAAGCTAACTACCAGCTTCCCAGTTGGGTAGCACAACAAGTTGGAGACATGTCAAGAGAGAGTAAAACATGAAGGATCAATAAAAGCAGTGGAATAATCAGACGTTTGCAAGAAAGAGGCAAGGTTCATAGGAAAGGAACAGGAACACCAAACAGTAATGTGAAGCAAAACATGGGGGTCATCGAGATTTGAGGGTTGAAAGTCAATTGGGAAATCGTGGCAAGTCAAAGCAAGTCCAGGAAGCAAGTCAGGGTGAAGTCGGAAGCGGGAGCATGGCCAACAAGAATGCCAGCAGCTAATCACCATTTTACATTAACAAATTTCTCTTTGATTGAAACAGGGGCAGAAATTTTCAATGTTTATTTTGTTGCAATCAGGCGCCCACCTGGAGAACAAGGGAATACTTTTCAAGTTTTAGCAATCAGGCGCCCACCTGGAGAATAAGGGAATATTTTTCTAATTTTAGCAATCAGGCGCCCACCTGGAGAACAAGGGAATATTTTTCAAGTTTTAGCAATCAGGCGCCCACCTGGAGAATAAGGGAATATTTTTCTAATTTTAGCAATCAGGCGCCCACCTGGAGAACAAGGGAATATTTTTCAAGTTTTAGCAATCAGGCGCCCACCTGGAGAACAAGGGAATACTTTTCAAGTTTTTAGCAATCAGGCACCCACCTGGAAAACAAGGGAATACTTTTTCACGTTTTAGCAATCAGGCGCCCACTTGGAAAACAAGGGAATATTTTTCAAGTTTTAGCAATCAGGCGCCCACCTGGAGAACAAGGGAATACTTTTCAAGTTTTAGCAATCAGGCGCCCACCTGGAGAACAAGGGAATACTTTTCAAGTTTTAGCAATCAGGCGCCCACCTGGAGAACAAGGGAATATTTTTCGAGTTTCAGCAATCAGGCGCCCACCTGGAGAACAAGGGAATATTTTTCAAGTTTTAGCAATCAGGCGCCCACCTGGAGAACAAGGGAATACTTTTCAAGTCTCAACAATCAGGCGCCCACCTGGAGAATAAGGGAATACTTTTCAAGTTTTAGCAATCAGGCGCCCACCTGGAGAACAAGGGAATACTTTTCAAGTCTTAGCAATCAGGCGCCCACCTGGAAAACAAGGGAATACTTTTCTAATTTTAGCAATCAGGCGCCCACCTGGAGAACAAGGGAATACTTTTCAAGTCTTAGCAATCAGGCGCCCACCTGGAAAACAAGGGAATACTTTTCAAGTTTCAGTAATCAGGCGCCCACCTGGAGAACAAGGGAATATTTTTCAAGTTTTTAGCAATCAGGCGCCCACCTGGAGAACAAGGGAATATTTTTCAAGTTTTAGCAATCAGGCGCCCACCTGGAGAATAAGGGAATATTTTTCTAATTTTTGCAATCAGGCGCCCACCTGGAGAACAAGGGAATACTTTTCAAGTTTCAGCAACCAGGCGTCCACCTGGAGAACAAGGGAATACTTTCAAGTCCAGCAATCAGGAGCCCGCCTGAAGAATAGAGGCACATATTGCAAATACCAGCAGTCAAACATCACCCGGAGGAATGGTGAAACATCTACAATCACAATGCCAGGCGACAACGCAAGAATGGAGGCACATATTGCAAAAAGCAGCAGTCAAACATCACACAGAGGAATAGTGAAGCATCTACAATCACAATACAAGGCGACAACACAAGAATTCCAGTGGAAAGATACAAGTTCAAGGCAACACAAAGAGCAAGTTAGAAGGCATAGATAGGACTTTTTGTAACACATAGTTTAGACTAGCTTCTTTATTTTTGACATGGTGTAATAAGGAGGTCAGCGAGCAGTAACAGCAACAACAGCAGCGCAATCACAGCTCCTGGTAGTCCCAGCTACCAAACCTTCCCGAACTACACCGACCTGATTCCTGTTTAGCCCAGGATATGTAGGCAACCTCTGAAGCAGGGTGCGGTCAAGCTTTTTCAAACTGCTTCACACGGATTACGCAGGCGGGCAAAAATCGTTCATTTCTGCTCACTTATCTTTGCACGAAAACTCTTCGTGTTTCCGGGCAAAGAGGGGCAGCTGTGAGCATGTGATTTTTGCCCTAAGCAGTAATTCCCAAAATTTCAAGCAAAATAATTTTCCCTAGTATTTTATAATTTTGTGTGAGTTTTGTAGCATTCTTTGGTAATTGTTGCATTCATTTTACGCATTTAATCCATAAAAAATACCAAAAATATGCATTTAGGGATTTAATTTCATAATTTTAGTCAATTGGTCTTAGAATAAAATATAAAAAAATTGCAAGGAAATAGACTTATGCGTTACTAGTTTTTGCATTTGTGTTGAATAAGAGTTGCAAGCAATTTTAGGAATTAAAATAGCTTAATTAGGTCTTTGCTTTGTTTAGGCATTTTATAAAAAATCAGAAAAAAATAAATAAATACAAAAGAAAATACAAAAAAAAGGGGAAAGAAAAAGGAGAAAAATTAAAAATGGTCTTAAAGACCACATTTGGGCCAAAATCAGGAAGCGCCAAACCAAAAATACCCAGCCCAAGCCTGCCCAATACACCACCCGGTCCAGCAACCCCACCCAAAAAACGACGTCGTTTTGCCCAATTGAATCTCATCCGTTGATCCTTCAAAGATCCAACGGTTGGGAACTAAATCTCAAAACCTTTATAACTGTCCGAAAATTAATTAATCCTAAAAAAATAAACAAAAAAAAAATATAACTCATCTCCCTCACCCCTGTAACGCCGGTCACCGCCTCCACCTTAAACCACCGTACCCCACCGTCCCACCACCGTCCCTCCGCCGTCCGCCGCCGGC
>NC_031994.1:52784002-52923687 GCF_001879085.1 Nicotiana attenuata
CTTAACAAGGATAACAAGTAGATATCTCGCATAAGCTAACTATCCACTAATTTCACCTTCAATAATTTCCACCGGAATGATACACAATTGATCTCCACCTACTTTTTTTTAGATATAGACATGTGAATCCACAAAATATATGGCGAACAACTATGGGGACACTTCATACTCCTAGTGCGGCCTAATGTGGAATACACTTATGCAACCTTTATTATCAACTCACTTAACATCTTCATGGAAAAATATTGAGAATAGCCTGCTCACCCGCCGAACTCTACATCTCTAGGCGAACACTCACACTAAACCCTTGATGACCTTCAACAATTACTCTAAGATGTGCTATCATAAACTGACCATAAAATTACCTATCAAATATATATGTGATCACACTGTGAAGCTTCATCTTTGACTCGTCTGAAACTTGCAATACCTAATGGATCTAATACAATGAGGAACAACAGAGTTCAATATCAGGCTGGAGTTATCCAGGAATCCATTAATGCGCTGAGTAGAGTACTTTCTGAGGTTATATGCTAAGGGACACGAAAGTTACAACTAACAATGCTGACATGGTTAATCATTGTGACGACATCAATTATTACACAAACGAGGCATATAGGTAAGTAGTACATTGGCAATAGGAATCATTAAGGAGGAATATTCAAGTACGTGAACCACTCGCCTTCTAGAGTGTAGGTAAAATCCGTTTATCAAGAATAAGAATACTCTGGCACCTTGAATGCGATATGGGTTTCAAAATACATGAAGTTGGATTACACTCTTAACATTACTTGACACACGTAATCTATGCCACAAGCCCATGAGGATGAAAAGAAGTTGAACACTTATGAGATTATCATATTTCAAACAGCTTAACCCTTCCTGATAGTTGATCCTATATAATAGAACTAAAGATACGACAACTTGTCTTCCGAATCAATATGCTCATGATATGTGCAAAAATCTAAAGGCATCTAACCCCAACCTTTCACGAGTGAAACCATATAGCTAGGACATCCTACCATAGGGGTGAAATCATGTATTGGTTAGAGGAGTTCCAATGGTTGACGTAATGCTCCGGGAAGAAAGATAATTAAAACTCATATCCCCCTTAAGGAGGTGGAACGCCAGGGGTAGCAAAATTTCCCGCACATGACAATGACGTTGTCAATAATCATAGAAGCCGAGTGAGCAGAAGGCCACGTAACCCATCCGATCCGACCCATTTACGACTTTTGAAAAGGGGACACACTTTGGTTTGAACTCATGGCAATATAAGCTTGAACTTTGAGGAAGATCATTACTTTTGAAACCCATGAGACAAGCCCTTGCAGCCCTAGAAAATCGATAACAATGGCGAGAAAGTACTTAAAACCATTATGAGTTGGTATAAAACAAGGCCTCAAAGTGCCCACATGGATAAGTTTGAAAGAATGAGACGTCTAAATGCATTTATCGGGGAAAAGTAACCTAGGTTATCTAGTCACAGAGACATGCAGAGCAGGTAAATGGTTGTTAGAAGAACATCTACAAGGAATACCAGCAATATTTATTTATTCTAACAAAAGGAATATGTCCCCTTCCTTATTGCTACAAGACTTCCTCTTTGATGCCATGAAACATAAATGAATTTTACAATGAGAGTTATCAGATGAAATAGATAGTAGGGTAGCAAAACTAATGAGCACCACTTGGGACCAACAAGCTTAAACTAAGTCGAAGACATTAGAAGTCTATAGTAAAGGGGGATTTACCTATTTTCAGTGTCCTTTTTAGGTCCTTTTAGTACATAAAATGAGGTAAATTTAATCGAATCGGATAGTTGGATAACTAGTCGAGATATTGAGATAATATCGCATTGAAGATTATGGGTAAACAACACATAATTCAAGACAAATGAAAAAAAGTGAGAGAGCCTTATGGAAGTAACCTTTACTTACATTGTAACAACTAGGAATGGTGGTAATATAAAGCGATTACGAGAAGCTACACTTTTTTTGAAAGAAGATCTCTGTATGAAGTCACGTGATGTATAACTCTAGAATTCTAAAATCCAATTATGTTTAGCCACTCTACTTCATAATGAAGCACTACAACCCATTTCTATACAACCAGCCATTGCAAACCACATTGGGACTTGACTGAGAGAAAGGCTTTGACATATGAATATGTTACTAGGTGTATTTCTCCTTGGTCAACCCAAAGCCTAAAGGCAAGAGTTAGACTAATAAGCAGATCGTTGGACTAGCACAAGTGTAGATAACCCATTATCGAAAAGAGATCATTCAATTTCAGTAATTGTGGCATGCTATCAACCCTTGATGAACTTGAAGTGATATGAGAACCCAATGAGATAGCATAGAATAATCATGGAGGGTTTGCAGATGTTCATAATGAGTTCTTCATGGATTTTAACTTGAGAACTACCCAGATGCTAATGAAATACAGAAGAATATGAGAAACAGGCGTTGTGCTATAATAACCCCCAAAGGTGTGCTTGGTCTTGATAGAGAGCCTAGTAGGGGTCCTTACGAGAAAGGAAGTGTTATAATGATTCATAGAAGGAAATGTTCTCTCATGGTTATCGAACAAGTGTGGGGAAACTAGCACAATGAATTCACTAACTAAAGAACACAATTAACACATGTTATGGAGGTGTAAAGAGAAAATAAATATTTGTTATGAGCTGGACATGCTTCTGCTATATTAACTCAGAACTGCAATATACGACCATGCCACGGACAACCATAATACTAGGACAAAGTGAGCTACCTACTGCGGGATGTCCCAAGTGGACACGAAAGTTATGGCGACACAATATCATCCTATGACGGGGATGTGAGGATCCCAATTTTCAGAGAAACTTTATGCACACAGTGACCATTTCGATTGACATGCACTCATGTGATAGGTGTTAAGGTATGCTCTTATGTTACTAGGCAGTGAGAAGCTTTCATGATGATATTCGTAAGAGAGTAGATTGATTTTTCAAACCATATAAGCCGTATACACAACTGAGTAAAAGAGTGACTCGAGAAGGATCGCAACCCTGAGATGCTTTACATGGAACTCGACACCACATAGGTAAACTTTACGACGGTGCATACATAGGCACAAGTGGGCAGATGTTGCCCATTTCAATAAGATATTCTGTAAGAAATTCATCAGGTATATTCCCTCGTTAAGAATTTAGGAAAAGAAAGTGGGAAGTATTAGTCCTAGAGTTATAACTCCATTCAAGGATGTATTTATAGAACTTAATTCCACAAGAGGATGTAAATAAGAGAATTTGTAATAGAGTGGATTCACGACCAATACAGATCCTTCAAGGAGTAGGTACACACAAGTCTTTGTGACTCACATCTTATCAAGACCATGCTTATGAGAATTCTTCAATATGGATGTACATATACAATGAGTAGAAATTTTGTTTTGACTCACTTAATGACTTTAGGTTTGTTGGGCAATAACTTAATCAATACTCCTCGACTCAACATCCCTAACGCATGTAGGTAACATACTGATATACTATATGATCCGGTGGTGCAGAGACATTAATAGAAACAAGGGTACTCCCCTTAGCATGAAGTTCTACCAATTCCTCTATGACTCCATACATTCTCCTAACAAACGCTTAGGCAATCTCCCTCACATTCAATGGTAGGGCATTTCCTCCTTACTGCTTCCAAAATCATGAATTACTCATCTTAAGATTAAGACATAGAATGGAAATCAGCTCCCTATCTTGAGCTCTACTACACGATCTTGGAGTATTAAAGAAGGGTGAAATTCCTAAATGTCCAAATAGCCTCCAACTTATAGAAGTGGTCGACTACACACCGATGAGAAGGACTCTACTAGACACGGCTCTGAGACATCCTAGGACACTTTAAAACCTTAGGCTCTGATACCAAGTTTGTCACGCCCCAAAATCCGAGGAGTGCGACCGACGCTCAACCGAGTAAACCCGACTGAGCAAGCCTGTTAGGTTTCATTCAACCCAAACAACCTCATGATAAAATAGGAGATGGACTCCATTAATCTGATTTAGTAAGTATTTCATTACCAACTTTCATTTCATACCATTAGCAAGTTAAATCATAATTATCAAAATATTACAAGTCTTATAAATCTTTGCCAAACATCAGTGTTTCTACTTTACTTCCAATACCCGACACTACCCACAACCTGTCTACGGAGCCTCTAAACATAACTCAAGAGTAATGTAATATGGAAATGCCGGTAACAAGGCTCCGGCTATACCTCAAATACAACGTACAAGACAAATAGATGAAACAGACCCCCGAAATGAAGTGGGGCTCACCAAGTCAAATGAGGATGCGGCACTAGCTGCGACCAACACCGCCTACTATAGGAACTCCTACATCCATTTAAAGACGTAGCGCCCCCGGCAAAAGGGACGTTAGTGCCATCGAATAGCACTAGTATGTATAACTAAACACCATCTAGTTAGAAAGAACTATCGTACAAGAACAGAGAAATCATAAACACCTTCTCATTAGAAAGAACTATCAAACAAGAATAAAGAAATCATAAAGGTCAATCAAAATCATTAAAAATCACCATATCATCAAATAAACGAACCATATAATCTTTCACATAATTTCCATAACTTAGTTTGGGGCACTTGATATTGTTCATCATCATTCATAATACCACCGCTTTCTTGGGCGGAGTCCGATCACGACCCGATTGGCTAGGTTGCCTCATTTGAGACATGTACCTCAATCACAATGTCATTTCTCAATTTCCGGAATTCAATATTTGCACAATACCACCTTGTGTGCGGCATGGTGTCCGATCACGGCCCGATCGGCTAGGCCGCCTTACCTAGGCGTTGTTCCTTTCTCATTAATCATCTTATTTCAATCTTTATTTCACATATATCAACTCATTGGCACTTGGGGCGTCAATTATCACATCATACTTGGCACTACGCCACATTTCATAACTCAATCTCTTCTTTCTCACATTTCATATCATTTCCACATATTTCACATCAATATCAATCTCAGCTACAAGCCATTCAATTCAAGATGTCAAGTACACATGAGAACTTTAAGTTATAAGCATAGAGAGGAATTCTCATGATTCGGCACAATAATCACAATTTAAACTTGACTTGAAATCTAGGCCATTTAGCATATACTTCACATTCTTCCATCTCAATTTATTGTCTAAGCATTTCAATACACGATTCATATTCCTTGCACCTTTTCATGTTATCAAAAATAGCACATTGATCACATTGGAATGCATCTTTCACAATTATAGGGTCACAACACCAATTCATGTAAAGTATCAATCAAAGAAATAATAAAGTTCAGTCTTACCACATCTACACAAGCATCGATAGAGCTCAATTTCTAAAAGATGGGTTCTTAGCCATACATATCTCAATATAGCTTTCCTTACTCTTTACAAATTCCGGAACTCTTAGCACTTCGATCTATTGAGTAAAAATTACAAATTAAATCGAGAATTAGAGATGAGATTGAGATTCTAGCTTGGTTCAAGCATATTATCAAGAACTAAAGGTGCATCATGATCTTAGGTCCCTTTTGGGATAAATTTTTATCATTTTATACCCCAATTGCTTTCTCTTTAGTTCACTAACTCCCAATACCCTAAGGTTTGATATGCATGTAAGGAATCCATTCTTATACTCATGAATCACCTCAACAATTACCCCTTATAGCTAAGAATAGAAATAAGAGCTAAGGTGATGGAGTCTTACCTCTTGGGATGAAGATCTAGGGGCCTTCACTTGATTATCTTCAAAGATTTAGCAAGATTTTATGGAGTAATTTGATGGGGAGAACATTCCCTATCTATAACCCCTCTCTCTCACTCTAGAAATGCTCATGAAAATGCTCAAAATGAGCTATAGCACTGAATATATCGATAGGGGTTCGGGTTTAAGAATTAGAAAATTAACCCTCCGATGTCAGGTTTGCTATTGCAAAACGGACCGCAAAACGAGAATGCTGGTCGCATAATGCACCGCAAAATCGGCGCCCAAAACTGGGGTACACTGACCCAGTTTGCGACAGAAATGCGACCACAAAGTCAGAAATGCGACAGGTTTTGCAGTCGCAGATTTGACACAGGATCGCATTTTTCCAGCCTTTGGTAATTTGATCATAACATTGTGTTGGAATGTCCAAATGACGAACGATTTGAAGTGTTCGAAACTAGACTCCAATACCTTTCATTTGATAGGTTATTCATCACATAAAACCTTATACATATTTAGATATGCTCGTTCAAATTATGGACTAGTGCATGCTCATTTGGAATTTTAGCCTATTATGAACTTTTCCAATTTTTCTTAGACTTGGGCCTTTCCTTGGACCCCAAATTACTTACCATAAGACTTATACACATATTTACCAAATTCATTGATGTAAACCATGTTAATATCACATAAAAATATTATAATAAGCCTACGTGGCACCACGAGATCCTAGGTTACTTAGCGAAATTTTTCGGGGCCTTACACTCGCTCGGCTGGCGATCGTGGCGTTTATGCCGTTCCCTTAGGAATACTGTAGTTTTGTGCTTATTGCGGGTCCAATCTCTGACGCATTGAGATTCGAGCTTTAATTGACCCTTACGTTCTTCCCTGCCCGTACGGGCAGGTGATGGTGGTCTTCTATGCCTCGGGTAGAAGTGACCTTATAGGCGGATGGCCCGGAGGCTCACTCGGCTGGCGATCGTGGCGTTTATGCCATGCCCTTAGGCATACTGTAGTTTTGTGCTTATTTCGGGTCCAGACTCCGAATTGCATTGCGATTCGAGCTTTAATTGACCCATAAGCGCTTTCGATTTCCCGAATGGTGGTGGTGCTTCGTACGCTGTTTTGGTTGTTGAGAACTTTCCATATGTGGCTCGTAGGCTTGCTTAGTTAACTATTTTGGATTCGGTCTCCGAATCGGGTTACGATTCGAGCTCACTTTAATCCTCAAGTTCTTAGTTTTGGCTGGCGACAATGGATCTTACGCTTTTGGTCGTAGAGACCTTTTGATATGTGCCCTGTAGGCTTGCTTAGCTGGCGACAATAGCTCTTACGCTATTATTTCCCGTGGGCTTTTTGTAGGCTTTGTTTTTCGCTTGTTAAGGTCTTTTGAAAGATTTTTGCCTGACCCGTCGTCGGTTCTGGAAGAACCTTAATTTCAAGTCGTTATCGGCGATATTCCGAGCACCTCGGGAGGTTCATAGCTCGTAGGCTGAGTAGGTCGAAGCCTTTGTGATTTGGAGCTGATACAGTCGAAGCTCGCTTTTGCCTGTTGAGGGAAGCCTGTTTTAACCAGTTCTTTCCGAAGTATATTCGAAGTAGTGGCATGCGATTTTTGTTTAGCGACGGTCGGGCATCCCCGAGTCGTGTTATTTTGGCTGTATCAGCCGTTTTGACTGTAGTAATTTTTTATCCCGAGTGGTAGTTTAGGCATCTACACCGAGGGTATTCCCTTTCAGGATTCTTACAAATGCGACGTATAGCCTAAACTTCGGGATTTTCATTCTTGTTGAGGTCTTATAGTCTTGTCATGCCCGTTGAGGTCTTATAGTTTTTGTATTTGTAGAATAGATCTGGTTACGCCGAGTCCAGTTTTGGGTTTTCCAGCGCATGGCGAGTGACGACAGTCTCTGAGTCATTAAGTTGTTTAGGCATGAAGACTGCTTCTTGTGAACTCGGAGCTGCCTTGTAGGGGCTTTATGAGCCAGAAATTCCGACCCTGGAGTCATGCGAGTGCCCAATTGTAGGCATCAAGTCTCCGAGTATTTCGGAATGCATTTGGTGGAGGGGCCCCCCCTGTTAGGGATACACTTGAGATTTCTTTGTTCGTAGAATAAGATGCTGAGAAGATATCTTTTACTGCCTGGTATAGACGTACATTGTTTCGTCATCGTGAAATCGACCCGCGCGGGCGCAACTTCTCGGACTATTCAGCCCCGCTTATAACTCCCGATCGGAGCTTAGTCCGTCGTCTCTCGGTTCTCCCGAGGGGGCGATGCTCTTAGAAACAAACCATCGTTCGTTGTTGGACCGTTGGAAAAAAGCCTGCAACCTCGTCGGATCTTCCTCTGGTATGCTACTTTGCCAATAATGTTGCTGACAAGGCTCGTCTTTGGGGCGGAAGCGCGACTGAAGGGAGAAAATGCGACGGTCGCGTATATAAGGCCTAGGGATCTCCGGGTAAAGTTGAGAACCTCCAAATATCCTAGCCAGCTGTCTGTGTTCAGGTTAGTAAAAAGAAAACGAGGGAGCAAAGCAGTTCTTCCTTACCGCGGGATGTATAGGCCATGTTCTGGGATTCGGTGTGTCCCTATCGGCTTATTCTAGTTTTGCCCTTTACGAAGAATCTCATTCTTTTGGCGAGATGGGGCCGTTAGCGCCCTTGGGTAGTGCGTCGGCGGTCGTCTGAACAAGACGTATATACTTTACGCCTCCTTTTATGGTGTAGGGCTCGACGTCCCGGCTCGAACTCAGTGGGGTATATTAAGAGAACGGTCTTTGCGGCGATTTGTCATTTGGACTTCGCCAGGGATTCGGGATGCGGGGGCAATTTGGTCCGCTAATGCGGACTGCCCTGTTGACTTTGGTCCGATATCGTCGTTGTTAGCGACCGAACTACCTGAATTCACGAAAACATGTTTTATTTAAAATAAATTAGACGAGGGAGAGGGTTACCAATACGTTGGTGCGACGCTGGGGTGGAGTCTTGGTGGCCTTTTCTCTAGAAGAAAGAGTATCCTTGGAAATATTTCCCTTGATCCGCCTTTATCCCGACGGCAGGCATTTTCACTTCCCATGTTATGAATTCTCGAGGGGTGTCGCCGCTCCTTCACTGTCGTGGTAATCCGCCGTGGCTTATTTGCTTCATCCTTCCCGGTTGTCTTCTTTCCTTGGGGCTGGATTTGAGCTTGACCGCTCTATGGTACTCGGCGGCGATTTTGGCTAAGTAACACGGCTGTCATTTTTCCAAGATGGGGGTCATTTTTGGCCCTGCCGCCGCTCGCGTCCTGTGGATCCCGCGTCGAGATGTGGTTCTTTCGGAGGGGCCTTGGTCGAATATGCTTGAGTCGCTCAACGTTCCAGGTTTCACTTATGGTGACTAGGATATTTGGCATAGTAATGTTGAGACCGTACTCTGCTGGACAGGGTTCGTCTACCGGCTGCCCCTCATCGAATCTAGTTCCACTGAAGGTTCCTCGAGGATGTCGCCCTCGAACTATTCCCCTACCGTTGCGAGGTAGGTTGGATCTTGCGACGTTCCTCCCATCCACGACGCATGGATGGTATCTCCATCTGTTTGGCATTAGTTTCATTGCGGGATGCCTGCTCAGGTGTGCCGGTCCTGCAGAGGTTTCCGGACAGTCGCTCATGGCCCTGATTAGTGGCCGGTGCTGGGTACGGATGCATGGCCAAGTCTCAGCTGGGTATCTAGCTATGCGTCGTTTGAAATGACCTGAGTCAGCGGGTATGCTTTGATTAAACCCCGAGCAAAAGCCAGGGTTGTCCGTTCATCTGAATCCGGAAGCAATCTCATTCGTCCTACCAGGGAACGAGATACGACTTCTTGTGGTGTTTCATCCACTCTTTGCTCGGCCTCCGACTTGTCGGGCTCTCCCGTTACTGCTTCTATGGCATCGGCGTATGTTTCTGTAGTGGGATAATCCTGAAAGTCATGCGTAAGTGGTGGTGCGCTCGTCGGGATCCAAGGACCTATCGTGCCTAGGGAGTTTCGGCATTCCAGATTTTCGTGAAGCAGGCTCCGGGGTCGCTTCCCCGGGGAAGAACTGTCGTACGAGTCCCTGCGGACCCGACTCGATTCTTTCGGAGAGGCACACAAGTGTCTCTGCTATGGCGGGGTCTACCATTGGTCCGTTGTAGCTTGATGTTTCGGGTATTTGCTCGACGGGGGGAGTTGTCTCCGGTGCTACTGCGCTGGGAGTTCTCGAATGGCTTTGCAATCGGGCAATGGCCAGTTGTTGTGCCTGCAACATTTCAAAAATAACATGAAGACTAACTTCCTATTTTTCCCAGGTCGGGGGTTTTTGAGCTTCCTATTGGTTGTTGTGCCGCACGCTCCTGTCGGTGTGAGAAGTTTCGCTGACTTGCTGTACGTCCTGTGAGTCTGCGTCCGCCGGAATCAGTCCGGGTGCGTTATCGGGATTATGTAGTGGTGCTCCAGCGATCGGGATAGCTACACTATTTTCCCAGTGCTCTTTGAGGCGATCGTTTTCGACTCCGTTTACCGAGCCAGACATTTTGACCTGAAATCAGTGGATCTTGGACAAGAAAAAGCGTGAAAGATAATATGCGTTTGTGTAATGAAACTAGCAAGAAAATAATCACTATTATTTTTAGCCCCACGGTGGGCGCCAAACTGTTTACTGTGAAAATGGTAACGACAATTAAATTTGTAAAATGGGATTCTAAAAATACGTGATTTATTCCCGAGCTAGTTGTTAGAGCAGTTGATGCTAATAATATGGAATTTAATGATGGAGCGCGAGTTTAAACAAGATAGTGATTGAACCGAAGGGCCTGCTGCCTGGATATAGGCCAGGCCCGTGGGGCCTTCGGGGTCGACTCCGGGGTGGAGCTCGAGCTATCGGGGATAGTCGAGGATGGGACAACAGTTGAAGATATGATTGAACAAAGCTCTTTATAACCAAAACTATTTTATATGATAAAGAACAAGTGTTAAAACGATGGATATCGAGGTATCCTCGGACCAGTGAGAGTCAGTAAGTTTAGAAAGAAAAGAGAGAGAGAGAGAGATTATTGCACTTATGGAGAAATGGAGCAACATCAGTCCTTCACAAGGTAGGGTGAGTCCCCTTTATATAGGAGGGGAACTTGGCTATAATTACATATGTATTAATTACAAAATATGGAGATGGAAGGGCTTGATGCGATGCCTCAGCGTAGACTCTGGATAGGCCGGCCCTGTCAGACTCAGCCATGTGTCTTGGGAGGTTCCCCTTTTTGTCCTGGCTTCGGCCTCCGCCTGGCCTCGAATCGGGCCTCAGCAAGCCCCGAGGGAGAGGACTAAGTCGTGGCTTCATATCCTCGAGATCTAAAGGCATTTCCCCGAGATGGCTTGATAGCTAGAAATCAGGCCCTTTGATTTCACCGCTTACAATAGTTAAATTTGGTTCCTTAAGGATTTTGAAGTTCTTAATTATTTGGTTTGGAGCAGGTTTTTGTGTTATCGAGGTCCGAACAGAGTTGCGAGACCGGGAATAGTTATGTATTGCCATTTAAGACTTGCACATAAAATTTGGTGTCAATCCGAGTAGTAAAAGTGTGTTTCATCGCATTGGAAGTAAATTGAAGAACTTGAGTTCATAAGTTTGATTCAATTGGTTTTAGGGGGGTGATTCTTAGATTTAGCGTTGTTTCGGGCATTTCGAGGGTTCAAGCGAGTCCGTTTTATGATTTCAAACTTGTCGGTATGTTCGGGTGGGGCCCGGGGGCTCTGAGCATTGATTGGACGAGGCTCGAGTGAAGTTGGAAAATTTGGAAAGGAGCTGAAGCTACAGTTATCTGTCATAACCGCACCTGCGGTTGGTCAGCCGCAGGTGCGAGACCGCAGAAGCGGTTGAAGCTTCGCAGGTGCGGCCAAGAGGAAGGAGCCTAGGAACCGCAGATGTGGCTCCCTTTCCGCAGAAGCGGCTCCGCAGGAGCGGCCCCCAAACCGCAGAAGCGGTCCCAGCCAACCAGCCCAACTCCGCAGATGCGGACTCCCTCTTGCAGATGCGGTCCCCTAACCGCATATGTGGAAATCGCTGAAGGCAGTGCCTTCATTTAATACGGGAATGTGTCATTTTTGACACATTTCCTTAATTTTTTGGGCGATTTGGGAGCTTCCAAAGAGATAATTTCCACCTAGCATCTTGAGGTAAGTTATTTCTACTTATTTTGAGTTTAATACTTGGGTTTTGGGTAGATTACCACACAAAGATTAGTGAAAAGTTATGGGATTAGAGTAAAACCTAGGGTTTTCATAAAAACAAAATTTAATCACGAAATTTGTTATGGAATAAAGTGGAAATCATATATTCTTGATCCTTAGGTTATAGAGAACAACTTTCTTCAAATATTTCTAGAATCCGGGCACGTGGGCCCTGGGACGGATTTTAGGAAACTTGTGTTTAGGGTTGGGAAATTACTTAATGCGAACTTGTGAGTTTGTATTGAGTAGTTCCTACCTCGTTTATATTAGTTTTGGATCGTTCGGCTCCAAATTGAGGGTTTGAGCACGTTCTTGATATTGGAAGTACGCTTTGGAGCGAGGTGAGTCTCCTTTCTAACCTTGTATGAGGGAATTGTCCCCATAGGTGAATTAACTGATTATGTCCTCCTAATTTTGGGGGCTACGTACGAAGGAGGTGATGAGAGTCCGTGCGTATCTACTATTATGTTAATTGTGCAGGTAGTTTAGGACCCGCATCATGCTATAATTGTAAATGTTTATATCCTTTTATGCTAATGATATCACTTAGGACATGTTAGGGATTGGAAATAAATATATGTGAACGTATGCAATTGCTTGAGCACATTAAGAATTTATTTGACTATGAATGCGCCGTTATGTGCTTTCTTGATGATAATTGATATTATGGATTGGGCCGATCGCCTCGGTAGAAATAGATGCATCTATGGTTCGCGCCATTCGACCCTCTGGTAGTGCACAACTTCTTTTCTGTTGGACCGGGCCGTACGACCTCGGCATAGTGTGCGCATGATATCTATGTGAAATCTTGTTCATGACTTACTTTGTTAAATGCCTCAAAGTGAAATTATTATAAGACATGACTAAAACTGATATATTATTTTTTGCAAACTCCGAGCTTGCTATTATGCCCATGTTATCAATGCTTAGTGAAAATCTTTAATCATTATTGGTATTGACCGTAGTAAGTGTCAAATCGACCCCTCGTCACTACTTCTTCGAGGTTAGACTGGATACTTGTTGGGTACATGTTGTTTATGTACTCATACTATGCTTCTGTACTTAATTGTACAGGATCTGAGGCAGGTACAACTGGCTACTATTCTGGTGTGCATTCTTGATCGTAGACCGAGATCCCACAGTGAGATGCAACCTTCCTATGCCGTTCAGTAGCATGATGGAGTCTCTCTTTGTTTTTGACTATCCATTTTATTTCAGACAGTAGGATAGAGTTATTCTTTTGTGTATTCTACTAGATGCCCAAATACTTGTGACACCAGGTCTTGGCACACACATTGGTAGCCTATTCTTTTGGATTGTATAACTATTATTGTACGTTGCTAATCATCACTTGTTTTAAATTCAAATTAAGAAATTGCCGTAACTATTTTAGTAAAGTAAAACGAGAACTCATTAACATTTTACATGTTGTCTTGCCTAACAATGGTGTTGGGCGCCATCACGACCTGTAGTGAAATTGGGTCATGGCATTTCAGATTTGCGTACCTTCAGCGAAAATAATACAATCCGTTTGTGGTGTCAAAATGTAGACTAGATCTAATACTCAGATAAATTTCATAACAGAACTCCTTTCGTACTGTCAATAGAAATTTCGTGAAGTCGACTCAATTGCAGTGAACTTTATGATTTGCGTACCTTCAGCGAAAATAATACAATCTGTTTGCGGTGTCAGAAAGTAGACTTGGAGATCTAAAACTTGTATAAATTTCATGGATGAAATCCTTTCGGACAGTCAGCAGAAAATATCCGAAATCGACCTAACTGCAGTAAACTTTCGGATTCGCGTACTTTCAGCGCAAAAGAACATCTTGACCTTGGAGGGTCGAAATTGCAATCCGTTCGTGCCATTACAAAGTAAACTCAGATACCTAAAGTATCTACGAATTTCATGGCAGAACCTTTTTCGGTCTAACAACAGAAAATTTGCGAAGTCGACAGAACTGCAATGCACTTCCACATTCGCATGCATATAGAGGTTTTTGCAGCATAAGACCTTTTGGATTAGTCAAAGTTCCATATCATGTACTGCTTGACCCTTCGGAATGCTTTATGGTAGCATCATGTTTTGAAGAAATGAAGCGAACTTGGAAAGGCATTCAAGACAAGATAGCGACAATCTTTTGCGTCAATTGCTTTTATGACTTAGATTCTTCGTATAGGACAAAGTATAAATATTTTCATCCTTTTAGTATCTTGAAAATGATGTATGAAATCCTTGTAGCATTGAAGCAATGAAATGACCATTTTGGCTCGACACATATTGCCTTCTTTCTTTATGAAATATGCGCCTATTTGAGTAATCAACGTGATGCTTCAGCTCGAATTTTGATGATCATGTCACGTTGAAACACATTTTTTAAAGCTTATGCGACTGAACTTAGATGAAACTCTAAGATGCCTACGTACCTCGGTGAAGAGGATCAAGTTATAACGTAGTTCAAAATAAGTGACTTTTATTTTTATTTTTTTATGTCCTAACTTTTGCCTAGGCCGCCTCTTTCGAGGTTTTCAACCTAGCAGACTTTTTTTTCTCATAGGCCACCTCTTTCAAGGTTTTTAACCTAGCGAATTTTTTTATGTCCTAAATTTTGCCTAGGCCGCCCCTTTCGTGGTTTTTCACCTAGCGGACTCCTTTCTCTGGGTGTCGTTCGCAGCTTAGGCTCATGAGGGCTAGGAGAATAGCAACATGCAGTTTAGGCTCATGATTTAAGGAGCATTTATTCTTCAAGGATAATAACTGTTCAAAACTTTCCCATTGATAGGGTTAATTCCCATGCCATCTTCATCAACAAACGTGAAAGTTCCACTTGAATAGGCTTCTTGCACAACATATGGACCATCCCATTTTGAAGTGAATTTGCCCCCGGATTTGTGAGAGGTGATAATAGGTCTTCTTACTGAAAGAACTTGATCTCCAACTTGGAAGGACCTCAAGAGAAACTTTTTGTCGAAAGCACGAGAAAGACGAGCTTGATAACATTCAAGACTTTGTTGAGCTTCTAGCCTTTTTTCATCAAGGAACTCTAGTTCTTCAAGGTGCAAATGAGCGTTTTCTTCTTCAGTAAGACCTTCTTGGACAGTGAGATGCAATGTATTTGACGCTCAAGAGGAAGAACTGCTTCAACTCCATAAACAAAAGAATAAGGAGTTAATTGTGTCGGCGTGCGATGAGTCGTCCGATATGCCCACAATGCTTCTTCCATTCTGTCATGCCTATCTCTTTCCATCACTAGGAATGCTGAAATGATAAAT
Organism: Nicotiana attenuata; assembly: GCF_001879085.1. Taxonomy (NCBI): domain Eukaryota; kingdom Viridiplantae; phylum Streptophyta; class Magnoliopsida; order Solanales; family Solanaceae; genus Nicotiana; species Nicotiana attenuata. Next base: position 52,799,263 of record NC_031994.1, read on the forward strand.
GATGTTCACTCGAATGAAGTTTGCAACATTCTCTTTCTTCACTTCCTTGAGAGCGATGACCTCAGCCCATTTTGAGAAGTAATCAGTTGCAACCAAGATATATAGATGTCTTCCAGATGATTTTGGAAATGGTCCAACAACATCTAATCCCCAAGCGTCAAATGGCCAAGATGCAGCGTGTAACATTTCAAGTGGTTGGTGTATAAATTTAAGTGAAACTGGCAAGCCTTGCATCTTCGAGAATAATCTAAGCAATCTTTCACCATTGTCGGCCAATAGTGACCCATCCTCTTAATGTGGAAATGGAGCTTCAGCCTAGATTGATGTGATCCACAAACTCCAGAGTGTACCTCTTGCATATCTTAAGGTTCTTCATCTTCCTCTAAACAACACAAGAGAACTCCCTCAAATAATCTTCGATATAAAGTGTCTTTGCCGTAAAGGAAGCAAGGGGAACGCCGTCGAATTTTGATCTTTCTCCTTGGATCTTCTGGAATTATCCCATAAGTAGTTGATCATGGTTTTTCTCTAATCACCCTTCTCAGCTTCAGCGACGGCTACCAAACGCTCGATCTTGTTTTCTTCATCCTCATTCTCATCTGGCGGTACTATCCATTTTTGTCATATAGTGATATGTGTCAGGCCGGTAGAGTGAATGTCGAAGCTAGAGCAGCTATGGCATCATATTTCTTATTTTCCTTCCTTGGCACATGCTGAAGAGTTACATTGCCAAGCCATCCAATCAATTTCTGCGCATAATCATGATAAGGATGCAACTCTGGTTTTTGACCTCATAGCTACCTAGCAATTGATTGATCACTAACTCAGAGTCTTCAAAAATATGTAATTGGAGTTGTCTCATATCAACGGCCATCTCAAGCCCAAGTATGAGTGCTTAATATTCTTCAACGCTGTTGGTGCAATGTTGTGTTAAGGTGAAGGAACATGGCAAGACTTCTCCTTGAGAAGTGACAAACACAACACCTGCGCCAGCTCTTTCACGATGTGCGGCACCATCAATATACATTTTCTATGGTGGTTGCACTTCGATGACTATTGCATCCTCATCAGGTTGTTCATCAGTCAACTCCCAATCATCAGGAATTGGATGATCTGCCATGAAATCTGCTAAAGCTTGTCCTTTCATAGCTTTTTGTGGGACTTACACAATCACTAATTGTTGAAATTGGAGGTACCACCTTGCTAATCGATCATTGAGGACACACTTTGGTATAACAAACTTGATCGGTTTCACCCTTGAGACGAGACGGATGGCATGAGCTTGAAAGTAGTGCTTCAACTTTTGAATTGCGAAGCCAAAGCCAAACACAACTTTTCGAGCGGAGAATACTTCAGCTCATATGAAGTCATCATCCTACTCAAGTAGTAGAGGGAATTTTCTTTACTTTCACCATTTTCTTGGGCCAAATGGGCTCCAACTGACCATTCATGGGCTGCAATATATAGAATCAATGGCTTTCCTGGTATAGAGGCTGCCAGAATCAGAAGTTTCATCAAGTACGATTTGATGCTTTGGAATGCGTTGCTACAAGCTTGGTCCCTTTCAAAAGGTACATCCTTCTTCACGAGACGGCTAAAAGGTTGGCACTTCAAGGTAGGGAACACATATAGGTGGGCTTGGAGTCTTCTGCAATGCCAAGGTTGACTTCTTTCAATACATCAACTATCATTTTAATTCGTTCTTTTGAGTCCGGAGGAGTTTCCTCGACATCTTCATCTTCATGGGGATCACCATCATTAAAAGATATAAAGCCATACCAAGAGTCATCTCCCAAATTTTTGTCGACCTTCCTTAGAAATGTAGTGTATTGCTCCTCATTCGCAGTAATGTCATATGAAGATCCTACACTTTTTTCATCTTCGTCATGCTCTCTAGTGTGGACCACCGTGCAAGTCTTCACTTTGAGTACCTCTCTGCATGAAATCAAAAGTTTTGATTGTTGCCTCATTCTAGAAGGGATCAGGCTTTGACACTCTTTGGAGATACTTTGGACTCTAGATGGCAAAGGTCTTCTTATTTTTTCATAATTTCTTTGCGACTTATTCTTCTTCCTTTTCAATGGCCCCAACCTCTCAAATACAGAAGTTATTGTAGTTGGTTCTCCAAGTCGATCAAAGACAGAAGGCCTTTTATTAGGATCAACGGGTTCATATTCCATCGTGATATAGTTAATATTTGCTCTTCTTATGGAGATGCGAACTGGTAGGGGTTGTTTGTAACCCAGACCCTCACGTGATTGCTTCACCACATGCTCCTTATCCTTCATCATGTTTTCTTTCCTGGTAGCTTCAAGTGGGAGCTTCCCTAGCTTAGATGGTTCGTTGGGATCATACCCAGCCTTTGCGAACAACCTGTAAGCATTCAGATCAAAACCTTCATTTGTGCTTTTGTGGGGAGTGCCTTATTTTGAGGCACGTTAAGGGACACAAACTTTTCCATTAACTTTGAAGATAACTTTATGGTATCAAACTGCTTGATAGGGATGGTTAATTCTCTTAGTGCATCTCTTTGGAGGCTTGATGATTCTCCTTCATCTTTCTTCACTTTTGGGACGTAACGAAATAAAGGAGCTATTTTCTTGCCTACAGTTGTAGCATTCTTTTTGTGAGCTTTCGAAACTTGATATGCTTATATTATAACTTTATCTTCACCAGAAGCTACTTCAGCCCTTTTAGACACAATATTATCTCCTTTCTCTGATTTGCTAGCAGAGGACCTATCTTCTTATGAAGATCTCAAAGCATGCATCGGTGCACACGATACTTGGAGTGCTTGATGTCCCAAGAGCTCGCCTTGCTTCGGATGATTTGCCTATGACTCCCCATAGTAGCGTTCAGGATACTTTCAATGTCATAAGAAAACTTGGAGTCAGTGATGTTTGAGTCGATCTTCTTTGAATCCATCTTAGTGATCTTGAATGTTGAGAGTTGAGAAGAGATGAGAGGTAGAGATGGTCCCACTTGGTGTGCCAAAATTTTTAACAACTAAATTTTGCTCTTGAAAAATAATAATCAAGATAAGAAATATAGCGACAAATATTATATTCGATTTCAAGTGATGGTGTTACAATCTCTAAGTATCTCTAAATCTAAAGAGATGTAGTTCTCTTGTTCTTCTCCTCACGGACGATGGTTCAAGAGCCTGAGAGCTTGATTTTGAACTTGACGGATTTTAGATTTGTAGTACGTCATGAATAATTTGAATGTCGTCACAAACCAGGATTTGGTGTTGGATTATCACAAACGGAAGATTTGAAGCCCCCCGCCTATGATTTGAGTTTGCCTTTGGAATTTGTCCACAGACGACGATTGCAGATATGGATGGAGACCTTGTTGCTATTCCTCAGAGCTTCTTTAGCCTTCCCTTCTGCTTACATGCTTGTGTCGTAGCCTTCTCCTTTGACCCCTTTATATAGGTGTGGGGTGGAGTAATCTCCAAGAAAAACCTAGTGGATCACTGGGCTTGAGGCTTATGGGTTGGTCCATCTGATAGAAGACCAACTGACGAGCTAGCCCAATAACACATCGAACTTTTATTTAAATCAATTTATTTTAGATTTAAATAATCAACTCGATTATACAAGCCCATAGTATCATTTGAAATAATATGTATTTAATATATGATAAAATCCAAATTACTTATGGATTCAAATTTAATAAAATTTTAGTTGTCTACAGGGTCATATTTTACAAAATATTAAGTCGCCAAGAGAGCTACTGAAAACGAGGTCTCTAATGTATATTACTATAGGTTTTCTACTAACTCAGTAAGAATAGGTTTTACATTTAAAAATCACCCAAGTGAACTCAATGTATGCTGGAGAATGCTTTGGAGTTTAGTGATTTGTATCAATCATGAAATCTATAATTACGAGGCCATCCAATCCAGACATGTGCGGGTTTGCTTGGCCGTAGATCATGGCAATAACTGTCTATACGATTAATGTCTGCAAAGTCATAAACTCAATATTTTGTTGTCACGCTGATGGGGACAGGGGATCCCATGTGAACAACAAAAAGAAAAGATAGAAAAGAAAGAAAGAAAAAGTCCGACAAAATATAAGGTTATTTCAGTGCATATCGAAGATTGATTGAATTTCAAAATTCTAATAACCACATTTTTTCGCACATGTCAATTAAAATGGATTGAATGTGACCCTGGAAAGAGTTGGTTCATCCCATTCCCAGGTGCGCCACATCATTAAAGAAATAAATATTGATCAATATCTCCATCAGTCTCAAAATGAATGAATCCAAAGGCCCACACGTTTATGACAAATAATACTTCAATTTTTGAAACACACACTCTCTTTATCTTCAATAAGCTGGAATTATATGTTTTGTACCTAGTTTGTAATATTTTCTACCTTTCAATAATAGTATCTTTCACTAGCAAAATAAAAAACTCTTGGAAGAAACAAGAAGCCGGAGATTTTATTAAGATTCAAAAGTTGATGTTCTTTTTTCAATATGTTTTTGAGTAAAATGATATTAATGTATTATATATAGTAGCTTTAATTTAGATTTAATCAAATTCTTAGGCCACACATTTTACTAAGACTCAAAAGTTGTTATCTATCTTTCAATATGATTTGAGTACATTGAAGCGTGAATTATAAACAGTAAATTAATATTTTTTTTCTCCGCATGGGTTGATTTTTATCTAAGAAATAACATTAGGGTCCACAAAAATAATCAAATAAATTAAAGATATAAGTTGTTTTTCGTTCTTCCTGAAAATGAAAAAGAAGCCATTTACTCAATTAGCAATAATTTTTTCTTAGACTTTTGGGCAGGAAATAAATAAGGATAAGGAGAAAGTGTACACTCCAGTCAAGAATTAGGGCCCTCCAAGTTTAACCAGTGAATCGATTTTCAGTACTACACATATTTTTGTTACAACAACAACAAACCTATTGTAATCCCACAAGTCGGGTTTTGGAAAAGTAGTGAGTACACAGACCTTACCTCTATCTTGAAAAGATTAGATAGTTGTTTCTGATAAATCCTTAGCTCAGGAAAAGATAAAAAGAGAAGAGCAACAAGCATAACAACAACAAGATAATAACAACTAAAGCGAAATAAACAACAGGTAGTCTAATAAGAAAATACAATACTAACACTAATACTCAGAGGCAAATGCACACTATACGTAGAGGGGTCACCGGCACCTGAAAACTTCGACAAAAATACTATATATACTTGTAAATATTTTCAAGAAATAATAAGATATTAGTGTAGGCCACCTTACCAATTATTATGAATAGTGATATTGAATTTCATGGTGACCCGCGACCGCCGAATTCTGGACCCACCATAGCTAATATTACTGGTATGAAAAAGAAAAATACTCGACTATCTACTAACTTTTTACCCTAATTCATGACCTCCGTACCCTCCTATCAAGGATCATATTCTCGATAAGCTGAAGCAGTGTCATGTCCTGCCTATCATCTCTCCCCAATACTTCTTTGGTCTATCTCAACTTCTGTGATGACCCGATAGGTCATCTAGAGTTTTAAACTTTAATTTTATATTATGAAGCCTCCAATAGCTTCTTTAGGACTTCCTCGATTTGTGTGCACAGTTTGGTTTCCCGAAGACTTTTATGTTAAACATTGATAAAATATGAAAATTTATCTTAAATTCCATTTGAGTTGACTCTAGCCAACATTCTAAGTAAACGGGACTGTACTAGTATTTTGACGGTCCCGGTGGGTCCGTATCGTAATTTGGAACTTGGGCGTATGCCCGAAATCGAATTCGGAGATCCCTAGCTAGAGTTGTCGCTTTTTGTCGAAATTTTTAAGCTTAAAGGTTTAATGAATCCAAAGATTTGACCAATGTTTGACTTTGTTGATACCGGATCCGTATTTTGGTTTTGAAACTCGATATAGGTCCATTACTATATTTATGATTTATCTGCCAAATTTAGTGAGAAACAGAGTTGGTTTGGCATGATTTGGATGTCCGATTGTTAAAATAGAAATTCTTAAGTTTCATTGAAAATTTCATTTGATTTTGTGTCCCATTCGTAGTTCTAGGTGTTATTTTTGTTATTTGATTGCGGGAGCAAGTTCTTATGATATTTTTGAACTAGTGTGCATATTTGGTTTGGAGCCCCGAGGGCTCAGGTGAGTTTCATATAGGTTATAGAGTGAATTTGGACTTAGAAAATAGGTGGTGTAAATCGGTTTCTGGTGCAGGCCTCAGACCTCATAATTGCGAGGTCAAGCTTCGTATTTGCGATGAAGCTGTGTCACTTTCAGCTTCACATTTGCGAGCTATTTCCTCGCAATTGCGAAGAATAGCTGGCACCATAGGTTCGCATTTGCGAACAAATTCTTCGCTTTTACGATGGGAGCTTGGGAGAAAGTTTATTCATTTTTGCGATCAATTAGGTCACATTTGCGAACAAAGCATCGCAAATGTGATGATAGCAGAGATAGGGGACATTCACCTTTGTGAGGAAAATGGCGCATTTGCAGGATTCGTAATTGCGAACCCCAGGTCGCAATTGAGATATCTGCATCTGGTCAAAAGCTCACTACAACAAAAAGGGGTTTTAGCGACAATAAAAAAGGGTATTAGCGGCAATAACAATATCCATTGTATCATTTACCAGCTATTGATGTTTAGCCGCTAAAGCTGGGGTCGGTAAAGCCTTTAGCGGCGTTTATCACAAAAGTTTGTAAAGGTGTGACTTATTGCCGCTAAATATCATTAGATGTAACGGCAGTTGTTTGCGACATTTATGATGGCTACTAAATCCAAGCTAGAACAGCTACTAATGCACTTTTAATGTCCATTATTATTTCCACTAAATTCAAAAAAAAAAAAATGTCGCTAAAAGTCCATATCTTTAGCGGTAGTTATTTTATGGCAATAAGTATTAGTATGTCTTTTTAGCATCTATTTTAATGGCTAGTAAATTCAATTAAATTGTCACTAAAATCCATCTTAAGTAGAAATTATAATGACTACAATATCCCCCATAGAAACATCTTAAATTGGCGCTAAAAGTCACAAGCTATAATGGCAATAGTTTAGCCACCGTTAGTTATAGCTACTACATTCATTCAAAATCGTTCCAAATAACATAACATATTAATATTAATTCATAAAAACATAATGTATCTCATTAAATCTTAACAAATAAAAGTACTTATCCAAAATATTAATATCACAATAACTTAAAAAATAAACTTATATTGTTTGAAGTAAATAGCTAATGTCATTATATATGAAAAATCCCAACGGATAATAGTCTTCAAATATTTTTTGTGACTCTTCATCATGCTGAAATCTTTGACCCGCTAAATTATCGATCATCATACTGTATGACCTGAAATTATAAAATAACTATGTCAATAGATGAAATATATGAGCGCGATAGATATACGCATAAGCAAGCAAATCTTCTTATTCTACTTGTATCCAGTTGTTGCTTTTGCAATGGACTATTTTGATCAACAGTGAACCAAAAGGCCAGAGATCATATCTTCTATAAGTGAAACTACTGGTGCTCTATGTTCAGGAAACAAGTGCAATCCAAATGTACGACATTCTTCTACTTTTAATTGAGCTAATAAATAATATTAATTGAGACCATACCAGGGAGTCCAGTTACAAATGAGTTTTTATTACAAAATTTAGAAAGTTAACTATATCTATTAAGGCATCTTAAATTGTTTTAAGTTACACCAATAAACAAGGTTTGTTACACTTCAGGACTTCAACATATGACTAGGCTGAATTGCACCATGAAAACGTCTGTGATTTTCACCCTATCCTTTATCCCCACAATGTTTGTAGGGATTCTTAACCAAATCTTCCGCAAAGTCATTTGTGTCTTCTTACCAGCCACCTAAGGTAAGCTTTTGGGAAATTTACCTAGCTTAGATCCGAGGATATCTGCCAAAGATTATACATTTTGCCACATCATTTATAGGGTATAACATCCTTTTACTCATATTATGTGCGGGTGAATTTTCAGTAAAGGACTCCATAGTTATTGGAACATTTGGAAATCTTCCTTATTTAACTCATGCTTCTGATTTTTCAGTAAGATTTAAATATACCAAATCAACTCATCAGTTTTTCCGAACATGGCAGACGAACTATGGATCCTATCTAGTAAAGGAAGAAGAAAACGTCCGGCAAAGATATACTAAGATAAAAAAAGAAGAACATTTCTTAATGATCTACAGTAAAAAAAACTCAAACAGTAGAGCGCTAAACGATAAAGATGAGTAGTACCGTGAGAAAGTGAAGTGTTTGCAGCAACAGTCTGGGTATATTTCTTGAAGACTTTTTATGTTAAAAATTGATAAAATATGAAATCTTGCCTTCATATACATTTGAGTTGACTCTAGCCAGCGTTCTGAGCAAACAAGACCGGATTGACGGTCCTGGTGGATCCGTATCGTGATTTGGGACTTGGGCGTACGCCCGAAATCGAATTCGGAGGTCCCTAGCTTGAGTTATTGCTTTTTCTCGAAACACTACAAGATTATGCATATACAGCTACGAAGTACGTCGTAGCTAAACATAAAAATTTCCGTGGTTAAACACTTTAGCTACAATAATTTTTTTCGTAGCATCCGTAGCTAGAAGTAGCTTAGCTAAAAGTTAGCTACAAACTTTAATATTTCATGGCTAAGGATTAATACTTATTGCTACAAAATTTTTTGTGATGTAGCTATATTAATAAAATATTTTTCCACGAAGAATATATATTTATAGCTAATTATTTTATTCTTTTTTCACGATAAATCAATTTTGTAGCTATCTTCTACTTTAGACACAAGGGGATATACCATGGCAAAAGATGTTATTTATTTAGCCAGAAAATTCAAATAAGTAGCTATGCTCACATATTAAATTTGTAGTATAGTATTTATATTTAGCTACCAATCCATGATTTCATAGCTATAAATCGTCAAAATATCCTGATTGGAAATTTTTATTATGTTTTATTTGGAGACTAAACTTTTATTTATAACAACCTGGCCGGTCTTTCATGAGTTACCACTCCGTTTCCCCAATTTCTGCTTCTATGCATGTTGTTCAGCTGTATTTCATCGCATCGTGTTGGTTAGTTTGGGTTCAGAGTTGTTTTGTAGAGAAATGAGACACTTAGTCTCCAAAGTTGGCCTTTTAGTTGGAAAGTCAACAGGAAGTTGACTTGTGTGAAAATAATCTCGGAATTTTGTTTTTATGGTTTTTATAGCTTCGTGAGGTGATTTGGGACTTAGGAGCATGACCGAAATACATTTTGGAGGTCCGAGGAAGATCTAGGCTTGAATTGCGAAAGTAGAATTTTGGCGTTTTTTGGCCGTTAGTGGAAATTTAAATATCGGGGTCTGAATGGAATTTCGGAAATTGGAGTAGGTCCGTTGTGTCATTTGTGACGTGTGTGCAAAATTTGTCATTCGGATGAGGTTTGATAGAATTTTTGATCAAAAGCGGAATTTGGTAGTTTTGGAATCTTTAGGCTTGAATCCGAGGGTGTTTTGATAATTCGATGGTGTTTTGAGTGTTCCGAGGGTTGGTATAAGTTTGAATACTCTTATGTGACTAGTTCGAACTTTTGGTTGAGGTCCCGGGGGCCTCGGGATGAAATCAGAAGATTTTCGGAAAGTTTGGCTTTGGAAATAAGCAACTGAAGTTGCTGCCCCTATCATAACGGCACCTGCGGATTGGGGACTGCAGGTGCGTGATCTCACAAGCGTTGGGAAAGCCGCAGAAGTGGCTAGGGGATAGAGGACCCAAAGTCGCAGGTGCGGAAGCTTGAGCGCACCTGCGAGATCGCAGGTGCTGAAGGTAAGGCGCAAGTGCGGTTCCAGGAATTTAAGTGAAAACTGCTGAAGCGGTATTTTGACCGCAAAAGCACTAGCGCTGAAGAGGGAAAGGGACTACAGGTGCGAAATCCCTGGGTCAGGAAGTATATTAGGATTCCTTCGCAAATTTTTGCTAAGTTCTCCATTTGTTATTCGGGTTTGAGCTTGAGGGAGCAAATTGAAGAGGGATTTTGAGGGGACTTCATGGAGGTAAGGTTTTTGGACGCTAAACTTGTTGCTATGATGGATTTTAACTGTTTATGCTTGAAATTTATTGTAATTAGTGGTTAAAATTGGGGGTTTAACGCTTGAAAATTTGAGAACTAAATTTAGGGATTTGAGGGGTCATTTGTCGTCGGATTTTTGTATTCTTGGTATGTGTGGACTCGTGGGAGGATAAGGGTTCTATTGACGTGATTTTTATCGGATTACAAGACATGGTCCTAGGGGTCGGGTTTTGCAAATTTTGGGATATGTGTTGTAATTTGATGATTTTCGCATGGGCTTCGCCCCCTTAGCATATATTGATGTTGCGATGCTGTTTTTGGATATATTCGACACGAGTTGAGGCCAAGTTGAGAGTCAAGGGCGTCGCAGAGTAGTATTTCATCCGATTTGAGGTAAGTAACCATTGTAAATCTAGACCTGAGGGTATGAAACCCCGACATTTCGTATTGTTTTGATAAATAAGGTGACACACATGCTAGGTGACGAGCGTCTGGGCGTGCACCGGTAGGAATTGTGACTCGGTCCGTCCCGTAGCGGTTATTAAGCAGCGTATTTGATTTGAAATCTTAAAATATCCCATGTTTTTTGAGATTGATACTATATTTTGGGTTGTACGCTTTGTTTGTGGCCTTGTGCCGACCTGCTTAGACCCTTAGGGATATTTTTACTACTTTCCTCACTCTATTTGATTTGAAAGCATATCCTCAGTCATGTTTTACCCGATATTTGTTTAAAACCGGTTTCATCACTCTATTTTGTAATATATGAAAACTGTTGGGCTGAGTTTCGCTGATTTTCCCTGATATGCCCGAGTGGCCGTAAGGTTAACGACTGAGAGAAGTTGAGGGCCTAATGGTGAGGATTATATATATATATATATATATATATATATATATATATATATGGATCGGGCTGCATGCCACAGCGATATTATATATATGGATCGGGCTGCACGCCGCAGTGATATATATTGGATCGGGTTGTGCGCCGCAGCGATATGACACTTGGGCTGTAGGAGCCCCTCCTGAGTCTGCACACTCCCAGTGAGCGTAGTCGACTATTAACTATGGATCGGGATGCACGCCCCAACGATTACTATTATTGTTATTATTATTATTATTATTATTATTATTATTATTATTATTATTATTATTATTATTATTATTATTATGAGACATCTATTGAGCCAGAGTGCTGAATGTGCGTACTGATTGATGAGAGGTGAGTCACGAGTGACTGAGAGGCTTGCCCGAGAGGCTTTACTTATGAGTGATACCTGGCCCGAGAGGCTTGTCTGTGACATTTTGATGTTTTTCACTCTTCTTTTATACTGAGCCGCTTTGAAAAATGTTGAATAAATGTTTTCAAAGAATTTTGAAATGAAACTGGAGTTTTACGAGATAAACTGGCTATTAAATTACAAGATTTGACTTGATACTTCTGTTGAGACTTCTTATGTGTTTTTAACTGTCCGTCACTGCGCTTTGACCTTATTTACTTTAGTTACTTACTGAGTTGGCGTACTCACTTTACTCCCTGCACCTTGCGTGCAGATCCAGGTGCTCGAGCATCCGAGTGAGAGCTTCCAGCACTCTCGGAGTTTTCTGGGGATCGTAAGGTAGCTGCACGGCTTTCGCAACCCTGCCTTCCTCCTTCCTATCTTATCATTTTGTTATTTCAGACTATTTGTATTATTCAGACAGTGTTGGGTTGTATTTAGAGGCTCATGACTAGTGACACCTGATTCAGGCTGTGTTAGTGTATTTCATACTGTTTTCCACATATTTTTGTTGATTTATATATTACTTATGGAAGGTTTGAGACTTAATCGGTTTTAAAAAAATGATTTTTGTAAAAGAAATTCGATGTGGTAAGTGTTGGATTGGCTTGCCTAGTACTGTGATAGGCGCCATCACGACCGGGGTATTTGGGGTCGTGACAAATTTGTATCAGAGCCTAAGTAACATAAGTCTCGCGGATCGATACAGAGACGTATGTACTTATCCTCGGGTGTAGCCCGCACAGCAGCTAGGGCAAAACCTGCAGATCTACCAACCGCCCCATTTCAGGATCAAGTCCCAGTTATGGACGCTCCAACAACACCAGCTCAGGCACCGGCTGTGCCTATTGTGATTCGAGGCCTTCAGGAGGCCCTAGCTCAGATTCTATTTGTGTGCACTGGCCTGGCCCTGGCGGTCTCAGTTACTACGGCCGCAGCTACTTCTCAGGCCGGGGGAGGTACTCAGACTCCCGTTGCTCGCGCACCTGAGCATATTGTGCAGGGACTTCAGATGCCAGGGGCACCTCTAGCCTAGCCAGTTGCACCAGCCCAGGATTATGTGGTACTAGTTATGCCTGACGACGAGCAACGTCGATTGGAGAGGTTTGGTAGACTTCAGCCTCCGACTTTCGGTGGTATGGAGGGCGATGATGCATAGGGTTTCATGGACAAGTGTCAGAGGATTCTTCCCACAATGGGTATTCTGGAGACCACCGAGGTCACATTTACTACCTTTCAGTTTTCTGGAGCTGCCTTTACTTGGTGGGAGGCTTATGAGAGACGTAGGCCTGTTGATGCAGCACCCCTTACCTGGTAGCAGTTCTCTGTTCTCTTTTTAGAGAAGTATGTGCCACAATCTCACAGAGAGGAGCTGCGCAGGTAGTTCGAGCGATTACGTTAGGGAGATATGATTGTGATGCAGTATGAGATGGGGTTCTCAGAGTTAGATCGTCATGCTGTTTGGTTGGTTCCTACGGACACAGGGAGGATTAGGAGGTTTGTTGTTGGCCTCACATATCAGCTTCAGATTCTCATGACTAGGGAGAGTGTGTCAGGTGCTACTTTTATGGAAGTTGTTGCTATCGCTCGCGATATTGAGTCAGTTCGTCGCAAGGAGTAAGATGAGAGAGAGACCAAGAGGCCTCGGGGATCTGGTAGTTTTTGTGGTGCTCTTTCGAGAAGTAAGTTTCAGCACAGTAGAAACCGTCTATTCAGGAATGCTCATTTAGCTCGCCCAGTTCATCATGGGGCATCATTGGGCCATGGTTCTCACAGCTCCCATCAGGGCCATTTATCACTTAGTTCCCTACCAGCCCAGAGTTTGTCCGTGCTTTATCGGTTCAGGGTTCTTCCATGCCAGGTCCTTCTACTGGTCACTCCGATGCTAGGGGTTCCCTTCTGTCCCCGTCCCCCGAACTAGGGAGTTGTTACGAGTGTGGAGAGTTTGGACATATGAGGAGGCAGTGTCCTCATTTTCTTGAGAGTCTGTCTCAACAGAGGATCCAGCCCTCGACTTCAGCTCCAGTTACTTCGCAACTCGCTCAGGCAGCTAGGGTTGGGGGCCAGTCAGCTATAGGTCACCCAAGAGGAGGAGGTCGATCAGGTGGTGGTCAGGCCCGTTTCTATGCACTCTCAGCCAGACCAGATGTTGTTGCTTCAGATGTTGTGATTACAGGTATTGTTTCAGTCTGCCACAGAGATGTCTCTGTATTATTTGATCCTGATTCCACTTTTTCATAAGTGTCATCATACTTTGCTCGTTATTTGGATACGCCCCATGAGTCTCTTGTTTTGTTTGTTCGTGTATCTACTCCGGTGGGCGATACTATAGTTGTGGACCATGTATACCGGTCGTGTGTGGTGACTATTGGGGGTCTGGAGACCCGTGTGGACCTATTGTTGCTATGTATGGTGGACTTTGATGTGATATTGGGCATGGATTGGTTATCTCTGTGTCGTGCTATATTGAACTGTATAATGACCACTTGATATTGCTTATTCAAATCTAATGAAAATTAATTACATACTTATTTAAATTTTATAGAAAAATATAAGTATAATTTTTTTAATATGAAATATTTTATACTGATTAGTTTTGTTATACACTCCTATATCAAGTTATCGATCATATTAAAAACAATTTTGAAGTAAAACTTAATAATATTGAATTATGTAAATATTATAAAATATCAACTAATAGTCACAAGAGAAACATGATCCTCTTCATATATTTTTATCATAATTAATTCTCAATTTTTATATTCAATTTATAATTCCTTATCAAAAGAATATTCAATTTATAATTAAAAATGACAATTAAAAACTTATTAAGAAAGTATATTTAATTATACACACACACAAGATTATTTATAATATAATTAGTCTTCCTATGGACTTAAGTATCAATTAACTTTGTAATTCTTTGAAATGTCAATAACAAGATTATATAAAAATTAATATGAATTATGATATCATAAATTTTTTTGTAGTGTTAAATATGTTAATTGTATGTATTTGGAGCTCACAAAGTCCTTCAATATATGAGTACGTATTTAAAAATGAATCATTAGATATATAAATTATTCTAAGTACTTTTTAAAAATACATAACACTATCTATCTATCTATCTATCTATCTATCTATATATATATATATATATATATATATATATATATATATATATCAAATAACTCTTGAAGTCTTCAATATATGAAGACTTATTTCCTGGGCGTTACCACCTTTTAGTAGGTGATTTTCTAGTTGACACCAAGTTCCAATTTCCCTCCTTTGTGCTTGCATTGTTGACCTTGCCTTCCTCGATTGTACCACCAGATATATACTCCACAGATATACCCTTTTGTCCAGTGTTTTTATTTGCAAAAGTTTGGTCCTCACCAACACGTACAACAGGCTTTTGTGTAGTTGGCAGCTGCTTGCTTTCAGTTAGCCCTTGTGTTTGTTCCACATTTATATTGCCAGCCTTAACACCATCAGTAGCACCAACATAGTCTGCTAGTTTTTCACCTGATACTTGCTGAACATTAGACTGTTTCTGCCTTGTATTAAACTGTCCAAAAACTAAAGGGAACTTAGCAGCAGTCCTGAATTGACCAACACCTTCAGCACCTGAGTCAAAATCTACATCAGCATCCACACTATGTGCTTGTACGGCTGATTCAACATTTGTAGCTGTATCAAATTGTGCACCTTCTAGTGCTGAATTCTCCACTGTTTTAAAAGGTGCAACAACTCGATCACTAGTTGCTTTTATTGCGGTATAAACCTCCAAATTCGCACCTACACCAGTTGCCTGAGCCAGAGTCCCCTGCTCAAACCCCTGCACCCTTACAGTATAATCAACAACAGCCTTTAGGTTTGTAGCAGTAGACATTCCATTATCTAATGCCACAACACCTTCGTGTGGCTGCCTCACATTAGTTAGATCCCCAGCTGCAATACCATTATTAGCCTTACCAATTTGTATAGCTCTCTCAGTTCGATCAGCAGCAAACTTTGGGACTGCATCAGTTGTGAATCCAGTTGTAGCTTTATTAAGAGCCAATTCATCATAAGCTTGCACAACTGGATGCACAACATTAAAGAGCCTTTCCAATGCTGTTCTTGCAGGAACATCACGATTAGGTTTAGGAGGGCCCTTATCAATCATAGGGACTACATCTTTATCACCTCTCTGTTAATCAACATTAGCCACATCTACATCACCTTGCCCTCCATCATGTTGCAAACTCAACTGTTGTACACAATTGCTTGTATTTTCTGTTACAACATCACCCACCTGTTGGTTAGCTCTTTTTGCATTAAGATAGTCTCTAGCATCACCTTCTAATTTGTCAAGACTACTCAGCCTTTCAGCAACCACTGGTTCAACATCTGGATTATTTTTTCTCGATTCTCCATCGACATGATTTTTCATCATGTCCTTGATGTTTACAACATGTGCAGAACTTAGGGAGATTATCATACACTATCTACTGATAGTGTTCAACTAACCTTCCAGAAATTGTATCCACAATATTTATCCTAACTCGCTTAGGATGTTTGTCCAGTAGATCAAGTAACACCTTAACTATTGTAGTACTTGGTCGCGTTCTATCTTGGGTCACTTTGTCCACTGATAATGGCTTTCCCACTGTTGAAGCTATGGATAATAACGACTTTATTGCAAAGAAATTTGCAGGCAAATCTGGTAACGAGATCCATACCACAGCTCTTGACGTTTCTTCACGATGATTAAATCCTATCGTCTATGGGAAAGTTCTAAAAAAGAATTTTTTACCTTTAGCTGTAATATACCCGGTAGTTCTCGACCAAACCTGGACAAAATCATCAAAAATATCAAATCTTTTCAATACATGTCGATATTCCAGTTGCCCAACATTACAATATCCCTTGACATCAAATTGCTTTGGAATAGCTTGTCGCAATTCCTGAAGATCAGGTCTCCCATACGAATATTTCAAGATTACTGCTTGGTGTAGCCCCTCTTCAACGGTGAATGAATTAACCTCTTCAATGGTGAATTCAACTGTTGGTTGTCCGTGAATAACAGAAGCTAGACATAACGCAATTTTCGAGTTCGACGCGGCAGATTTGTTACCAACAATTCGTTCAGCATATGTTTGGTTTGGATTGTGTTTAACGTGTGTTTCTTTTGGGTTTTGACTGGACCCTCCCACAGCGTGAAGCTGGGGAGAGACGATGGTAGCCATCGTTGTTTCAAAGAATCATGATCGCTAGAGAGAGGAGAGAGCGTTTTTAGGGGGTTTAGTAACCTGTGTCTATTGTTTGTTTTTATTCATTATTGAGAGTTATGAGACTAATAGTAAATTGATGTTGTCCATTACGATAGGCTAGATGTGATTCTTGAGTATATTGGCTACGAGCTGTTATTTTTATGCTCCACCGATGTGGGAGCCAGTACGTGTTGTAATTTTGTTGACGGGATTGATCTAGTGAAATGTTACAATTGGTTTGATGTATATCCTAGTTGTGATTCGGAGTTGGGGGTGGGACCCTCGTGATTTCATATGATTTGATGTGTTCGAACCGGGCTGTTTGCCGCGGTGGAAGTTATATCAGGATGAGAACCTTGTGAATTGTTCATATGCTTTAATTCTTTTCTTGTTATTGTGTACGGTAAAATTGGGGGGGGGGGGGGGAGAGGTCTATTTTCCTGTCATTATGGTGCCCCGCGAACGTGCTACTCGAGGTTCGAGACCGAGGTCGAGGCTCACTATCAAAAGTCGTCGGTGCCCGATCTTGGGGTAGTGCAGACCAACAGCTATATTAGAGAAGAAGGATGTTCCCGAGGCGCTTGGCTAAGACTAACAGAGCCTAGCAGGCTATTCTAAACCCAATGTAGGGCGTCAGGACATCATATCTAGATGTCTCGTCCCCGTATCCGAGTAGTTAATGTATTTTGTACTATGTTATAGTTCCCCTCCTATATAAGAGGCATTCCTACCAATTTTGTAAACTCGGTTGCTCCATATGCTCCATGAGAAATATAGAAGAACATTCTCTTTGCTCTCTCACACATTCTCTTGATATTATTGCTTTCATTTATTGTCTTCATATTTGTTCATCATTTATTTCCTATCATTGGCCATAAAGAGCCTCCATTGATTTTATTATAACTGTTAGTCACATAGCAACTGTCTTCGATAGCTCGTAATCAAGCTCCGGGATCAACCTCGAGGCCCAGAATTGGCAAGCCCGAGGCCCCGAATCACTAACCTATCGGTTCGATTATATCTCTCTCCTTAACTTTACTTCGTTTCTAAATATCATATACCTAGCATCAACTACTTAACAAACTAATATAAAAATAGATCACGTATTTTTAGAGTCCCATCAACAAATATAATTGTTATTAACATTTTCACGGTAAACAGTTTGGCGCCCACCGTGGGGCTAAAAATAATAGTGATTATTTTCTTGCTGGTTTCGTTACACAACGCAAGTTATCTTTCACACCTGTTCTTGTCCAAGATCTTCAAATTTCAGGCTGAAATGCCTAACTCACCAGATAGAGGTAAAAACAACTACCTGGAAGACCGGGGAGAAAATGCTGTGGTTGTTCTAGCCTTGGCACAAAATGAAATCCCTTGGCACGTCGTCCATATGATTATAAGAGAGACCGATATTCCCCAAGGGCCCATGATAAAGAGAACAAAAATATCCGCTGCAATAGAAGGTCATATACGAGACCGCGTGGCCGAAGACACCCTCGCGTTCAGCGCAAAAGATCTCGAGACCTTGATAGAACCATACAACGACGCGCTGGTAATATCATTTCTTTTAAATAGCGTCCGAGTTAAACGTGTGCTCGTGGATCCAGGCTGCTCGACCAATGTGATCAGGTCAGGGTTAGCATAACAGCTTGGGTTACTCGAATAGATCATACCCGCCTCCCGGGTCCTCTACGGCTTCAACATGACCGGCGAAATAACAAAAGGCGAAATCACCCTCCCAGTCGACACGTCCGGCACGGTTCAGAACACAAAGTTTCAAGTCATCAATGGACACATAAGGTACAACACTTACTTGACAGTCCATGGATACAAAGCATGAGGTCAGTGGATACACAACATCAAGGATGGCATAATGACCATTTACATCAAACAACGTGCAACGAAAGAAATGTTCGCGATATACCAGGAGGAGTCAACCCCCATACTCCCGACCTCGGATGTGTTTGGGAACATATAGACCCCCGAGGATGACGAAGAACATTTCCTCACTCCTCGAACTTTCGTTGCCCCCTAAGAATTGGATGCAAAAAAATCGATGATCAAAGACCTGGAACAAGCTGTCTTGGTCGAACACCTCCCCGATCGTAAGGTATATCTCGAAGCGGGATTGACCCCCGAAATTAGGAAAAACTTTATTCAATTTCTTATCGATAATATCGATTGTTTCGTGTGGTCCCACTTAGACATGACAGGTATCCCGCCGAAAATAACCTCCCACCAACTAAGTGTCGACCCCAGGTTTAAACCAGTGAAGCAAAAAAGAAGGGCCAGTCTGATATAAAACACGCATTCATCAAGGATGAGGTAACGAAACTCCTTAAAATAGGGTCCATTAGGGAAGTAAAGTACCCCCGAGTGGCTGGCCAACGTAGTCGTGGTGCCCAAAAAGGGAAATAAGTTGAGAATGTGCGTAGACTATAAAGACTTAAATAAGGCGTGTCCAAAGGATTCTTTCCCATTGCCTAACATCGATCTTCTGATCGATGCTACGGCCAGCCACGAGACCCTCACCTTTCTCGATGCCTATTCGGGGTACAATAAAATTCAGATGAAACCTGAAGACAGGGAGAAGACCTCGTGCATCACAAAGTATGGTACCTACTGTTACACTGTAATGCCTTTCGGACTGCAAAACGCAGGGTCTACATACCAACGTCTAGTTAATAAAATGTTTGAGAGTCAAATAGGCAAATCCATGGAAGTTTATATTCACGACATGCTAGTTAAGTCCCTGCGCGCAGAAGACCATTTAAATCATTTGCAGGAAACATTCGACATCCTCAGAAGTTACAACATGAAGCTCAACCTCAAGAAATATGCCTTCGGAGTAGGTTCAAGCAAATTCTTAGGATTCATGGTATCAAACAGGGGGATCGAGATTAACCCCAATAAAATCAAGGTCATCGAAGAAATTACGGTGGTAAACAATGTAAAGGTCGTGCAACGACTAACAGGTCGGATAACGGCTCTAGGCAGATTCATATCTAGGTCATCCGACAGGGGCCATCATTTCTTCTCCCTACTGAAAAGAAAGAATAAATTCGAATGTACTCCAGAGTGCCGACGTGCCTTAGAAGAGGTAAAGCAATATCTGACTAGTCCACATCTGCTCCACACGCCAAAGGTGGATGAAACACTATATTTATACCTGCTATATCCGAGATAATGGTAAGCGGTGTGCTAGTTCGAGAAGAGCAAGGTACGTAATTCCCTGTTTATTACGTAAGCCGAACCCTAGGGGATACCGAAACTAGGTATCCACACCTCTAAAAATTAGCTATTGCGTTAATAAGTGCATAGCAAAAATTTAATCCCTATTTGTAATGCCACCATATTTGTGTTCTAATGACATACCCCCTCCGGAGCATATTGAACAAACCCAAATTATTGGGTCGATTGGCCAAATGGGCCATCGAACTCGGGGGGTATGATATCGAGTATCAGCCTCGAATAGCCATCAAGTCCCAGATTGTGGCAGACTTCATGGCCGATTTATCGCCCTCCTTCATGCCCGGGGTACAAAAGGAACTTATACTGAAATCAGGCACGTCTTCCAAGGTATGGGCCCTGTTCACTGGCTGCACCACGAACGTTAGTGGTTCTGGACTAGGTGTAGTCCTAAAGCCACCTACGGGCGGCTTAATCAGGCAATCCATAAAAACTGCAAAATTGACTAACAAAGAGGCAGAGTACAAGGCTATGATTGCATGTTTAGAACTGGCCAAAAGCTTGGGAGCCGAGACAATCGAAGCAAAATGCGATTCACTCTGGTAGTGAGCCAGGTGAATGGGAGCTACAAGGTTCGAGAGGACAGGATCCAGCGATATTTGGACAAATTCCAAATCGCATTACGTCGCTTCAAAGAATGGACCTTGGTCCATGTAGCTCGAGAGCAGAATAGCGAGGCCGATGCCCTCGCTAACCTGGGATCATCTATTGAGGAAGACGACCTACTCCCTAGGGCTCTCTCCAGCTATCTAAATCAGTAATCGAGGAATGTCATGCAGAGATTAATTCCACCGGGCTGACATGGGACAGGAGAAATAAATATATTAATTATTTGAAAGATGGAAGCTTGCCCGAGGATCCAAAGGAATCGAGGGCCCTGCGAACCAAAGTAGCCCGATTCTCTCTGGATTAAAACAAGACTTTGTACAAAAGAACTTTTCATGGCCCCCTAGCAGTATGTCTGGGGCCAGGGGATACAGATTATGTACACCGAGAAATTCACGAGGGCATCTGCGGAAACAATTCCGGTGCCGATACCTTGGTCCGAAAGGTAATTAGAGCAGGATACTATTGGGACAGCATCGAAAATGACACCAAAGAATTCATCCGGAAGTGTGACAAATGCCAGAGATTTGCCCCGATGTTTCACCAACCCGGTGAATCACTCGGTCTTATCGCCATGGCCGTTCATGAAGTGGGGGACAGACATCATCGGACCCCTACCAACGGCACCAGGTAAGGCTAGATTTATTTTATTTATGACTGACTATTTCTCAAAATGGGTGGAAGCGCAGGCCTTCGAAAAGATAAGGGAAAAAGTAGTCATCAACTTCATCTGGGACCACATCATGTGCCGATTTGGGATTCCTTCCGAGATAACATGTGATAACGGGAAGCAATTTATCGGGAGGAAGGTAACACAATTACTTGAGGATCACAAAATCAAGAGGATCCTATTGGCGCCCTACCACTTGTGTGCGAACGGCCAGGCCGAGTCCACAAACAAAACCATCATCCAAAACATAAAAAAGAAACTGGAAAGAGCCAAGGGAAAGTGGAGAGAAATATTGCCAGAGGTGCTGTGGGCATACCGGACAACATCAACATCGAGCATAGGGGAAACAACTTTCTCTCTAGTATACGATACCAGTGGAGTTCGGGGAGCCGAGCGCCAGATTCCAACACGCCACTGAGAGATCGAACGACGAGGCCATGACAATGGCCCTCGAATTACTAGATGAAAGACGGGAAGCCTTGCTGGTCCGTATGGCCGCCCAAAATGAAAGGACTGAAAGATATTATAACAGGAGAACAAACCTCCGATATTTTGGAGTTGGGGGCATGGTTCTAAGGAAAGTCACTCTTAATTCCCGAAACCTTAATGAAGGAAAGCTGGGCCAAAATTGGGAAGGACCGTACCGCGTCCTCGGAATGGTCGGCAAAGGATCTTACAAGCTCGGCACAATGGAGGGCGAGCATCTTCCAAGCAACTGGAACATATCGATGCTAAAACCATATTAGTGCTAGGGCATCCGATTGAAAATTCCGAGGACAACCTCGAACATCCGTATGCTACCTAAGGGAGACTCAACAAGTATTCCAAGCTTCTGTTGCAATCGACCTCGAATATCTGTGGGGGTGGGGGGTGGCATTCCCCTCCCCCCCCTGGAAGGTCATCTACTCGGGAAAGCCAAGGCACCCCAAATGGGCCCCGATAGGGAAAGTAATGTGCCCGTCCAAACGTCGAACGAACCGTTCCCATATTTAGAAGCCAAGCTTTTAACGGCAAAGATATGTATACATGTACCGGGTAATCAAAGAACACTTTTCATCAAAGCATTTCACGCCTCAAAAGAAACTCGACGTTTTGACAAAGAGGATCCCCCTGTCAAAAATGTCCCGAACACTCGGAGACTGGCATCAACAAATCAAATCCTGAACGACCCCCAGGTCAAAACTCCAAACTCGTATGCCCACAAAGAGCAACATCAAGATCAGAAAATGTCTCCAAAAACCAATGGTGCCACGAGTACCCAGAGAGTAATGCCGAAATCTCAAAAAATGTACAACCTCAGGGTCAGGATCTCCAAAATCGTAAGCCCTCGATGAGGCAACATAAAGTTTGCAAATAATGGCTCCTGAGTCAAGAAGCCCTCGATGACTCGGGGACTGCCGCCAAGAGCCACCTCCATCAACTTGTTAAAACTCGAGGCCTTAAGACCCCGAGCCGACAGACTCGGTCTCATAAGATCTACACATGGCATGTAAAACCTGAAAGACCCCAATGGCATGTAAAAACTGTAAGACCTCAACAGCATGTAAAACCTGTAAGACCTCAACGACATGTAAAAACTGTAAGACCTCAATGACATGTAAAAACTATAAGACCTCAATGGTATGTATAACCTGTAAGACCTCAACGGCATGTAAAAACTGTAAGACCTCAACGACATGTAAAACTTCTAAGACATCACTAAAGGCATAGACCCGGTACCAAGGTTTTGGTTATATATCGAACTTATAAGACCCCTAAAAAGGCATACCCTTAATATAGATGCTGAAACTACCTCATTCGCGACTCAAATGATCTGGCCGAACACAAGTGACTTCGATCACACGGCTGTACCTGCCGAACTAACGCGACTCGGGGATGCCCGACCGTTGCTACAATGCATAAGAGCCATTGTTGCCAGCCCACATAGGCCTTCAATTACTCCGAATCTACTTTGGAAAGAACCGGTTAAACAGGCTACCCTCGGCATAGGCAAAAGAGCTTCGACCATGTCGGCTCCAAGTCACAGGGTTCGAGCTACTCAGCCTCCGAGCCAAAGCTCTTGAGGTGCTCGAACATCGCCGCAAATTACTCGAAATCGAGGTTCTTCCAAAACCGACGACGAGTCAGGCAAACATTACTTCGAAAGTCCTTAACGAGAGGAAAATAAAGCCTATATAAAATGTTGCATCGACCAAAGCGCTAAGAGCCACTATTGCCATCCTAAAATATGAAAGTTTTAGGGTCAAAATGTCCTCGAGACGTAACCCGATTCGGAGACTGGACCCAAAACAGTTAACCAAACATGCCTAAGAGCAAAGCATAAGAGCCATCGTCGCCAGCCTAATGAGCCCCAGGGCAATACACATGAGAGGTCACTTCGACCCAAGGCATGAGAGCCATTGTTTCAAGCCTAATGAGCCCCAAGGCCATACACATGAGAGGTCGCTTCGTCCCAAGGTATGAGAGCCATTGTCGCTAACCTAATGAGCCC
Organism: Nicotiana attenuata; assembly: GCF_001879085.1. NCBI lineage: Eukaryota > Viridiplantae > Streptophyta > Magnoliopsida > Solanales > Solanaceae > Nicotiana > Nicotiana attenuata. The sequence goes on from NC_031994.1 coordinate 52,822,904, forward strand.
TAGGGCCATACACACAAAAGGTTGCTTCGACCCAAGGCGTAAGAGCCATTGTCGCCAGCCCGCACATAAGGTCACTCCAAACCCAACGCATAAGAGCCTAAGGGCCAGCTCGAAATCCTAAAAATTTGAGGGTCAGATGAACTCGAGTCGAGATCCGACTCGGAGACTAAGCTCGACCTAATAAAAATGCCTCAAAGCAAAAAATAAAAGAGCTCAAATGCCAGCTTACTCTAAGAAGGGGGAACCCACTCAGTGTGTACAAGTCACTATCACCAACCTCGATTGTAATGAAGCTCGGAGATCTAACCCGAAGATCGGGACCCTGGTCGAAAGTCAAAAAACATCGCATAACATTTTCAAAAAGCAAAAAGGAAGGAAGGAGCAGGAAATAAAAGACCTTCTCAAAACCTCCAGGGGGATGTTTACAAGTCTTGAAAAAACCCTTACAAAGAGAGAACCAAACAAAATCCTAATCTATCATCAAAAGGGAGGCCTTCGGTGTCTCCACCAAAGGTTGCACCTAGATAACTACAGGTCCTTCAGCGGCCCCTCTTCGACGGCCTCTTCCCCTCCGGGGGCTCCTCCTTCTCTCTTATGACCCCCTGAGTCACTGTTCGGCATACCCCCGAAAGCAAGCAAGGCAGCGTCTCTCTTCTCCACAGTCTCCACTCTCTCGAACTTAGTAGACAATGTGATATCTCCCACGCGTATGTCAACTGCCCGAGTTACCCTCGGTTCGGCCCCTTCGGGTTCCCCTCCGGCTTTGGCGCTTGTCACAATAGCATCTTCTCCGTGCAAATATACAAACATCTCGGCTTCTGTCTTGATCCTGGATAATGCAGCCACTAGCTCACAATAGAGACCCATGTACTTGCCACTATCCCCCCTCGCCTCACCAAGCTGACGCCTGACTAATATCACCTTATCTTGGAGGGCATCCCTCTCGGAAGATATCTCACTCTCATGCCGTTTTAGTTCGGAGACTTTATAGTCTCTGGCCCAAAGCTCCTCCCTCAGCAGGGTGCATTCCTTCTCAAACTACACAAGTCAGATCCAAGATGTTAAAATATTGGGATACGGCAAAACATTAAGATAAAGACTAACGGGGACTAGATAACATGTTTGGTAAGAAGGGCGTTCTCACGCTCGAGACGGGTCACCTCGACCAGATACCGGGTGAAAGTCTGATTGTAAAGCACCTTGTCCTAAAGCCATGAAAAAAGATTACTTGCTCGCAAAGCCTGCTCATTTAGCCAAACACGAGGGAAACATCGACCTCAGGAACTCCCTCGAAAACGGTTGGGAGCTTTTCAAGCACAACTCCGCCTTTGACAGACATCCCCGCATCGGGAGATTCTTCGCACAGGGCATCTTGCACTCCTTTAAAAGGTAGGGTAGTTCCCTGAGGAGATTGAATCACAACCACAACACTGGCAAGGTCGGTTAGGACCATCCCTTGTCCATTCTGGGTCCCTGAACTAGGCCCCTCCAAACCACCTAAAAAGGCACTTCAGACTGAGGAGAACTGTGAACACAGACCATCTCGAGGGCAGAACCTGATACTCCCTCAATTGTCTCTCCACCACAAAGTGGGACCGCAACGACATCAATCTACGGCTCCATCTCTACAGCCTTAGGATCGGCCAGGTTTATCCCTCCCTCGGGCGCCGCTTAGAAATTGTTTTCCTCCATACCCTCAACTTGAGGGTTTCCCACCATTTTCGAGGTGCCGGGTCGGCTGTAATCTCTCCCACCTGAATCTTCAGAGATTCAGAAGGCCCGTCCAACATATCCCTTTGTCTTTTCTTCCCTTCATCGGGTGCCAAAACGCTTTCCTCGCCAGGTAATGCTCCATTCATCAAGGGGACGTCCCCTAGACTTACACAAAGACAAAAGGTAAGTGCAGGGAACGAGAGCACTGCCAATAGCGATTTAAGTCAAAAGGGATGACTACAGCAAGGGCGGAGGCTCACCATGATCCTTAGCTTCCCACCGGGACTAGGATAAATCACGCCACACTTGCTCAACATACATTTAGATCGAGTAAAGACAACCAACCCAATTCTGGAGGTCCGAAACCGCGCCAGGGTAAATTGCTGCGGCTGTAGTAACAAAAAAATTATATACATGTTAAGTGCTTGAAAGAACATAGCCAAAGAAAAGCAAGGGAAGGCAAGGTAACGTGTCTACTTACGCTCTACATTCCACCTCTCGGGGAACAACGTCTTTTTCGCTGGGATCAGGTCAAAAGTCCTCACTCAAAAAAATCGGCTTATCCGTCCCCCCTTTCCGAGCTCCTCGGTATAGGCATAGAGGGACCTCGGGGCTCAGCAGCGGAGTTTGATTAGATCCCCACAGAAGAGACGGGTGTTGTATATCCTAATCAGATGATCAAGGGTGAGGGGCATCTCCACGATCATATTCACGTAGTACCTGATCATATAAACAACACGCTAGAAGGAAGGATGAATCTGGCCAAGGGTCACTTGGCATTGTTGACAAAAGTCGATCACGGGGTCGATCGGGTGCGAAGATGGCCCACCTGCCCTACAGTAAACGAATAGGTGTACACACTGAGGAAACCTATTTTGTATGTCGTAATATCCTCCTCCAAAGAAGGGATCTCCACAAGTACCGCGTCCCCCCAGCGACCATCAGCTTTCACTCTTCCGATGTCTGTTATCGAGCTAACATACTGAGTCACGGTATCGCTGCGCCCCGGCTTTGAAGAAGGTCTCTTTACCATGAAATCAGAAGCCATCGCAAAAGTCCCTGGGACACATTCCACTGCACAAGGAGGCATTGTCACTCACCTTGAGATAAAAGCGAAGAGGACAAGGCCACATCCTCCTAAGAAGCGGAGGCGAAAGTTTGTGCCATTTGTAGAAATTTCCGTAAGAAGAAGGGGAGTTGCGTTCCTAAGAAAAGAGGAAAGAAAAGGGAGAACGAACCTTTTCTGGGGTTTGGGAATACAATGAGTTATAGAAAAAAAGAAGGGGAGTATTTATAGAAGCCCTGTGTACGCATTGAAGAAGGCCAAGAGACAGCCAACCGCCATAGTCAATGCGAAACTCTTCAGGGGCTGCGTGTGCATCGTGTCTTCGCACCTTGTGACTGACGTCGTTACAAGAGTATCAGAGGGGGAATAAATTCAAGGTCGTTTCTTATCACTTCGGTCAAAGAAACACAGAGACTATCTGTGTACGGTAAAATCGGGAGGGGGGAGGGGGTAAAGGGTCCAATTTCCCTATCATTATGGTGCCCCGCGAACGTGCTTCTCGAGGTTTGAGATCGAGGCCGAGGTTCACTATCAAAGGTCGTCGGGGCCCGATCTCGAGGAAGTGCAGACCAACAACTATATTAGAGAAGAAGGAAGTTGCGAGGTGCTTGTCTAAGACTGACCAGAGCCTAGAAGGCTATTCTAAACCCAATGTAGGGCGTCAGGACATCATATCTAGATGTCCCATCCCCGTATCCGAGTAGTTAATGTATTTTGTACCATGTTACGGTTCCCCTCCTATATATGGGGCATTCCTACCATTTATGTAAACTCGGTTGCTCCATATGCTCTATAAGAAATATAGAAGAACATTCTCTTTGCTCTCTCACACATTCTCTTGATATTATTGCTTTAATTTATTGTCTTCATATTTGTTCATCATTTATTGCCTATCATTGCCCATAAAGAACCTCCATTGATTTTATTATAACTGTTAGTCACATAGCAACTGTCTTTGATAGCTCATAATCGAGCTCCGGGATCGACCTCGAGGCCCAGAATCGGCAAGCCCGAGGCCCTAAATCACCGACCTATCAGATCGATTATAGCTCTCTCCTTAACTTTATTTTGTTTCTAAATATCATATACCTAACATCAACTGCTTAACAAACTAGCATAAAAATAGATCACGTATTATTAGAGTCCCATCAACAAATTTAATTGTTATTACCATTTTCACGGTAAACAGTTATACTGATTCGTAGTGTAGTACTGATAGAGAGTTGTTCCCGTCGGGCTTGTTTGATATTTCTCTTATGTGCTTCTCTTTACATGTTCAATCATTTTCGTTCTGTGCTCCCTGAGTTTTAACTTGTGAGGTGCGTGCCTGGTGGTGTTAGTTGTGACTAGTTGATTCAGCTGTTTGGTTATAAGGTCTTCATGTTCCTTGCATCATTGTCGGTGTTGTGGAGGTTTGAAACAGAGTTCTATCGGATATAAGCCTAATTACCGGTGTTGGATTTGTTTTCGGGCATCCATTATGATCTAAAATGTTATTATGGGCTTATGTGCGATGTGTCATGTTGTTTGGTTTTACTCTGTGGGTGTAGGCATAAGTGGTTGCAACTAGTTGAGACTGATACCGGACATGGATTTAGAATCGGGTCGTTTGGAAATGGATAAATGGTGAGTGTTTTGGCTAATGAGGCTTATCAGTGTTGGTAGAAAGACTAATTTGCAGTTGAGATGCTGCCATCAAGCTTATGTAGATTGGGGTGATGTGGGATCACCCGCGGGTATATGTTGGAATGAGCATTCAATGATTTGACGACTTCGAGGCAAATCTTGGCACACTCGAGGACGAACGTTTTTTTAAGAGGGGGGAATGTAACGACCCGACCGGTCGTTTTGAGAAATTAAGTTTCGTTCAGTGGCATAAGGTCTTGAATAGCTTCGTATTATGTGTATCAACTACCGTACATGGTAGATTTCAGTTACCAGATGATTTGGAATCGAATTGGAAGAAGGATTCTAGTTTTGGAAGCATAAGCGATGAGAATTTGACCGGAATTGGACTTTTGAGCAAACGGCTTCAGAATGGGCTTGGGATGATCTCAACAGCTTCATATGGTATTTTGGAATTAGGCGTGCGTCCAGATTTGGATTTGGAGGTATGTAGGGTAATTTGGAGCATTTCAACGAACGATGGAGAAATTGAAGTTCGGAAAATGGAGAAGTTTGCCCAATAGTTGGATTTTGTGATATCGGGGCTAGAATGCGATTTCGAGAGTTGGAATAGCTCAGTCTTATCATTTGGGACTTGTCTGCAAAATTTGGCATCGTCCCGAGTTGATTCGATAGGTCTCGACGCGAGTTTTAGAAGTTGGAAGATTTAAAAGTTCATAATGTCTATTGATGGTGCAATTTGCATTTCCGGTGTTATTTGATGTGATTTGAGACCCCAGAGAGTCCTTGTTAGGTTATAGAACTTGTTTGTATGTTTAGAAAGGGTCCCGGGGGCTTCGGGTGTGTTCCGGGTGGGCTACGGGCCAATTCCTCCTATTCTTGAACTGTTGTTCTATTTTTTTGGTGTTCTTCTTCGCGATCACGAAGCTCCTTCCACGTTCGCGAAGTGTCTCTGCTGACCACCTCGATATCCTTCTTCGCGTTAACATTCAACCTCTCGCATTCGCGAAGGTTTGCTTTCCCCTTCATCGCGTTCGCGATTTGCCACCCGCGTTCGCGTAGGTTCCGTTCCTTATTCTTCGCGTTCGCACTCCTTCCCTTGCGTTCGCGAAGGGTTTTTCTGGACATCCTCACTTTCATTCTTCGGGAACTCAAACCTTTCTTCGTGTTCGGGATGCTTTCAAACCTGGGTAGAATAAAAGTTTTCCCAATCGAGGGTTAGGCTATTTAAATCATATTTTGAAATGTAGAGCTCGGTTTTCAGCGAATCTTTGTGGGGTTTTCAAGCAAATCGATTGCGTAAGTGTTCTTCACCTAGAATTTAATATATGCCATGACTTTATCTTTATTTTATCATTTAATTGGTGTTTTGAGTTGAGGAAAATGGAGGTTTCTGAAGAAAATTATCAAATGAAAAATCGTGATTTGAAGGACGAAATTGTATCGGAATTTGATAATTTTTATATGGTTGAACTCCCATCGGAATGGGTATTCGGGTTTTGTAAAATTTGTCGGGATCCGAGGTGCGGGCCCGGGGGTCGACTTTTGGACCGATTTTTAGATTTTGATAAAGAATGAGACTTTATGATCCGGAATAGTTTTTTATGAGTTTTATTTATGCTTTGAAGTTATTTAGGTCAGATTTGAGACGTCCAGAGTTTTTTTCACCCAAGAAGTTCATTTTTGAGTATCGGTTTATCTTCTTTGAGGTAAGTATCTTGCCTAACCTTGTGTGGGGTAATTCCCCTTAGGATTTGAATCTTCTATGTTGATTGTAGTCCGTATAACTCGGACTTATTTGTGGAAATTGGCCTTTTAGTATTCGTTTGTCCTTATATTCACCGTGTATGAAGTTTTTCTTGATATGACTGAGTTCTTATTTACTAGTTTCACCTCTACATGCTTAAATTAGAATTCTTTGCTTTAAAATTCACTCTTGTTGCCTATTTGACTTAAACAAAGATTTTACCTCTTCTATTGTCATGCTACTTTTCATAACCGCTTATCTTTATTTGAAATTATCATCATCTCGTCCTATAATTGTTTAGTCTTAATTGAGTCTTTGATTATCATTCCGCAGCTTATCCTTAATTGAATAATTGAATATCCTCCTAATTGTTCAACCTTAAAAGAAGTTTTAGATATCCTATATCTTAGTTGACTTGTCTTTATTTGGAACTATTTGACTTGTGTTTGCTTCCTTATTGTTGAATTGTATATTGTGGGATCGTCGCTCCATATTAGTTTTCCCTTGTTGAGTTTTTCTCTATATGCCTAGAATTCTTTACTGTGGTTATTCTTTGTGAACTGGTTCTACCGTTTCCTTGTGATCTAAAGTTCTTGAGTTGATTTACTTTATGTACTTTGTATTATTGTCATTGTTGATGTTTTACTTGTTGTGGTGATGCATGAGGTTTCTGCCATGCGGTTGTTGACATTGTGATGCACGAGGTTTCTGCCGTGCGGTTGTTATTATAGGGTTGCAGGAGGTTTTTGCCGTGCTTTTGTTACTATTTATATTTACACATGCGGCGTGACAAGTCGGGATATATATATATATATATGTGGGTTGCACATGTGGCGAGATAAGGTTGGAACATTATTAGGCACGTGTGGAGAGACAAGACGGGCATTTACTTTACTATTGCACACATGGCGAGACAAGGTGGGCTATGTCAGGGATTGATTATAATGGCTTGTGACGGCCTGGGGGCATTCTTGTTGTTGATATCTGTGTAGTAATACACTTACCTATGTGAGCTTTATCTTGTGAGAGTTATGAGAAAGCATTCTACGTGTTGTCCGTTCTTTTTCTTATGCTTATTTGCTGGTATGGACTATGTTAGGACACTTGCTCAAGCATACACGTAGTTAAGCACCCTTATCGTATAAGAGGTTTTCTTGATATTGTTTAGTATAGATGCACACCCCGGTTACTTGCTTTCTATGTGAAAATGGTTCTATTGGCACGTCAGTCGTCAGTGCAGTTATGAGGTGTTATGAGGGCACAGGAGACCGAGTTTTAGGATTCAGGTATAGAGACCTGTTAGTTGTGATTCGTCCGAGGTTCGGTACCTCGTGGAGTTTGTTTGACTAAAACCTAATGTAAAAGCAGTTGTAATTGCTTAGTTATTACTTGTCCTTGTTGTATATGTGGTTCCAGATTTAGGTTATGTTCCATTCACTCTTCTGTGTCATTTTATGGTATTTCGATGATATTTGTTGTTTCCTTTCTTATTGAAATTACTACATTGTTAGCTGTATTGCGTAGTCTTTATGTAGATATCATATTCTGATGTTCCTATACTTATAGTTGTTTAGTTTATTAGACCAATGGATGTCTTGACTGTTTCTCGTCATTACTCCACCGAGGTTAATCTTGATACTTACTAGGCACCGCTGTGGTGTGCTTATTCTACACTTTGTATATTTTTGTACAGATCCAGGTATTTGATCGCTAGTAGCAGTGTAGACCGTTGCCGTGGAGACTCAAGGTAAACTTGTTGCTGCGTTTGCAGGCTCGGAGTCACATTCCTATTTTTTATTCACACTGTTTCTACTTATTTCCATACAAGTGTATTTAGAAGTTTAAGCAAAATATGTTGAGCTTATGACTTGTACCACCGGTTTTGGGAAATTATAAATTTCATAGAGATTTTTATTTCAAAGAATGTTAGATGTTATTTAAATATTGTTGTTCTTTCATTAAATGTTAGGCTTACCTAGTACCTAAGACAAGGTGCCATCACGATACCCAACGGAGGAAAAATTGGGTCGTGACAGGGTTTCAATCCGAACTTCGCACAAGTATAATAAAATCATATGAACTCGCTCGTAAACTCAAATCATCAAATAACATCTAAAATAAAGAATCAAACACCAAAACTTAAAGAATTTCATAGTTCATTCTTCAAAATGTTAAGTTTCCACATTAAGCACCGAAATGGCCTTAGGTCATCCGAGATCCTAATCTATGCGTACAAGTCCAAAATTATCATATGAATCTACCGAAATCGTCAAAATACCGATCCAAAGTTGTTTATCAACTCTGTTGACCGTGGTCAATTCTAACCATTTTCACGTTCAAAAATCAAGCTTTCTTTAAAATTTCACATTTAAACTTTTCGGAAATCAATACGGACTGCGAATGCAAGTCATATATTATCAAATAGCACTATGAAAGATCTTAAACCATAACATGGGGAGCTAGTATTTGAAATAATCTATGAGGTTTTTACAAAAGTGTTATGAACTATCGATCCCCGTGTTGATTCATTGTTTGCTTGCCTGAAGGCAGCGTTTATCGACATCTGTTAGGAATTAGTTTGTGAGATATAAGCATGGAAATTATAGCAGCAATTTTTTGCATAGCGAAGATAACATGAAAAGTATAAGCATCATAGTTTTCGTGTTATGTTGTAGGTTTCCATTACAAAAAGAATGATATTTTTCTGTTTATCGGTATTAAAGTGTTAGTCCATTTTCACGTTAGTTGTTCAAGAATGAGAGGTAATTATGAATCAAAACCAATAATGATAATTCTAGGTCTATATGGTATGGTGGAGGTATTATAAGTGAAGATTGATCTACCAAGAAATTTGAGAATTATCTATGCCTCCTCATTATCTACCTTATATTTTTCTCTGATGGTGGTTTGTTGATTTTATATGATAGATTTAATATCTTTCTCTTTTCTTGAATAAATCAACCTTCGCTTACAATACCTCATCCACCATGAGACCAACAATATTGATCGATAATATTATTAATCATTGTAAAATGTGATTTAGAGTAGAAGACTAGTAGGTAGTCGAGAGTTTCCCATTCTTTACTAGTAGTATAAGTAGCGGTCTCGTTTTTCGTATTCTTGGCCTATAGTATTTGCCTATTCTTTCGTTCGGTTCATGTATCTTATTTCCTTGATTGTTACTATTTGATGCTACTTTTTCTTTTTCGGCTTCTCTTTTTATCCCCTTTTCCCTTATCGTCTTTTGTCTGCCTCTTCTTTCTTTCTCCTTTTCTCTTCTTTCTTCTTCTTCTTCTTCTTTTCCCTTTTCACCTTTTCTTGGGTCGAGGGTCTAACAGAAACAATATCTCTATCTCTCCAGGTAGGGGTGAGGGTTTGCGTACACACTACCCTCTCCATACCCTACTTGTGGGACTATACTCGATATGATGTTATTGTTGTAAAATGTTCTTTAACATAGACTATTAATTTTATCTACGCTAAATTGCCTCTTCAACTCTTGCAATTTTACTTCCTTTACGTTAACGGAACCCGTGAATTCATATATTTTCCATCTTTGCGTGCAAAAAAGTCAATTTACCGTGTTGTTACGCATTTACGCTAAGTTCATAAAATTATTTAAACAATCTTAACTTCTTCCAATATTTCTTTATTAGTACTAATGCTATTGACAATATCATTAATTCATGTCAAATGTTCTTTGACAGAGGTTTTTGTGTTGATTTGCTGCGCCAACTCATGTTTTTTATTTCTTCGAATCAATGGAACCAACTTCATGTGAATTTAACAAAAAATTTCATGCCTCTTTTTTGATTTTTTGCCTTCAAAAATATCTTAAATGCACAGACATGTGTATGATTTAGTTTGATTTAAATTTAAAATCAGCTAAGATGATCCTCAAAAGATTTAAAAAACTACTATATTTTACGACGAGAGATGTGCACTTTTCTTTTTGAAAATCCGCCAATTTCTTGACCTTTTTTACCACTGCAAATATGAGGAAGAGTCGTTAGGCAATTATTCTTGAGAAAAAAGTCAATTAGTTTCACAAGAGGAATGAGAATAACTTGCCGACTAAGAGGTTAGAAAGAAACTTAATTTGAATGACCTATTCAGAAAAAAATGATAATTCCTTTTTAAACGGCTCGTCTTAGGAGTACGAGAAAAAAACAGAGACTTTGATTTAAATAAAATAAAAACACTATCAATGTAACGACCCAGCTAGTCGTTTCGTGAGTCATAGCCATGTTTCCCCTTTCCTTTTGTGTTCTTCAGCTATATTTGATTGTATCGTTAGTTGGTTCGGGTTTGGAGTTGGTTTGGAGTGAATTGAGACACTAAGTCTCTTTTGAGAAGGCTTAAATTGGGAAAGTTGACCGGATGTTGACTTATGAGTATATGACCTCGAACTTGAATTTCAATGGTTCCATTAGATGCAATAGGTAATTTTGGAATTAAGAGCGCGTCCGGAATGTGATTTGGAGGTATGTGGTAGAATTAGGCATGAATTGGCGAAAGTTAGAAATTTGGAGAATTTGGATGGCAGCGAAAAATTTGATATCTGGGCCGGAATGGAAATCCGGAAGTTGGAGTAGGTTTGTAGTGTCATTTCTGACGTGTCTGCAAAATTTGGGGTTTTTCGAACGTGATTTGATAGGTTTTGGTGTCGTTGTGAAATTTGGAAATTTGGTTGTTCTTAGGCTAGAATCCGAGGGTAATTTGGTGTTTTGATGCTGTTTTTAGTGATTCGAAGGTTCGACTAAGTTTGAATGATGTTATGGGATGTGTTGGTACATTAGGGTTAGGTCCCGAGGGCCTCGGGTGAGTTTCGGATGGTTAACGGATCAATTCTTGGTTTTGAATTTTCTGGTATTTTGTTGTAGGGAATTCCTTCATCGCGTTCGTGAGAGGGCTCTTGCATCCGCGAAGAGATATTGAGAGGGGCAACAGAATTGTTCTTCGCGTTCGCGAAGGTGTAGGACTTTAAGGCTACGCGTTCGTGACCAGGTCCTCGCGTTCGCGTAGAGTCCACGGTCGTTGGGAGCTTCAGGAAGATAAGCATACGCATTCGTGGGGGGTTTTTCGCGTTCATGAAGGGTTAACCAGCTTAGGCATCGCGTTCGCGAAGAAGGATTTCCGGGTTAGAGTTAGTTTGTGCTTCGTGAACGCGAGGGAACTACCGCGTTCGCGAAGGGTAAAATCTTGATAGGCGGTGTTATATTCAAAATCGAGGGTTTGTGCCCCATTTTGATATTTTTGAGCTAAAGACCACGGGATTGGGCGATTTGAAAGGGGAAATTCAGAGAAGTGAGTTGGGTAAGTTTTCTTCACTTGATTTTGGTTAAATTCCATGATTGTATCTTGATTTTTATCATCTAATTTGGGAATTGGGGTGTAAAATTGGGGGAAAATGGAAGAGATAATTTTGAGGATTTGGATGGGCATTTGATGTCGGATTTTGATGATTTTAATATGTAAAGACTAGTGAGTGAATGGGCTTTCTAGTTTTGTAATTTTTGTCGGATTCCGAGAAGTGCGATCGGGGCCCGGATTTGGGAGGATTTCGGGATTTGTGCCTATTTTGCTAGTTTTTCTTGAGGAATTCGTTCCATTAGCATATATTGATTGCATTTTATTGCTTTTTGTTAGATTCGGGAAGTTTGGCGGCTGATTCCACAGGCAAGAGCGTCGCGGAGTAAGGATTTGACCGGTTTGAGGTAAGTAATGATTGTAAATGTTGTCCTGAGGGTATGAAACCCCGAATTTCATATTGTTTCACTATTTTGAGGTGACACACATGCTAGGTGATTAGCGTGTGGGAGTGCACCGTTGGGGATTGTGACTTGGTCCATCCCGTAGGAACTATAAAGTTGCGTATTTGACTGAAAAACTACATCATACTTATGTGTTTTATAAAGAATTGGTATAAATTGGGCTGAATACCATATTCGGGCCTAGTGCCAAAGCTGTTTGGACTCTTAGGGGCCTTTTTTTTTATCATCCACTCACTTTTTGATTTAAGATCTATACTCAATCATGTTGTGTTTTACTGATTTCTTAACTCAGTCCTTATTACTCCGTTTTGATGCATAAAATGATATTTTGGGCTGAACACCCTGTTTTTTTTTACTAATGGCCTAAGTGGCTAGAGAGATTTATGATTGTGTGAGTCCGAGGGCGTGTTTTCGTAAGAATCTTATAGAATCGGGCTGCGCGCCACATCATGTTGTTACTAGTTTGTGATTATGAGAGGCCGACAGCTTGATGATTTGTGCCACGAAATGGCTTGTTATAGCGGTTGGGCTGTATGAGCCCATATGGAGACTGCACACCCCCGGTAAGCGCGGGTACCCTAAGTGAGTGATATGAGATATGCCCGAGGGGCCGTACACGAGTGACTATGAGGTTTGCCCGATGGGCTGATTCTGAGTGATGCTATGCCCGAGGGGTTATTTATGATTTATGTTGCCCGAGGGGCTGTATACGATAGATGTTTACCCGAGGGGTTGTTTATGATTTTCATCACTTTAACTCTCATTTCTCGTTGAGTCTCTATTGAAACGGTTGAAAAATATCTTCAAATGATTTTACCGAAAAGTGGATTTTAAAGGAGAAGATTTGACTCACATACTAATTTGAAAGCATCTTGTACTTACTGCGATTTCATGATGTTGCTTTTATGTGTTTCCTAGTTCTCAGTCTTTATTACCTTCATTATTTATTGAGTTGGAGTACTTACATTACTCCCTGCACCTTGTGTGCAGATCCAGGGGTTACTGGAAGCGCTATCGATTGTTGATTTTCATCCATCGCGGATCCGTGGAGTTAGCAAGGTAGCTGCTGGTGATCGCAGCCTTGCTCTTCTCCCTCCTATCTTCCTTTAGATATTATTAGTTTTTTTCCAGACTGTATTAGCCTTAACATTCTCAGACAGTGTTTAGTAGATGCTCATGACTAGTGACACCCCGATGTCGAGTTTTTCTTTCCGCACTTTGTTATTCAGATTTATCTTATGAAGTTTTATTTATTTAAATAGCTTGAAGAAATCTTTATTTTTAAATTTCGGGTTGTTTAGATAAAAGAGTAGGCTTGCCTAGTTCCACGTTAGGCACTATCTCGACATGGTAGATTTGGATCGTGACAAGTTGGTATCAGAGCCTACGTTACATAGGTCTCACGGGTCATGACCGGGTATAGTAGACTCTTGCGGATCGGTACGGAAATGTCTGTACTTATCTTCGAGAGGCAGCGGAACCTTTAGGAAAACTTCATATTCTTGAATTCTTGTCGTGCAAATTTGTTGATTCATGTAATTGAACTTCTGTTATTCTATTCTCTCGCAGATGGTGGGGACACATGCTACCGGTTAGGACGGACGATCACCAGTTAAGGCCATAAGAGGCCGAGGTCGTGGAAGGGGCAGGGGTGTAGCCCGCACATCAACTAGGGCAACACCTACAGATCCACTGGCTGTGGATGCTCCAGCAGGACCAGCTCAGGCACCGGCTCTGCCGATTGTTATCCCAGTTCTTCAAGAGACTTAGCTCAGATCTTGACAGTGTGCACCAATCATGCTCAGGCGGTCGTTGTTTCTAGTACAACAGCTACTTCCCAGGCCGGGTGAGGCACTCAAACTCCCGTCGCCCGTAAACCCGAGCAGGTTGTTTAGGGATTACAAACACCGGAGGCACCACCAGCCCAGCTGGTTGCACCTGCTATGGATTTTGTGGTACCAACCATGCCTGATGATGAGCAGCGTAGATTGGAGAGGTTTGATAGACTTCACCCTCCGACTTTCAATGGTACAGAGGGTGAGGATGCCCAGGGTTTCTTGGACAAGTGTTAGAGGATTCTTCGTACAACGTGTATTTTGGAGACCTGTGGGGTCTCGTTCACTACTTGTCAGTTCTCTAGAGCTGCCTTTACTTGGTGGGAGTCTTATGAGAGGCGTAGGCTTGTTGGTGCAGCGCCCCTCACCTGGCAGTTCTCCGTTCTCTTTCTAGAGAAGTATGTGTCGTAGTCTAGCAGAGTGGAGCTGTGCAGACATTTCAAGCAGTTGTGTCAAGATGATATGATTGTGACACAATATGAGAACATTCTCTGATTTAGAGTGTCATGCTATTTGGTTGGTTCCCATGGACAGGTAGAGGATCAGGTGGTTTGTGGATGGCCTCTCGTATTAGTTACGGATTCGTACGACTATAGAGAGGGTATCTGGTGCTTCTTTTGAGGAGGTTATTTACATTGCTCGGGATATAGAGTCGATTCGCCGTCAGGAGCGAGTAGAGAGGGAGGCCAAGAGGCCTTGTGGATCCGGTAGCTTTGGGGGTGCTTCTCATGGGGGTCAGTTTCAGCACTGTAGAGGGCGTCCATTCAGACATACTCAGTCAGGTCGCCCAGTTAACCATGGGGCATCATCGGGCCATGGTTCTCACAGTTCCCATTAGGGCCATTCATCACTTAGTGCCCTTACATCCTAGAGTTCGTCCTGTGCTCCATCAGTTCAGGGCTCCTCCATGCCAGGTTCTTATACTAGTCATCCTGGTACTAGGGGTTCCCTTCTGTTCCTGTCACTAGCACCAGGGGGTTATTATGAGTGAGGGGAGTTGGGGCATATGTGTAGGCAGTGTCCTCGTCGTCATGGGGGTCCACCTCAGCAGAGGAGTCAGCCTTCGACTTCAGTAGCAGTTACTTTACCATTCGCACAGTCAGCTAAGGGTGAAGGACAGTCAGCTAGAGGTCGCTCTAGAGAGAGAGGTCGATCAGGTGGTAGTCAGGCCCATTTCTACGCACTCCTAGCCAGACCAGATGCTATTGCTTCAGATGTTGTGATCACAGGTATTGTCTCAGTTTGCCACAGGGATGCCTCTGTATTATTTGATCTTGGTTCCACTTTTTTCATATGTATCGTCATATTTTGCTCATTATTTGGATACGCCCTGCGAGTCTCTTGTTTCATCTATTCGTGTATCTACTCCGGTGGGCGATACTGTTGTTGTAGACTGCATATATTGGTCATGTGTGTGACTATTGGGAGTTTGGAGACCCGAGTAGACCTCTGGTTGCTTAGTATGGTTGATTTTGATGTTATATTGGGTATGGATTGGTTGTCACCATGTCATGCTATTTGGGAATGTCACGCTAAGATATGAAGTTGGCTATGCCGAGGTTTCCACGGATTGAGTGGCGAGTTTCGACGGATTATGTTCCCTGTAGGGTGATTTCATTTTTGAAGGCCCATCGGATGGTTGGGAAGGGTTGTTTTTCTTACTTGGCTTTTGTTAGGGATGTCAGTGTAGAGACTCCTTCCACTGATTCAGTTCTGGCAGTGAGGGACTTTCCGGATGAGTTTCCTGCAGACCTGCCGGGCATGCCCGCAAACAGGGATATTGACTTCAATATTGATTTGGTGTCGGGCACTCAGCCCATTTCTATTCAACTGTATCGTATGGCACCGACGGAGTTAAAGGAATTGAAGGAGCAGCTTTAGGAAATCCTTGATAAGGGGTTTATTTAGCCAAGTGTGTCACGTTGGGGTGCGTCTGTTCTATTTGTGAAGAAGAAGGATGGCACTATGAGAATGTGCATTGACTACAGGCAGTTGAACAAAGTCACAACCAAGAACAAGTATCTTGTTCCTTATATAATGATTTATTTAACCAGCTTCAGGGATCGAGAGTGTTCACCAAGATTGACTTTAGGTCAGGGTATCACCAGTTGAAGATCTGGGACTAGGAGATTCTTAATACAACTTTTAGGACCCGAGTTAACATCGTGTTTCGGCCTTATCTCGACTCGTTTGTTATTGTATTCATTGATGATATTCTGGTGTACTCACGTAGTCAGGAGAAGCACGCTGAGCAATTAAGAGTTGTATTGCAGCGATTAAGGGAGGAGAAGCTTTATGCAAAGCTCTCCAAGTGTGATTTTTGGCTCAGTTTGGTGGTGTTCTTGGGGCACGTGGTGTCCAGTGAGGGTATTTAGGTAGATCTGAAGAAGATAGAGGCGGTTCAGAGTTGGCCCAGACCGTCCTCACCCACAGAAATTTGTAGCTTTCTTGGGTTAACGGGTTATTACCCTCGGTTCGTTCGGGTGATTTTCATATATTGCATCACCCTTAACCAAATTGACCCAAAGGGTGCTCCTTTCAGGTGGTCGAATGAGTCTGAAGCTTTCAGAAGCTCAAGACTGGCTTGACCACAACTCCATTGTTAGTTTTGCCATCAGCTTCAAGTTCTTATACAGTATATTGTGATGCTTCTAGAGTTGGTACTGGATGTATGTTGATGCAGGAGGGTAGAGTGATTGCTTACGCTTCTCGTTAGTTATAGCCCCATGAGAAAAAAACTACCCTTTTTATGATTTTGAGTTGGCTGCCATTGTTCACGCGTTGAAGATATGGAGGCATTATCTTTATGATGTGTCTTGTGAGATGTTTACTGATCATCGTAGCCTCCAACACTTGTTCAAATAGAAGGATCTCAATTTGAGGCAGTGGAGATGGTTAGAGCTGTTAAATGATTATGATATTACTATTTCGTACCGTCCGGGAAAGGCCAATGTGGTGTCGACGCCTTGAGTAAGAAGGAGGTAACTATGGGCTGTCTTGCATTTATTCCTGTTGGGGAGAAACCTCTTGCAGTTGATGTTCTGGAGACCTCTTGCAGTTGATGTTCAGGTCTTGGACAATCAGTTTGTGAGGTTGGATATTTCGGAGCCAAGTCAGATCTTAGCTTGTGTGGTTTCTCGGTCTTCCTTGTTTGATCGTATCAGAGAGTGCCATTTTGATGATCCTCATTTTCTTGTCCTCAAGGACAGAGTCCAGCACGACGATCCAAGAGATCTGACCATCGGTGATGATGGGGTATTAAGGATGCAGGGCCGGATATGTGTTCCTAATGAAGATGGACTTCGGGACTTGATTCTAGAGAAGGCCCATATCTCGAGGTATTCCATCCATCCGGGTGCTGTAAAGATGTACCAAGATTTGAAACAACACTATTGGTGGAGGAGAATGAAGAAGGATATAGTGGGGTTTGTAGCTCGGTGTCTAAATTGTCAGCAGGTGAATATGAGCATCAGAGATCGGGTGGCATACTTCAGCAGATAGATATTCTAGAGTGGAAGTGGGAGCGGATCACCATGGATTTTGTAGTTGGACTCGCACAGACTTTGAGGAAGTTTGATGCTATTTGGGTGATTGTGCATCGGCTTACCAAGTCTGCACACTTCATTCCTCTGTGTACTACTGTATACGGCAAAAATCAGAAGGTCCGCTTTTGTGACCCTTGAGGCACATCATAAATATTGCTCCCAGAATGCTTGAAGTTCAGCTCGGGGATCGACCCCGAGGATTCTGTATGATCGAACTCGTGGTAGAGTAAATCGACGGTTATGATGAACGATTGAAAGATTCCCAAGGCACATGACTAAAGCTGGCAAATCTACTAGGCTAGTTCAGGCCCGTACTGTGGCATTAAAGGGATGTACCAAACATATATCTTTGTAATAAATGCCCTTATACTATGTTGGGATTCCCCCTGATATATAAAGGAGACCCTTGCCATTTAGTGACATAACATCACTTACAACATTCAATACAAGGACATTCTGTGCTCTCTAACTTAAACATATTCTCTTGGTTTCACTTCTTATATTTATTGCTTATATTTATTGTGTTCTATTTGTTACTCTTCATTTACTACTCATTATTGGCCATAAAGAGTCTTCGTCAAAGCTCTCAAAACTGTTAGTCCTTCATCGACCGTTCATAGCTGAGCATTCAAGCTCGACCTCGAGGCCCCGTATAGTCAGGCTCGAGGCCCTAATTCTCAGCCGCTCGGTTTTCCTAAACGCACTATTATTAAGTTATTATCTTATTTTATAGTCTCATACTTAGCATCTACTAC
Source organism: Nicotiana attenuata (assembly GCF_001879085.1). Taxonomy (NCBI): domain Eukaryota; kingdom Viridiplantae; phylum Streptophyta; class Magnoliopsida; order Solanales; family Solanaceae; genus Nicotiana; species Nicotiana attenuata. Next base: position 52,840,965 of record NC_031994.1, read on the forward strand.
CTAACAACTAGCATAAAAATAGATCACGTTTTTTTAGAACCACTATATAAAATTTAATTGTAATTACCATTTTCACGGTAAACAGTTTGGCACCGCTCGTGGGGCTAAAGATAATATTAATTTTTTTTTTGGTGGTTTAACACATAATGCATGTTACCTTTCACGCTTTTTCTTGTCCAAGAATCTTTGATTTTAGGTCAAAATGTCTAACTCAATGAAAGCATATGAAAACAACGATCTTGAAGACCATGGAGAGAATGGTGCGGCTGTTCCAGGTATTGGTGTACCACCACGAAACCCCGAGGACGCACCAGAGCCGATCCCCGTGGATATGATCGCACGTGATGCTCAACACGTCGATATATGCTCCCACACTAACAGGAGCGTACGGCAAGGAGACCAACAAGAAGCTCAGAAAACTCCAGCTAGGGAGGAAGAAGAGGTTAGCCTTCACGTTATTTTTGAAATGTTACAGGCACAAGAGCTGGCGATTGCTCAACTGCAATACCACCAAAAAACCCCAAGTACAGCGGCCTCAGAAACGGCCCCTCGAACCGAACAGGTACCTGAAAGGTCGAGCAACAACGGGTCAGCAGCCGACGCTAATATTATGAACATGCTCGAAGACCTCACAAAGAGGATTGAGTCGGGCAAAAAGATGATAGAAGCCAATGATCTAAAGGTAGAGACTTACAACTCGAGGGTTGATCAGATCCCGGGCGCACCCCCGATCCTGAAGGGTGTTGTTTCGAAGAAATTTGTACAAAAGCCATTCCCGTCAAATGCCGCTCCAAAGCCGATCCCGAAGAAATTCAGAATGCCAACCTTTTAAAATACAACGGAACCTCGGACCCCAATGAGTACGTCACTGCTTACACTTGTGCGGTGATGAGCAACGACCTGATGGATGAAGAGATCGAATCTGTCCTGCTAAAAACGTTCGGGGAAACACTCTCAGAAGGTGCCATGATGTGGTATCACAACCTAGCTCCGAATTTGGTAGACTCATTTGCCATGCTTGCAGATTCTTTCATAAAGGCACATGCCGATGCCATCAAGGTGGCTACAAGGAAATCTGACATCTTCATAATCAAACAAAGAGAAAACGAGATGTTGTGGGAGTTCGTATCTCGCCTCCAAATGGAGCGAATGGAATTACAACAAGTATCCGATTACTGGGCAGTGCAGGACTTCACCCAAGGCTTGAATGAGCGAAGCTCGGTGGCTTTGAAGTAGCTGAAATAGAATTTGGTTGAATATCCCGCCGTGACCTGTTTGGATGTCCACAATCGATACCGATCAAAGATCAGAGTCGAGGACGACCAACTGGGAGCCCCCTCGGGCTCGGTATATCCAAGCATACTCCTGGAAAAGGAGCCAAAGCCAAACAGGGAAAGGTACCAACCGTACACCCAAGATAGGAGAAACACCCCCAAGGCATAACATACCCGAAAATGATCGAAGAAAAGACCGAGGTCAGAACCCTCGAGGACTTATGAGCAGAGTCGAATTCAATAGGCACAAAGGACCGGCGGAGGCACCCCGCTTGTCGAAATACAACTTCAACATTGACGTTTCAGACATCGTATCAGCCATCGGTAAAATCAGAGACACCAGGTGGCTAAGACCTGTACTATCACATCCACCGCAGAGGAACCCCAACTTAGTGTGCGAATTTCACGGGGCACACGGTCATAGGACCAAAGATTCTAGACAGCTCCGAGAAGAAGTAGCCTAGCTACTCAGCAAAGGACACCTCCGGGAGTTCCTTGGTGACCGAGCCAAAAAATAGTTCCGGGAAAGAGGGACGAATAGGAAGAATGAAACAGATGAGTTGCAACATGTCATACACATGATCATGGGAGGAATAGACATCCCACAAGAACCCACTATTAGAAGAACAAAAATATCCATCACCAGGGGAAAGTGAACTCGAAGTTACATACCCGAGTACGCTCTCACATTCAACGACGAGGACATCGAGACCTTGTCTCAGCCTCATAATGATGCACTGGTAATATCTTTCCTTGTGAATACATTTCAAATTAAACGTGTACTTGCGGATCCAGGTAGCTCGGCCAACATTATCAGGTCGTGGGTGGTGGAGCAGCTTGGACTGCTTGACCAAATTGTACCCACCTCTCGAGTCCTCAATGGATTCAACATGGCTAACGAAACAACAAAAGGGGAAATCACCCTCCCGATCAGTGTGTCCAGCACGACCCAAAACGTCAAATTCCATGTGATCGAAGGAGACATGAGGTACAACACCTTGCTCGGAAGGCTATGGATACACTGCATGAGAGCAGTACCATCAACCCTTCATGAAATGATGAAGTTTCCGACAAAGGACGGAATAAAAACTATGTATGGGGAACAACATGCAGCGAGAGAAATGTTCGCGGTGCACGATGTGACACCTGTGTCAACGCCCCCAACATCGAAGGAGCCAAAGGATAAGCAAACAATGAAGTAGCAATCAAGAGACACATTCTCAGCTACATCTAAATAAAATAAGCAAAGGACCGTGTCGTGTCCCCGAAGCAAACATATCGAGGCTCGAAAGCGCCATCGCCACTAAGGTATAACCATCTCCCTTTTTATTTACATTTTACACTAACCTTTGTGCAGATGTCCGATCAGAACAATCGAAGCGCCATACAGCTCGAAGACCTTAAGGTTTCAAAGCATACGTTGCACTCTTTTCCTTCGATCGAGTTTTATCCCAAGAAGGGTTTTACCGACAATGTTTTTAACGAGGCAACATCTATATGCTACCTAAGGAAAATTTCACAAGTGTTCAAGGCTTCTCTTCAACCAACCTCGAACACTGGGAGGCATCCCCCTGGAAGACTACATTCTCGAAGAAGCCAAGATGAACCAAAAAGGGTATCAGTAGCAAAATGATGTATCGGGCCAAACGGTCGAATGAACCATGTCTGCTTAGAATGATTTAGCCCTTGATTGAAAAAACATGTATACTTGTTCCAAGTAATCTAAGAATGTTTCCTCCTCCATCAAAACACTTTATGCTTCAAAAGAGTCCGATACTTTCACAAGAAATGTCTCCAAGGCCAAAAATTTCCCGAATACTCCAGAACTATCATAAAAAATTCGAAGCCATATGACCTCCAGGTCGGAAACTTCGGACTCGTAAGCCCTCAATGAGGCAGCACCAAGTTTACAAAAAGAATGGCCCCAGAGCCAGAAAGCTTTCGACATCTCTAGGACTGTCGTCGACTATCATCCGGTCGAGCTATCAGAAACCCAAGGCCGTAAGACCCAAGCGGGCAACCTTGAGTCCGAAAGCCCTCCATACGCCAATACTACAAAACGGTAAGACCTCAAGGAAGGCATGAACTCTGCTTGTACTAAGTGACTAATCTGTAAGACCTCAAGCAAGGGATGAACCATACTTGTACCAAGTAACTTCTCTATAAGACCTCAAAGTCAGGCATGTTAAAATTATTATGACCTTACAAAAGGCGTAATCCCGATCTTAAAGTTATGTCTATATATACGAACTTATAAGACCCCTAAAAAGGCATACCCTCGATATAGATGCCAAAACTACTTCACTCGGGGATTGAAAGGCTTCGGCCAAACACAATGACTACGGTCACAAAGTTGTACCAGCCAAACTAACGCGACTAGGGGACGCCCCACCGTCGTTATAAAATCACAGGCCTTCAATTACTTCGAAAAAAACGAGTTAATCAGGCTACCCTCGGCATAAGAAAAAGAGCTTCAATCATATCAGCTCCAAACAAAAGGCTTCGAAACGATTCAGCCATCGAGCAAAACCTCCTAAGGTGCTCAATCATCGCTACCTAACGGCTTACAATCGAGGTTCTTATCGAATCCTCGAAGAGTCGGGCGAACACAAAACTTCAAAAAGTCTTTAGCGAGGGAAAATAAAGCATATATAAGAGGTCGTGCCGACCCAATGCGTAAGAGCCACTATCGCCAGCCTATATTAAAAGGTCGTACCGACCCAATGCGTAAGAGCCACTGTCGCCAGCCAATATTAAAAGGCCGTACCGACCCAATACGTAAGAGCCACTGTCGCCATCCTATATTAAGAGATAGTATGAGAAAACCATAAGATCCTAAGGGCCAGCATAAAAACTTAAGGGTCAATGAGCTCGAGTCGAAATCTCGGAGACCGATCCCAAAATAGTTGACTAAAAATGCTGAAGGGAAAATGCGTAAGAACCCAAATGCCAGCCTATGTTAGAGGTCGTACCGACCCAATGCATAAGAGCCTACGAGCCATATCAACATGCCTTATGGCCGAATTACAAACTGAAGGTTTTTTATTCAATGTCCAATTCGCGACAAAACATCAAAACTCAAGACAAAGAAAGGCATACACAAGAAAATAGAGATTCGGGGAAGGAGAAAACTGAAAGGTTCCTTTATATGTGTGAGCATGTGATTTTTGCCTCGTTTAAATTACTCCTGTAGAATTCTTAGAATTAGGATTGTTTCTTTTATTATTTGATTTTTAGGACTAAATTGCATATTTTTGTGTTATTTTTATTTGTGTGTGCATGATAAGTCATATAGAAATACAAAAAAATTTGCATGAGCATTTAGAATTTAATTTTTACATTTTTTAGACTAATTAGTAACTAGGCTTTTTACAAATATAAGAAAAATCACAAAGAAACCTCGTTTTGTTTTGTTTGATTTTAATTTTAGTCTTAGGTTTGTAATTTCTTTAAAAATTGATTTAGACTAATTGTAGTTTACTTTGATAGTTTAAAATAATTGTGGGGTTTATTTTTAAGCTTTAAGATTAAAAAAAAGAGAAAAGAAAAAGAAAGAAAGAGAGAAAAACAAATAAAAGAAAAGAATTGAAGAAAAAGGAAATAAAGAAAAGGGTTTAATTGGGCCAAGTTTATTAAAATTCAATAGCCCAATCCCACATCAGACATGGTCTAACCCAGGATCCAACCCGGTCCAGTCCCGTTAATACCCAAAACGACACCGTTTTCCCCCTTTCTAATCCTGACAGTTGGATCTCATCAATCCAACGGTCCGGAACTAACTAGGTTTAGGATATATAATTGTCGGATTTCTCTCCCCCCCCCCCTCCACCCCCTCTCATCGCCATCTCTAACCCTAATACACAAACCCTAGCCGCCTCTAATTCCCCACCGGCTCCGCCATGAGCCGCCGGCCGGAAATCGCCTCCGCCGGCGGCGAAACTCCAAATAACTCCAAATTTTCACTATAGCTCCATCTTCATCTCCCCAGTCCATATCCAACCTTCTTTCCCTTCAAATTCGAGCCAATCGCTTCGAATATCAAATTAAAAGCTCGGTCCAAAACCCTAACTCCTCCAAAATTCTCAAAAATCACACCCTATACTCTCCTAACCTTCCTCTTCCCAAATTCCAAACCAGAACCCTTCAAATCCAAGTGGAACCCCATGAATTTCAGATCTAGGGTTCAAAACTTTCAACCCGTTTGGGAGTTTTAAGTGTTAGGTTGATTTTTAATTAATGTTATATGTCTGTTTTGGACAAAATAAACATATAACATTAATTGAAAATCAAACTCGAGGTCAATCCAATTGAAGAATAAAATCAGTAAGTTTCTTCTTGGTTTGATTATTTCTTTTTTTATGCTTGATTCTATTTTGATTTTATTTTAGTTCAATCTTTGTTTTGATTCTGTTCTTGTGATTGTTTTGATGTTTAGTTTAATTTTTGTTAATCCTGTTTTTGTGATTTCTAATTTTAGTTTAGTTGTTGTTTTGATCCTGTTTTTGTGATTTCTTATTTTAGTTTAATTTTTGTGATTAATGTTTCCTGGTTCAATTCGTTGTTTGCCAGTATAGGCTTTAATTTTACTAATTAGTCAATTAGATTGGATTTTTTCTGTTGATGCTGTTAATTGTTCTTAGAAATAATTTTCAATTTGACTCATTAGTGTTAACTAGAATTATTTTCTAGTCTTGACTGCTTATTTTGATTAATAGGATTTTATTAGTTTAGTTGTTTGGATATAGCTGAATTAGAATCCTTTGAGTTAACTATAGTCAAATCCTAACCAAGGTAAGAGGATTGGGATTTAGTAATTTAGGGATAAGGACAAGGGTAGTATAGGTATTCCTAAATAGAAAACAATGTTGTAGTTAAAATTAGAACCTCCTAGAATCTTCTAGAGGAGGGTTTTAATTAGAATTTCAGTAGCTTAGTGTTAAACTTGAGAAACAAGTCAAAACCTTAGGGACTAACTAGCTAAAAATTTAAAAATAAAAGAGGCACTAAAGGTGTAAAACTGAAAATCTGAGAGAACCCTCAATTTTGCCTATAAAAGGCAGTCTTTACTGCCTTGTTTCAGAAGCATTTGGCATCTGAAAATTCCCCCCAAAGTTTCTACAAGTTTTTGGATCTGAAAATTTCAATTTCAAATTCAAAAAAAATAAAAAACTGAAATCTGAGAGTTAGAGAGTTCCTTTTAGATCTAAAATCCTTCAAAAAAACCAAAAAATAACACAAAACTCCAAAAAAATACTATTCCATTGAAATTTCCCTTAGATTAATTTTGAATCTCAGTTGTTAGTTCAAAGTTCTAGCTTAGATAGGGATATATTTCGATTGCTGAAGTTTCAGAGATTATCCTGGGTGATTTTTGAGTTAGTTTGGGTTTATTCAAGTTGTTTCTGGGTGGTTTACTGGTTGAAATTTGTCCTGGGCTGTTTGATATTGCTTCTGGATTTATAACAAATCTCAAGCTGCTGATTCCTGTTACTGTACTGATGTTGAAGTTGCTGACTATACCTTCTTCTCTTATTTTGCTTTGATTCCAGGTACACTTCCTGTATCTCTTGGGTGTTGGAAATGAAATGAAATTATGCTCACTTGTTTCTCCTTGTCTAAATTCGTTACTGCCTTTTAGCTAGATTCAGACCTTTATTGCATTTTATGTAAATAATTAAGGACTGTTTGGAATTGAGATGTGTAATGGTTAGGCTAGAAATCAGTTTGTTAGCATATCATAACTGTTTATATTGGACTGTGCAAACTATTTTAGGTTCATATGATTATTCTAAATGTGACACAGATTATAGTTTAGTAAGTGTTAGCTTGGTTATTAGATGTTCAATTTGAGATTAAGGTGTTGTTAGATCATAGGAACTGCATTTCAAGTTTATAATTCTACTCTTAGCCATAAGGCGTTTAAATTCAGTCCAGTTATCTCTTTTTATTTGAGATTTCAACCGAGTTAAAGTGATTGTTAAAAACAGGTACAAAAAAAATGAGTATGTATGCTAAGTTCAGCCAAACACTCCACATGCCCTTTTACACTTGAGTTTTGAAATCAAAACAGCGTTTCTATATCATAACTGAGTTTGATTACATTAATCCAGTTGTCAAATCCTCTAAATGTTTGTAAAAATTTGTCAGTTTAGATCTGAGTAGCAAATTTAGAATTAAATTGATAATTGTGTTGAATTTGGAGTTTCCCTTTATTTGTTATCCCAATTAATGAGTTCAATTGCTGGAAACCATTTCAAGTGATTTTGTTTGGGTTCATCCATAGGCCCAGGGTTGATAACCCACGCCATTTGTCTTGGGCTTCAACATTATTGATGCAAGGCCTAGTTCCAGGCTTACCTATTTTCCCATTTGGGCTTGCATCGAGGCCCAAGGTTTCTGGCCAAGTTCAACCATCTAAGTAGCAATGATTTCACTTTTGTTCTGTTGGGCCAAGTTCACAATTCAATATTGAAGGCTCGAATTTGTATTGAGTCCGGAGGTTTAATTTTATTACATATGTTTTGGGCCTTTTAAGCTAGGTAGCATATTTGAATGAAGAGACTCCCCTCTTGTTCAAGTATGGGCCTATGTTTGAAGCCCGAATTCCTTGAATATTCTCTAATAATAGTCAATCAACAATGCTAATTACTTAAGGTTTTTTTTAGAGACAATCATTAATAGAAAAATGGTAGTTCATTGTAGGGTGGCCTTTAAAATAATTTGAGGTGCGCCGCGCCAAATAAAATTCATACACTGCGTGGCCCTCTTTAAACTACTCCTTTAAAAAATATCTTAGTATTCGGGACGTTCCATTTAGCAAATTTTCATGGCCTCCCGCAAAGTTAATAACACGTTAGTCGCTTTAGGCGCGTTCTTTAATAAATTTACCTTCCTAAATTCGGGTGTGCATTTCATGCAACCCAAATCCAAATCCCAAAACGTTGAAAAAAATATGTCGAGGATCCGGGTGCATTTCATGTGACGTGATCCAAAAACATATTTTAAACGACGTTCAATTTCCTAAAATTTTATAATTAATTAAAAGCGTTAAATAATTTTAAAATTACACTATAGGATGACATGTATTGAAATCATATCTTTAGCCAATTATAATAGTTTAAGCGACCGTGCTAGAACCACGGGATCAGGGGGTGCCTAACACCTTTCCTCGGATCAACAGAATTCCTTATTCAGAATTTCTGGTTCGCAGACTCCATTCGGGAAGTCAAAATTTTCTTCGATTTGGGATTCAAGATAAACCGGTGGCTTGGGACACCAAAAACCAAACCTATCCCAAGTGGCGACTCTGAATTGAGTAAATAATCCCATTTCGAATAATGTCACTTTAAATGGAAAAACTCCCTTATACATTATCCTTCGGGGTAGGTGTGTAAAAAGGAGGTGTGATAGCTCTGGCGACTCTGCTGGGGAGACGAACCCAGAATTCCGGTTCAGGGTTTAAGAATTCGAGCTTAGAATAATTGTTATATTTGGCTTCATCTTATTTTCCTACATGTTACATGCTATACGTGCTAAATGTTTTACCGCTTTGATATTTGTTGAATTGTATATATAAACTGTTACGAATCCCTTCCTCTCTCTGAGTTTTCTACATCAAGGAGAAGGGTGCACTTCATGTAGCTTCTGTTCTGTTTAGAGTCTTTTCCCCAATTAGAACGAGGTTTGGATAAGTTGCTAAGTCGGTGGAGCTTCTGTATCCCCGGTACGCTGCCTCCCCCTCGGCTCGAGTTGTCCGCTCGGGTAAGCCAGGTCTAGACCAATAAACCTAGGGTTTAAACCTAGAAGAATAAAACCTCATGCCGGATCCCTAGTAGGAATGTTTGTTTGCATCATGTGCATTTGACTTAGGGGACTCAACACAGGGGTTGGGTCCGTCTAGGACAGGTGACCTGAAATGAAAAAGACCATCCTGATGCATCTTACGTGCTACTTGCGCATTTATTTGCTCGGCTTTGCATGTTGACCGGATCGTATATAATGAGAGAAAATTGAGAAAAATAGCAGTGTTAGGACTAAGCGAGGGTAACCACTTGTTTTGAAAAACCAATGCCCAAATACTACAGAAAATGCTGCCGGATTTTTAAAAAAAAGATGAAAAAGGAAAATATTTGAAAAAAAAAGATTGTTGTTCGAAAAAATATATTTGATTTTGTCAAAACTGCCCGAACTACGATGGTTTGATCTCACCGGATGTAAGATACGTAGGCAACCCTCATCGGGTCCAACCTCCCTTTTGCAAAAATACCCAAAAAATGTTAAAATTTTAATTTTTCGTCATAAATAAGTCGGGTGATGCCATTCTTGTTTAAAATAAGACGAATGTCCCCAAAAGGGCGCTGGAAGGCTGTTTTTGCAAGAACAGCCACCCTTAGTCATTTTTTAAATGGTTTGCGAGCACAGCCTTAAAATCTTCCTCCCAGAAGTGCTGAAAGGTCGTATCTGCAAAACCAAGTCCTCATTTTTCTAAATAAAGAAATTTTTGCACAAATAGCCATTTTTCTCTTTTAGGTCAAAATAAATCATTAAATTCCCTTTAAATAAATGTGCAGGATGAATACCACTGACATTGGACCCTTCTCAGTCCTGAGTGAGATCCCTTTGAAGCTCCACATGTGGTGGAGTGACTTGGGAAAAGGTAGCAGAGAAATCGTGGTCAAGGTTTTGGGTGGTCTCGTTGGATTGTTGAACATCAAACCAAGAACGGATATTATTGAGGCACTGATACCATTCTGGGACCCAACCCGTAATGTATTCCGGTTCTCGGACTTTGAGCTTACACCCATACTAGAGGAGATTGCGGGATATGCGGGTCTCAACGGGAACCTCAGTAGTAGATACCCATTGGCACCGAGACCGGTAACCCTCCACTGATTCTTGGACTTGTTGAGCATCAGTCGGGACATTCAAGATAAACATCTAGCAGAAGGGTGTTGCACACTGCATTTCTTATACCACCGATATGGCAACCCGAAAGGTTTTGAGGAGCCCAACACCGGTTTGACACACGCCGGAAACAAAGATAAATGGGAGGCCTGGCGGGGGTTGGCTTTCATGGTAGCTTTCTGGGGGTCGTGGTCTGTCCACGAAAAGACGGTCACATAGACATCGGCCTTTTCGGAATGTTGGATGTTGCCATAAAGAAGTCTAATAGCATGGTGGTTCCCTTGATTGTGGCAGAAATGTATCGAGCTTTGACCATGTGCCGAGAGGGTGTAAAATTCTTTCAAGGTTGCAATCTGTTGCTACAGTTATGGATACAGGAGCACCTTTGTCATCGCACGGGGTATATGAACTATGGTTTAACCGGGCTAAGTTGTATTGCGGAGTTCGGAACCAGGGTAACAGGTATTGAGTTCCCCGAGGGCACTGAGGCTTGGTTGTCATGCTTGAGATCTTTGACTGCGGACAAAGTCGAATGGGCTTTCGGATGGCTTCCCACTACTGAAGCTGTATACACATCGGCAGAAGTACCTTATATTCTTTTAATGGGCATTCGAAGCATCCAACCCTACGCTCCCTACCGGGTCCTGCGGCAACTAGGAAGATTCCAAACCGTTCACAATGATGAAGACCTGAGTGGACAAATCATTGAGTTAGGCCCAAAAGCTGCATTTCCGGAAGGAAAAATCCGACAAATATGGAATGAGTGCAGGTTCCTTGAGCCTAAGACTATAGTAAAGGATCGGGCCAAAGGCGAAGTGGACCCTAAATACTTGACCTGGTTTGGCAAAAGATTTCAAATTCCCGAGAGACCTGCAAAAAGGCCATATGTACAACAATTCACTGACGAGGCCCAGGTACAATGGGATTGGCTAGCCAAAGAAAAGGAATACCGAGCCAGAATAGGGGAGTTGGAGCAACAGGTCCGAGATCTTCAATTCGAAAAGAGTGTGTAAGCCGCAGCTGATGAAGGTGACAAAAAGAAACTGACCCAAGAAAATGAAGCTCTCAAGGTTCAAATCCAACAAATGAAAATAGCGGCTAAAAATCAAGAAAGAAGTCGGTCTGATGAGAGGTTGATAAAAGGGCTAAAGAAGCAAGTCTTGGAATGCCAGGAAGAATTGGAGAACTCTGAAGGGAACATGGCAAAAATCCGGGCACAGTGGGCGAAGAAGACAGAGGAAAGAGCCCAATTTGTGCAACAAATGAAAAGAAATTATGAGGGAACCATTGCTAATATGAAAAGAAAAATGAACACCCTTGAAGATAAGGCAGCACGGCAGGACAAAGAATTTCAGGCTGAGAGGGAACAATGCTATGGGCTAATCGCCGAGATGGAGAAAGAAATAAAGTTGTTGCAAGACCATCACTTCCACGACTCCCAGGTGTTAGAGGCTCGCAACCAGCAGATAAGCCGACTACTCCAGGAAAAGGGCCGGATCAGGGAAAGAATTAGAGGCACTGCAAATTATATTGTCATGAAATGTCAAGCCGGCGAAAGAATGGGTCGTACCACTTTCTTCGCTACAATGATGATATTTGTTCATCAGGTTATGAATGATTTGGAGCAGTTACAAAGGGGTCTTGCACGTAGGCCCGCGGCGATGCCGAATGATGCTCTGCGGGCCCCAGGATTTGAAGCTTTGATGTATTCCTAGTTATCGAGTCTGTACTTTGTCATTTCGAGTCTGTTTTGTAATTTTTCCCTTTCAAGAAAAACAAATAGTCTAGTATCTTTGTAATCGGAGTTTTATTAATGAAAAATTGAAAAAAAAATCCCAATAATTGTTTCCTTATTTTTGCATTTATTTGCAAGAACTACGCTTGGTCTGCTTCATGCGGGGTCATGATACGTAGGCAATCTCCATAAGAATCAGCCGTAACCCTAAGAAAAAAAATAAATAAATATATAAAATCACGAGGGAAGGAAATAAAGGAAAAACAGAGTGGAAAAAAAAACACAAAAAAGAAAGGCTAGAAAGAAAAGAAAAACGGAGAGAAAAGAAAATCAAAATCAAAGAAAACCAGAAAGCAAAAACAAAGAGTAGAAATCAAAAGAAGAGAAAATAGAAAAAGAAAAGCCGGGATGACGCATGCAACCAGTGCAAACATGTAGACATCCGTNTATCTGTTACTTGCTTCAACTAACCGTGTGTTGCTGTCAATTCCAGCCTAGCTTTTAGAAATGGTGGTTGGTTGTGGTAAGCTGGCATCGCATTAATACTTTACCAGATCGAAAGGAAGTGTGGAAATGTCTACAGAAATGACTTTGCCCGCAGTTCCCATCTCTGAGGACAACCCCATCTCGGGGATCCCGGCATCTGAGTCTGTCACAGCTGAAGAGAACCGGAGACTACGTCTCCGACTCATGGAGATGTGGGATGCCTGGACTAATGGAAGGGAGCCTCCAAGCGCCATCCCTGGATTTCCTGAACTATTCCCTAGATCTGGGGGTACCTCCAATATCCCTTTCAGCCACCCTCATACTCCGTTGGGACAACCTACTATGACCGCTCACTTCGTCGGAACACCTTCTGAGGTCCGCCCCCAGGTGTTCCCAGCAGGAGCAGCTCCTAACATCTTCACTGCTCCACCATGCTTTGCTACAAAACAACCTTCACTGCCAAGGCCCGCCTTTGATCTCTCAGCTTACACCTTCCAAAACCCTATCTTTTCGGTGGATCCTCCTCAATATCCCACATATAATTACTCTCAGCCACCACCATTTGAGCTTACGCTAGGACAAGATAAAACTCCCAAAGCTCCTGAACAAGATGAGATGGCGAAAAGAATGAGGAGCCTTGAACAGAGTTTAAAGAATATGCAAGGTTTGAGTGGGCAAAAAAGTATTTCTTATACAGATTTGTGCATGTTCCCTCATGTGCATTTGCCCTCGGGGTTTAAAACGCCAAAGTTCGAGAAGTATGATGGGCATGGCGATCCCATTGCTCACCTCAAAAAGTATTGCAACCAGCTACTTGGGGCTGGCGGAAAAAAAGAGTTGTTGATGGCTTACTTCGGAGAGAGCTTAGTAGGCATTGCCTCAGAGTGGTATATGGACCAGGACGTCTCGCTATGGCATATTTGGGACGATCTTGCCAGAGATTTTGTAAGGCAGTTTCAATAAAACATCGACATCGCACCAGACAGGAACTCCTTGGCAAATTTGAAAAAGAAGCTCTCGGAACATTTCAGGGAATATGCTATTAAGTGGCGCGAACAGGCATCGAGGGTGAAACCTCCCATGGATGAAGTAGAAATGGTCACTGTTTTCCTCTAGGCCCAAGAAGTAGATTACTTCTAGAACATGATGTCGGCCATGGTCAAACCTTTTGCAGAGGCAATTAAAATTGGGGAGATGGTAGAAAATGGTCTGAAAACGGGCAGAATCTTAAGTCAGTCGGCCATCAGAGCAACCTCCGAAGCCATCCAAGGTGGGTCTGGAGGAATGGCCAAAGGCAAAAAGAAAGAGGAAACAGTTATGGCAGCATCCGGGGCAAGAAGATACCGGGCTCCTAGACCTGTGTTTTCTGAAAGAATCCCTCAACATTACTACCCTCATCATGATATGGCTTATGCTCCCCCACCTTATGCGGTCATGAACACTCAACCCTTTGCCCGACCGCAGCCACAGGCCAACAAAAATCAACCCCCGTTTCCAAGAAATCAACCTCCTCACCAAAACCACTGTAATCCTCGACCTCCGCAAAATAACTTCCGTCCTCGGGAACCACCCAAAAGACCAAACTTTACACCAATCGGTGAACCCTACTCTAGTCTGTTCCCGAAGCTTGTTCAAATGAATTTGCTGCAACCCAGACCTCCAAAATAGGCAAAACCCGGAATCACCATCCTATCCGCGGGGCGTCCAATGTGCTTATCACTCAGGAGCTGAGGGGCATGGTACAGACAACTGTTGGACATTGAAAAAAGCTGTGGAAGACTTGATAGAACAGGGAAAGATAGTGCTTAGGGACGAGGACGTCCCAAATGTGACCAACAATCCGTTGCCCACTCACAACAACGGGCCGGTAATCGGGATAATTTGTGAAGACAGGGAGTTTGATCCAGCCTTAAAAGCTATAATTGCTATCGCTGATGCAGAAAGGAAGCCCAAGGTAGCCCCGAAGCAAGAGAAAGGGGAAAAGAAGAATAAAATCGTCAAGACTGAACCTGAGATGAAGGCTGAAACAAAAGTAGAGACGGTGCCTCCTAAAAATGGAATTCTCTATGCTCTGCGAGGCCGCCAAGAAAAGCCACTGGTTTTGAGCGCTCCAAAGAAAATTGAAGTGAAAAAGGGAACACAAATGTATGTACCGAAAGGAGCTTATGTGGCACGGGGGACAATGAAACCGCCTCGGCTGAATGAGCTAGTGGTTATCGGACGCGTACCACAAAAGCCAATGACGGACCCTGCCGCGGTGCCATGGAGTTACCATCAGACAGTGGTTACGTACAAAGGAAAAGAAATATCGGGAGAGCTTCCAGGAAATACTTCTATTGAGAAATATTCAAATGTACAGGAGGTAAACAATGCCACGCGAAAGCGCTTTCCTTCCAAGAAGCCTGTGAGTACTGAGGAAGGGAAGCTTTCTTCCAAAAAATGAAGATGCCTGATTACGAGGTAGTCGATCAATTGAGAAAATATCCTGAACAAGTGTCGTTTATGTCGCTAGTGACGAAGTCCCCCAAGCATCAGAAGATCCTAATGAAAACTCTGAATGAGACGTATGTGCCAGTTGAAACTTTAGTCGAACAGCTTGAAAGAATGGAAGAAAGGTTCTTCGCCGTCAATCAAATCTCATTTAGTAAAAACGACTTGCCTCCCGAGGGAGCAGATCACAACAAAGCCTGACATCTGACTGTCAAGTGTGAGGGCTACTATGTAAATCGAGTCATGGTGAATGGAGGCTCGGGTGTTGACATTTGCCCACTCTCCACACTGTAGAGAATGGAAATCGGGACTGGAAGGATTCGTCCCAATATCGTCTACGTGAGAGCCTTTGATGGCATTAAAAGGGATACCATCGGAGAAATTGATCTGGTATTGACTATAGGCCCGGTGGATTTCGAGGAGACTTTCCAGGTGTTGGACATGGATACATCTTACAATATCTTCTGGGAAGGCCCTGGATCCATGCTGCGGGAGCTGTACCCTCCACCCTCCACCAAATGGTGAAATTCGAGTATGAAGATCAGGAAATTGTGGTCCACGTAGAAGACGAGTAGTCCATTTATCGGGACCCATCTATCCCATGTTTGGAAGCGAGGGAAGGAAGTGAACATATTGTTTATCAAGCTTTTGAAATTGTGGTGGCGGATCAGTACGAAGAAGGAAGTCCTTGTCCCCAACCTTTCCTATCCAATGCTTTAATTATGGTAGCTAAAGAGATGATTAGACACGGTTTCAAGCCAGGAAAAGGATTGGGAAAAGCCCTACAAGGAATATCGGAGCCAGTAACCCTACCCACAGCAGAAAAGTTCTTCGGGGTAGGTTTCCACCCTACCCCAGATGACATTGAATGGGCGAATGAAAGGAAAAATGAGGGATGGGTCCTGCCGCAGCCATTGCCACATATTTATGAGACTTTTGTCAAGCCTAAGTATTTCAAAGAGGAAGATGACGAGGTGTTCACGGCTGATGAAATCGAGGAAATATGTGGGGCTATAAGACAAGTACTCTATGAAACTCACATGGTTCAGCCAGGGATGGCACTAGCACTGTTGAGGTGCTATACATGGGACCGAATGCTAAACTTCACAACTGGATGGCTACGCCATTCCCGATCAGGCGCGAGTCCCAGTAGACTAGCCCTGCCACTTTTTCTGCATCCCGAGTTATTTCAGGGTGTAACTCGGATGTTTCTTTTAGTTTCTTGTCTTTAAATTTCTGAATGTAAACCCTGTTTATCTTTCCAATTACAAGAAATGAAATCAATATTTCATCGTCCATTTTCACTTTATTCTTTCTGATTTTTGTTATTTCTCTTTTCAGTTCTAATAATGCGGCTTTTTATAACATGACATGCTTGCGGACTTCATGCCCAGATTCAAACACGCTGTCTAACTGTGAAATAATGAACCAAGAACCGGAATATGACGAAGAAGAGGCTTTTAGGGAAATAAATCGAGAATTGGACAATATGAGAATAAACCTAAGCCAAACTTGAACGATACTGAGCCGGTTAACTTGGGAACAGCCGAAGAAATCAGGGAAACCAAAATAAGCATTCACACATATGAGAAAAATCGAGATGCAATAATTCAACTCTTGTTTGAGTTTAAGGATGTATTTGCCTGGTCATATGATGACATGCCAGGACTGAGCGTTGATCTAGTGGTGCATAAATTGCTAATTTACCCCGATTGTCCTCCAGTTCAGCAAAAGCAAAGAATGTTTAAGACTGATATCAGTGATAAGATCAAAGAAGAAATCACAAAATAACTGAAAGCGGGGGTAATCCGAGTGGTCTGGTATACTACATGGCTAGCCAACGTAGTCCCAGTGCCAAAGAAAGATGGGAAAACCCGGGTGTGTGTGGACTACAGAGATTTGAATAAGGCAAGTCCCAAAGACAACTTCCCCTTGCCTAACATCCACATCCTTGTTGATAACTGCGCCAAACATGAAATACAATCCTTCGTGGATTGTTACGAAGGATATCACCAGGTGTTGATGGATGAAGTAGACGCAGAGAATACAGCCTTCACTACACCCTGGGGTACCTACTGTTATCGGGTTATGCCATTTGGTCTGAAGAATGCCGGAGCGACCTATATAAGAGCCATGACTGCCATCTTCCACGATATGATGCATCAAGAGATAGAAGTATGTATGGACGACGTGATCGTTAAGTCCAGAACCCAGGATGATCATGTTTGAGACTTGAGGAAATTCTTCGAGCGGTTGCGCCAGTGTGATTTGAAGCTGAATCCGGCCAAGTGTGCATTCGGAGTCCGTCAGGAAAGCTCTTGGGTTTCATAGTCAGTAGGAGAAGTATCGAGTTAGATCCAACAAAGATAAAGTCTATTCGATATCTACCTCCTCCGAGAACTAAGAAAGACGTGATGAGCTTATTGGGCAGGTTAAACTATATCAGTCGGTTCATTGCTCAACTGACTACCACATGTGAGCCCATATTCAAACAATTGAAGAAAGATGCAGCAATCAAATGGACAATGTCAAGAAGCCTTCGACAAGATCAAGGAATATCTGTCAAATCCTCCAGTCTTGGTCCCACCGGAGCCAGGGAGACCTCTCTTCTTGTATCTGACATTCCTAGAAAATTCTTATGGCTGTGTCCTCGGGCAACATGATATAACCGGGAAGAAAGAGCAGGCAATTTATTACTTGAGCAACAAGTTCACCAGTTATGAAGCTAAATATACTCTGTTGGAGAGAACTTGCTGTGCCTTAACATGGGTTGCTCAAAAGCTGAGACATTATCTTCAAGCTCACACTACCTACCTCATAGCAAGGTTAGATCCTTTGAAGTATATATTCCAGAAACCGATGCCTACCGGGAGGTTAGCAAAATGGCAAATCCTGCTCACTGAATTTGATATAGTTTATGTCACTCGCACGGCGATGAAGGCCCAGGCGTGGGCAGATCACTTGGGTGAAAATCGGGTTGATGAGGAATACCAACCTTTGAGCACTTACTTCCCAGATGAAGAGGTAAATTCAATAGAAGCAATCTCTGAGGACACTCGTGCTTGGAAAATGTTCTTTGATAGAGCAGTAAATGTTAGAGGTGTAGGAATTGGGGCAACTTTGATCTCACCCACTGGTCAGCACTACCCGGCTACAACCAGGCTTCGGTTCTTCTGCACGAACAGTACTGCTGAGTATGAAGCCTGCATCATGGGCATGAATATGGCAATTGACCAAGATGTTGAAGATTTATTGATCATGGGGGTTTCTGATTTGATTATCCGGCAAGCCCAAGGAGAGTGGGAGAACCGAGATGTTAAGCTCATTCCCTATCGACAACATGTGGAGGATCTCGGCAAGCGATTCAAGTCGATAGAATTCAGGTACATCCCTCGGTGTCACAATGAACTAGCCGATGCACTCGCCACTCTGGCTTCAATGCTGCCTTACCCAGGCAATGCCCATATCGATCCTCTGGAGATTCAAATCAAAGAAAGGCATGGTTATTGTAACACGGTTGAGGCGGAACCCAGCACCCAGCCATGGTATCATGATATCAAGATATTTCTGAAAACACAAGAATACCCCGAGCAAGCCACTGGAGATCAAAAGAGAACCATTAGACGGCATACGAGTGGTTTCTTCTTAAGCGGTGATGTCTTGTACAAAAGAACCCCGGATCTCAACTTGCTAAGGTGTGTCGACATTGAGGAAGCCGGAAGAATTATGCATGAAGTACACGCCGGAGTGTGTGGACCTCATATGAATTGGTATGTTTTGGCAAAAAAAAAACTTCGGGCCGAGTATTTTTGGATAACCATGGAGAAAGACTGTTTCAGCTTTGTCCCGAAATGCCATCAGTGTCAGGTGCACGGTGATTTGATTCATGCACCTCCAACAGAACTGCATCCGATGTCAGCACCTTGGTCATTCGTTGCCTGGGGTATGGACGTTATTGGGCCAATCGAGCCGAAAGCTTCGAACGGACATAAATTCATATTGGTCGCCATTGACTACTTCACGAAGTGGGTTGAAGCCATTACTCTCAAGTCAGTTACTAAGAAAGTTGTGGTAGACTTTGTGCACTCTAATCTCATTTGCCGTTTTGGCATTCCTGCAACTATCATTAGCGACAATGATGCGAACTTGAACAGTCGCTTGATGGGAGAGGTATGCGAAGAATTCAAGATAACGCATAGAAACTCTACCCCTTATCGACCCAAAGCCAATGGTGCCGTCGAAGCAGCAAATAAAAACATCAAGAAGATTTTGAGAAAGATGATTCAAAGCTCCAGGCAATGGCATGAAAAGTTGCCTTTCGCATTACTTGGATATCGCACCATGATGCGCACATCGGTAGGGGCAACCCCATACCTGTTGGTTTACGGAACTGAGGTTGTCATACCCGCGGAAGTAGAAATCCCTTCACTCCGGATAATTGTTGAAGCAGAAATTGAGGATAGTGAGTGGGTCAAGACTCGGGTGGAGCAGTTGTCTTTAATTGATGAAAAAAGGATGGCCGCGGTTTGTCACGGGCAGTTGTACCAACAAAGAATGGCCCGCGCTTATAACAAGAAAGTGCGTCCCAGAAATTTTGAAGTGGGACAACTCGTGATGAGACGCATTCTTCCCCATCACCAGGAAGCAAAGGGAAAATTTGCTCCTAACTGGAAGGGTCCATACATAATCCGGAAGATATTGCCAAGAGGAGCACTGTATCTGGGAGACATCGAAGGAAATGATCCCAAAGCAGCAGTCAATGCAGATGCAGTAAAAAGGTATTATGTCTAGGCCTCCTGTGGTGACGACTTTTGTGCAATTGAGATGATGAAGGCTTTCCTTCCCGCTACTCAAACACTATCAATCCTTCGTAAACCTTTTGAGCCGGTTACTCTTCTTTGATCACCCTCCTTGGAACCCGAAAGTACCATCACACAAAAAAAGAAAAAAAAAGAAGAAAAAAAGAAAAAAGAAAGAAAAGAAAATAAAATATGATGAAAAGAAAAGAAAAAGAACAGAAAAAAACAAAAACAAACAAAACAAGAACAAAAACAAATGTTTTCCCTAAACTACGTTTGACTTGATTCCGAAAGGATACGTAGGCAGCCTCTCGCTGGGGTTCAGTCACACCAAAACAAAAATTCCAATTCCCCCAAAAGTTGAAACTGGGGCAGATGATATAATGGTTCGGCCATGAGTCCACCAAAATGGTTCCAAAGTTGTACTTCCGTCCAAAATTGTGTTTACCCAAAACCTCGTCCAAGTCCTTCTGATCAATTGGCAAAGGCGTGGGAATTGAACAACAACATTGTTTGAATCTGATATAGACCAAATTGAGAGAAATAAAATGAGAGAGTTTTATCGGTGAAAAACTTCGGGCACCATAAGGCGACGGTGAGCAGGGAATTTGAAAATGAGAGAGTCCGTTCAGTGAAAACTCGTAAAGAGCACTATCGGGCGACGGTGAGAAGAGAAATAAGAGAGGTCGATTAGCAAAAACCCGCAAAGGGCGATGTTGGCCGAACAGAAGACATCTCATCACTAAAAGAGTCCTGGCAAGGTTCCCTGGTTTCGAAATACGGATCAATGGGTTCACGAGAAGCTTGAAAGTTTGTGTGGGTCAGGCATCCAGTCCAAGAAGCATGTTATGTCCATTTGGAGCCAGCATGCACCCCCAGATAAGTCCTTCTTTTCCCCCGAAAGGGACGCTTCTCTTTAAACTCATATACTTGCCTTTTGTGCACTTCTTCTTTGAATCCCTTTCGTTTTAACTCTGATTTCGGGACTGTTACAAAGAAAAGGTGGCAGGACTAGTTTTATAGGGCTTCGCCTGGCAAAAGCCAAAGAAAATACCCAGCCTCAACGGGTGCGTCAGGCCAATCCCGACTGGCCATGATGGTTGATGCTTTCAAAGCAAAGACATTGGAAAGGAAAGAAAGTCAAAGACAAAAGGTTCTAAGAGCAGAATAAAGCGAAAAGGCCCGAGCCCACATGGGCGAGCCATTATGAAATCCAAAAGTTGAGTCCTTTCGGTTTGAAAAGAGATTCACCCTCAAAACCAACAAGCAGCAAGGTTCTCAACGGAAACTGGGCCGGGATCAAGCAATTGAGATGATCAAGGCCACAAAACCAACCACCATTTCAAACTAACAAATTGTTCTTTGTTTGAAAGTTAAAACAGGTGAATTCAAAGCAACCATGCAAGAAGCAGGTGCAACCTAAAAGTAAAAAATGCGCAAGCGCTGAAACAGTTTTGCAGCAGTGAACCAACCAAAAGGAAGTTTCCCCAAATTCTTTCATGCATCTAATTAAATAAAAAAGAAGAAGAAGAGAAAAAAATCAATCAAAAATCATGGTAGCATAGGGCCCCATTCCCTAGATATCCCGGCATAACCCGTGGACCTCCCTGGCATAACCCAAGGAGCCTTTTTCTTTCAATTCCGGCATAACCCGTGGACCTCCCTGGCATAACCCAAGGAGCCTTTTTCTTTCAATCCCGGCATAACCCGTGGACCTCCCTGGCATAACCTAAGGAGCGTTTTTCTTTCAATCCCGACATAACCCGTGGACCTCCCTGGCATAACCCAAGGAGCCTTTTTCTTTCAATCCCAGCATAATCCGCGGACCTCCCTGGCATAACCCAAGGAGCCTTTTTCTTTCAATCCCGGCATAACCCGTGGACCTCCCTGGCATAACCCAAGGAGCCTTTTTCTTTCAATCCCGGCATAACCCGTGGACCTCCCTGGCATAACCCAAGGAGCCTTTTTCTTTCAAATCCCGGCATAACCCAAGGAGCCTTTTTCCTTCTTATCCCAGCATAACCCGCGGATCTCACCGGCATAACCCGAGGACCCTTTTCTTTTCCGGCATAACCCGGTCATTTCCCAGCATAACCTAGCTTCATTCCCAAGGATACACAATCCTGATTTGATCGCTTAGATGTGTGTCACAACTAACTCACAAAATTTTCCTAGTGAAAACTAGGGCAGAAAAATTTCGTTCGTTCGTTTGTTTTGGTGTCTTAAGCAGGTTTGACATCGAGGCACAGGGGTTTGAGATGACCTACGGAATGAGTCTCAATCCAGAATAAAGAAAAGAAAAAAAGAACAAAAAGAAATGAACTCAAATGTTGAAAGCAAATAAAGGTGCGGATTGCTCAAAATTTGATTGAAGGCATAAGCTCTGCCGATCCCGCTAGAAAGAAACAACACCTACAACATGTGAGCATCAAGATTCAGATCGGAGTCCACAGCAAAATCAGCTAAGACTCAAGATCAAGCTTCAAGAGATTTATAGATAGGAATCTTGTAACTCATAGTTGATAGGCATAGATAGCTTCGCTTTGATTTTCCTTTTGGTGTAATAAGGAGGTTAGCAAGCAGTAGCAGCAGCAACAGAAGTTAAATCACAGCTCTTGGTAGTCTTAGCTACCAAACCTTGCAGAACTACACTGACCTGATTCCTTTATAGCCAAGGATATGTAGGCAACCTTTGAAGCACGGTTCGGTCAGACGGTTTTCAAAAATGCTTCTCGTCGAGTGCCAAGCTGGAAAAAATCTCTCATGATTGCTCATTTATCTTTGCCCGAAAACCCTTCGTGTCTTCGAGCAAAGAGGGGCAGCTGTGAGCATGTGATTTTTGCCTCGTTTAAATTACTCCTATAGAATTCTTAGAATTAGGATTGTTTCTTTTATTATTTGATTTTTAGGACTAAATTGCATATTTTTGTGTTATTTTTATTTGTGTGTGCATGATAAGTCATATAGAAATACAAAAAAATTGCATGAGCATTTAGAATTTAATTTTTACATTTATTAGACTAATTAGTAACTAGGCTTTTACAAATATAAGAAAAATCACAAAGAAACCTCGTTTTGTTTTGTTTGATTTTAATTTTAGTCTTAGGTTTGTTAATTTCTTTAAAAATAAATTTAGCCTAATTGTAGTTTAATTTAATAGTTTGAAATAATTGTGGGGTTTATTTTTAAGCTTTAAGATTAGAAAAAAGAGAAAAGAAAAAGAAAGAAAGAGAGAAAAACAAATAAAAGAGAAGAATTGAAGAAAACGGAAATAAAGAAAAGGGTTTAATTGGGCCAAGTTTATTAAAATTCAGTAGCCCAATCTCATATCAGACCTGGTCTAACCCAGGATCCAACCCGGTCCAGTCCCGTTAATACCCAAAACGACACCGTTTTGCGCCTTTCTAATCCTGACCGTTGGATCTCATCAATCCAACGATCCGGAACTAACTAGGTTTAGGATATATAATTGTCGGATTACTCTCCCCCCACCCCCTCTCATCGCCATCTCTAACCCTAATACACAAACCCTAGCCGCCTCTAATTCCCCACCGGCTCCGCCATGAGCCGCCGGCCGGAAATCGCCTCCGCCGGCGGCGAAACTCCAAATAACTCCAAATTTTCACCATAGCTCCATCTTCATCTCCCCAGTCCATATCCAACCTTCTTTCCCTTCAAATCCGAGCCAATCGCTTCGAATATCAAATCGAAAGCTCGGACCAAAACCCTAACTCCTCCAAAATTCTCAAAAATCACACCCTATACCCTCCTAACCTTCCTCTTCCCAAATCCCAAACCAGAACCATTCAAATCCA
This sequence comes from Nicotiana attenuata, assembly GCF_001879085.1. Lineage (NCBI taxonomy): Eukaryota > Viridiplantae > Streptophyta > Magnoliopsida > Solanales > Solanaceae > Nicotiana > Nicotiana attenuata. The sequence goes on from NC_031994.1 coordinate 52,864,468, forward strand.
AGTGGAACCCCATGAATTTCAGATCTAGGGTTCAAAACTTTCAACCCGTTTTGGGAGTTTCAAGTGTTAGGTTGATTTTTAATTAATGTTATATGTCTGTTTTGGACAAGATAAACATATAACATTAATTGAAAATCAAACTCGAGGTCAGTCCAATTGAAGAATAAAATCAGTAAGTTTCTTCTTGGTTTGATTATTTCTTTTTTTATGCTTGATTCTGTTTTGATTTTATTTTAGTTCAATCTTTGTTTTGATTCTGTTCTTGTGATTGTTTTGATTTTTAGTTTAATTTTTGTTAATCCTGTTTTTGTGATTTCTAATTTTAGTTTAATTTTTGTTTTGATCCTGTTTTTTGTGATTTCTTATTTTACTTTAATTTTTGTGATGAATGTTTCCTGGTTCAATTCGTTGTTTACCATTATAGGCTTTAATTTTACTAATTAGTTAATTAGATTGGATTTTTTCTGTTGATGCTGTTAATTGTTCTTAGAAATAATTTTCAATTTGACTCATTAGTGTTAACTAGAATTATTTTCTAGTCTTGACTGCTTATTTTGATTAATAGGATTTTATTAGTTTAGTTGTTTGGATATAGCTGAATTAGAATCCTTTGAGTTAACTATAGTCAAATCCTAACCAAGGTAAGAGGATTGGGATTTAGTAATTTAGGGGTAAGGACAAGGGTAGTATAGGTATTCCTAAATAGAAAACAATGTTGTAGTTAAAATTAGAACCTCCTAGAATCTTCTAGAGGAGGGTTTTAATTAGAATTTCAGTAGCTTAGTGTTAAACTTGAGAAACAAGTCAAAACCTTAGGGACTAACTAGCTANAAATTACCCCCAGCCAATTGGTTCACTATGCATTGATTCGCTGTATTGATGCCCGGCTAGAAGGTTTGTTGTATCATTGTCTCTGTCATATTATTTTTGGGGTCATTCTTTCACCATAGTTCTGTATCGCTCCCAAATCTCATGCAATGGTTCGGTAGGCTCCTGCTTTAAGGCTAAGATCTCATCCCTTAGTGCTGCCATGTGTCCCGGTGAGAAGAATTTGGCAATGAACTTATCGGCCAACTCATCCCAAGTTGTGATGGAATGGTTGGGAAGTCGCTCAAGCCAGTCCAATGCTTTCCCCCTAAGTGAGAAAGGGAAGAGCCTCAATCTAAGTGCATCCTCGGACACATTGGTTTGCTTGCTCCCCCAACAGGTATCCGCGAACCCCTTGAGATGTTTGTACGCATTCTGAGTGGGTCGATTGTTGATGTTTCAGAGATTATCCTGGGTGATTTTGAGTTAGTTTGGGTTTATTCAAATTGTTTTTGGGTGGTTTACTGGTTGAAATTTGTCCGGGGCTGTTTGATATTGCTTCTGGATTTATAACAAATCTCAAGCTGTTGATTCCTGTTACTATACTGCTGTTGAAGTTGCTGACTATACCTTCTTCTCTTATTTTGCTTTGATTCCAGGTACACTTCCTGTAACTCTTGAGTGTTGGAAATGAAATGAAATACTGCTCACTTGTTTCTCCTTGTCTAAATTCGTTACTGCCTTTTAGATAGATTCAGAACTTTATTGCATTTTATGTAAATAATTAAGGACTGTTCGGAATTGAGATATGTAGTGGTTAGGCTAGAAATCAGTTTGTTAGCATATCATAACTGTTTATATTGGACTGTACAAACTATTTTAGGTTCATATGATTATTCTAAATATGACAGAGATTATAGTTCAGTAAGTGTTAACTCGGTTATTAGATGTTCAATTTCAGATTAAGGTGTTGTTAGATCATAGGAACTGCATTTCATGTTTATAATTCTACTCTTAGCCATAAGGCGTTTAAATTCAGTCCAGTTATCTCTTTTTATTTGAGATTTCAGCCGAGTTAAAGTGATTGTTAAAAACAGGTACAAAAAAAATGAGTATGTATGCTAAGTTCAGCCAAACACTCCACATGCCCTTTTACACTTGAGTTTTGAAATCAAAACAGCGTTTCTATATCATAACTGAGTTTGATTACATTAATCCAGTTGTCAAATCCTCTAAATGTTTGTAAAAATTCGTCAGTTTAGATCTGAGTAGCAAATTTAGAATTAAATTGATAATTGTATTGAATTTGGAGTTTCCCTTTATTTGTTATCCCAATTAATGAGTTCAATTGCTGGAAACCGTTTCAATGATTTTGTTTGGGTTCGTCCATAGGCCCAGGGTTGATAACCCACGCCATTTGTCTTGGGCTTCAACATTATTGATGCAAGTCCTAGTTCTAGGTTTACCTATTTTCCTATTTGGGCTTGCATTGAGGCCCAAGGCTGGTGGCCAAGTTCAACCATCCGAGTAGCAATGATTTCACTTTTGTTCTGTTGGGCCAAGTTCAAAATTCAATATTGAAGGCTCGAATTTGTATTAAGTCCGGAGGTTTAATTTTATTACATAGGTTTTGGGCCTTTCAAGCTAGGTAGCATATTTGAATTAAGAGACTCTCCTCTTGTTCAAGTATGGGCCTGAGTTTGAAGCCCGAATTCCTTGAATATTCTCTAATAATAGTCAATCAACAATGCTAATTACTTAAGGTTTTTTTAGAGACAATCATTAATAGAAAAACGGTAGTTCATTGTAGGGTGGCCTTTAAATTGAGGTGTGCCGCGCCAAATAAAATTCATACATTGTGTGGCCCTCTTTAAACTACTCCGTTAAAAAATATCTTAGAATTCGGGACGTGCCATTTAGCGCATTTTTGTGGCCTCCCGCAAAGTTAATAACACGTTAGTCGCTTTAGGCGCGTTCTTTAATAAATTTACCTTCCTAAATTCGGATGTGCATTTCATGCACCCAAATCCAAATCCCAAAACATTAAAAAAAATATGTCGAGGATCCGGGTGCATTTCATGTGACGTGATCCAAAAACATGTTTTAAACGACGTTCAATTTCCTAAAATTTTATTATTAATTAAAAGCGGTAAATAATATTAAAATTACACTATAGGATGACATGTATTGAAATCAGATCTTTAGCCAATTATAATAGTTTAAGCGACCGTGCTAGAACCACGGGATCCGAGGGTGCCTAACACCTTCCCTCGGATCAACAGAATTCCTTATTCAGAATTTTTGGTTCGCAGACTCCATTCGAGAAGTTGAAATTTTCCTCGATTTCGGATTCAAGATAAACCGGTGACTTGGGACACCAAAAACAAAACCTATCCCAAGTGGCGACTCTGAATTGAGTAAATAATCCCATTTCGAATAATGTCACTTTAAATGGAAAAACTCCCTTATACATTATCCTTCGGGGTAGGTGTATAAAAAGGAGGTGTGACTATATGTGCACGTATAAAACAATACAAGACTACATTTGCAAATCCTCTCTATGAGCCCTGTATAAAGAATCAAAAGCCTAGTCTATGTCACCCTCGGGGACTGTGGCCCGTCGGCCTTTCCTCATTGTCTTCGGCATCGAAGAAAAGAAACTTGGCATCGTATTCATCCGCCTTGGCCTGCGCAATCTCTTCCCAGAGATCAAAGCCCTTAGCATGAATCTCTTCGAGGGTTTCCCTCCGAGATGCACCAGGCATATTCTTCGCTTTTGCTCTCTCTATTGGAAGAACCTCTCAACTTAGCTCGAGCATCAGCGACGTCTTTTAAATAGATGACTGCTTTCTTGTCGACCTTAGCCCGAATATCATTAGCCCCAGCCCGGGCATCCACGACCTCGGCCTTCATCTCAAAAAGCTCGTACTCGAGCCTTGCAATCCTGCTCGTCTAAATCGAGTTGTTCTCGCAAACGTTCCGGAGCTGCATCTCGAGTGCGGAAACCTTGGCCAGAGCATTCTTCTTGGCCGCAACGTGGGCATCTATCTGAGCCCTTAGCTCGCTACACTCATGCTTGGCATGGCCGACCTCACCCCAAAGGCGTTCCAAATCCTCTGCCTTGCTCTACAACTGAGGTATCAGAATATTAATCCCTGAGGATAAAAGAACAAGCATGCATTCCCTTGGAGCAAAGGTTACTTGTTTCTCAAGATGGCTTTCGTAGTTCAGGCTCCGATTTGCTTCATACCGCAGATATATATATATATCTCAACTCATCTCCCCTCTTATCACAAAGAAGCCTGAGGGATTTCTCCCCATCCAAGGCTTTCCTCAATCTGGCTTCACGACGAAGCGGCTAAGACTTGAGCTTGTCAAAGGCCTATGAAAAAGGAGCTCAATAAGAAAGTGGGTGTGCAAAACTGAAAAACTAATACAATCGGCCAAAACTCACCACGGAACAGAGCCATTGAGCCTCCTCAAAGGTCGAACACACACATACCGGCCTGGTTTCGTTGGCCCCTGCAAAACCGCTCCTAATAGGAACGTGATTGTTCGGGACCTCGCTTGAGCCAAGCAGCCCCTGGCCTTGAACATCCCTCGAAGTACCTTCGACAGGAAGAGAAGACGGTGGCAATGAATCCTTGTTACTCGAAGTACCTTCCACAGGATGAGAAAACGACAGCAAAGGATCCTTGTCCCTTGAAGTACTTTCGATGGGAAAAGAAGACGATGGCAAAGGAGGAACCATTTCTCCAAGACCAGAAGCCTAGAGGGTTCCAGGCTCAGTCAAGACATCTTCTATGGGCCTCCGGGCAGAACTTGTCTCGTCATGGGCGCCTTCGCCCTGCGAGGGTTCTTTCCGTTTGTTGTTACCCCTCAGTCCTAAAGCCGACGACCCCTCTTCCTCTCCGAGGAAGAACGTTCTCACCTCGGGAAACTCACCAATACCTGTGGTGGCGAGGTTAGTACGCATAGAGCACCCTCCAAAGAAAGCAAGTCACACAGCACGTACCATGGTGTTTTGCCTCCCATCTACCATTGGATAGGTCTCGCCATTTACGCTCGTCATAGGTCGAAAGGGCTGCAAGCTTCCAAGACCAATCCACCGGGTCGGGAACCTGATATGGCATTGCTGCAAAAAGAAAAAAAACAAAACATCTCTGCAGAATCTGTCTCCATCATGAGCAAAAACGTCAAAAACACAAGTGTACCACTTACGTGTGACATTCCATTTCTCAAGAAAGGGTAGGAACTCCACGGGTATAAGATCAACAGTCCTTTCTTGGATGAATCGATTCACCCATCATTGGCCCCCGTTTTCTTCATCATCAACAACGAAGGGTCTGGTAGATCGGCATCGCAAAGCTATCAGGCCTCAGCAATGAAAGGGTCGGTACAATCTGATGAGATGGCTAAGGGTGAACTCAAGCTTGACTTCGTCCGTGAAGAACCTCATCATCAGCACTGTCCTCCCGAACGACGGGTGAACCTGTGCTAGGGTAGCCCGATATCTTCGACAGAAGCCAAGCACGACTCTATCGATAGGACTATATATGAAAGGGTACATGTATACGTGTAAAAACCCCTCTGCATGAGCCATACTGTTCTTTTCCAGGGAGGGTACCTGTAGTACCACCTTTTCTCCCCATCCGCAGTCTCTCCTCACTACCTCCAAGTGTTCCTCTCCTATTGACGAAGTAATCCTTGATGCATGATCCCAATGGCCCTCGACATTGGGAGGCTTCTCTAGCGAAAGGTCTCTCCTCGAGACAAATCATCTTGTGATTTGCTCGCCAGACGCCGGCGGTGTACCACTGATTGAGCAGAAAGAAGAAGCGGAACCCTCCTATTCTTGGTGAACGGATTTAGGCGTGGTAACTGTTGATACCCAATTTTTCCTTAATATAATTTTCATATACAAAATAATCTTAAAAATAGCATATATAAGCATAGCTAAGTGTTTTCGCATTTTTTCTAATTTTTAAAAGATTTTAAAATCAACTTATTTTCCATTTTTAGCAGTACAAAAATCAATAGTTATTCCCAAAATTATTATTTTTGATGAATAACTTATTTTATTCTCATATTTACGCCAAAATATATTTAAGGGGGTTTTTGTGTATTTTTTACAAATTTATCTGGTATTTTAAAGCTAAAATTGCATACAATTGCAATTTTGGCCTATTTTAAGATTAATAGCATTCCTATAATTGTAAAATTGGGTCCAATATTTTTAAATTAATGTTTATGTATTATTAGGTTGTTCAGTACTTTTAATTTGTGTTTAAAATCAATTTTACTATTTTCTAAAATAAAAGGGATAAAACTGGCTATTTAAAAATTTGCCTCATTTCGTTTCAATTTGGTATTTCAATAGCCAAATTTGACCCCCTAATTGACCCAATTTCCAGTCCAATTCCCGACCAACCCAATCCTAATTTAACCCAACCCCTTAACCTTTTTATCCAACCCGTCCGGCCTCCTTTTAATCCAGGCCGTTGATCCTTTTGATCAACGGCCATGATTACCGCTTTCCTTTTTAATTCCCCACCGTACCTTAATCCCCCGTTATTCGCTTAGCCAGCTGCCTCTGAATACCTTCCCCCTCTCAAACTCTCTCGAATATTCTTGAAACCCTAAATGCCTTCCACCATTTTCAACCTCCAACTCACTGGAATCCATGGCCTCTCAGGCCATGGATGGCCTATACTCACCTCCCTCTGTTCTTGAACGCATGGTGTTCGAAGTTTCCAGGTCTGACCTCGATGGTGTCCGTTCGAATCCTCGTCGATTCAAGTTTCCATGGCTTCTCCGGCCTTGCTCCAGCGTATCCAAATCATTTTGAGCTTGGTTCTAGCTTATCCGACTTATATCGCACCTTTTCCAAGCCTTTCTCATTCTAGGGTTCCTCTGAAACCCTAGCTATTCCAGGTTTTCTCTGTTTTTCTTAGATTTGTTACATGTTTGTGCTCTACCTGAGTGTTCAAACATTTTCCCAAATTTTCCTTTCAAAAATTGCTTCTTTCCACTTCATGGTTTGTCTGAAAAACTTAAGTTATTTCTCTGACTTTTCCTTTTCTTTTCTTTGTGTGTATTTGGCTATACTATGTTCTTATGTCTTCTTTTCTACCACGCATGTCCTCTACTGTGTTTTTGTGTTGCATGTTCTCCTACTGTGCTCCGTTCTTTTTCCTACTATGTTTCTATACCATGATCTCACATGTTTATCCCAGTGTGTTTTATTGTATGTTCTTTTGCTATACTGTTCTTTGGTAAGTTCGATTTTGGGGGTTTCTTTGGTAAGTTCGATTTTGTGCTTGGACTAGGGTTTTACTTTGAAACCCCAAACTCTCAGACTCATTCCGAGTCTATAAATTGGACCTGAACTTTTTGTGATTGTTTCTATATTAGTCTTTGCTAACCAGCATGACAACTCCTTCTTGTTGAACATTTGTGTGCTTTATATATGAGAAGTTCTTCTTCTATAAAGGTTTTGGTAACTATTGACTGATTCCGAATTTCCTTTTAATAAGGTCTGATGATTGCTACTGATTTTCTCTAGTTGAACCCTCTTTACTCTTTTTCCTGACTTGGTTCATTTGGAAAAAGCCTGCAATTTTTTTTTCCGATTGATTCCCTTTCCTTATTTTTTATCAACCGTGTACCACTGAACATTTTCTTAAATAACCTTTATGTATTTGCCCTCAATTGCATGCTTTACACAAGCGTTTGATTAATTTCTTTCCTTAATTGTTTTATACCCGTTTGAATTTGAACCTCTTAATTAAAGGGAGTCTTATGTAATTGATTGAGAATCATTCTTCAGTTATTTTCTTACCTTATTTTCTCATGACTTTCACACTATAAATACACGACCCTTTTTTTTCACAAGGACACACGATTGAACACACTTCAGACTTCACAATTACACAATTCTCTTCTGAACACATACTTAGAGTATTCTTGCTTCTTGTCTTCACTTTGGCTTTTACAAGATTACTGCATTCTCTTTACTTGTCTCTCTGAAATTGGTATGTCCTAACTTAATTTTCAGCATCACTACAATGTGTTTACTTACAGTCCTTGTATCCATGTCTATTTTTCTGTAAAGTTCAACATTTAATATGCCTATATGCTACTGCTTGCTTCTCTCTTTTTTGAACACTTGCTCCCTATCCCATTAGCCCTTATGTGTTTGTGAGTGGGGACATAGGTCATGGCAACAAGAATTGTTCTCCATGAACTGAGTTTTGACCCCCAACATCTAAGTAGTCTGGAGGGTGTGAGTCTCATTGCTGGGTATGCCCCTTTGCCTGCTCTTTCCTTGTATCCTGCTTCTATTATGAATCCCCATACCCCATTCCCTATGTGTGACGAGTTAAGTTCATGGCCTGGCAGCATCCGAATTGCTGCCCAGGACAGAACCTGACCATCAATAGGTCCTAACTCCCCAATTTAAAGCTGACAGGCTGGTTAGGGGTGTGTCAGAATCCCAATTGTTGGGCATGACCACCAACCTGCCATGGCTTTCCCGAATTCCCCCTCTATTGCACTTAAACTTAATCCTAGACTCTAAGTTCTGCCCCCTCCTATGAGCCTTGCCTTTTGACCATGAGTTCCCTCTGAACTTGGACATTTGAGGGCTGGCCCTTCCACACAGCACCATAATCTAATTCCGCAATGATATTTGGGGTGTAAGCACTGCCTGGAGTTCATGAAGCTCCTTGGAACTTTGGCACATCCCAAATAATAGAAAGGCTTTGGAAATCTGATCTTTGGAAGTTGGTTTATTTCATGTATAAGACCAGTAGTCTGAATTAGGCTCTCCCTGGTTGGAATTTTAGTTGCTGAAGTAATTTACTTTTTTCTGGATTTATTCAAGTTCTAATAATTTGTAATAACTATGGGGTGTATAGTGAAAAATAGGGAGGGTCACTCATGTTATTCATGTGGGGTAGATATCATGCTTTAGGTTTTATTTCTGCAATCATAACATCTTCGTTTATGTATCTGCATATAGATATCCTGCCTATAGGTCATTTCATTATGCATTAAGAAACCCTGCCTATAGGTTATTCATCTGCATTTAGAAATCATGTCTATAAGTTTATCTGCATATAGAAATCCTTCCTATAAGTAATTTATTACTGCATATAGAAATCCTGCCTATAAGTTATTCATCTGCATTAGAAATCATGTCTATATGTTTCTGCGATTTTGCATATGTACATTAGGCAAACAGTCTATAGGCTAAAATAATCAATTGCGTCCTAGACACCATGCTCATAGGACTCCTGCACTTACGTAACTGTTTTAAAATCAATAGCGCTTAGAAGCCATGCCTATAGGGGTAATCGTTTTAATCTGATTCATCTAAGAGTCTAAAATCAGTAGTAAATGTCGTTTAATATCTACAGAATTTGTTTGTCTTTAAAATCAGCAATCCTTCTTTAAAATCAGTACGCCTTCTGCAATGTTAGATTTCATGATTCATGCCTCATTTAGGCAAACATGTAGGTAATTAATCAACTATACCAGTCTCTAATAATTACAACCAGCAGGCAGGTCTAATTCGGACTTCTTATCTGAAAATATGTGATATATCAGCCACCCTTCCTACGTTAAGTTTAATTAAAGACCTAACCAGTATTTGTAAGCCATGCTAAAATTTGTTGCTTTGAATGAGGAGGCCTACTTGATCCTTAACTGTTATGTGCTTCCCCAAAATCTGCCTTATGTGTTTTTGTTTGTCGCTCTAGAATTTTATCCTTTTAAACCATTCAAAACCCACATCTCCCTTCCCTTTAGGACTAGTAGTCCCAAATGCCTCCGGGACTGATAGGATCGGGGCGGGTACTAGCATGCAATAAGTAACGAAACCATTCCGCGTTTAATACCTTAACGGGGTGGGAAAGGGTAGATATGTATATGATGACCGGTGCGCTAATACCATGTGTAGCCCCTCTTTGAAGAGTGATTACTGATCACGCCCAACTATGCCTTATAAAAAGGACTAAGCGGTCGCTGCAAATATAATCCGGTTTACAAGTCCGGAGTCGAATCCCACAGAGAACTAAGGTTTAGCTACAGCTGTTCACTATCACCAAGAAGACAAGCTTGAATAATTTCTAACTTATAGATATTAAGATTCTTCTGTTTAACTAATTAACTAACAAATTAAAATAGTAAATTAACAACTAACGATACTAAGGTTTAGAGAAAAGATTAAGGAGGTCTAGAGTTATGATTTCCCCAATTATCGGAATCCTTCCCGCTATGTCTTCTATAATTTCGCCTAAGTATTCTCTATCGATCATGAGCACTCTTATTACCGTAAATCTCTCCCGANTCATCTAAACACAATGTGGAAAAATGCTTGGAGTGAGGACCAATGCGCTCAACTACATGAACATTGGGACTATCTACATTCTCAACACTAATGACAATAGAGTCAACTAAATATGTATCCTCAATATCCTTGGTTGACTCTAGTATCTCTTCTACAACATCGACATCCTCAAAATCTAGTGTGATTGATTGTTGGTGTTCTACTCTAGCCTCCTCCTCTAGCTCATCAATTTCTGTATCTAATTCACGCTCTTCTTGGATACTATTCACAATATTGGCTTGTTGAGCATTAAAAACTTCAACCAATTGACTCATGTGAACTTTCAAGTTGTGAATACTTTCCTCCTGCCTTTCTATCCGCAGTAGTAATTTACTCTGTTGTTCCAAAATGCACTTTAACATATCTTCGAGCTTCTTTAGGTCAGCTTCCCTAGGTTCTTTGTTCCTATTAACTTCACCAGAAAAAGAAGAACCATCAAAGTAAGGGGTTGGGGGAAGGTAAGAAATATAAGCACAACCGTGAAAGTGACCATCTTGACCACCACACATATCACATACATTCCACACATAAGATTGAGTTGGTGCACAAAACTCGCTCTCAGGAATATTTTGATAATTTTGCCCTGGGTGGTTTCCTTCACAATATGCATAAGGAGGATCAAAAGTAGAATTACCAACAACAAAATTCTCATAATTCCATGATGTCATGTTTCTCAAATAAACAAATAAAACTAAAATAATAAAAAATTAAAAAAATCAAATAATAAAATAAAAGTTCAAACTTGAAACCTAGCAATATGTACACCTACAACTACACCGTTAAGTTTCCCCGGCAACGGCGCCAAAATTTGATCACGCCCAACTATGCCTTATAAAAAGGACTAAGCGGTCGCTGCAAATATAATCCGGTTTACAAGTCCGGAGTCGAATCCCACAGAGAACTAAGGTTTAGTACAACTGTTCACTATCACCAAGAAGACAAGCTTGAATAATTTCTAACTTAAAGATATTAAGATTCTTCTGTTTAACTAATTAACTAACAAATTAAAATAGTAAATTAACAACTAACGATACTAAGGTTTAGAGAAAAGATTAAGGAGGTCTAGAGTTATGATTTCCCCAATTATCGGAATCCTTCCCGCTATGTCTTCTATAATTTCGCCTAAGTATTCTCTACCGATCATGAGCACTCTTATTATCGTAAATCTCCCCCGAGTAATTACGATAATTTACTAGATGCACTCTCCCGAGCTATGCTAGCTGGCTTTTAATACAGCTCACTTCAGATCGCATCCAAGGCTTCGTTATCCCTAATCCCGCCTTTAAACCCTCGGTTATTGATCCCTCATATACTCTGGGAGTGGTGTTGTTCAACAATTACCTAAATATGCACTCTTTCCCGAGTTATGCATACTAAATAGGCACAACTAATTGAGAGCTATTCAATCAACCACAATATAAACGTAGTTGAACAAATAGAGAAAAAGTATGGCTCAATTATATAAAAACATAACAAGAAGTTATCCTACAAAAGGTTCTATCAAAACTCTAGATAACAAATTAGCTATTCATAATAGTATGTAAAACTACAATACTAAAAGTCATAACCAACAATGAAAAATAGGAAGAGGAAGGAAAAACTCGTAGAAGAATTCTCCGCCTTGCTCCCTAACGTGTTCTTGCCTCCAAGGGTGTTGTCTAACCCTAAAGTAGTGTCTCTCCGCCTCCTTAGGTCTAATTTGTGTCCAGAATATGTCCCCTTCTTGTTCTTGGCCGGCCTCCTTTGTTTAATATAGGGTTTAGGACTTAAAATCCCATGTTTTGCACTTTAGTCCCTGAAATTTTCACTTCCTGCCGCGGTTTTTCCGCGGTCGCGGTGGAACCGCGGCCAAACATACCCTCTGATTCTTCAGTTGTCCGCGAGTACACTCTGCCGCGGTTCTGCCGCGGTCGCGGCAAAACCGCGGTTTTTCACCCTGTTACGTTTGGAATTTGGAAAAACGTAAAACATAAAGTTGTAGCCCTTTGAGCTAGCTTTCCAACCATATATTGTGGAGCCCAAATGGAGTTCTGAGCCAAAAGTTATGTCTATTTTACTAGACAGTGCGCAATATGCCTCCTCAAGTCTTCGTTCGTACTTAATTATCAAATTTGACCCCCGAAAACAATCCCGGCTTAATTCCTTGATCTTTTACTCAGACTTCAAAGCTTCAAATCACTTAAACTCATTCCATAACATCTATATAGCTCGGAATCACACCTACAAGGCATAAAACACATAATTAGTGCAAAACACTAGCGATTAAAGCGCAAACTCAATTAAAGTGCAGTAAATTCGAGTGTAATAAGCGACTAACATATGCAATTATAGCCTATCATCAATTACCGTGTATTGTATTGAGGTGATCCATATTATTTGTAAACCTATGACCCCCTTACCTTTATTTGTTTATTTATCACTTTTCAGAATTTTCAAGCTGTTTTCTCAAAATTCGAGTCCCTTTCTGTTTTCTTCAAACTTTAACTTATCTGCAAACTTTAATATGACAATCCTTCATATTTGAAGCCCTTATTTGCTTATTTGTTACTTGTACTTGAAATCACAATTATATCATGGCCGGGAACCACACTAGTGGATCTTGAGGGGTGCCTAACACCTTCCCCTCGAGATAATCTCTAGTCCTTACCCAAACTCTGATTCTTCAAACTCAAACCCTTCTTAGTGTCCTAATGCACTTAATCATTAGGTGGCAACTCTTCAAACTCCAAAACCCAATTCCCAAAAGGGAAAAGAGTTGTCCACCCAAATGTCGTAAACCCGATTTCGCGAGAAAAAGGGGGCGTCGACAGCATGACGACTCTGCTGGGGATACATTCTTTAGGCTTTTACCAATTCATGTTATTTGTGACTTTATTTCTTCTTTATTGCTTTTATTTAATGTCTTTATTTCTCTTCTACTTCGAAACTGACTTGGCTCTTTGTTTTCTTTTCTTTAATGCTTTTACTACTTTCCTTCAATACTGTTGTAATTACGAGCAATTATTGTAATCATTACTTTATGAACGTGCAAATACGTGATAACTTATTTCATTCTTGTAATTGCATCTTCAACATCATATTCCACACGTACCAAACAAATACCATAGCAACGCTTATAATGAGTGGTTGCGCCCTTCTGATATTATCACCCTCTAAATTTGGCAAAGGCGTATTTGCGGTAAAACCAGTCGATCAGTGGTGCAGTCGACGATTCCGTGCCTTCCCCTCTTGAGTTGTCCGCTCAAGGGTACCGGTCTAACACCCCATAGAAACCTTATTCTGTTTAACTCTGCATGCATCACTGTCAAACCTAGCCAAGTCAGTTATGTTGTCCACATAATGACTCTTTAAGATAGCCTTGTCCAAAGTCCACTGGGTTTCCTTGGAACCCAAACGGACACTACCACGTCTGAGCATTTATTTGGAGAACTAAATGCCATTTATGCTAATTATTAGTTTAAATAAGTCGAGTCCGGCGGGGTAAGGGTCTAACACTTTCTTTTGCAGAAAATGAGGCACGAAGTCTCCAGATTCGGCATGGTGACCAGCATTCACCCAAGGTTGCTAAGCTGGTGAGAAGACCTTCACTCCAGTGATCAGACTCTCGTCCGCAAATATTTGGGAAATTTGCCTTCTCTTTTGAAGATCCAACCCGACAACAAAATCATAGAGGCTGCAACTTTATTCTGGGATAGCGACAGATCTGTGTTTCACTTCGGGGACTTTGAAATGACACCTTTGCTCGAGAAATAGGAGGGTTAGCTGGTTTTCCTTGGGAGACTCCGGGTTTGCTTATGCCAGAAAACCGCAAGGGCAAGGGTTTCTTCATGATGATGGGACTAAAGAAAAACCCAGACTTGACCTATTTGAAGGACTCTTACATTCCTTTCGACTATCTGTACGAGAGGTACGGCCATAGCAAGTCCTACCGCACTTACCCAGATGAATTTTCCCTCACCGCATTGGGGCATATCCATAGAAGGGTATTCGTCTTTATGTTTTGCTTTTTGGGGATGATAGCATTTCCTATAAAGAAGGCTAGGATCCACACCAGACTAGCCATGGTTACCAAGACTCTAATGGAAGGGATTGGCAGGCAGCCTTTCAGCATAGTACCAATGATTATCGCAGAGATATACCGAGGCCTGAAAAACTGTCAACAAGGGGCCAATCACTTTGAGGGTTGTAACTTATTACTCCAACTGTGGCTCATGGAGCACCTCCAAAAGGGTGGATATCGGCAAGAGATTTTGCGCAAAGACTGGGATGATCATATCGCCTTCCATCAGCCAAGGCGAATGAACTACATGCCTAACATGTTTGCTCAACCAGAAGATGCTAAAGGGTGGTAGAGTTGTTTGAAAATCTGAAGGAAGACCAAGTGCAGTGGATGTTCGAGTGGTTCCCTACTGAAGAGTTCATCGTCCGATCTCGGGACGCACCATTTCTTATACTCATTGGTCTGAGAGGAACTTATCCCTATGTCCCTCTCCGGGTCATTAGACAGGCAGGAAGAAAGCAGTTTATACCAAGGGTTGACAAAATGAGTCACTTCAGGGCCGACTTTCAAGATGACGATAGTCCATACAAGTGCCAAGCTCAGCATATGTGGCACTGCAAAATCATGGGAAAGGATTCCATAGAACCAGACAGGTACCATGCTGGTTATACTCCATACTATCCAAGTTGGTTGGAGGATGATCATAGTGGGTTAGGACAACCCGGGTCCGTTCGAGGTCATAGGGTCGTCGACGAAAAGGCTGAAGTGCAGGTTAAGTACAACCAATTGCACAAAAGGATTCGAGAGTGCGAAAGCGAACATCGGGAAATTCAAGAAGCACATCAGAAGTTGATTGAAGAATGGAAGGATATGGCTGTCAGCGCCAATAAGCGACTGGGGTATTTGGAGCGGGGTTTAGTAGAGTTGGAAAGGAAGTTCATCCAGAGGATCGAAAACAGCCAGAACGCTGAGGGAAATGAAGGAGGACATTTGGCTAGAGCTTATTTGCTGCTGGGACTGCGTGAGCTGGTGAAGCTGTTCGATGGAGCTAAAGATGCCTAGTATGGGGAAGGTCCTTCTGGGACCAAGTAGTTAGAAGTATTTTCTTTTGCTTTAAAATGTATTAAGGTCAATGGCCATTAGTGACATTTTATTTCCTGCAATTTTTAGTGTCGTTTTGGGATTCGTCTTATTTTTATCAATAAAATGAGGCATTTAGCATTATAAGTTCTCCAAATCAACTTGACGCTAAGCCTACCTCAGGCACAACGAGGCACCCAAATTAGGACATGATTTATATTCTTGCACTATGTGTTTAAATATTGCAACGTTTTCTTCTCATTACCCTTACTAACTTGTTACCTTGTTTTGTTTTTACTTTTGTTTTATTCCCCTCCCCAAAAGGTTAGTTTGTGCACTCTGGCATCATCATCCTATTCCACAAGATCTAAGGACCCTCCACCTCTTCCTCCTCCGAGTCCCATCGGAACAAGAACAAGGCAAAAATGGAAGATTTGAACAACTCGGCCGAAAGGGTAGAGGTTCCTCAGGGTATTCAGGATTCCAAAGAAAGTGCCGCCCAGCTCGAACAAAAGTTATTGAAATTTCAGGAAGAACTGGACCAAGTTCGGAACTTGGCAAACATATCATTTTCCCTCACTACCCCGGATGTCAACTTTCCCAATGCTCAAAATCCTACACCTCCACAAAACATCCCGAAACCACAAAACCAACCCGCTCCCCATCAACACTGCAACACATGTCACACTTCGAACAACACCCCACTACTCATTCCCGAACCACTAAACCCCACAAATGATCATCCCCACAACACCCCCATCTATGGGGAAACCATACCACACTATACTCAACCTATTTCAAGCATACCAGAGTATGATGACAAAGACTCTCTTATCAGGAACCTGGCTGCAGAACTCAAGAAGCTGACTAGCCGAGTTGAGAGTGTTGAAGGAAACAAAGGTATCGAGGGACTGAATTATGAGGACCTTTGCATTCAGCCACATGTTGAACTACCCGAGGGGTACAAACCTCCCAAGTTCGATATGTTTAATGGCACAGGGGATCCCAGAGTCCATTTGAGGTCATACTGCGACAAGCTGGTCAGAGTTGGAAGGGATGAAAAGATCCACATGAAGCTCTTTATGAGAAGTCTGAAAGGAGATGCTCTATCTTGGTACATTAGCCAAGACCCCAAGAAGTGGACAAGCTGGGTAGGCATGGCGTCCGATTTCATGAACAGGTGAGATTCAATACGGAGAATGCGCCAGATGTATTCTACATCAAGAATTTGAAGAAGAAACCTATAGAGACATTCCGCGAGTATGCTACTCGTTGGAGGTCAGAGGCTGCTAAGGTCTGGCCGGCCATAGAAGAAGAATAGATGAACAGGTTTTCCGTCCGAGCTCAGGACCCACAATATTATGAGAGGTTGATTCTGATTGAGGGTCAGAAATTTTCCAACATCATCAAACTAGGGGAGAGAATCGATGAAGGTATTAAAATTGGTATGGTCACCAACCTTGAAGCATTACAGGCTACCAACAAGGCTCTACAGTCTGGTGGCACGTCCAAGAAAAGGGATGTGAGTGCCGTGATGGTTGCACAAAGAACAAAATCCCCAATAAAATACCAAACCTATCTATTACCCCCACTCACATATCAACCTACTCCAAACTACTAGCACCCTCGCCCTCCTACCAAGCTCCACCACCTACTTACCAATCGTCTCCGTTTCCCACATATCAGCCCACTTCACCCATATACTTTCAACCCGCACCTGTCTACCAAACCTACAACACTCAACCCTCTCACCATCAGTCACCTCCCACTCGCCAAAACTTTCCTAGACCTCGATCTAACTTCGACCGCAGACCTCCCAAAAAATATACCTCCATTGCCGAACCGATCGACCAGCTGTATGAAAAGCTCAAAGCTGCTGGTTACGTCACCCACATCCCTGCCATAACTCCAGAAAGTCCTTCCCAATGGATGAACCCGAACAAAACCTGTGCATACCATTCCGGCATGAAAGTGTATACCATTGACGAGTGCAATAAACAAGCCTCTGGTATCAACCGTCACTGAAACTGGGCCTGAAGACCTCTGGAGGAAGATACAAGCAAAGGAGTACTCAGTCATCGATCAGTTGAACAAGACGCCAACCCAGATTTCCATCTTAGCTCTGCTACAAAGTTCTGACGCACATAAGAACGCCTTATTGAAAGTGTTGAGCGAGGCATGTGTGCCCAATAACGTAACTGGAGGAGAAATGGCAAACATGGTAGGGCAGGTATTGGAGAGTCACAAAATCACTTTCCAAGAAGATGAGCTGCCACCAGAAGGGCTAAGCCACAACAAAGCGTTGCACATCACCGTGCAATGTGAAGATTATTTCATCACCTGGATTCTAATTGACGGAGGGTCTAGCCTCAATATTTGTCCATTGGTGACTCTCAGAATATTGGGAAAGAGCCTGAATGAGATCAAGGATGGGGCCATCAACGTCAAAGCTTTTGATGGTTCGCAAAGGTCCAATATTGGGGAAATCAGTTTGTGTCTGCAAATAGGACCGACTTGGTTTGACGTTGATTTTCAGGTGATAGACATCCCAGCATCTTACAACTTGCTATTGGGAGGACCTTGGATTCACGTTGCTGGATCTGTAGCATCAACCCTACACCAGGCAGTGATGTTCGAGTGGAATCACCAAGAGGTGATTATTCATGGTGACAGTAGCAATCCCATATACAGTCGCCAGACCATCCCAGCGATCGGAGGAAGAACGAAGATAGGCGGGGAAACCTACCATCATATCGAGCGATTCAACGCCGTAGACAAGGATAAATGGTGGGATAACAAGATTTCAAGCATATTGAATTGGTGTGGATACGAACCTGGCAAGGGGCTCGGCAAAAACCTCCAGGGAATCGCCAAACCCATCAAGCTGAAGAAACACAGTACCACTTTTGGTTTGGGATATGAGTACACCTGGAAAGAGTTTAGTGAATGGTCGCCACCATGGTGCAGTCCTTACTACCCATTGGAGCATCCGATACCTGGCCTGGAGCAGACTTTCCAGCCAGCAGACGTCATATATGGGTCAGAAGAAGAGGAAGCGTTGGCGGTAATGAAGAATCTGTTCTTAGAAGATGACAATATGGACTGTTTTGTCATTTTCGAGGAGGAAGGGGAGTAAGGACCTTCCATACAAGTTGTGAGCCGAGGAGCGCGCCTCAATAATTGGTCCATCAGAACCACCAGAGCCCGAAAAGCTTTGGGGTAGCAAGGCTGAACAAAGCACCATGCATCACCTTTTACTTTCTCGCTAGTTGATTTCCTTTCCGCATTTTTAATTTCGAAAATAAGAGCTCCAATGTGCAAAACAATTATTAAATTTATCAAAGCATTTCAGTTTCTTATAAATATCGCTCTTATTATTTTTCTATCGTTTACTTTATTTACACAGCATTACTATTACTTATCTTGATGAACCGACGATTGTGACATGCAATGAGACAACGCAACAAACGGACATAGACTCAGAAGAGGATGATATACCAGAAGAGGTCGTTAAAGAGGTTGAGGACTTTGAGAATAGGCCTAAGTCTAACTTGGACGAAACTGAGGTTATCAACTTGGGGGTTACAGAGAATGTCAAGGAAACGCGCATCAGTGTTCACCTGTCACCATCAGAAAAGGAAGAGTATACGGAATTCCTAAGGGAATATGAGGACATATTCGCCTGGTCGTATGATAATATGACTGGTCTCAGTACATCTATTGTAGCTCACAAACTGCCAACAGACCCGGCATGTCCGCCGGTAAAGCAGAAGCTCAGAAAATTCAAACCTGACATGAGTTTGAAAATCAAGGAAGAAGTCACCAAGCAAGTCAAAGCCAAGGTTCTCAGGGTAGTGGAGTACCCAACATGGTTAGCCAACATTGTGCCAGTGCCAAAGAAGGATGGGAAGGTTAGAGTTTGTGTCGACTAATGGGATCTCAATCGGGCCAGTCCGAAAGGCGACTTCCCTTTGCCGAACATACACATCTTGATTGACAATTGCGCCAAGCACGAGCTACGGTCATTTGTTGATTGTTTTGCTGGGTATCGTCAGATATGGATGGGCGAAGAAGACGCAGAGAAAATGACTTTCATTACGCCATAGGGGATGTATTATTATAAGATGATGCCGTTTGGATTAAAGAATGATTGGGCCACCTACATGTGGGCCATGACTACTATTTTCCATGACATGATACATAAAGAGATCGAGGTGTATGTAGACGATGTCATCATCAAATCCAAGAAAGCCACTGACTACATGGAAGATCTGAGGAAGTTCTTCAACAGATTGAGAAGGTACAATCTAAAACTGAATCCCGCCAAATGTGCATTCGGGGTTCCTGCCGGAAAACTACTTGGGTTCATCGTAAGTCGACGAGGAATAGAACTGGATTTGTCAAAAGTTAAAGCCATTCAAGAATTGCCACCGCCAAAGAACAAGAAAGAGGTTATGAGTTTCTTGGGGAGACTCAACTACATCACCCGGTTCATAGCTCAGTCCACTGTCATTTGTGAGCCAATCTTTAAGATGTTGAAGAAGGACGCCGCCACCAAATGGACTGATGATTGTCAGAAAGCCTTCGACAGAATCAAGGAATACCTGTCAACACTGCCAGTTCTGGTTCCGCCCGAACCGGGTAGACCGCTATTGCTCTACCTTGCAGTATTGGATGGGGCATTCGGTTGCATTTTGGGACAACGTGACGAAACGGGGAGAAAAGAGCAAGCCATCTACTATCTCAGCAAGAAGTTCACCCCGTACGAGGCCCGGTATTCTCTATTAGAGCGCACCTGTTGTGCTCTGACCTGGGTAGCTCAAAAGTTGAGGCATTATTTATGTGCCTATACCACTTATCTCATATCGAGAATGGACCCGCTGAAGTATATCTTCCAGAAGCCCATGCCCACGGGCAAGCTAGCCAAGTGGAAAATCCTACTGAGTGAATTCGACATTGTTTACGTGACTCGGAAGGCAATCAAAGGACAAGCACTGGCAGATCATCTTGCCGAAAATCCCCTGGATGGAGAATACGAGCCTCTAAAGACATATTTTCCTGACGAAGAGGTATCTTTCATAGGAGAAGATATCGCAAATTCCTATGATGGCTGGAGAATGTTTTTCGACGGAGCAGCAAACTTCAAAGGAGTTGGCATAGGAGCAGTTCTAGTATTAGAAACAGGTCAGCATTATCCGGCGTATGCCAAGCTCAGGTTCCCGTGCACCAACAACATGGCCAAATACGAAGCCTGCATCTTAGGGCTCAAGCTGGCCATTGATATGAACATTCAGGAGTTACTAGTGATCGGGGATTCAGATTTGCTCATACATCTGGTCCGAGAAGAATAGGCAACCAAGAACTCGAAGATACTCCCTTATCTACATCATGTACAGGAGTTGAGGAAAAGGTTTACAAAGATAGAATTCTAGCATGTTCCCATAGACCAGAATGAGTTTGCCGACGCATTGGCTACCCTATCATCTATGATTCAGTATCCATATAAGAACTTCATTGATCCCATCCCGGTAAAAGTTCATAATCAGCCAGCTTACTGTGCTCATGTTGAGGAAGAAGCAGATGGAAAACCCTGGTTTCACGATATCAAGGAATATTTGGCAATAGGAGAATATCCGGAACTTGCAAACGCTACTCAGAAGCGCACACTGCGAAGGTTATCCAATCATTTCTTTCACAGCGGAGTAATCCTGTATAGGAGGACTCCCGAGTTGGGATTACTAAGGTGTGTCGAAGCAAAGGAAGCATCCAGGTTGTTAGAAGAGGTTCATGCAGGGACCTGTGGTCCACATATGAATGGTTTTGTCTTAGCAAAGAAGATACTCCGGGCAGGATATTTTTGGATGACTATGGAAACGGACTGCATCCAGTATGTCCGAAAATGCCATCGCTGTCAGATACATGCAGACATGAAAAAAGTGCCTCCAAACGAGCTTACTGCAACAAGCTCGCCATGGTCGTTCGCCGCTTGGGGAATGGATGTTATCGGACCTATCGAGCCTGCCGCATCAAATGGGCACAGGTTCATTCTAGTGGCAATTGATTATTTCACCAAATGGGTTTAAGCAGCATCATATAAGGCAGTGAGCAAGAAAGTTGTGGCAGACTTTGTCCGCGACCGCATCGTTTGTCGGTTCGGCATCCCAGAGTCAATCATTACTGATAATGGTTCCAATTTTAACAGTGACCCGATGAAAGCAATGTGTAAAACATTCAAGATTAAACACAAGAATTCTACAGCCTAAAGACCTCGGATGAATGGAGTTGTAGAAGCAGCCAATAAGAACATTAAGAAGATACTAAGGAAGATGATAGAGAAACACAAGCAGTGGCACGAAAAGCTATTGTTTGCTCTATTGGGATACCGTACCACAGTTCGCACATCAACCGGAGCAACTCCATATATGTTGGTTTATGGTACAGAGGCAGTCATTCCCGCCGAGGTGGAGATTCCCTCCTTGGGGATCATACAAGAAGCAGAACTTGACGACGCAGAATTGGTAAAAAGCCACTACGAACAACTAGCTCTAATAGATGGGAAGAGAATTAATGCAGTTTTCCATGGTCAATTATATCAGAACAGGATTTCCAAAGCCTTGTATGAAAGAGTCAAGCCCAGACAATTCACGCCAGGGTAGTTGGTGTTGAAGAAAATTTTCCCGCATCAGGATGAAGCCAAGGGGAAGTTCTCTCCTAACTGGCTGGGCCCGTACATGGTTCACCGGGTTCTAACATGAGGAGCCCTCATACTTGCAGAAATGGATGGAGAAGTCTAGCCAAAGCCAATTAATTTAGATGCAGTCAAACGTTACTATGTGTAGTCTTTATGCTTTCCTATATGATGTAATTTGAACTACGCCTGACCTGATTCCCGTTTAAGAGGATACGTAGGCAGCCCTACGGGTTCAGTCACAATTCAATAAAATTTTAATTTCCCTCGCCATTGGAAACTCGGGCAGAATTTTGAGGAGGACCCTCAAAATTCCGAAGTTGATTTTCAGCCAGTCTTCGCACGCAGCCGTCAGAAGCACCAGCCCAGTAAACTGGGGCAGAATTTTGAGGAGGACCCTCAAAATTCCGGAGCGAGAGAGGTTGCAATGTCTTGAACCGCGTCGTAGCTGTCGGTTCATCTAAAGAGAACTATTTTCAACCATGTATTTATATTACGTTTTTACTAAATCATGCATGACTACATCAAAATCGCTTTGTTTAGCGATGTTGCCCCAATGAAAACAAGAGCCGAGCAGGACAAGCGAGGTCCACGGGAAGACGAGCTAACCTTCCCCCCTTTACAAAGCTCACGATTTTTCTTTGGATGCAGGCACCCAAGACATAAAATCATTAGAAACGTTTGCACACTCATACTTTTCAGGAATACAACTCTCAGAATCATCGCCTATTTACAATTGCTATCCGTACGAGACATCCCCAGCAACCACAATACCGCAATACAGAAATCAGCTATCACCTATCATCTATCAGCTAAGAGATTTCATTATTATTCGCCTTTATTTTTCGGCATTGCATAAGGCTACGTTTCTGCCTTCCGAGACTAAGCTCTGTCTCCATCTGCATTCTTGCATTGCATAAGGCTACGTTTCTTCCTTCCGAGACTAAGCTCTGTCTCCATTTGCATTTCTTGCATTGCACAAGGCTACCTTTCTGCCATCTGATGTTAAGCTCTACCTCCACTTGCATTTCTTGCATTGCACAAGGCTACCTATCTGCCTTCCGAGACTAAGCTTTGTCTCTATAATTGCATAAGGCTACCATTCGGCCTTCCGAGGTTAAGCTCTACCTCCACTTGCATTGCTTGCATTGCACAAGGCTACCTTTCTGCCTTCCGAGACTAAGCGTTGTCTCCATAATTGCATAAGGCTACTATTCAACCTTCCGAGGTTAAGCTCTACCTCCACTTGCATTTCCGGCATTGCATAAGGCTACCTTTCTGCCTTCCGAGGTTAAGCTCTACCTCTATCTGCATTTATTGCATTGCATAAGGCTCCCTTTCTGCCTTCCGAGACGAAGATATGTCTCCATAATTGCATAAGGCTACTATTCTGCCTTCCGAGGTTAAGCTCTACCTCCACTTGCATTTCTTGCATTGCATAAGGCTACCTTTCTGCCTTCCGAGGTTAAGCTCTACCTCCATCTGCATTTCTTGCATTGCATAAGGCTCCCTTTCTGCCTTCCGAGGTTAAGCTCTGCCTCCACCTGCATGGCTGAAACATCGCCACTTTTATTTACATCTGCTGGATGAAACATTGCCACTTTACTCTTTCTTGCATAGCCGGAGATCGCCACTTATATTTTACACTTAGCATCGGTTGAAATATCGCCATTTTATTTAAATCTTTACATCGGCTGAAATATCGCCATTTTATTTAAGTTTTGCATCGGCTGAAATATAGTCATTTTATTTAATCTTTACATCGGCTGAAATATCGCCACTTTATTTAAGTCTTGCATCGGCTGAAAGACTGCCACTTATATGTTACACTTAGCATCGGCTGAAATATCACCATTTTTTATTTGAGTCTTGCATCGGCTGAAAGATTGCCAAACCCCGCATTTCATGGGCTGAAAGATCGCCAAAATTGTCCAAAGGCGTCATCGTTCAGAGGCACCATTTTCATAGCCCGAGAACATCATGCCATGGCCCGAGGACCCCACTTTTATCTCTGCATAGCATTATTCAAAGGCATCATGGTTCGGAGGCATCATTCTCATAGCCCGAGAGCATCATTTCATAGCCCGCGAATCCTTTATTATATGCTTCATGGCCCAGGACATCGTGGTCTGAGGACGTCATCCTAATCGTCCAAGGACAGCATTCATGGTCCAACGGGAACTTGCATTACGTTTAAATTTATGCACAATATATGTTCGCATTGCTCATTTGCAGGTAATCCGGCTAGCAATGGCCGTCTCAGTAGGGGCGATCCCGCTCTAGTTCCCGCAGCCTACTAGACTTTGACTGTCCTTCCTAACCTGAATATCGCGTCCATTTTTTTCGAAAATCTCCATCGGCATATGCCGCCGATGGATCACGAACTACATATGGCCTGATTCCTGTAAAACGGAGGATATGTAGGCGGCTCAGGAACCAGAGCTCGGTCAAAATTCTTCAATCGTTT
This sequence comes from Nicotiana attenuata, assembly GCF_001879085.1. Classification (NCBI taxonomy): domain Eukaryota; kingdom Viridiplantae; phylum Streptophyta; class Magnoliopsida; order Solanales; family Solanaceae; genus Nicotiana; species Nicotiana attenuata. The sequence goes on from NC_031994.1 coordinate 52,888,901, forward strand.
TGTTCAGTCAAAATTGGCCATCATGTCTTTACCCGACAACTCTTTCATCCTTCCCGGGTAAAGAGGGGCAGCTGTTGATACCCAATTTTTCCCTAATATAATTTTCATATACAAAATACTCTCAAAATAGCATATATATGCATATATAAGCATAGCTAAGTGTTTTGGAATTTTTTCTAATTTTTTAAAAAGATTTTAAAATCAACTTATTGTCCATTTTTAGCAGTACAAAAATTAATAGTTATTCCCAAAATTATTATTTTTGATGAATAACTTATTTTATTCTCATATTTACGCCAAAATATAGTTAAGGGGATTTTTGTATATTTTTTTAATAATTTATCTGGTATTTTAAAGCTAAAATTGCATACAATTGCAATTTTGGCCTATTTTAAGATAAATAGCATTCCTATAATTGTAAAATTGGGTCCAATATTTTTAAATTAATGTTTATATATCATTAGTTGGTTCAGTACTTTTAATTTATGTTTAAAATCTTTTTTTAATATTTTATAAAATAAAAGGCACAAAACTGGCTATTTAAAAACTGGCCTCATTTCGTTTCAATTTGGTATTTCAATCATAGCCAAATTTGACCCCTAATTGGCCCAATTTCCAGCCCAATTCCGGACCAGCCCAATCCTAATTTAATCCAACCCCTTAACCCGTTTATCCAACCCGCCCGGCCTCTTTTTAATCCAGGTCGTTGATCCTTTTGATCAACGGCCATGATTACCCCTTTCCTTTTTAATTCCCCACCATACCCTAATCCCCCGTTATTCGTTTAGCCAGCCGCCTCTGAATACCTTCCCCCTCTCAAACTCTTTCGAATGTTCTTGAAACCCTAATCGCCTTCCACCATTTTCAACCTCCAACTCACCGGAATCCATGGCCTCTCAGGCCATGGATGGCCTATACTCACCTCCCTCTGTTCTTGAACGCATGGTGTTCGAAGTTTCGAGGTCTGACCTCGATGGTGTCCGTTCGAATCTTCACCGATTCAAGTTTCCATGGCTTCTCCGGCCTTGCTCCGACGTATCCAAAGCATTTTGAGCCTGGTTCTAGCTTATCCGACTTAGATCGGACCTTTTCCAAGCCTTTCTCATTCTAGGGTTCCTCTGAAACCCTAGCTATTCGAGGTTTTCTCTATTTTTCTTAGATTTGTTACATGTCTGTGCTCTACCTGAGTTTTCAAACGTTTTCCCTAATTTTCCTTTCAAAAATTGCTTCTTTCCGCTTCAGGGTTTTCTGAAAAACTTAAGTTATTTCTCTGACTTTTCCTTTTCTTTTCTTTGTGTGTATTTGGCTATACTATGTTCTTATGTCTTCTTTTCTAGCACGCATGTCCTCTACTGTGTTTTTGTGTTGCATGTTCTCCTACTGTGCTCCGTTCTTTTTTCTACTATGTTTCTATACCATGATCTCACATGTTTATCCCATTGTGTATTACTGTATGTTCTTTTGCTATACTGTTCCGGTGCTCTCGTGTTCTTCTACTGTATTTCTCTACCATGTTCTTAAGTGTTACTGTTTTACTAGACCTTGTTTGAGTTCCCTTTAAATATGTTTCTTCTACTGTTTTTCTTAAGTATTATTCTATCTCTTTTCTCTTCTGAACTTGTTTAAGTCCCAGGTTTTTCTTAAACATGTTTTCCTCTACTGTTTCTCACTATGTTTCAAATCAGTTTCTTCACTCTGTTGTTTCGAACTTGCTGTTATATTTGTTTGCTTTCTCCTAAGTCTCTGAAAGAGACCTCTGAGTCTGTTTCAATGGCTTGCCCCCTCATCTCTGTAATTGATTCAAACTGAAACCCTAGAATTTGGGATTTCTTTGGTAAGTTCGATTTTGTGTTTGGACTAGGGTTTTACTTTGAAACCCCAAACTCTCAGACTCATTCTGAGTCTATAAATTGGACCTGAACTTTTTATGACTGTTTCTATGTTAATCTTTGCTAACCAGCACGACAACTCCCTCTTGTTGAATATTTGTGTGCNGAGACTAAGCTCTGTCTCCACTAATTGCATTAGGCTACTATTCTGCCTTCCGAGGTTAAGCTCTACCTCCATCTGCATTTCTTGCATTGCATAAGGCTCCCTTTCTGCCTTCCGAGGTTAAGCTCTACCTCCATCCTGCATTCCTTGCATTGCATAAGGCTACCGTTCTGCCTTCCGAGGTTAAGCTCTACCTCCACCTGCATGGCTGAAACATCGCCACTTTTATTTACATTTGCTGGCTGAAACATCGCCACTTTACTCTTTCTTGCATAGCCGGATATCGCCATTTTATTTAAATCTTTACATCGGCTAAAATATCGCCATTTTATTTAAGTTTTGCATCGGCTGAAATATCGCCATTTTATTTAAATCTTTACATCGGCTGAAATATCGCCACTTTATTTAAGTATTGCATCGGCTGAAAGATCGTCACTTATATGTTACACTTAGCATCGGCTGAAATATTGCCATTCTTTCTTCAAGTCTTGCATCGGCTGAAAGATCGCTAAACCCCGCATTTCATGGGCTGAAAGATCGCCAAAATTTTCCAAAGGTGTCATCGTTCAGAGGCACCATTTTCATAGCCCGAGAACATCATGCCGTGGCCCGAGGACCCCACTTTTATCTCTGCATAGCATTATTCAAAGGCATCATGGTTCGGAGGCATCATTCTCATAGCTCGAGAGCATCATTTCATAGCCCGTGAATCCTTTATTATACGCTTCATGGCCTAGGACATCATGGTCCGAGGACGTCATCCTAATCGTCAAAGGACAACATTCATGGTCCAACGGGAACTTGCATCACGTTTAAATTTATGCACAATATATGTCCGCATTGCTCATTTGCAGGTAAACCGGCTAGCAATGGCCGTCTCAACAGGGGCGATCCTGCTCCAGTTCCCGCAGCCTACTAGACTTTGACTGTCCTTCCCAACCTGAATATCGCGTCCGTTTTTCTTTTTTTTTTTTCCGAAAATCTCCATCGGCATATTCCGCCGATGGATCACGAACTACATATGTCCTGATTCCTGTAAAACCAAGGACATGTAGGCGGCTCAGGAACCAGAGCTCGGTCAAAATTCTTCAATCGTTTCGTTCGGTCAAAATTGGCCATCATGTCTTTACCCGACAACTCTTTCATCCTTCCCGGGTAAAGAGTCGAAGCTGTTGATACCCAATTTTTCCCTAATATAATTTTCATATACAAAATACTCTCAAAATAGCATCTATATGCATATATAGGCATAGCTAAGTGTTTTGATATTTTTTCTAATTTTTAAAAGATTTTAAAATCAACTTATTGTCCATTTTTAGCAATACAAAAATCAATAGTTATTCCCAAGATTATTGTTTCTGATGAATAACTTATTTTATTCTCATATTTACGCCAAAATATAGTTAAGAGGGTTTTTGTATATTTTTTACAAATTTATCTGGTATTTTAAAGCTAAAATCGCATACAATTGCAGTTTTGGCCTATTTTAAGATTAATAGCATTCCTATTGTAAAATTGGGTCCAATATTTTTAAATTAATGTTTATATATTATTAGTTGGTCCAGTACTTTTAATTTGTGTTTAAAATCTTTTTTACTATTTTATAAACTAAAAGGGACAAAACTGGCTATTTAAAAACTGGCCTCATTTCGTTTCAATTTGGTATTTCAATCATAGCCAAATTTGACCCCCTAATTGACCCAATTTCCAGCCCAATTCCGGACCAGCCCAATCCTAATTTAACCCAACCCCTTAACCCGTTTATCCAACCCGCCCGGCCTCCTATTAATCAAGGTCGTTGATCCTTTTGATCAACGGCCATGATTACCCCTTTTGAAATCCTGCCTATAAGTTATTTATTACTGCATATAGAAATCCTGCATATAAGTTATTCATCTGCATTAGAAATCATGTCTATAAGTTTCTGCGCTTCTGCATATGCACATTAGGCAAACAGTCTATAGGCTAAAATAATCAATTGCGTCCTAGACACCATGCTCATCGGACTCCTGCACTTACGTAACTGTTTTTAAATCAATAACGCTTAGAAGCCATAGGGATAATCGTTTAAATCTGATTCATCTACAAGTCTAAAATTACTAGTAAATGTCGTTTAATATCTGTAGAATTTGTTTGTCTTTAAAATCAGCAATCCTTCTTTAAAATCAGTAGGCCTTCTGCAATGTTAGATATCATGATTCATGCCTCATTTAGGCAAACCTGTAGGTAATTAATCAAGTATACAAGTGTTTAATAATTACAACTAGCAGGCATGTCTAATTCGGACTTCTTATCTGAAAATATGTGATATATCAGCCACCGTTCCTACGTTAGGTTTAATTAAAGACCTAACCAGTATTTGTAAGCCATGCTAAATAATTTTCTGCTTTGAATGAGGAGGACTACTTGAGCCTTAACTGCTATGTGCTTCCCCATAATCTGCCTTATGTGTTTTTGTTTGTCTCTCTAGAATTTTATCCTTTTAAACCATACAAAACCCACATCTCCCTTCCCTTTAGGACTAGTAGTAATGCCTCCGGGACTGATAAGATCGGGGCGGGTACTAGCATGCAATAAGTAACGAAACCATTCCGCGTTTAATACCTTAACGGGGTGGGAAAGGGTAGATATGGATATGATGACCGGTGCGCTAATACCACGTGTAGCCCCTCTTTGAGGAGTGATTACCGGGTATTGCATTGATGTGATCCATATTATTTGTAAACCTAGGACCCCCTTCCCTTTATTTGTTTATTTATCACTTTTCAGAATTTTCAAGTTGTTTTCTCAAAATTCGAGTCCCTTTCTGTTTTCTTCAAACTTTAACTTATCTGCAAACTTTAATATGACAATCTTTCATATTTGAAGCCCTTATTTGCTTATTTGTTACTTCAAGTATACAATTATATCATGGCCGGGAACCACAATAGTGGATCTCGAGGGGTGCCTAACACCTTCTCCTCGAGATAATTTCTAGCCCTTACCCAAACTCTGGTTCTTCAAACTCAAACCCTTTTTAGTGTCCTAATGCACACAATCATTAGGTGACGACTCTTCAAACTCCAAAACCCAATTCCCAAAAGGGAAAAGAATTGTCCGCCCAAATATCGTAAACCTGATTTCGCGAGAAAAAGGGGGCGTCGACACATGGTAAATTTGGGTCGTGACAATCAAGATTATTTTCTTAAGTATTTATATTAAAAGGAAACACTAGAGTAATATCAATGTAATATAAAGGACAATAAAAGAGATCTACCAAGTATTGATTTATCATCAAGAATGAAAAGAAGGTTAATGATTAGCATAAATGAATTTCCAAAAGAGAATATATAATTTGATATTTAGATTACTTCAGTTGGATTTGTATTAGCCTTTTTGGTATAAAAAATCACATCCTCCTTCCACCCACATATATAAATCTATTAGACAAGCCTTTTCGTTTACCATCATTTTTTTCATGTTGCAATTAAATGTATATAGAAGTCATTCTTTTTGGATTAAAATCAATTGACATAACATGAGAAGTATGTTTCATATAAGCAGGAAAATTATTGCAGCGATTTGTTGCATATCCAACTTAACATGAAAACTATAAGCATCATAGTTCTCGTATTATGTCTCTGGTTTTCATCACACAAAAAATGATATTTTCTGTTTTATCAGTATTAAATGTTAGTCTAATTTCAGTTGTTCAAGTATGAGTTGTAATTAAGGAATTAAAACCAATAGTAATAATTCTACGTCTATATGTTATGGTGGAGGTATCGCAAGTGAAGATTTACCTAATATGAAATTCGAGAATTATCTCCACTCCTCATCATCTATCTTTTAATTTTCAGATGCTGGTTTATTAATTTTATAGGATGAATTTAATATTTTTCTCTTTTCATGAGTAGATCAGCCTTCGCTTACAATATTCCTCCACCACAAGACCTCATAGTATTGATAAAAAATATAGGTAATCATTGTAAAAAAGTTCTTTAACAAACTCGATATTGATTTTGTCTACTCTAAATTTCCTCTTTTAACTCTTGTAATTTTACTTCTTTTACGTCAATGGAACCTGTGAATTCATCGAAATTGTATTTGCCATCTTTACATGTAAAAAGTCAATTTTAACCACTGCTACACATTTATGCAGAGATTAACTTCTTCCTACACTTCTTTATTAGTACTGATGCTACTGACAATATCATTACTTCTTGTACTAAAGTTCTTTGACGGAGATTTTGTTTTGATTTTTGTAACGACCCCAACCCCGGTCGTGATGGCGCCCAACCCATTGTTAGGAAAGCCCGACCACTTATCAATCACAACCCCTCTCTTATAGAGTTCATTACCAATTAACAGAGTTCAATTGCAAAATTAGCATAACTAGAAGCCTGAACCAGTAGATAAAATGTGCGGAAATCATAATAACACCACTACATAGCCCACGATCCGGTGTCACAAGTCAAGAGCCTCTATTACAAGTCTTTAAAACAGCCTAAAACCGAGATAGTCTAGAAATACTGAAAGTAAAGAAGATAGAAGGAGAAATCGGGTCTGCGGACGCCATGCAGCTACTTCGATGACTCTGGTGAAGGATGAACAGCAGGAAAGCTCTCTCTATGCCTCGGGAGCACCTGGATCTGCACACAAGGTGCAGAGAGTAATGTGAGTACTCCGACCCAGTGAGTAATAATCATAAATAATGACTGACAGTAAGAAATCACGTAAAGGCACTAAGCAGTTCTATATCAAGCAGTAAACCAACTCAAAGCAGCAAAATAGTGAATAAGCCAAGTGAAATATCCTTAGATCAGGTAAGACAGGTACTTTATCACGTATTTAACAAGTATAATTCCGTTTCTCGTACAAAGTAACCATATATCTCTCACAATAACCAAAATCAAAATAACCGCTGCGGCGTGCAGCCCGATCCGTACATCGCTGTGGCGCACAGCCCGATCCATATAAATAGTCGACTGCGCTCACTGGGTTTTGCAGACTCACCGCTATATTGCTGCGCGCGCAGCCCGATCCACATAAACATTTGCTTCGGCGTGCAGCCCGATCCATGTAAGTATTGGTTGCGGCGTGCAGCCCGATCTATAATATATATAACATCCTCACTGTTGGGTTCTCAACCCCTCTCAGTCATTTTACTCTCAGCCTATCGAGCACATTAATATAAGGTAGGGATCTCAGCCCACATATTTCCCTCGTTTAAGATCAGCAGTGATAAAACCGCTTCAAATCGTTTAAACAAGTAGAACATGACTGAGGATATGATTTTTAATAAGTAAAGTGAGGAAAATCAGTCACAATGCCCCTAAGAGTTCTACAAGTCGGCACGAGGCCCCAAACATGGCAACTAGCCCAAATCATCATGATAATAATTAAATCTCATTCAAAAATACAGTAAAAATCATCATTCGGGATGGACCAAGCCACAGTCCCCAGTAGTAATGGACTCCACGCTCATCATTCAACGTGTGTCTCACTTCATCATAGCACTACGTTGTGCAAATCTGGGGTTTCAAACCCTCAGGACACCATTTACAATCATTACTCACCTCAAACCGGCCAAGGCTCTAGCTCGCTATGCCCTTGTCTCTCAAATCGGCCTCCTCGCGCGTCGAATCTGACCAAAATCAGAGCGAATACGTCACAATATGCTAAGGGAACAAAACCCAAGCGAAAACAATCGAAAAATATCAAAAACTCGAAATTAGCAAAACCCGAGCCCCGGGCCCACTTCTCGAAACACAGAAATTTTCACATCAACGGGTTCCTTATCTCTCCACGAGTCCATACATATCAAAAACTCTCAAATCCGACCTCAAATGGCCCTTCAAATCCCAATTTAAAATTTCAAAATCCCAAGCCCTAGTTCTTCCCTTTTTAGCTAAATTTCCATGAATTTCTAGGTTGATTCCACAATATAATCACGTTTTTTGGTTCATAAAACTTACCTCCAATCAATCCTCTTCGAATCCCTCTTCAATTTCTCCCAAGGAGCTCTCAAAATGTTCAACAATGGTGGAAAAATAACTTAAGCTCGCGGAATAAATGTTTAAAAACCCTTCTGCCCAGCTACTGATTCCTTCTATGCGATCGCGGCCCCATGCTCGCGATCGCAAAGAGCAATATTTCAAGACCTCCAACTTGACCTATGCGAACGCGACCTATTCATCCGAACGCGATGAATGATTTCCCAGAACTATGCGAGCGCGGTCCTCCTGATGCTAACGCGGAGAACAACTAAGTTGGACCCTCAATTTCCACTACGCGAACGCGGACCACTCACAGCGAACGCGAAGCTTCACCATTTAACTCTCTGCAATCGCGAACTCCCAAGCGCGAACACGATGAACAAATCTTAGGCCTCCCAAATTCCTTCTATGCGAACGCGGGGGACCTCCCGCGATCGCGAAGGTCAAAATTCCTCTGCAATAGCTGCTGCATTTCTGAAATTTCCTAAGTCCCATATATCTTCCGTTAGCCATCCGAAATCACCCCGAGGCCCCCGGGACCTCAACCAAAAGTACTAGCCCATTCTAGAACATCATTCAAACTTGTTCCAATCATAAAAATACCTCAAACAACACCAAAACTATCAAATTTCATCGAATTCAAGCCTAAGTTCTTCTAAAACTTCCGAAACACGTATTTGATCAAAAACCCAACCAAATCACCTCCGAATGACCTGAAATTTTACACACACATTCCAAATCACATAAGGAAGCTACATCAACTCTCGGAATTCCATTCCGACCCTCGGATCAAAATCTCACCTATCAACCGGAAATCGCCAAAATACTAATTTCACCAATTCAAGCCTAATTCTACACCGAACCTCCAAAACCACTTCCGGTCACACTCCTAAGTCAGAGACTAAGTGTCTCATCATTGAAAATCACATCTGAGCCCTCTAAGGCATAAGTCAACATCCGGTTTACTTTTTCAAACTAAGCCTTCTTTAAAGAGACTAAGTGTCTCATTTCTTACCAAATTCACTCCGAACTCAACCCAATCAACTCAACCACATAAAACACGGATAACGAAGCATAAAGAAGTAGAAATAGGGGAGAACGGGGCGGTAACTCATGAGACGACGGGTTGGGTCGTCACAATTTTATATGCCAACTCATATTGCCTCTTAAGCTCTATTGTTATTTAATTATGAGTCAAACATGTGAAACTTTTTATTTTATAATAGGTGGCGCTGAAATTTGAAATTATGCGTGCTATGATATCTTATTGAAATATGTGACTGTTGTACAAAAAACTTATTGTTTGGGAGATTATAAATTATATTTATTTAATTATGTAGTGAGACATTATTTTGTATATGTAATGGTCATGACACATATATATCATGACTTTCAGGTGTTGAAGCGTAAACCACTTCTGTATAGTGAGAAATTAATAAAACATTACGTGTTGGTACATATGAAATTAAACTTACAATGGGATTTACATGGTAAATCGAAGAGAAATTAATTACCTGTCACAACGGGAGATCCCTTCCAACATTGGTACGTTAGGAAAAGTAAAGGAAGAGAGAAAAACATGTATTTGTCGGTTTTATTATAATTATTATTATTATTATTATTATTATTATTATTATTATTATTATTGTTGTTGTTGTTGTTGTTGTTGTTGTTGTTGTTGTTGTTGTTGTTGTTTTCAATAATGTTGTGGTTGTTACCCTATGCGTGATGATTTGCTGATATATTTTGGTACCTTTTTTTTTTTTGTCAGAAAAGAAGAGGTAAAGAGTAGATGAAGATGAATCAAGTGCTTCTGTAAAATCTTTTTTCTACCTTTGGGAATTTGAGTTCAAATCAAAGGCAGCCAAAATTGCCTCACTTAAAATGCAATAGTTTTAATTCTATAAAAAGTGACGAACACATTGGTGTATTTAAACTTACGTTGTACTTAACTTAAATGTGAATGACCAATGATGCTTGAATGTCTGGTGTAATTTGGTTTTGAAATTTCTATGACTAGATATTTCGTTTAGGAAAACTATTGTACTCCCTTTGTCCCAATTATTTATGTTCATTTAATTTTGTAAACATCGAACTGAATTTAGGTCAAATAAAATTTTATATAGATAACCCCTTGTTTTAAAAATTATCCCTTTTTATATTAATCATATGTAGGTTAAGAATAAATTGTTATAAAAAAATCAAAATGAAGGAGGTAATTAACTATAATATCGTAACCACGTGAGATATTAGTGTATGAATCTAAACCTATATAGAGGCCTATGCAATTATCTTAAAATGTAATAGTGATACTATAACGTAAGAGATTTGGAGGTGAAACAATGGCGGAAGTTTGAGAGAGAGATTTAACTAAAGGAGAAATGAAATCACTATTTTATTGAAGATAATAGTCGGTGCATTTATACACCTAACTAGCCAACTAATTTAAGTTAAGAAACTAACTATTGGACAGCTCACTATCAGCTGTCACATAACAGAACTAACAGCTAGACACGTGACTAATACACGTGCTATTTTATATCACAAAATGCCCCAGGGTGCAGAACGTTATGCACTCCAAGCTTGACGAGTAGATGCACATGTTGAGCAGTTCCTATGCCTTTGGTTAGCAAATCAGCCTGCTGCTCCTTTTATTCACATGTATGGCCTGAACTACCTCTTCTTTGATCTTGTCTCTAATAAAATGACAGTCGATTTCTATGTGTTTTGTCTGTTCATGTAGTATGGGATTTGTTGCAATCTGAATAGCAGATTTATTATCACTAAGAATTGTCACGGGTTGTGAAATCTTCACACCCAACTCTTTAAACAAACCAAGTAACCATATGATATCAGCAGTTGTTGCAGCCATGCTTCTGTACTCAGCATTAGCTGAGCTCCTCAACACAGCTTGTTGTTTTTTTTGATTTCCAAGAGACCAAGGAACTCCAAAACTTTATCACATAACCAGTAACGTACCTTCTTGTGTTGGGACATGTTGCCCAGTCTAAATCACACCAGCATGTTAACTCCCATGTATGACCAAAGCCATTAAGATTCCCTGTCCTGGTGCACCCTTAAGTACCTTACAACTCTAACTGCAACATCCCAATGAGACTTTTTGGGCCTTTTCATGAACTGACTTAAGGTTTGCGTAGCATAATTGATGTCAGGTCTTGTAATGATAACATATAGCAGCTTGCCAACTAGCATTTGATAGGCACTGATGTCCTGCAATAGGGAATCATCCTTGACTCCATTTGCACTAAAGTGAGTTTTACATTAGCCTCCAAAGGTGTGCACGCAGGCTTAGTCCCACTTAACCTCATTTCTGAGATGAGCTGCAGTACATACTTCCTCTAGTTCAACAAAATGCCAGCCTTGGATCTTAGCACTTTAATTCCCAGGAAGTACTTAAGTTCTCCTAAGTCCTTGACTTTGAACTTCTAGTGTAGGATATCCTTGGCCTATTTTATCAAAGCTTGCACTGTTTCCTGTGATAAGGAGATCATCCACATAGACTAGGAAAATCACTACCTCTTCCTAGCTCCTCAGAGTGAATAAGGAATAGTCATTATTGCTTTGAACAAAACCTGCACTTATGAGTGCTTTTGTTAGCTTGATGTTCCACTATATTGAGGCTTGTTTAAGCCCATATAAGGACTTCATTAACTTGAAAACTTTCTCGTCACCTTGTTGTCTAAATCCTTCAGTCAATCCCATTTAAACCTCCTCATACAAATATCCTTGCAAGAAGGAATTGTATACATCCATTTGGAATAGGTTCCACCCTTTTGAAGCAGCAAGTGCTATGATTGACCTCAGAATGACCATCTTTGCCACTTGGGAGAAAGTGTCATGATAATACAATCTTTCTCTTTGAATATACCCCTTTGCCACTAGCCTTGCCTTATATATCTCAATGTCCCCATCTGCTTTATACTTAATCTTATATACCCATTTTATGCCTACTATATTTTTACCCTCTGGTAAATCAACTATGCACCATGTTTCGTTGTCTTCTAAAGCCTTTATCTCCTGCTCCATAACCTCAATCCACCTACTGTCCTTGACAGCTTCTTTGACGGACTGTGGCTCAACCTATTGAGAGAACTTAGCCAAATAACACTAATAACTGGAGGATGTTTTGTTATAAGACAAATAGCTTGAAATTGGATAATTGCAGGTAGTAGTCTTTTTTGTAGTGATGTAATCTTTCATCCACAGTGACTTATTGGTCTCTCTTGAAGATTCCATGCTTGTGTTTGGTGGTGAATTTTCATTTTATTCTTCAAGTGGTTGCTGCATTTCATTGTGAAACTCATTCTGAGCCTTTGCATCCTAGAATTCTGCATTTGGACTTTGAGCTTCTGCATCCGGAAAACCTACTGCATCTGAACCATCAGAACCTGCCCCCTCAACTTCATGTTGTTTATCATCTTCAACATCTGTGTGATCTACACATGCTGTTGTTTCTGGTAAGTTTGACCCACAAGAAGTACTACTGTAATCTGGTATCTTCATATGTAGAGGTGCGTCCTTTGGCAAAAGGAAACTCAGACTCCCAGAAAACAGCATCTCTGCTAGTAAAGAAGTGTCTAGTTTGTAAATCCAGAAGTATATATCCCTTCTGTGTTTCAGGGTATCCCATCAAAACTGCTGCTTTGGCTCTCTCAACAAATTTGTCTCCCTTGGGCGGAGTTGTTGCATAACACAGACAACCTAGAACCCTTAGATTAAGAAGAGAGGCCTTCCTACAATGTAATAACTCAAAAGGTACCTTGCCCCCTAGAATGCTGGATAGTTACGTATTTATCAAATACACTGCAACCTTCACATACATGCCGCAATACTTTATAGGAATGGACCCCTATAATTTCAAGGCCCTAGTAGTATCAAGAATATGCCTACGCTTCCTTTCTACTATGAGATTCTGTTGAGGAGTATAAGGACAACTACTCTGATGAATGATGCCAAGATTACTCAACAAAGCTGCACATTGTGAATTAATGAATTCATTCCCATTATCTGATCTCAGAACATTAATCATGACACAAAATTGACTTTGAACCATGTTAAAAAACTGTTTTATTGCCACTATTACTTCAGACTTCAGTTACAAAAAATGTACCAGGTGTTTCTAGAGTGATCATCCACAATAGTTAGGAAGTAATACTTGTTATCGAATGTAGGACTTTATATTGGCCCCAAAATGTCACGACCTAAAACCCGTTATAGGTCGTGATGACGCCCAACGTCGCTGTTAGGCAAGCCAATGGTGAACTATCACGTTAATTATTCATTTTATTACTTTTGAAATCATGAATTATATTAAGTAAGGAAATTTATGCCTTTAAAATCATGTGTACATACATAACTAGAAATGCACAAAATAAAAGGTGATAATAATATGCAAATCCGTAAGCATCAACTAGAATATCCCAAAATCCGGTGTCACAAGTGCATGAGCATTTACTAAGGAGTACAATAATAATACAATATTTGTCTGGAATGTAAATAAGACAGGATAAAGTAAATAGTACGATGCAGACTCTGTGGGCTGTGATACGTAGCCTTGAATGCAGCTCACCAAAAAGTCTCCTCAGTAATTGCGCCTACGCGTCGAGATGACCACCAAAACGATCGATAACACCCATCAAAACAAGCTGTAAGACCTTAGCAAGAAACTTAATTTGAATCATTTGACCTCTTCAGAAAATGTTGATAATTCTTTTTTAGCGGCTCATCCTCATAGGACGAAAAAATAAAGACGTTAATTTAAATAACTTAAAAACACTGGAAAGATTTGTTCTCTTAAATTTTTATATTAAAAAGAAGAACTAAAGTAATATCAATTTAATTTAAAGGACAATCAATGATGTCTACATGAGTATTGATTTACCATCAAGAATGAAAAGAAGGTTAATTATTAGCATAAATAAATTTCCAAAAGAGAATATATAATTTGATTTTTAGATTACTTCAATTGGATTTGTACTACCCTTTTTGGTTTAAAGAAATCACATCCTCCTTCCACCCATATATATATATATATATATATATATATATATATATATATATATATATATATAGAGAATGTCATTCATTTTGGATGGAAGTCTAGTGACATGACATGAGAAGTATGTTTCATATAAGCATGGAAATTATAGCAGCGATTTGTTGCATATCCAACTTAACATGAAAGCTATTAGCATCATAGTTTTCGTGTTATGTAGCTGGTTTTGTCACGACCCAATTTAGGATTGTGACCGGCACATAGGAGCAAGTGCTCCCAAGTAAGTCTCATCGGTAATTTTACAGAAAATCGGACAAAGTTTCCCCTGTTTTTGGACCATCCCAAAAATTTTCCTGTCTCAAATCAACAACCAAACATCCTAATATCATACCAAACAATTGACAACCTGTCAATTAACCAATACAAGTCTCCATCATAACTAAACCACCAACTAACCACTAGAAATACTAATTTATCTTCAACTTTGATAAATGAGAACGATACTCAACATAAGACTATAATAACTAAAGTATACTCATGACACTAAAATAATGACTATGGAGCGACTCTATGAATTCAATGAAAAGACCATAACAATAACTAAAATCTCTGCCCACGCGAACAAGTGTGACGCTCACCGAGAAATATTGACCTGTGCGCTTTAATTAACGAAATCCTCGCCTGGGTCAACTGCTGTCTCAGTAAAAAAAATTAGCGGGGAATGACTCTCTAGATCAGTGAGTAATAACACTTAACCACAACCGTTTTTATTTGGGGACAAGTCAGAAACATGCTAGTATCCCAAAGAGAAAATACATAAAAATGCCCTTTTAGAAACAATAAATAATTTTCAGTCTCATCACGCTTTTCTTGTAGTAAAATATAATTCAGAATTCAGTAATAAGCTCGGCAACCACTGTATAATATCAGTATTCACATTTTGGGAGGTTTCAATGAACGGATCATGTAATCGATATACTGTGGACTTCTTTACAATAAGTCATATATAACGGTAGTCCCTACTCGAGGAAATCGGTAACGGTATGCTAGTTCTACCTTCCCACTAGCGAGGGTTATAACGGTAATCGTTAATTATAAGGTGCACCAGGTCTAACGAACCCGCCGTTAGCTACGGGATCCTTCAATGTCTACTCCCATTTATACTTGTCTCTGTAATCCGTATACACTCGTAGAAACTATTTTAAAACAATATAGGGCATTTCGGTTCTTATCAAATCATATAATTTTCTTTCAACAACAGTAGTAAAACAGATCTAGTAACAACGAAAATATTTAAAACCACGGTATTCATCTCAAATAACTATTTCGGTATGATATCGAGTAAAAGACTTATCCCACATGCAACTCAAAATAATCGGTAACATATTCATATTAAAAATCATGTGTAAATCATGATAGTTATGAAAACACAAATTACGGTAAGATTACTACTCACAGTACCCGTGCCGAAACACCAACTGCTTCACCTCAAGCAACTCGTACAAATTCCTCCAATCATTCTATAATTACATAATATCGATCTCATATTAATTTCCTTATTTACGCTAATTCATAGCTATTTTAGAATACTCAATTATCGAGGTTCATGTTTGGATCTTAATTTGTGGATTTATATGTATCCCCATATGAGAAATTACTAATTTATCAACTCCAACCTATTCATATAATTTATTACTCCAAATTTCATAAAGTTCTATTGGTTCTTTAGGAAGAAAATTCTCAATTGTGTGAATGAACTAGTGTAATTTCTATTACTCTGTAGAATCTTCCAATCAAGAGAATCCAAATTAAAATCTACCAGAAGAAAAGGTTCAAGTAATACCCGTAAGAGGCAATTAGTGCTTAAGATTCCTCAACAGTTATAGCTATGGCTCCAATGCACTGCACCCACTTCTTCCTCCTTCTTTTTTCTCTTTTTCTTCTTTCTTTCGCTGCTCTTTTTTTATTTTTTGTTTCTGCTGATGCTTTTGCTTCTTTCCCCTTCCCTAACTCTTGTTTTGTTCTTTTTTTTGTTTTGTTCAGAAGGTGAGCTACGACCCTTTTGTGTTGGGATCCCTTTTCCCTTTTTGTTTTGTTTTGTTTTGTTTTGTTTGTTAGTTCCTTTTTTTTTGTTGGGATTTAAATTATTTTCTAAATTTCCAATATGCCCTCACTTAAAATATTGGGGTATTACATCCTCCCCACCTTATGAAATTCGGTCCCCAAATTTAACTCAAGTACGTACCTGTAGACTGAAATAAATGGGGATACTCCGCTTGCATATCTTTTTCAACTTCCCAAGTAGCTTCTTCAACGGTGTGATTTCTCCATAAAACTTTAACGAACACAATTTCTTTTGACCGTAGCTTTATTACTTGTCTATCATCAATTTCCATTGGCTCCTCCTTGTAAGTCATCTTCTCATCAAGTGGTATAGTTGGTGCTTCAAGCACCTGAGATGAGTCTGATATACATTTTCTTAGCATTGAGACATGAAACACTGGATGAATAAAGGACAACTCAGGAGGAAGTGCCAAACGATAAGTCACAGCTCCCGCTCGATCTAGTATCTCATATGGTCCTATAAACCTGGGGCTCGGCTTGCCTTTTTTCCCAAACCGCATCACACATTTCATAGGAGAGATTCGTAGGAACACTTTGTCTCCAATTGTGAACACTAAATCTCTTCTTCTCTTATCAGCATAAGACTTTTGTCTGCTTTGAGCTGTAAGCAATCTCTGTCTGATCAACTGGACTTTTTCCATTGCTTCTTGTACTAAGTCGGGTCCCAATAAGTTAGTCTCACCAGCTTCAAACCATCCGATAGGAGAACGACATCTTCTACCATACAATGCTTCGTACGGTGCCATTTGAATACCAGACAGGAAGTTATTGTTGTAAGCAAATTCAGCTAACGGTAGATAATCCAACTACCTCCAAACTCAAGAATGCTAGCTCTCAACATATCCTCCAAGATCTGAATAGTGGATGAAATGCAGTACTAAGATTTACTCGTGTACCTAATGCTTCTTGAAAAGATTTCCAAAAGCGTCAAGTGAACTGTGATTCTCTATCAGAGATGATGGATACCGGAACTCCGTGAAGTCGGACAATTTCGTTCATAAATATCTGCGCAAACCTGACTCCACCATATGTAGTCTTCACGGGCAAAAAGTGTGCTGATTTTGTCAGTCGATCTACAATCAGCCATACCGAGTCATAACCTCTAAGGGTTCGTGGTAGCCCGGTGACAAAATCCATAGTAATTTTTTCCCATTTCCACTCTGAAATCTCAATTTGTTGTAGTAGCCCTGCGGGTCGCTGATGCTCAGCCTTGACCTGCTGACAAGTCAAACAACTAGAAACAAAGTTAGCAACTCTTTCTTCATACCTTCCCACCAATAAAATTGCTTTAGGTCATGACACATTTGTCACGACCACAACCTCGGTTGTGACGGCGCCCAACACATTGCTAGGCAAGCCCGACAAATTATCAATCACAACCCCTCTCATATAGAGTTCATTACCAACTAACAGGGTTTAAATGCCAATTTAACATAAATAGAAGTCTGAGACAGAAGATAAAATGTGCGGAAATCATAATAACGTCACTACATAGCCCACCGATCCGGTGTCACAAGTCAAGAGCCTCTATCATAAGATTTCAACAGCCTAATACAGAGATAGTCTAGAATACTGAAAAGTAAAAGATAGAGAGAGAAATCGGGTCTCCGGATGCCATGCAGCTACCTCCATGACTCCGGTGGAAGATAATCAGCAAGAAAACTCTCACTATGCCTCGGGAACACCTGAATCTGCATGCAAGGTGCAGGGAGTAATGTGAGTACTCCGACCCTGTGAGTAATAATCATAAATAATGGCTGACAGTAAGAAATCCTGTAAAGGCACTAAGCAGTTCTATATCAAGCAGTAAAATAATGAATAAGTCGAGTGAATTATCTTTAAATCAGGTAATACAGATAGTTTATCAGGTATTTAACAAGTATAATTTCGTTCTTCGAACACAGTACCCATATATCTCTCACAATGACCAAAACCTAAATAACCGCTGCGGCGTGCAGCCCGATCTGTACATTGCTGTGGCGCACAACCCGATCCATATAAATAGTCGGCTGCGCTCACTGGGGGTGCGCAGACTCCGGGAGGGGCTCCTTCAGCCCAAGCGCTATATTGCTGCAGCGCGCAGATCGATCCAGAGAAGTATTTGTTGCGGCGTGCAGCCCGATCCATAATATATATATATATATATATATATATATATATAATCCTCACTGTTGGGATCTCAACCCCTCTCAGTCATCTTAGGACACAAAAGTATAAGGTAGGGATCTCAACCCACATATTTTCTCATTTAGGATTAGCATTGATAAAACCGGTTCATATTGTTTAAGAAAGTAGAAGAACGTGACTGAGAGTATGATTTTTAGCAAGTAAAGTGAGGAGAATCACTCAAAGGCCCCTAAGGGTTCTACAGGTCGGCACAAGGCGCCAAACATGGCAACTAGCCCAAATCATAATGATAATAATTAAATCTCAGTCAAAAATATGGTGAAATCATCAAACGGGATGGACCAAGTCACAATCCCCAGTAGTAATGGACCCCACGCTCATCATGCAGCGTGTGTCCCACCTTAACATAGCACTACGTTGTGCAAATTCGGGGTTTCAAACCCTCAGGACACCATTTACAATCATTACTCACCTCATATCGGCCAAAGCTCTAGCTCCCCATGCCTTTGCCTCTCAAATCGGCCTCCTCGCGCGTCGAATCTGACCAAAACCACAACGAATATATCACAATAGGCTAAGGGAACAAAACCCAAGCGAAAACAATCGAAATATATCGAAAATCCCAAAATTAGCAAAACCAGAGCCCCGGTCCCAGTTCTCGAAACTCAGAAATATTCTTATCAACGGGTTCCTTATCTTGCCACGAGTCTATGCATATAAAGAACACCAAAATCGGAGTACAAATGACCCCTCAAATCCCAATTTAAAATCTCAAAATCACAAGCCCTAGTTCTTCCATTTTTGGCTAAATTTCCCTGAATTTCTAGGTTAATTTCACATTATAATGATGTTTTTGGTTCATAAAACTTACCTCCAATCAATCCTCTTCGAATCCCTCTTCAATTTCTCCTAAAGAGCTCTCAAAATACTCAACAATGGTGGAAAAATAACTAAGACTCGCGGATGAAATGTTTAAAAACCTTTTGCCCAGCTCCTGGAATTTCTTCTTCGCAAACACGGTCAAACTTACGCGTTCGTGATGCACAATTTTATTTTGACCAAAAATGACCCTTCGCGAACGCGGCACCGCACCCGCGAACGCGATGCCTTGGACCTCTGAACCTACGTGAACGCGACCCCTTCTCGCGCGAACGCAAAGAGCATTAGCTCATGGACCTTCACGCTCTAAACTTCCACTACGCGAATGCAACACCTAACACGCGAACGTGAAGCACAAACTCAGGGCCACCCAAACTCCTTCTACGTGATCGCGAGGGACCTTGCGCGATCGCGAAGGGCAAAATCTGCCTGCACCTGCTGCTGCATTTTCTGTAATTCTCCCAAGTTCAAAACTTCCCGTTAGCCATCCGAAATCACCCTGAGGCCCCCGGGACCTCAACCAAAACCACCAACACATCATAAAACATCATTCGAACTTGTTCCAATCATCAAAACGCCTCAAACAACACCAAAACCATCAAATTACACTGAATTCAAGCCTATGTTTTTCTAAATCTTCCGAAACAAGCATTTGATCAAAAACCCAACCAAATCACCTCCGAATGACCTGAAATTTTACACACACATCCCAAATCACCCAACGAAACTACAGCATCTCTCGGAATTCCATTCCGACCCTAGGATCAAAATCTCACCTATCAATCGGAATTCGCCAAAATACTAACTTCACCAATTAAAGCCTAATTCTACATCGGGCCTCCAAAACCACTTTCGATCACTCTCCTAAGTCACAAATCATCCCCCGAAGCTAACCGAATCATCGAAAATCACATCCCAGCCCTCTAAGGCATATGTCAACATCCGGTTCACTTTTCCAAACTAAGCCTTCCTTAAAGAGACTAAGTGTCTCATTTCTTACCAAATTCACTCCGAACTCAACCCAATCAACTCAACCACATAAAACATGGATAACGAAGCATAAAGAAGCAGGAAATGGGGGAAACGGGGCGGTAACTCATGAGAAGACGGATCGGGTCGTCACATCCTCCCTAACTTAAACAAACGCTCATCCTCAAGCGAGTCAAGAAACATACCTAAAGCCTCAAATAGGTGGGGGTATCTGCTCCGCATCTCCCGCTCGGTCTCCCAGGTAGCCTCCTCCACGGGCCGACCTCTTCACTGCACCTTTACTGAAGCAACATCCTTTGACCTCAACATCCGAATCTGACGCTCCAAAATGGATGCTGGCTCTACCTTATAAGTCAAATCACCCTCCAACTGAACCGTACTGAAATCCAGAACATGGGACGGGTCTCCAATATACTTCCGGAGCATAGAAACATGAAAAACTGGATGCACGCTCGACAAGCTTGGTGGCAAGGCAAGCTTATAAGCCACCTCCCCAATCCTCCGAAGTACCTCAAAAGGCCCAATGAACCGCGGACTCAATTTCCCTTTCTTTGGGAATCTCATAACACCCTTTGTGGGTGAAACCTTCAATAGGACCTTCTCACCAACCATGTAGGATACATCTCGAACCTTCCTGTCCGCATAACTCTTCTGTCTCGAATGCGCTATACGAAGTCTCTCCTGAATCACCTTCACCTTCTCTAATGCATCCTGGACCAAATCTATCCCCAATAGCCTAGCCTCACCGGACTCGAACCAACCAACTAGAGATCTACACAGTCTCCCATACAATGCCTCATACGGAGCCATCTAAATACTCAACTGGTAACTGTTGTTGTAGGAAAACACTGCAAGCGGTAGAAACCGATCCCATGACCCTCCGAAGTCAATAACACAGGTGCGTAGCATATCCTTTAATATCTGAATGGTGCGCTCGGACTGCCCGTCCATCTGAAGGTGAAAGGCTGTGCTCAACTGTACCTGAGTACCCAACTCTCGCTGAACAGATTGCCCAAACTGAGAAGTAAACTGAGTGCCCCGATCTGATATGATGGAAACCGGGACTCCATGCAACCGAACGATCTCCCGAATATAAATCTTTGCCAGCCGTTCCGAAGAATAAGTAGTGCAAACAAGAATGATATGCGCGAACTTGGTCAGCCTGTCTATAATCACCCAAATAGTATCGAACTTCTTCAAAGTCCGTGGGAGTCCAGTAACAAAATCCATAGTGATCCTCTCCCACTTCTACTAGGGAATAACCATTTGCTGATGCAAGCTGCCCGGTCTCTGATGCTCATATTTCACCTGCTGACAATTGTGACACCGAGCTACAAACTCCACAATATCTTTCTTCATCTTCCGCCACCAATAGTGCTGTCTAAGATCCTGATACATATTCGCGGCACCCGGATGAATGGAATACCGCGAGCTATGGGCCTCCTCCAATATCAACTCCCGAAGCCCATCCACATTGGGCACACGAATCCGACCCTGCATCCTCAACACGCTATCATCACCAATGGTCACATCTCTGGCATCATCATGCTAAACTCTGTCCTTATGGACAAGCAAATGCGGATCATCATACTGGCGCTCTCTAATGCGATAATACAAGGAAGACCGAGAAACCACACAAGCCAACACCCGATTGGGCTCCTAAATATCTAGTCTCACAAACCGATTGGCCAAGGCCTGAACATCTACTGCAAGGGGTCTCTCCCCAATTGGAATATACGCCAAACTCCCCACACTCACTGCCTTTCGGCTCAAAGCATTGACCACTACATTGGCCTTCCCCGGATGATACAGAATAGTAATATCGTAATCCTTAAGCAACTCTATCCATCTCCGCTGCCTCAAATTAAGATCCTTTTGCTTGAACAGATGCGGAAGACTGCGATGATAAATATCTCACAAGATACGCCATACAAGTAATGCCTCAAAATCTTCAATGCATGAACTATGGCAGCCAACTCCAAATCATGAACAGGGTAGTTCTTCTCATGAGGCTTCAACTGACGAGAAGCATAAGCAATAACTCTACCCTCCTGCATCAATACACAAACAATCCCAACTCTCGAAGCATCACAATATACGGTATATGAACCTGAAGCTGATGGCAAAACCAATACTGGAGCTGTGATCAAAGCTGTCTTGAGCTTCTGAAAGCTCTTCTCACACTCGTCCGACCATACAAATGAAGCACCCTTCAGAGTCAACTTGGTCAAGGGCGATGCAATGGAGGAAAATCCCTAAACAAACCGGCGATATTATCCTGCCAACCCAAGAAAACTACGAATCACCATGGCTGAGAACGGCCTACGCCAACTCTGAACTGCCTCTATCTTCTTCGGATCAACCTGAATACCCTCACTGGACACCACGTGTCCAGAGAAAGCCACTGAGCTGAGCCAAAACTCACACTTGGAGAACGTTGCATAAAGCGTCTCCTCCCTTAATCTCTGCAATACAACTTGCAAATGCTCTGCGTGCTCCTCCTGACTACGCGAGTACACCAGAATATCGTCAATGAAAACAATAACGAACGAATCCAGATAAGACCGAAATACACTGTTTATCAAATGCATGAACGCTGCTGGGGCATTGGTCAGCCCGAAAGACATTACAAGAAACTCATAGTGACCATATTGAGTCCTGAAAGCAGTCTTAAGGATATGTGAATCCCTGATCTTCAACTGGTAATAACCCGAACGGAGATCAATCTTGGAAAACACCCTCGCTCCCTAAGCTAGTCGAAAAAATCATCAATACGAGGCAGGGGATACTTATTCTTAATTGTTACCTTGTTCAATTGCCTATAATCGATGCACATTCTCATTGTGCCATCCTTCTTCTTCACAAACAGAACTGGCGCACCCCAAGGTTACACACTAGGCCGAATGAATCCCTTATCTAGGAGTTCCTAAAGCCGCTCCTTCAATTCTTTCAACTCCACTGGTTCCATACGATTTGGCAAAATAGAGATGAGCTGAGTGCTCGGCACCAGGTCAATACCAAAATCAATATCCCTGTCCGGTGGCATGCCCGGCAGGTCTGCAGGAAATACATCAGGGAAGTCCCTCACAAGTGGGACAGAATCAATAGTGGGAGTCTCAGCTCCAACATCCCTCACAAAGGCAAGATACGAGAGACAACCCTTCCCAACCATACGCTAGGCCTTCAAGAAAGAAATCACTCTACTCGGAATATAATCAGTCACACCACGCCACTTGAACCACGGTACACCCGGCATAGCAAAAGTGACTGTCTTAGCATGACAGTCTAGAATAGCATGACACGGAGAGAACCAATCCATGCCCAAAATAACATCAAAGTCCACCATGCTCAATAGCAATAGATCAACTCGGGTCTGCAGACCCCCAATAGTCATAACACATGACTGGTACACACGGTCCACAACAACAGTGTCGCCCACCGGGGTAGACACATGAACAAGTAAAGCAAGAAACTCGCGGGGCGCACTCAAATAGTGAGCAAAATATGAGGACACATAAAAATAGGTGGAACCGGGATCAAATAATATTGAGGCATCTCTGTGGCAGACTGTAACAATACCTGTAATGACAGCATCTGAAGCAATGGCTTTTGTCCTGCCTGGAATAGCATAAAAATGAGCCTGGCCACCGCCTGATCGACCTTCTCCTCTAGGGCGACCCCTGGCTGCCTGATCTCCACCCCTAGCTGGCTAGGCGGGTGGTGAAAGGAGCTGAAGTCGAGGGCTGACCCCTCTGCTAATGCTGACCGTCACGGAGTCGAGGACACTGCCTCCTCATGTGACCAAACTCTCCGCACTCATAACAACTACCCGGTGCTGGAGATGGGGACTGAAGGGAACCCCTCGCACCTGAGTGGCTAGCAGATGCACTCGGCGCCAAAGAACCCTGAGCTGATGGGGCACGAGATGAACTCTGAGCTGGGAGGGCGCTGAGTGAAGGTTGGCCCTGCTGAGACCCCTGATGACCACGACCTGAAGATGCCCCACGATACTCTGGACGGGGTACTGAGTAGGCCTAAAAGAACGACCTCTACCATGCTGGAACTGACCCCTCGAAGGAGCTCACTGTAACTGCCTGATGAGGCCTTTTGGCCTCCCTCTCCTCTCACTCTCAATGGCGAACTGACTCGATCTCACGAGCGATATCCACCTCCTCCTCAAACGTAGCACCCAATACGCTCTCTCTCTAGTCATCAGAATACGAAGATGATAGTTAAGGCCATCCACAAATCTCCTGATCCTCTCACGATCTGACAGAATCATCCAGGTGGCGTGACGAGCCAACTCCAAAAACCTCATCTCGTACTGGGTCAAGGTCATATATCCCTGCGTCAACCAGTCGAACTGCCTATACAGCTCCTCTCTACGTGACTACAGTACATAATTCTCCAAGAAGAGAGTGGAGAACTGCTGCCAAGTAAGGGGCGCTGCACCAACCGGCCTACGCCTCTCACACGCCTCCCACCAAGTGAAGGTAGCCCCAGTAAACTGAAAGGTGGTAAATGCCACGCCAATAGACTCAAGAATCCCTGTTGTACGCAGCATCCGCTGACACCTGTCAAGAAAACCCTAGGCATCCTCGCCCTCAGCACCACTGAATGTCGGAGGCTAGAGTCTACCAAACCTCTCAAGATGACGCTGCTCATCCTCCGGCATAGCTCGAACCCTAAATTCCTGCACTGGTGCAACCGGCTGAGCTGGGGGTGCCTCTGGCATCTGTAGTCCCTGCATTACCTGCTCAGGTGTGCGAGCGGCGGGGGTCTTATTGCCTCCCCCGGCATGCAAAGTAAAGGCTACTGTGGTCGCTAAAAATGCCTGAGCCAGTCCAGTGCAAACTGTCAAAATCTGTGTCAACGTCCCCTGTAGAACCGGAATCACGATGGGCACAGCTGGTGCCTGAACTGGTGCGGGTTGAGTCTGATCCAGAGGTGGGGCAACTGGTGGATCGACACATGCTGCCCTCGCTATCCTGCCTCTGCCACGACCACGACCGCGTCCACGACCTCTGGTGGCCTCAGTGGGTGGCACTGGTGGTCGTCGACCTCGTTCGGTAGCTCGTGTCATCACCATCTGTGAGAGGATAGAATAATAGAAGTTTAATCTCCGGCTCAACAAAGTCGCACGACAACAATTTCAAGAATGTGAAGTTTTCCTAAAGGTTCCGCAGCCTCTCGGGGATAAATACAAATGTCTCCGTACTGATCCGCGAGACTCTACTAAATCGGCTCATGACTTGCGAGGTCTAGTAACCTAGGCTCTGATACCTACTCGTCACGACCCCAACCCCGGTCGTGATGGCGCCCATCATATTGCTAGGCAAGCCCTACAAATTATCAATCACAACCCCTCTCGTATAGAGTTCATTACCAATTAACAGGGTTTAAATGCCGATTTAACCTAAATAGAAGTCTGAGACAGAAGATAAAATGTGTGGAAATCATAATAACGTCACTACATAGCTCACCGATCCGGTGTCACAAGTCAAGAGCCTCTATCACAAGATTTCAACAGCCTAATACAAAGATAGTATAGAATACTGAAAAGTAAAAGATAGAGGGAGAAATCGGGTCTGCGGACGCCATGCAGCTACCTCGATGACTCCGGTGGATGATAATCAGCAAGAAAACTCCCACTATGCCTTGGGAACACCTGAATCTGCACGCAAGGTGCAGGGAGTAATGTGAGTACTCCGACCCAGTAAGTAATAATCATAAATAATGGCTGACAGTAAGAAATCTCGTAAAGGCACTAAGCAGTTCTATATCAAGAAATAAAATAATGAATAAGTCGAGTGAATTATCTTTAAATCAGGTAATACAGATAGTTTATCAGGTGTTTAACAAGTATAATTCCGTTCTTCTTACACAGTAACCATATATCTCTCACAATGACCAAAATCAAAATAACCGATGCGGCGTGCAGCCCGATCCGTACATTGCGGTGGCGCACAGCCTGATCCATATAAATAGTCGACTGCGCTCACTAGGGGTGTGCAAGCTCCGGGAGGGGCTCCTTCAGCCCAAGTGCTATATTGCTGCGGCGCGCAGCCCGATCCACATAAACATTTGCTGCGGCGTACAGCCCGATCCATATAAGTATTTGCTGCGGCGTGCAACTCGATCCATAATATATATATAATCCTCACTGTTGGGTTCTCAACCCCTCTTAGTCATCTTAGGACACAAAAGTATAAGGTAGGGATCTCAGTCCACATATTTTCTCATTTAGGATTAGCATTGATAAAACCGGTTCATATTGTTTAAACAAGTAGAAGAACATGACTGAGGGTATGATTTTTAGCAAGTAAAGTGAGGAGAATCAGTCAAAGGCCCCTAAGGGTTCTACAGGTCGGCACAAGGCCCCAAACATGGTAACTAGCCCAAATCATAATGATAATAATTAAATCTTAGTCACAAATATGGTGAAATCATCAAATGGGATGGACCAAGTCACAATCCCCAGTAGTAATGGACCCCACGCTCATCATGCAGCGTGTGTCCCACCTTAACATAGCACTACGTTGTGCAAATTCGGGGTTTCAAACCCTCGGGACACCATTTACAATCATTACTCACCTCAAACCGGCCAAAGCTCTAGCTCGCCATGCTCTTGCCTCTCAAATCGGCCTCCTCGCGCGTCAAATCTGACCAAAACCACAACGAATACGTCACAATAGGCTAAGGGAACAAAACCCAAGCGAAAACAATCAAAAAATATCGAAAATCCCGAAATTAGCAAAACCTGAGCCCCGGGCCCACTTCTCGAAACTCATAAATATTCACATAAACGGGTTCTTTATCTTTCCACGAGTCTATGCATATAAAGAACACCAAAATCGGAGTCCAAATGACCCTTCAAATCCCAATTTAAAATCTCAAAATCACAAGCCCTAGTTCTTCCATTTTTGGCTAAATTTCCATGAATTTCTAAGTTAATTTCAAAATATAATGACGTTTTTGGTTCATAAAACTTACCTCCAATCAATCCTCTTCGAATCCCTCTTCAATTTCTCCCAAAGAGCTCTCAAAATACTATACAATGGTGGAAAAATGACTAAGACTCGCGGATGAAATGATTAAAAACCTTCTGCCCAGCTCCTGGAATTTCTTCTTCGCGAACGCGGTCAAACTTACGCGTTCGCGATGCACAATTTTATTTTGACAAAAAATGACCCTTCGCGAACGCGGCACCGCACCCGCGAACACGATGCCTTGGACCTCTGAACTTACGTGAACGCGGCCCCTTCTCCCGCAAACGCAAAGAGCATTAGATCATGGACCTTGATGCTCTAAACTTCCACTACGCGAACGCGACACCTAACACGAACGCGAA
Organism: Nicotiana attenuata; assembly: GCF_001879085.1. Classification (NCBI taxonomy): domain Eukaryota; kingdom Viridiplantae; phylum Streptophyta; class Magnoliopsida; order Solanales; family Solanaceae; genus Nicotiana; species Nicotiana attenuata. Next base: position 52,916,358 of record NC_031994.1, read on the forward strand.
GCACAAACTCAGGACCACCCAAACTCCTTCTACGCGATCGCGAGGGACCTCAGGTGATCGCGAAGGCCAAAATCTACTTGCACCTGCTGCTGCATTTTTTGCAATTCTCCCAAGTTCAAAACTTCCCATTAGCCATCCGAAATCACCCCGAGGCCCCCGGGACCTCAACCAAAGGCACCAACACATCCTAAAACATCATTCGAACTTGTTCTAATCATCAAAACCCCTCAAACAACACCAAAACCATCAAATTACATCGAATTGAAGCCCAAGTTCTTCTAAAACTTCCAAAACACGCATTTGATCAAAAACCCAACCAAATCACCTCCAAATGACCTCAAATTTTACACACACATCCCAAATCACCCAACGACTCTCGGAATTCCATTCCGACCCTCAAATCAAATCTCACCTATCAACCGGAATTTGCCAAAATACTAACTTCGCCAATTCAAGCCTAATTCTACACCGGGCCTCCAAAACAACTTCCGATCACCCTCCTAAGTCACAAATCATCCACTGAAGCTAACCGAATCATGGAAAATCACATCCGAGCCCTCTAAGGCATAAGTCAACATCTGGTTGACTTTTCCAAACTAAGCCTTCCTTAAAGAGACTAAGTGTCTCATTTGTTATCAAATTCACTCCGAATTCAACCCAATCATCTCGACCACATAAAACATGGATAATGAAGCATAAAGAAGCAGGAAATGGGGGAAACGGGGCGGTAACTCATGAGACGACGGGTCGGGTCGTAACAACATTTTTGTGGATCCAGGATGTATTGTGTATTTAGTGTTGTGAGATTCTTTAAGAATAGCATGTTTGAACCCATCTACGTCTGCTACACATAGCCTGTCACCCATTCGAAGAACACCATCACTTTCAACAATCATATCATTGCTTTTACCAGCTTAGGCCTCATCCATGTATTTGCATAATCGTTCATCCTCATATTGGGTGGCCTTAGTACGCTCAACTAATGAAGACTTAGCCTGAGCACAAGCGAACAATGCCTCTGAATTTTCGACACTAAATCTTATACCTGTATCTTCTAGTATCTGAATATCTTTGGCCAAAAGTCTCTTTGCAGGGGCTATATGTGCTAAACTCCCCATAGATTTTCTGCTCAATGCATCAGCCACCACATTGGCTTTTCCAGGATGATATAAAATAGAACAATCATAGTCTTTGAGTAGTTCCATCCACCGATGCTGTCGAAGATTCAGATCTCTCTGCTGAAAGATATATTTCGGGCTTCTATGGTCGGTACAAATCTCACAAGTTTCGCCGTATAGATACTGCCTCCAAATTTTTAGAGACTGCAGCCATCTCCAAATCATGTGTAGGATAGTTTTGCTCATGTTTTTTCAATTGTCTCGAAGCATAAGCTATAACACGACCATTTTGCATGAGAACACATCCTAATCCCACACTCGAGGCGTCACAAAATACTGTAAATCCTCCAGAACCTGATGGTAAGGCTAATATTGGTGCAGTTGTCAGACGCTTTTTGAGTTTCTGAAAGCTTTGCTCACATTCCTCCGTCCACTGAAACTTTGCATTTTTCTGTGTAAGCTTGGTCAGTGGCACTGCTATTCTTGAGAAATCCTGCACAAAACGCCTATAATAGCCTGCTAAGCCTAAAAAGCTACGAATCTCTGTAGGAGAAGTAGGTCTGGGCCATTTCTGCACAGCTTCGATCTTCTTCAGATCTACCATAATTCCATCTTTGGATACAACATGTCCCAGAAATGATACCGAGTCTAGCCAGAATTCACACTTCGAGAACTTAGCATAAAGCCGATGTTCTTCCAATGTCTGCAACACAGTCCTGAGATGATTCTCGCGTTCTCCTTGGCTACGAGAATATATCAGGATATCATCAATAAATACTATTACAAATCTATCCAGAAACAACTTGAACACCCTATTCATTAAATTCATGAATGCAGCCGGAGCATTAGTTAGTCCGAAAGGCATCACAAGGAACTCATAGTGCCCGTATCGAGTTCTGAAAGCAGTCTTAGAAATATCTTCATCTTTGATTCTAAGTTGATGATAACCAGAACGGAGGTCAATTTTTGAAAAGTGGGCAGCTCCTTGTAACTTATCAAACATGTCATCTATACGAGGCAAAGGATATTTATTGTGTATTGTTATCTTGTTCAACTGCCTGTAGTCAATGCACAATCTCAGGGATCCGTATTTCTTCTTTGCGAATAGTACTGGTGCACCCCATGGTGATGCACTAGGTCTAATAAAACCCTTATCTAACAAATCTTGTAACTGTTGTTTTAGCTCCCTCAACTTTGCTGGTGCCATTCGATATGGGGGCATCGATATGGGTTGTGTGTCAGGTAGTAAATCAATACCAAAGTCTATTTCTCGTATTGGAGGCAATCCTGGTAAATCCTCAGGAAATACATCAAAAAATTCTCTCACTACTGGTACATTCTCTATACTAACTGTTTCCTTTCTTGTATCATTTACAATAGCTAAGAGACCCAAGCAACCTTTCTTCAGAAGTCGTTGAGCCTTCATAAAAGATACAATTTTGCAAGTCTCTGGAACCTGACTCCCTCTTAGAATAAAACTGGGTTCATTTGGTATCTCAAACTTAACTATTTTTGCATGACAATCGACTATAGCATAACAAGAAGATAACCAATCCATTCCTATCAGCATGTCAAAGTCAATCATATCAAGTACAATAAGGTCAGCTAGAGTATCTCTACCCCCAACCCGAATCTGACAAGCATACACGTATTCAGCTAACAAAGACTCTCCAACATGAGTAACAACTAGAAAAAGATCATTCAATAGCTCAGGCTGTCTACTAAACCTCAAAGCAAAGTACGAGGACACATAGGAGTGAGTAGATCCCGGATCAATCAACGCAAGTGCATCAAATGAACAGACAGAAAGAATACCTATAACCACAGTATTCGAGGCCCGAGCATCTTGTCTAGTAAATGCAAAAACTCTCGCCTGACCTCTACCAGCATTCTCTTGTCCTTGATTCACATCAGCACGGTCTCCAGTACCTCGACCTCTATTTCCTGTACCTGTAGCACCTGAAGTATTACGAGTAGTCTGAGTCGGTGCACCTGACTGAATAGAAGCCTTGTTGAAATTTCTCGGAGGCTGAAGGGAAATCCCTCAAGTGATGTCCCAACTGGCCACACCGAAAGCACTCTCCAGTTAGAACACGACATTGGCCCAAATGTGATCTACCACAAGTTTGGCAGACTGGAGTAGTGGCATATATCTGCCCAGAATTAAGATGTCCAGAAGATGATGGTCCCCTATTACCTTGTCTGTAATGTGGTCTGTATGTGGACTGTGAAGACATGTGTGTCCCTGTCTGAGAACCCTGTTGTTGTTGTTGTCCCTGATTTCCTGCTCTTCTATTTTCACTAAAACCGCCATTGAAAGCCCCTCCTGTCTTGGCCTTCTTACGTAAATCACTAGCTGCACGCTCTTCACGTCCCTTGTTTTCAATCTTTCTATCAAGTTCGACTACATCAGAGTAGGATAAAGTCTTCATCTGTGGGGCTACTGCAGTGTATAGATGACCAACCAATCCATCAACAAACCTCTGAATTCGAGCTTCTTCGGTAGGCACTAAGTGGGGAGAATATATAGCCAACTTACATAACTTTGTGTTATATGTTGACACATCCATATCTGGAGTCTGAACAAATCTCTCAAAGTCCCTAGCATATTGTTGCATCATACTGTCTGGAAGAAAATGATTCTTGAACAACTTAGTGAACTCATCCTATGTCAGTGGTAGTGCTTCTGTTGGCCTTCCTAGCAATACAGTTTCATACCATGTGTTGGCCATATCCTCTAGTTTGTATGCTGCGAGATCCACGACTCTCTCACTAGAACATCCAAGAGCACGTAATGCCTTAAGTGTCCCATCCAAGAAACTTTGAGGATCTGCTGAATTATTGGAACCTGTGAATTTTGGTGATTTCAATTTCAAGAACTCGTGTAGGGATACTTCCTTATTCCCGAAAGGCTGAGTCTTTGTAGGTGTTGTATCTGTAAAGTAGCCTGAGGAGCTGAACTTCCGCCCTGAGTAGGCACCAATGCCTCTAACACATACAATAACCTTGCCACTGCATCTGCAGGTAAGGCAACAGTAGGTACAACAGTTGGCACTGGTGGTGGAATGTTCTGAACTCCCTGCTCTTGCACTTGGTCTGGCATAACAGCTTGGGTTTGACCCATGTTCCCAACTTAAGGTTGAGTAGCAGTTTGTCTTCTAGTTTGATGAACCCCAACTTGACTGCCACCCCGGGTAGCACCACGTCCTGCACCACGTCTAGCAGATGAGGGTGTGCGTGTCCTAGCCATTTGCGAAAGAAATATTCCAAAGTCAATCTCAAGTTATCTCAACGCACGATCAAAGAATGAAAGAAGGGAAAACATTCCTAGATGTTCAGTAGCCTCGCGATCATAAGTATGGGCGCCTACATACCCATGAACAAGACTCTACTAAACACTGCTCCATGCCTCGCGACTTAAAACCTATGCTCTGATACCAACTTTGTCACGACCCAATTTAGGATTGTGACCGGCGCTTAGGAGCAAGTGCTCCCAAGTAAGCCTCATCGGTAATTTTACAAAAAATCGGACAGAGTTTCCCCTGTTTGTGGACCATCCCAAAAATTTTCCAGTCTCAAATCAACAACCAAACATCCTAATATCATACCAAACAATTGACAACTTGTCAATTAACCAATACAAGTCTCCACCATAACAAAACCACCAACTAACCACTAGAAATACTAATTTATCTCTAACTTTGATAAATGAGAACGATACTCAACATAAGACTACAATAACAAAAGAATACTCATGACACTAAAATAATGACTATGGAACGACTCTAAGAATTCAATGAAAAGACCATAACAATAACTAAAATCTCTACCCACGCGAACAAGTGAGAGGCTCACCGAGAAATATCGACCTGTGCGCTTTAATTAACGAAACCCTCGCCTGCGTCAACTGCTGTCTCGGTAAAAAAATTAGCGGGAAATGAGTCACTAGCTCACTGAGTAATAACACTTAACCACAATAGTTTTTATTTGGGGACAAGTCAGAAACATGCTAGTATCTCAAAGAGAAAATACATAAAAATGCCCTTTCAGAAATAATAAATAATTTTCAGTCTCATCAAGTTTTTCTTGTAGTAAAATATAATTAAAAATTCAGTAATAAGCTCGGCAACCACTGTATAATATCAGTATTCACATTTTGAGAGGTTTCAATGAACAGATCATGTAATCGGTATACTGTGGACTTCTTTGCAAGAAGTCATATATAACGGTAGCCCCTACTCGAGGGAAATCGGTAACGGTATGCTAGTTCTACCTTCCCACTAGCGAGGGATATAACGGTAATCGGTAATTACAAGGTGCACCAGGTCTAACGAACCCGCCGTTAGCTACGGGATCCTTCAATATCTACTCCCATTTATACTTGTCTCTGTAATCCGTATATACTCGTAGAAACTATTTTAAAACAAAATAGGGCATTTCGGTTCTTACAAATCATATAATTTCCATTCGATAACTGTAAAGTCAAGTAAGGGTAAAACAGATCTAGTGACAACGAAAATATTTAAAACCACGGTATTCATCTCAAATAACTATTTCGGTATCATATCGAGTAAAAGACTTGTCCCACATGCAACGTAAAATAATCTGTAACATATTCATATCAAAAATCATGTGTAAATCATGAAAGTTATGAAAACACAAATTGCGGTAAGATTACTACTCACAGTACTCGTGCCGAAACACCAACTGCTTCACCTCAAGCAACTCGTACAAATTCCTCCAGTCAATCTATAATTACATAATATCGATCTCATATTAATTTCCTTATTTACGCTAATTCATAGCTATTTTAGAATACTCAATTATCGGGATTCATGTTTGGATCTTAATTTGTGGATTTATGTATATCCCCATACGAGTAATTACTAATTTATCAACTCCAACCTATTCATATAATTTATTACTCCAAATTTCATAAAGTTCTATTGGTTCTTTAGGAAGAAAATTCTCAATTGTGTGAATGAACTAGTGTAATTTCTATTACTCTGTAGAATCTTCCAATCAAGAGAATCGAAATTAAAATCTACCAGAAGAAAAAGTTCAAGTAATACCCATAAGAGGCAATTAGTGCTTAAGATTCCTCAACAGTTATAACTATGGCTCCAATGCACTGCACCCACTTCTTCCTCCTTCTTTTTCTCTTTTTCTTCTTTCTTTCGCTGCTCTTTTTTTATTTTTTTCGTTTCCGCTGAAGCTTTTGCTTCTTTCCCCTTCCCTAACCCTTGTTTTGTTCTTTTTTTTTTTTTTTTTGGTTTTGTTCAGAAGGTGGGCTACGGCCCTTTTGTGTTGGGATCCCTTTTTCCTTTTTTTTTTGTTTTGTTTTATTTGTTAGTTCCTTTTTTTTTGATTGAGATTTAAATTATTTTCTAAATGTCCAATATGCCCTCACTTAAAATATTGGGGTATTACAGGTTTCCATCACAAAAAGATTGATTTTTTCCTATTTATCGGTACTTAAGTGTTAGTCTATCTTCAATTGTTCAAGTATGAGAGGTAATTAAGGAATTAAAACCAATAGTAATAATTCTACGTCTATATGTTATGGTGGAGGTATCGCAAGAGAAGATTTACCTATCATGAAATTCGAGAATTATCTCTACTCCTCATCATTCTATCTTTAATTTTCTGATGCTGGTTTATTAATTTTTTAAGGTGGATTTAATATGTTTCTCTTTTCTTGAGTAGATCAGCATGCTTCACATTTATAAGGTGGATTTAATATCGGTAATCATCGTAAAAAAGTTCTTTAACAAATTCTATTGATTTTATCTACGCTAAATTTCATCCTGAACTCTTGCAATTTTACTACTTTTACGTCAGTGGAACCTGTGAATTCATCAAAATAATGTCTTTGCCATCTTGGCTTGTAAAAAATCAGTTTTCACTGCTGCAACACTTTTACGCAGAGAAGATAAAATCATTTAAACAATTTTAACTTATTCCAACACTTTTTTATTAGTACTAATGCTATTGACAATATCATTAATTGTTGTACAAAGTTCTTTTGACGGATATATATTTTTTTTTTTTAAACTTTCTGTGCCAACTCATATTGCCTCTTAAGCTCTACATATTTTTATTTCTTCGCATCAACGGAACCACCTGACGTGAATTCAACAAAAAAAATTATGCCTCTTTTTCGATGTTTGGATTCAAAAAACGTTCAAATGCGCGCGCGCATATATATATAT
>NC_031994.1:52923707-52972730 GCF_001879085.1 Nicotiana attenuata
ATATATAATTTTATTTGATTTAAGTTTAAAATCCGCTACGATGATCATCAAAAAATTAAAAAAACTTATAATATTTTAGGAAGAAAAATGTACACTTTCCTTTTAAAAAATCCACCAGTTTCTTAACCACTGAAAATATAAGGTAAAGTCATTAGGTAATTATTCTTGAGAAAAAGTTAATTAGTTTCACAAGAGGACTGAGAATAACTTGACGACTAAGAGGTTAGCAAGCAACTTAATTTGGATCATTTGACCTCTTGAGAAAAAGTTGATAATTCTTCTTTAAAGGGCTGGACTTAGGAGGACGTGAAAAAATAGAGACTCTGATTTAAATGGAAAAAAAAACACCAGAAGTGTTATAAATAGAGTTCTATTTATGGTGAATGTCTATATTTAGAGAGATTCTAGGGTTTATTACTTGGTGGCTAAGTCATCATCTCCCTATAAATAGAGGGTTCTATTCCATTGTAATTCATCCAAAATCAATACGAATTCTCTCCCTCTCTCTCTTTCTCTGCAATATTGTTCTTCTACTTTTATTGTTTTATAACACGTTATCAGCACGACACTCTAACCAATTGAGTAGAAGCTTTGGGATTGTGCATAATGATTGTCAATTATTCCATGAACTTCCTTCATGATTAAATTCTGGATTTAAGGTAAGTATTTTACCGTATTTTTCTCTTTTATTCTATACTTTGATTTTAAATACAAGCAAAGACAACAAAGTTTGATTATAACTCTAATGGAGTTTGTAAGAAATTATAACCACCTGAAGTGGTAAAAGTTTCTATGTCTTGCCATGATCAAATTCATGTATGATTATGGGCACAAAAAGTGGGAACCCGTCCCATTGAATTTGCTCCATTCTCATTCCCTTAAGAGAATGTGATAGCAGTATGTGATAAGTCTGAAGGAAGATAAAATTATCACTATGAATGTATCAATGGATGTGGACGTGGCAATAGACGAAATTATAATCGTCATCATTGTGATAATGAGAATAATAAGGATTCTCAAAATAATCCCCCACTTGTGAAAATTTGTCATCGATTTGACATGAGATTTTGTAAAGCACATATAGATGATTATGGTCCATTCATGATGTGAATGTGACAACATCTGATTTATGAATACATATTCATTCTTGGAAGAATATGAACGTGCTAGTGGTAGTGAATATACCACACTCACCTCTAGAATGAGGTTTGAGATGATATAAGAAAATAATGTCATTATTATGGCATGAATGGTCATTGGTCACGTACCTATTGTACGCCAAAATATTTTGGCATTGTGATTGTTAAAAGACAACGGTAATGCAAGAAACATATCTTGCATATAATTTTGACCATAACCATAATGGTATAACTTTCTCTTTAAAAGAGATATTCACCATATGGGTGTTGATGAATATGTGGTACTAAAAAATTAATTGAGAACTCTGCAAGAGCCAATTATAATATTTTGGAGAAACACAATTGATTACCAATAAGGTATTGTGTTGTAGTAAGTCTCAAAGAAACTTATTCAGTTTCCAAAGTATACGCGAAAGCGGTTGATTATATTGAGACTATAAATAAAGGAAAGATTTAATATCTTCTATTACTACAACTTGTAGCGGGGTAATATGTATGTGAAAAGCTACCCGCTTTATTCTCCAATTTGTACTACATAAGCAAAAGAATACCACAATGAAGTGGATATTTATTGATATAAAAACCCATATCATAATAAACTTGGAGTTTATTCATAATTGCACACATCATGGTGTAAACCTGAAGTTTATCAATATTGATAATTTATCCAGTTGGCATAATTGGTTTAGCCATGTTAATTCAAGTATGATGTGCAAAAATAAAAGAGAATTCACATGGGTAAATATTAAAGAACTAGAAAGTTCTTTACGAATTCTCTTACATTGCTTGTTCTCATTAATTAATAGACCAAGTAAAATTGGGATTAAATCTCATGAATGCTGGAAATATCAAAGGTGAATATGAGCCCATTCACCTGCCATGTATACCACATAAGATGCATCTATGAGATGGTTACATGTGCAATTATTATTGACCCGCAACATGGTGTTTGCGAGGTAACTTGCTCAATAATTTGATTTAGAGCATCATTTCCAGATTTTTTATTCAAGATAGTTCATCTTGATAAGTTGGTTTACATCACAGTTGGTTTAGCAAAATAATTTATTAAGTGCCTCTACTTAATAGCTAAACTATTTCTTATGAGAACAAAGTTATCTATATCAGTTTGATATAGGTTATATACGAAAGTATATTACATTCTCCCCTCACAAGTGGTTCAGGGTCAAGAACCAAATAATTTCATCTTATTATTATTGATGTGCGGTGTATATTTTGATTAACACCATAACGCACAAAGATGGGTTCTCAAAGTTGAGGAAACAAGTTAGCTTTTCTAACATGAGGGGGAGACAAGATACAACAGTTGAGAAAAAGTTACATGGAATGAATTATCATTTATACATCTAGATCCTCGAATAAAATAATATGAACTTGAAGTTCATAAAAGGATAATTCATTTGCAATATATTGCAAAGCATGCCAGACGCATTTGCTGACCCAAAGAAAGTAACTATATTCTCATTGCAAATGCTCCTATTAAGTCCCAGAAGGACAAAGTCTACGGTACGCTTGGAGCATATAGACAAATCGGTTTCAAATAAACTTCTTGATAAAGAAGATGAGCAAATAATCTAAATGATCATAACAAAGGAGGCAAGTGATCTAGAAGATCACATGACATAACACTTCATAAAATCTCAAGAGAGATTCAGGTACCTGAAAATATGAATGAAGAGATCTCTATGTTATGTCTTTATGAAAAAATATTGAAACTGATATAAAATGTTTGTCGACGACATCTATGATAGCGCTAAATATATGTATATATATATGAGGATCTTAAGTCTGAAGAAATAATTCGAATAGAATTGGTTTCATATGAAAGACATGTAGTTTTGAACATGTAGTTCAAACACTTGAAAGTATAAAGTCAATGATATGTACAATCAGTTTTCGATATCTTATTTGTCTAGCATGACATGAAAACTTGATATGCATCTAATTAAAGTCTATTATATGACTTATATGACAATCCTTGAAGGATTTAAATCGCTTGAAGCATATACAATTCTTGATCTTGAAGTACTACTTCCTCAATGCAATTTGTGCACAAATGTATCTTGCTATAACTATATGCATGATAATATGATAGCAAGAGTTTTCACCTCTGTGTGAAGATATTGAACTGACGATTCCAACAAGATCATATGAAGACAATTCATCTCTATCAAGAATGATGATTTCAAGGTGCAACATATTCATTCAAGTTAATATGGCTGATTTGTTTATCAAATATCTACCAAAGATCTTTTGAAGATGGTGCACAAGATTGGAATGCAAATGCTTAAGGATGTGAAAGTGATGCTCTCATGAGGGGGAGTTAATACGCGTTGTACTTTTTTTCCCTTACAAGGTTTTGTCCCACTGGGTTTTCCTTGCAAGGTTTTTAACGAGGCAACCAAAAGGCGTATTGTTAGATATGTGTACTCTTTTTCCTTCTCTAGAATTTTTTTTCCCATTGGGTTTTATTTTAGTTAAGGTTTTAACGAGGCACATTATCTGTTGAATAGACATTCAAGGGGGAGTGTTATAAATAGAGTTCTATTTATGGTGAATGTCTATATTTAGATAGATTCTAGGGTTTATTACTTGGTGGCTAAGTCATCATCTCCCTATAAATAGAGGGTTCTATTCCATTGTAATTCATCCCATATCCATAAGAATTCTCTCCCTCTCTCTCTTTCTCTGCAGTATTGTTCTTCTACTTTTATTGTTTTATAACAAGAAGATTGTTTTCATAAATTTTTATACTAAAAAAGAAGAATTAAAGTAGTATTAATATAAATTAAAGGCGATCACAAAGATCTATTGAGTAGTGACTTACCATAAAGAATGAAAAGAAGTTTAATTATTAGCATAAATAAATTTCCAAAAGAGAGAATATACAATCTGATTTCTAGATTACATCAATTGAATTTGTGCTAGCCTCTTTGGTCAAAATATAAATTCACATCCTCCTTTCACCCACATATATAATCCTATTAGGCAAGTCTTTTCATTTAATTACCACCATTCTTTCCCTGTGGCAATCACACATCACACATATATAGAGGAAGTCATTCTTTTTCGGATGGAAGTCCAGTGACATACATGAGAAGTATGTTTCATATATACATATATATATATATATATATATATATATATATATATATATATATATATATATATATATATATATATATATATATATATATATTTATATTTATATATAAGCATGTGACGATGGATCTCTGTAACGACCCGGTCGGTCGTTTTGAGAGTTATAGATCTGACCCCTCATTACTGATTCCCCGTATCTTTTTCTTCAATTGTGACTTGCCAAGAGGTTTCGTCTTGGTTTTTGGAGTATTTTGGAACACTTATTCCCTAAACGGAGGCTTAAGTCTTATGATTTGGACCGTAGTCGGAACTGTATGAAGACAAACTTGGAATGGAGTTATGTCGATTTCGTTAGCTCCGTTGGTTGTTTTTCGGCTTAGGGGCATGTGTCCAGATTGTATTTTGGAGGTCTGTAGCTTATTTAGGCTTGAAAAGGCGAAAGTCAAATTTTTGGAGATTTTGACTAGTAGTGGACTTTTTGATATCAGAGTCAAATTTTAATTCCGGAATTTGGAGTAGTTTCGTAATGTTGAATATGACTTGTGTGCAAAATTTGGGGTCATTCCGACGTGATTTGATAGGTTTTGGCATCGGTTGTAAAAATTTGAAGTTTCAAGTGCCTTAAATTTGAACTGGAGGGTGGTTCGTGATTTTAGCGTTGTTTGATGTGATTTGAGGGCTCGACTAAGTTTGTTTGGTGTTTACAGAGTTGTTGGTATGTTTGGTTGAGGTCCCGGAGGCCTCGGGGAGATTACGGGTGGTTAACGGTTGTGATGACCCAAAGGATCATCTTTTGTTTTAGAATCCGATTCTGTATTTCGAGGCCTTAAAAACTTCCATTTATCTCTCCTCATTTTGCGTGCTTAGTCCGAGCGCGTACCCGGAACGCTTTTATGTGAAAAATTTAAGAAAAGATGATTTTTGGCTCAAAAAGATGATTTTAGTTGACTTCGATCAACATTTTGGGTAAACGGACCCGGACCCGTATTTCGAGGTCCCGGAGAGTCCGTAGTAAAATATGGGACTTGGGTGTATGCCCGAAAATGAATTCCGAGGTCGCTAGCCCGAGAAAATATTTTTGAAGAAAATTGTTAACTGAAAAATATGATGGTTTTTAGAAATTGTTGGTATCGGGCCCGTATCTTGGTTTTGTAGCCCGGTACATGTCCGTTATATTATTCAAAATCTTATCTATGAAATTTGGTGGAAAACGGATGTAATTGGACGTGATTGGGACTATTGGTTTAGAAAATAGAAAGTTTGAAACTATCTTGTAAATTTCATGAGTTTTGGCGTTGAATTCATAGTTCTAGATGTTACTTAGGCGATTTGATCGCGCGAGTAAGTTCGTATGATGTTTTAAGACTTGTGTGCATGCATGGTTTGGAGCCCCGAGGGCTCGTGTGAGTTTTGGATAGGCTACGAAATTTTTAGCCTTAAGGAAATTTTTTGGTATGTTGCAGATCTGCAGACTTCGCATTTGCGAAGACTGGCTCGCATATGCGAGCATCGCATTTGCGAAGTTTCTTCACATTTGCGATCACATGGCTGGGAAGGGGACATTCGCATTTGCGAAGTTCATTGTCGCAATTGTGACATTAACAGTGGCCGCATTTGCAAACAATTGTTCGCATTTGCGAAGATATCAAGCCAGGCTAAGCTTAGCATTTGCGAAGCATTGGTTGCATTTGCGAGTTCGCATTTGCGAACCTGTGATCGCAAATGCGATACCTGCAACTGTTCAAAACATAACTTAGACGGGATTTTCAACTCATTTCTCAAATTTTCAAACCCTAAGCTTCAAGAGGCGATTTTCTAAAGAGTAGTTCTTCCCTAAATCATAGGTAAACAATTTCTAAGTCATTTCCTTCAATCTATTTCATCTTTTTACAAGAATTCATCACAAAATCTAGGGTTTTTTCATGGGGAAATTGGGTGTTTTGGGTAGAATTTAGGAATTTCGAAATTTGGGGATTTGGACCTCAGTTTGAGGTCGGATTGCAAAGCCAATTGTTTATCCGGGCTCGGGGTTGAACGGGTAATCATGATTTGGTCCGAATTTTGAGTTTTGACCAAGCGGGCCCGAGGTCGATTTTTGACTTTTGGGGAAAAATATTGGGAAATCTATAATATTGCATTTGACTTGGTTTTTTTAGCATTTATTGATTTTATAAAGTTAAATATGGCTAGATACGAGTGGACTGGTGGTGGAATCGAGAGGTAAAGCGATGGTTGAGCTGTGAATTACCCGTTGGCTTAAGGTAAGTGTTTGGTCTAACCTTGACTTGAGGGATTAGGGATCCCCGAGTGGCTTGCTATGTGAAATACCATGTGTGTGGCGTATAGGTGTGGTGATGAGCACCTATGCGTCGCTAAATTACTTGTTTAGCCTGTTCCCTTGCCCCGTTTCCCTATATTTTGCTTTCTTGCTTTACTTGCTACTTGCTTATTGATGCTTCCATGTCTAATTGCTTCTAGTTTAATGTTGTTTCTCTATTGTTGTTGTTAATTGTTCCATTGTTCCACTACATTACACTGTTGGTCTATGTTGGCTCATTCGTGCTTCATGATACACTTTGGTTGGTCTCGGCTTTTAGTTTTATTTGGTGAACTTCCATTATTGAAACGATATTTCCTTGTGTTGGGTTGAGGTATAAGTGTTGTGGAGGATTCTGAGTTAACTTGTGAAACACTTGTCTCTATTTTCTGATTGGTGTTGATACATACATACATACATACATACATACATATATATATATATATATATATATATATATATATATATATATATATATATATATTGGGATCGGGTTACACGCCGCAACAGGAGGAATAAAGGTGAATGTGATTGTCTGGTGGGATCGGGTTGCACACCGCAACAAGGAGTAATAAGGGTGGACAGGTGGGATCGGGTTGCACGCCGCAACAGGAGGAATAAGGGTGATATATTGAGGAGTAATAAGGTTGGACTGGTGGGATCAGATTACACGCCGCAACAACGAGTAATAAGGGTAAACGATTATACCGTTATTGATTATATGGTGGGATTGGGATGCGCACCACATCATTTATTGTTTACGTATTCATATTATGCCGAGGTTTATTATTGTGGTTTTGAAACTCCCTTATGGATTGGTTATAGCTGAGTATTGGTAGAATGACCAGATTCGGTATTCATGTAATGCAAGGTACTGTTTTATTTCATTCTGTACTTCCTTTCTATTTTTAGTATAAACTGTTGCAGGTTATAAATATATTGTTATGCCCCGCCGTAGCCTCGTCACTACTTCATCGAGATTAGGCTCGGCACTTACCAGTACATGGGGTCGGTTATACTGATACTGCACTCTGCACTTTTTGTGCAGATTTCGGAGCTAGTGGCTGATTGAGAGGTTGGTTGCATTCACTGCACTCAGGAACCCAAGGTAGCCCGGCAGGCGTCCGCAGGCCCTGGCGCCCCTCCTATCTTTACTTCATTCTGTTTTATCTTTCTCCGAGACAGATATATATATATTTCTTTCAAACCAATACTTGTAGTATTCTTAGATTGTGGGTGAGTTATGACACCAGTTTCTAGGTGGTATTTATTTCTGCATTCGTTATTAGTATAAAAGTAACTAGTTATATCATGTACTTCCGCTTTTATTTCCGCTGATTTAGTTCTTGTTAAATTTTAATTATGCAATGATAAAGGAATATAGTGTAATATCTTCTAACGTTGGCTTGCCTAGCGAGTGTAAATGTTAGGTGCCATCACGCTCCCAAAGGTAGGAAATTCGGGTCGTGACAACGGACTAGTTTTTGGACTTGAAAGATAGCAGATTTCTGGTGTTTTTGTTGCAGGCATTCCTTTATCCCGTTCGCGAGACAGGTCTCGCGATCGCGTAGAGCATTCAGTATATACAGCTGAGTTGTTCTTCGCGTTCGCGATATGGTTCCCTCATTCACAAAGATGTGGGACCTTAAGCCTACGCGTTCACGATAGGGTCCTCGCGTTCGCGTTTGGTCAACAAGTGAAAGGTAGGCATTTGCGAGTAGTCCCTCGCGTTCACGAAGGAGGAAAATTGGTCAGTGGAATTTAGTTATACGCGAACGCTAGAGAATGGCTGCGTTCGCGAATAAGAAAATCTGCGCGGACAGTATTAATTTAAAAAACAAGGGTTTAAACCCATTTTTCATATTTTGAGCTAGAGACCACTGATTTTTGGGGATTCTTGAAGGGATTTTCGTGGAGTTGATTGGGTTAAGTGATTCTTACTTTCTTTTGGTTAAATCCCAGTATTATATCTTTAATTTTGTCATCCAAATTGTGAATTGGGGTGAGAAATTGGGGGAAATGAGGAGAAACTCTTGAGTTCGGATTTTTAGGTTTTGATTGGGATTTTGTTATCGGATTTGAGTAAATTTGGTATGGTTAGACTCGTGAGTGAATGTGTGTTCATATTTTGTGACTTTTATCCCATTATGAGACGTGGGACCGGGGAGGCTTTTTGGGCGATTTTTCCAATTTCTTGCTTTAGCTTTGATTTCATTAGCTAGATTAGTTTCTTGTAGTTGTATTTATGTTATGTAATTGATTTTGGCTAGATTTGGGCCATTCAGAGTTGGATATTTGTCGAAAGAGCATTGTTACGGATTCATTTGAGCTTGGTTCGAGGTAAGTGGCTTACCTAACCTTGTGTGGGGGAACTCCCCATAGGATTTGGTACTGATTTTGATATGTGAGCACCGTGTACTTGAGGTGATGAGTATGTACACGGGCTAATTATTGTAAAAACCCGATTTCCACTAAGTGATGACTTGTTTTTCCTTCTTATTTGAGTTGTATCAGCATGCGTAGTATTCTGTTAGCTTAGAATAGCATGTCTACTTTTCTTAATTATTTATCTGAACTCTGTGCAACATGTTTTGTGAAATTCTTGCTTTTCCTTTAACTTGAACTTAGTCTCAATTGTAGGTATTCTTGCTGTAACTGTTATTTCTGTTGGTTGAGTTGCATATTTACTTTGGGACTACGGAACGGTATTACAGGAGATCCCCCTATACTACATATTTACTTTGGGACTACAGAACGGTATTCCAGGAGACCCCTTGCACATTTATGCTTGCGACAACGAGACGATATCTCGAGAGATCCCCTATTGTTATCTCTGTGTACTGAGTTGTTGTCTTCTATGATTTCATTCCTTTTTAACTTCAGTCTTTATTTTACTATGGTATTTCATTCTATCTTGTTTTATTATATATACACCAGTATAGCTCTGACCAGACCTCGTCACTAATCAACTAAGGTTAGGCTCGACACTTACTGTGTACCGTTGTGGTGTACTCATGCCCTTTCTTGCACATATTTTTCGTGTGTAGATCCAGGTACCGCTTATCAGCCACATTATCAGTGAGTTAAGACATCATTGGAGACTTTAAGGTATATATGCCGTGTCCGCAGACCTCGGAGTCCTTTATTACTCTTCCCCATGTCAAACACTTCCCGTATTTCCTTTTTGTTAGACTTTGGATTATAGAGATACTGCTTTCATTCTTTAGTTTGTGATTCAAAGTGTTCCGGGTCTGGGGATAGTTGTGTACATTTTGAGAGTGATTAATGTATATGCCAAGTGACATCTTAAATGCTTATTTAAAATTTCTTGTTAGTTCTTAGCTTTTATGGTTCCCTTTCATTTTTCCGTAAGTATTACGCTTACCTAGTCGTAGGGACTAGGTGCCATCACGACAAATTCACGGAGGGAGAATTTAGGTCGTGACAAGTTGGTATCAGAGCTCTAGGTTCATAGGAGTCGTGAGTCACAAGCCGGTTTACTAGAGTCTCGCGGATCGGTACAGAGACGTTTGCACTTATCTTTGGGAGGCTATGGAACTGTTAGGAAAATTTCACTTCATTTGATTCCTTGTGGTGTGAAATTATTAACTTCGAAATTCTAAACTTCTATCTTCTATTGTTTCACAGGCCGGGGAGGAGCAAAGACTCCCACTACCCACATCCTAGAGCAACGAGTTCAGGTTGATAAAATTCCAGAGGTTATGCCGGTACCACCTATATCCCCAGTTCACCCCGAGGGTAGGGCAGCAGGTTTAGAAGAGGAGTAGCGTAGGCTCGAGAGGTACCAGAAGTACCACCCTCCTATCTTCAGTGGTTTGACGATAGAGGATGCTCAGGGTTTTCTGGAAGGGTGCCACTGTATCCTCCGTATATGGGCATAAAAGAGTTGAGTGGGGTTTCTTTCACTGCATTTTAGCTTCGAGGAGCAGCCTATCAGTGGTGGCGTGCTTATGAGTTGGGCAGTTTGGCTGAGGGAGCTTCTCTTACATGGACTCAGTTCTCGGGCATGTTTTTGAGAGAGTATGTCCCTCAGAGCCTCGGGGACGCATGGCGTTCGAAGTTTGAGCAACTGTGCCAGGGTGCTATGAGTGTTTCAGAATATACATTCTGTTATCGTGTTAGACAGGCACCGACCTTGGTTTCTACAGTTTGAGAGAGGGTCCATCAGTTTATTGAGAGACTCCATCCCAACATTAGGACTAGCATGACCCAGAAGTTAGAGATGGATATCTCGTATCATCAGGTTCCGAGTATTGCCAAGAGAGTAGAGGGAATGCTTGCTGGGGAGAGGGAGGAGAGAGAGGCCAAGAGGTCTCGAGAGTCTGGCCATTATTCTGGTTCTCGTGCCCCAGCTGTAGTTCGACATGGTAGGGGCTATGTGAGTCGCCCCGTTCATTCAGCTCTTCCAATCGCCAGTGGGGTTTCAACCCCTTCTAGGCCTCAGAAGCCCTGGAGGTGGAGGCCTGGCCAGATACTATGCCCTTCCTGCTCAATCAGAGGTTATTTCTTCCGATTCGGTCATTACAGGTGTTGTTCCGGTCTGTCGTAGTGATGCATAAATTCTATTCAATCCAGGATCCACTCACTCCTATGTGTCATCTTATTTTGCCCCGCATTTGGGCGTATCTCACGGTTCTTTGAGTTCCCCTGTTTATGTCTCTACTCCTGTGGGAGATTCTCTTGTTGTGGACCGTGTGTATCGGTCACGTTTGATTGCTCTTAGTGGTTTTGTGACCAAAACCGATTTTTATTATAGCTCAACATAGTAGATTTTTATTTTATCTTAGGCATGGTCTAGTTGTCGCCCCATTTTTCTATTCTTGATTGTCATGCCAAGACCGTGACGCTAGCTATGCCAGGTTTACCGCGATTAGAGTTTAGGGGTACCTTAGATTACACTCCCCGCAGAGTTATTTCATTTTTTAAAGCTCAACGAATGGTTGAGAATGGGTGGGACGCGTATCTAGCTTATGTGAGAGATGTCAGTATTGATACCCCTACAATTGAGTCTGTCCCAGTAGTGGGGGACTTCCCAGATGTGTTTCCAGCTGGTCTTCCGGGCATGTTGCCCGATTAGAGATATCGACTTTGGTATTGATTTGTTGCTGGGCACTCAGCCCATCTTTATTCCTCCTGATCGTATGGACCCTCCTGAGTTGAAGGAGTTGAAGGAGCAGTTACAGGAATTACTTGATAAGGGCTTCATTCAGCCCAGTGTGTCACCTTGGGGTGCTCCTGTCTTGTTTGTAAAGAAAAAAAATGGTTCTATGCGTATGTGCATTGATTATCACTAAATGAACAAAGTCATAGTGAAGAACCGGTATCCTTTGCCTCGTATTGATGACATATTTGATCAGTTACAGGGTGCCCCAATGTTTTCCAAGATTGATTTGCGTTCAAGTTATCATCAGTTGAAGATTCAGGAGTTATCATTTGGGCTGACCAATGCCCTGTCACGACCCGGATTTCCCACCCTTGGAAGTCGTGATGGCGCCTACTAATGAGAGCTAGTCAAGCCAAATTTAATTACTTTTTCATTAATAACATAATTCCTTTTAACAATTATCGGCAATAATACAGATCAATGAAATTAAATAATAAGCGGAAGTCTCAATATTATAGAAAACTGAATAGAAATGCAGAAAATTTCAACCAAGGCCTCTACCCAAGACTAGTGTCACAGTTTCACAGACGGTCTAAGAATACTACACATAAAGGTCTAAAAGAAATAAACTCGACACTGTCTCCAGAATTACATGAAAGAAACAGGAATATAGATGAAGGGAGACTCCAGGGCCTGCGAACGCCTGCAAGGCTACCTCCGGTCTCACTGGACTGAGAGCCTGCTCCCACTCTATTGCTGCTGCTGCCTGAAGCCTGGGATCTGTGCAAAATAGCACAGAGTGTGGTATAAGCACAACCGACCCCATGTGTTGGTAAGTGCCTAGCCTAACCCCGGCGAAGTAGTGACGAGGCTAGGACCAGACCACCAAATAAACGTGTGCAGATATATATACAAATACAACGAAAAAGTAGCAAGAAAATAACAATTTAAGCTGGGGAAGGGAGCATGCTTCAGGGGCAACAGTTGGAAATAGAATTTCAGGAATAACAAAGCGTACATCTACAATTTAACTTCTAGCAGTAAATGAAGAGATAAGGCAACTTTCATATTCAACTCATCTTGTTGCAGGCGTGCAACCCGATCCCATTTCTCAATATCTCGTGGTAGGCGTACCACCCGCTCCCATTTCAATATCACTCGTGGTAGGCGTACCACCCGCTCCCATTTCAATATCACTTGTGGTAGGCATACCACCCGCTTCCATTTCAATATCACTTATGGTAGGCGTACCACCCGCTCCCATTTCAATAAATCAACAGTTCCTCTAAAAGAAAATTTACTCTAACAAACGCAACAATTAATACGAGTTCATAAGATAACAAGTACACAAAATTTATGATTTACTATGGAAAACAAATAATGACAAATAGCAATTAATTATGGATTATAAGGGGGCAATTAGGCAATTTAGTAATTAATATGTTGAATGTCACGTAGCAATTAGGTCACATAATCAGGTAGCGATTAAGGCATAAATTCAAGACATAACGTTGCGCAAGGACACCTTGGTTCAATAATAACAAGTAACACGATAAAGGGAAATGTCAACGTAAAGAATCACAGAAATAATGGAATAAGACAAGTAATGTACTTGAACTGATAACAACAAGAAATCATAACAAACTGCAACAAGTGCACGGCATCACCCTTCGTGCTTTTACTCTCATCCTCACCAAGCAATGATATCATAAAATGTGCACGATATCACCCTTCGTGCTTTTACTCTCTTTCCTCACATATAATCAATAGAATTGACACGGAATGGTACATCGTGCGGCACGGTATCACCCTTCGTGCATTACTCTCTTTTCCTCACAATAAGCAAACAGTGCACGGCATCACCCTTCGTGCTTTACACTCTTTCCTCACAAGAAAACAAACAATGCACGACATCATCTTTTGTGCTTTAACACTCTTCCTCACCCAATCAACAATCACAAACAAGGGCAAGGGGATAAATAAACAGTAATGAAAATCCCGGCAAGGGAATACAAACAAACAATTAAACCCGACAAGGGTGTACATCAAGAATCTCAACGTTCCGGCAAGGGAAAATATCAATAACTCTTTCTCTTTCTTGCACTTTCATCTCATAGTTCACATTATCACTCGAGCCAATGCTCCAAAGATTTACTTATCTCATATACCTTCAAAATTTGTATTTCAACTCGAACCAACGCTCCACGAAGTTCAAAGATCACAATTTCTTTCACAAGATCTTTACAACATATAGAAGTCATCAATTAAACATGGAAGATATAACAAAATCCCATCTATTCGCAAAATAAGGACTCACGGTCATGCTAGACACCAATGTATAGATACTCGTCACCATGCCTATACATCGTACCCGACAATTAGCAAGTAGCAAATAAGACTCAACTCCTATTCCCTCAAGCTAGGGTTAGACCAAACACTTACCTCGAACTTCCACGGCCAACTCAAGCTTCAAACACCGTTTTTCCTTTCGAATTTGATTCCAAATCAATCGTATCTGACAAACTCTGGCCAATAATTGGTTGTACGTGAGAGAGGCATCATGACCAGGTTCATTTGCTTCCCAATAAATTGCAATTTCGTCACCATTTCCACTTTTTATGTTTCTATCCAAGCATTTGTAGCATATGTTTGTTTTACCACCATTGAACCACTCAATATTGATTTTCCCCTTACGAATGACAAGATTGTCAGTGAAAACAGGTTGACCCCCATTTCTATTTCCAGTAGAACTCCGACGCAATGTAGGACCAGAATCCGGCTGGATCATCAACTGACCTACCATATTTCTCCCCATACTTTTGTATAGAAGCAACAAGAGCCTGTCGAGAGAAATCTTCAGTGGGAAAGACTAAATTAACCTCCTCAGATGCAAGAGCATCCCCGAGGATGACAGAGTTCTTTCTTGAAGGAGCCATAGAAAAAGAAGAAGAATTGGATCCTTCAATTGGAATTGCTATGACTAATACTAATC
This sequence comes from Nicotiana attenuata, assembly GCF_001879085.1. Lineage (NCBI taxonomy): Eukaryota > Viridiplantae > Streptophyta > Magnoliopsida > Solanales > Solanaceae > Nicotiana > Nicotiana attenuata. The sequence goes on from NC_031994.1 coordinate 52,938,401, forward strand.
AATAGATGTAGTGGCGTTTCAGCTTTGGTCGGGCCAAAAAGAAAAAGGCCCCTTATTGTACCTTGAATTAAAAGAGATCTGCAGTCAAATATGGCAGGCTTAAAAAATATATTTATGAGGGGAATGGGCATTGATTTGGAGTAAGTCAAACACATAAAAGAGCTTGATGAATAAGAAATGTTAGAGGTCATATCTACTAATCAGCAAATTAAATACTTAGCATATATGAGTGCACAAAGCACGATTTGGACAAGATGGAGATATGAACTATGGAAAGAGTTGGGTTTTGCAGAATATGGAAGCAAATTCTTTGAAAATCTGCATAAAATTATTACCAATACTTGCCCCTTAAACAACAAATTAACCTCAAAATATATGAAATATTTCAAAACTTCTTAATATATCAAATTTTGCATTTAAGGTCCGAATCACGTCAAATGGATTTCGTTTCTTACCAAATTTCATAGGATTACCTTAATATATATATATATATATATATATATAAGACCTGTACCGGGCGCCAGAATCAAAATACGGGCACGATACAATCGCTTTCTAATCAGATTTCATTTTAAATTTCCTTAAACATTTCCAGAAAACAATTTTTTAAAAAAATTCATTTCTCGGGCTCGAGACCTCGGAATTCGATTCCGGGCATACGCCCAAGTCCCATATTTTCCTACGGACCCTCCGGGATCGTCAAATCACGGGTCCGGGTCCGTTTCCCCAAAATGTTGACCAAAGTCAAATTTATTCATTTTAACATCAAAACTTAGCATTTTTCATAGAATTTCTTATTTAAGCTTCCCGGCTACGCGCCCGGATTGCGCACGCAAATCGAGGTTACTCTAGATGAGGTTTTCAAGGCCTCGGAAGCACAAAATTTGATTAAAAAAAGTGATGACCCTTTGGGTCGTCACATGCCCCTACAACATTTATTCATTTGATGCACAGTGTATTTTGGCCTTATCTTGACTCATTTGTCATTGTTTTTATTGATGACATTCTAGTGTATTCCCAGAGACGGGAGAATCATGAGCAGCACCTGAGAACAGTGCTTCAGACCTTGTGAGAAAAGAAGTTATATGCAAACTTCTCAAAGTTCTCAAGGTGGATACGAAAATGATGGAGGCAGTGCAGTGTTGGCCCAGACTGTCCTCATCTATAGAGATCCGGAGCTTTCTTGGTTTGGCGGGTTATTACCGTCGATTTGTTGAGGGATTTTCGTCTATTGCAACACCTATGACCAGGCTGACCCAAAAGGGTGCTCCGTTCAGGTGGACAGAGGAGTGTGAAGAGAGCTTTCAAAAGCTCAACACCGTTTCGACTATAACCCCAGTATTGGAATTGCCTATAGTTTCGGGGTCTTATACTATTTATTGTGATTTGTCGCGATTTGGCCTCGGCGTGGTGTTAATGCAAGACCATAGGGTGATTGCCTAAGAATCCAGACATCTGAAGGTGCATGAAAAGAATTATCATGTCCACGACCTTGATTTATCAGCTATTGTTCAGGCCTTGAAGATTTGGAGGCACTATCTGTACGATGTCCCTTGTGAGATCTATACTGATAACCGGAGTTTGCAGTATCTGTTCAAGAAGAAGGATCTTAACTTGCATAACCAGAGGTGGTTAGAGCTGCTTAAGGATTATGATATCACTATTCTTTACCATATTGGGAAGGTCAATGTGGTAGCCGATGCATTGAGTCGGGGGGGGGGGGGGGGGAGGAGTTTGGGGAGCTTAGCATATTTGCCAGCAGCAAAGAGGCCATTAGCACTGGATGTTCAGGACTTAGCCAAACAGTTTGTTAGATTGGATATTTCTGAGCGAAGTCGATTTTTTGTTTGTGTGGTTTCCCAGTCTTCTCTTTATGATCGTATCAGGGAGCGTCAGTATGATGACCCTCATCTGCTTGTCCTTAAGGTTACGGTTCAGCACAATGATGCTAAGGAGGTCACTATTGGGGATGATGGTGCATTGAGGATGCAGGGTAGGCTATGTTGGCCAACATAGACGGATTGCATGAGTTGATTATTCAAGAGGCTTACTGCTTGCGGTACTCCATTCATCCCGGTGCCACAAAAATGTATCAGGACTTGAGGAAGCATTATAGGCGGCGAAGAATGAAGAAGGACATAGTGGAATATGTAGCCCATTTTCTAAATTGTCAACAGGTGAAGTATGAGCATCAGCAGCCGGGTTGATTGCTTCGGAAGTTAGAGATTCCGGAGTGGAAATGGGAATGGATCACTATGGATTTCCTTGTTGGTCTCCCACGGACTCAACGGAAGTTTGATGCAGCTTGGGTTATTATGGATAGGCTTACCAAGTCAGCTCATTTCCTTCCTGTGATGACTACCTATTTTTCAGAGCAGCTGGCTTGAGTTTATATCCGCGTTTTTGTCAGACATCATGGTCTGCCGGTATCTATCATCTCTGACTAAGGCATGCAGTTTACATCACGGTTCCGGAGATCTGCACAATAGGAGTTAGGTATTCGGGTGGAGTTGAGCATATTATTTCACCCTCAGACGGATGGACAGTCTGAGCGCACTATTTAGATTCTAGAGGATATGATCCATGCGTGTGTGATGGAGTTTGGAGGTTCTTGGGATTAGTTCTTGCTCGTTGTGGAGTTCTCCTAAAACAGAAGTTATCAGTCCAGCATTTAGATAGCACCGTATGAGGCTCTGTATGGTAGGTTCGAGCCGGGCGAGGCCAGTTATTTGGCACAGACTTGGTTCAGGATGTTTTGGAGAAGGTTATGGTGATCAAGGATAGACTTTGCACAGCCCAGTCCAAACAGAAGAGTTATGCGGATCGGAAGGATCGCGATGTTGCATTCATGATTGGAGAGCGGGTCTTGCTCCGGGTTTCGCCTATGAAGGGCGTTATGAGGCTCGAAAAGAAGGGCAAGCAGAGACCTAGGTTCATTGGTCCAATTGAGGTGTTACGGTGAGTTGGGGAGGTTGCTTATGAGCTTGCCTTACCTCCCAGTCTAGCAGGAAATCATCCGGTATTCCATGTTTCTACGCTCCAGAAGTATCACGGTGATCCGTCTCACGTGTTGGATTTTAGCTCAGTCCAGTTGGACAAGGATCTATCTTATGTTGAGGATCTAGTGGCTATGTTGGACAGGCATGTTCAAAAGCTGAGGTCAAAGAACATTGCATCAATGAAGGTTCAGTGGAGGGGTCAGCCACTCGAGGACACCACTTGGGAGACCGAGCAGGATATGTGCAGCCGTTATCCTCATCGTTTCATCACTTCAGGTATGTCTCTGTGCTTGTTTGAGGACGAACGATTGTTTTAAGAGGGGGAGGATGTAACGACTCGGCCGGTCATTTAGACAGTTATAGCTAGGATCTCCTAATTACTGCTTCCCCCGTATCTTTTTCTGCTATTGTGACTTGCCGGGAGGTTTCATTTTGGTTTTTGGAGTGTTTAGTGACACTTAGTCCCTAAATGGAGGCTTAAGTCTTAGGATTTGGACCGTAGTCAAAACTGTGTGAAGACGACTCAGGAATGGATTTTTGTCGATTCCGTTAGCTCCGTTAGGTAACTTTGGGCTTAGGGACTTGTCCGGATTATATTTTGGAGGTCTGTAGCTTATTTAGGCTTAAAATGGCGAAAGTCGAATTTTTGGAGGTTTTGACGGGTAGTGGACTTTTTGATATCAGGGTGGGATTCTGATTTCGAAAGCTGGAGTAGTACCGTAATGTTCAAATTGACTTGTGTGCAAAATTTGGGGTCATTCATACGTGATTTGATAGTTTTCGGCATCGTTTGTGGAAATTTGAAGTTTCAAGTTCTTTAAGTTTGACTTGGAGGGTGATTCGTGATTTTAGCATTATATCTAGCATGATTGACAGCTCAGTTACTTTATCACATGGTGAAATCACAGATATCAACAAAAAAATAGGGCCACTATGCAGTGCCATAACAACGGAGTCACAATTCACCGGGTGTATGCCTACACGCCCGTCACCTAGCATGTGCATCACCTCATCATCAATCACATAGCACCAAATTCGGGGTTTCATACCCTCAGCACTAAGTTTAGAAGAGTTACTTACCTCGAACAAGCCAATTCCAATACCGAGCAAGCAAAGCGATGCTCCAAGAATGCCATCACGCACAGTGACCTCCGAACGGCTCAAAACTAGCCAAAAGCAACTCAAATATATCAATTAAAGCGCAAGGAAACAATTCCAAATGATAAAGATCGAATCCTAATTCAAATCCCAACTCCGGCCAAAAATCACACCCGAGCCCACACCTCGAAACTCCACAAAACTCACAAAATCCGACAACACATTCAATTAGGAGTCCAACCATACTAGTTTAACTCATATCCGACTCCAAATCGGTGTTCAAAACTCAAAAATTCATATTATGAAACTTTAGGCCAAAACCCCTAATTTCCTCTTTAGAATTCATCAACCAAAAGCTAAAATCGAAGATATATTCATGGAATATAACCAAGACCGAGTAGATAACTCTTACCCCAATTCTTATGGTGAAAATTGCTCCAAAAATCGCCTTAATTCGAGCTTGGAATGTTAAAATGAAGCCTAAATCGGGAACCCTTGTGTTTATATTTCTGTCTAGCACTTCCGCTTCTACGCCACTTAGCCGCTTCTGCAGCGTCACTTGTGCGACACGAGCTCTGCATATGCGGACTCCACAAGACAGCTGACCCCTCGCACCTATGAATCAACATCCGCTTCTGCGCAACCGCAGGTGCGCAACCAAACACGCTCCTGCGCCCAAGACCATCGCTTCTGCGGGGCCACAGATGCGCCCCATCTTCCGCTTCTCCGGTATGTTCCAGCCAAGCCTTCTTGCGCCCCTGCGACCAATTGTCCGCATTTGTGGACCCGCATCTGCGCCCATACTTCCGCAGATGTGGAAACACCAGAAACAACATACCTACAACAATGCAACATGGACTGGAAATGATCCGAACCTCACCCGAAACTGAACCGAGCCACTTCGGACCCCGTCCAAATATACCAACAAGTCCTATAATATAACACTGACCTACTCGGGGCCTCAAAACACATATAACAACACCGAAACGACGAATCGCACCTCAATTCAAAATCAACGAACTTGAAACTTCAAACTTCCACAACTGATGCCGAGACCTATCAAATCACGTCCGATTGACCTCAAATTTTACACACAAGTTACACTCGAAATAACGGACCTACTCCAACTTCTGGAATCGGAATCCGATCCCGATATCAAAAAGTCCACTCCCGGTCAAACTTTCCAAAATTTCAACTTCTGCCATTTTAAGCCAAATCCTACTAGGCACCTCCAAATCACAATCTGGACACGCTCCTAAGTCTAAAATCACCCAACGGAGCTAACGGAACCATCAAAATCCCAATCCGAGGTAAAATACTAAAAATTTAAACTTGGTCAAACATTTCAAATTTAAAGCTTCTAGTTGAGAATTATTCTTCCAAATCAAATCCGGATAACTTAAAAACTAAAGACGACGATTCAGATAAGTCATAATACATCATACAGAGCTACTCATGCCCGAAAGCTACCAAGCGAAGTGCTAATGCTCAAAACGACCGGTCGGGTCGTTACATCCTCCACCACATAATTATATGTTCGTCCTCGAACGTGTCCAAATTTGTTCCAAAAGCCATCAAACCGCCGTGTAACCTTACCATGCACATACCCGGGGGTGATCCCACGTCACCCTACCCCAGATAGGTCTGATAACACAACATAACTGAAATTTTCTAATTCAACTTAGCCCATAAGCCTCAGAATCCAATTTCCAACATCAAGAATTTCCATAAGATCAGAATCATACATCAACACACTGTACAAGTCTGAATAAGCTGTATCAAGTCTTCACTATGACCCAAAATGTAATCACATGATATACCGTAATCACATGATAAACCGCATAACTCAAATACTCAAAGAGATGTATTCTAATTACAGTAGCTGCTCCAAACAATCCAATGCCGGTAACAAACCTCTTATCAAACAAAGCCTTGTCATAACACCTTCATACACTGCCAATGATGAAAGAACCACGCAGCAACTCATAACCCATCCACTCCGACCAGAACTATAGCAGAGTTCCAAGCCGACTTTCGACATTATCCTTCCAAATATACCACAATCAAATCCGATAGTATCCATCCTAGGTTCAATGACCTCATCTCGTCCAACCCATCCACTCCAATAGCATGACACATCAATACAATCTAAAACCACAACCCGTGCAGCAATTGGCAACATTCCAAATGTACTCAATCATGAAAATGACTCAAACGAGAGAACTATCCTGCCAGCTTAACAAGTACCACCACAACACTATGCTAAGAAAAGCACACACCGTAGAACCAAAACACACGAATCCAACACAAAGGATCATATCTCAACATAACTTCACTACAATACGTGACCCCATCTAAACACTGGTCCATATAATATACCTCGAGCTGCCTTGCTCAAAATCAATTACCACGCGAAATTCGACATCAAGTACCCAAAGTGCATTACCATAATCACGGAGAGAAAATAACACAATACCGATATCAGGAAAGAACATAGCCTACGCGCAATCAATCATGCAATACCCAAATACTCATCTCGCTCAAATTTTGGTGTAAAGCGCAAATATAACCGCACCATATGTGTATATAACGAGTGAATCACAACCCCTCATGACATAGAAGAGTAACTCACAGATCATTTCAAAACATGAATAATCTCAACAACAACTTAGTGGAACATCACTCAACAATAGCAGTTCGGAGTCAGCAAATCCGATCCGGTGCAGAACACACATCCATATTAGGGCTACCAATGAACCCCAAATCAACTCTGGTCACCCACAATAGATAAATAACCCTCCGAAGTCCACAATGACTAAATCACAACACATACTAGTCTCTAACAAACCTTGGATACATTTTCACAGTCCACAACCCGAAATAATCCACTCATGAGGACTCCGAGTCTCCAAATCCATAGAACCTACAAATCGCCATATCTGATCTCGACTCCACCGCCTGAATGTGTAACACTTCTCCAATACACGATCATCCCACGAGGAATACTTCTATAATTCTTCTATACCACAAAGCAAAATTTGAGCATCAGCAGTCGATCCACCATGAGAGTGCCGCAATACCAATTAAGTATCCACAAATCAAAACACATTTCCCCTTCTGAAATATATACTCTCATCAAGCCATACCAGATAGTAATATCATTTACCTAGTCATCTGAAATTGTCCATGCTACCTAAGGCTCATGACCTTCCCTTCAAAACTAAATCGTGACCTTACACATGCAATCCCAATCCTACATAACACACCGCATATACCATGCATCATACGAAAAATATGAGAACTTCGTAGTCCACTCCAAGTCACAAACGACTACATAATCAATTAGCCAAGAACTTTCCGTTCGATCCCATCCAGGAGAAAATCACAACACGCAACATGTCTCACACACCAGTAGGAAATATACATCTCAAACCGTGGTAGAAACCATCAAGAACTCTCTGAAACCCATTTGCACTTAACCAAGCGTCAGGACTGAATCCCTCTAACTCAACCAAGCTACGCAAGTCGTCAAACACAAGTGTATTGCCACAAAACACTTGTAGAAACTCACTACATTATAAGAGACAAAAGAGCCAATCACATCTGTTACCATGCTAATCCGACACATTACCAAGCAGTCCTCGTTTTCCGAGTTCCTTCCGAATTACCTTCAATTTGATACTCCTCCTTGCTAGAACACCACATTCCTTAACAAAACTCTCCCTACGAGTCCCTAGCATAAAACCACATCGCCCTAAGGCTAATAAGCCGCTAAATTCCCTAATAAGCACCCCAAAGCACTACAACCAATACACTCACTCTGAAAAGACCTTATGCGAATCTAAAGTTGTTTCATTCACCTTCCTAATATTGAAATGTAGAATCCATAAGGCTATAGAAATGCCACAAGTTTCGACACCATCCAATGAAAAATCTCACACCCCAGCCATATACAAATCCTAAAAATTTCCAATTGTTACATTAAATCTTGAATCGATTAGGACCATTCTCAAGGGTCTTCCACTCTGTTCATATCTCAACTAAACTGACCAAACGGATCGAACGACCTGTGCCCCATTACCACAACAACGATCAAGGAAGTAATTCATACTCCTAAGCAACCGAGTGAACTCCCTACTCCATGCACACTACATTCTTTACGGATAAAAACTCTATCATTAAGTGTTTCCCTTATACCCACAAACATAATACAACCCGTATCCAGAAATTCCTTTACTCGGGTCATCCTCGAACTCAACTTTTGCTAGCCATAACTAATTCACCATTATACCTCAGACTGAAACCAATACAACCCATAACCGTGTAATCAACTTATCCATAGCAGACTGCCCCGCTTGGCTCAAAGCCATAGATCAAAACACACAATAACTCACAATGCCCATACTCTATTACTGCCATAATATCGCAGTGAGATTCAACTAAAACCTTTATAAGCTCATGTAACACAAACGATCTAATATCTCAGATCATATGCAATTCTCGCATTCACCCTTGTAAGTGTCAAGGCAACTCTCATAAACGATTTAATCTCAAATAGCAACACATATAATTCTTTAGTAAAAGAGGACTCGCTACTAAACAACATAGGGATCACTGAAACCTCAGGACACCCCGCAGGAGATAACCACCTGCTTCGCTTCTATCTAACATCTCTTTATACCCTTCCAAAGTCATAACTATTATGCAATCACTTAATCTTCCAGAGTCTAAACTGATATCACGACATTGAAAACATCACTTCGCTCTACAACCAAATAACATGAAGGATCCTTCAACACACCCATAACTCGAGATTATACGTCAAATCAAGACAGAAATCAAGCACCAATTTACATCTCAATCAAACTCATTTCGTCACATCCAAACCATCTGAACACTTCCTGCAGTCACATCATACTCGTTACATAGTCATCCTACCCCAAATTACACCAATAGGGACACTACCGGACATATAAGTCCAAAAGCACATGGTTACACAACCAACATCCCTGCACTCAAGCTACAGTCAAAACCCGGACTCAAGTTCTTCAGACTAACCCATCATCTGCATACCGAAATCACATGTCGCACCCCAATTATGGAATCACAAGCCATCGATGCACAACTGATACCGAGCGCTCATGTGCGCATACAAATTCGTGGAAGGAATTCAAGGATTTGGGTTTCAAGCTGAATCAATGTCGCACGATAAGGAGAGAATGATGGGAAGCATATCCTAAATGTCCTGTATCATCTCGAAGATATGTATGCACGTCATCATACCGATCTACAAGACTCTACTAGACACTTGCTCATGACTTGTAGGACCTATGAACCTAGAGCTCTAATACCAATCTGTTACTACTCAAACTCCACTACCCAGGGAAATCCATCTTGGAAAATATACAACATTGATTATAAGACACCTAATACCGAGGAAAAAGGGCAATCCAACCCTGTGGGGAAATCCATCTCCAAGTGTCAAGCACATCGGATAAATCCATGTCCAGGGAAATCCATCCATCATTAATATCATCCGCGCTCACTAGGGGTGTGTACAAACTTCGGAGGGGCTCCTTCTACCCAAGCATTATCATAATCATCAATATAAGCACTGTGGCATGCAGCCTGATACCATATTTGTCACTTATAATCAGTCTCTCGGCCACAATCAGCCATCAATCTCTCCAGTCTCACCCACGGGCTCACAATGTCATGAAAACTGACCCGGAACAATAATATGATGTATCAATAAGTAACAACTGAGACTGAGATATGATATGAATGCATGAATATGACTGAGTACGAAATATCAATGAAATCAGTGAGATGACAGCAAGAAACGACCACTGTGGGTCCTAACAATATCAGCAAAAGCCTAACCATGATACCTAGCATGATTGACAACTCAATTACTTTATCACATGATGAAATCAGCGATATCAACAAAAAAATAGGGCCACTATGCAGTGCCATAAAAACGGAGTCACAATTCACCGGGTGTACGCCTACACGCCCGTCACCTAGCATGTGTGTCACCTCATCATCAATCGCATAACACGAAATTCGGGGTTTCATACCCTCAGCACTAAGTTTAGAAGAGTTACTTACCTGGAACAAGCCAATTCCAATACCGACCAAGCCAAGCGATGCTCTAAGAATGCCATCACGCACGCAGCGACCTCCGAACGGCTCAAAACTAGCCAAAAGAAACTCAAATATATCAATTAAAGCCAATGGAAACAATTCAAAATCACTCGAAACTAACCCGAGGCCCTCGGGACCTCGACCAAACATACCAACAAGTCTTATAACCCAATACGAATTTAGTCGATTCCTCAAATCACCTTAAACAACATCAAAGACACGAATTGCACACGGATTCAAGCCTAATGAACTTCGAAACTTCCAAATTCAACAAACGACGCCGAACCTATCAAATCACGTCCGATTAACCTCAAATTTTGCACACAAGTCATAAATGACACCACGAACCTACTCCAACTTTCGGAAATCCAATCCGACCCCGAAATTAAAAAGTCCGCTCCAAGTCAAATTTTACAAAATTCCAATTTTCAGCATTTCAAGCCTAATTATACTACGGACCTCCAAAACACAATTCGGACACGCTCCTAAGTCTAAAATAACCTAACAGAGCTAAGTGGACCCTCAAAATTCAAATCCGAGGTCGTTTACATATAAGTCGACAGCTGGTCAACTTTTCCAACTTAAGCTTCCAAATAAGAGACTAAGTATCTCAATTCATTCCAAAATCACTCCGGACCCGAACCAACTAACCCGATAAGTCATAATACAACTGTAAAAAAAACACAAAGGAAGTAGAAAATAGGGGAACGAGGCTACAACTCTCAAAATAACAGGCCAGGTCGTTACACATAGATACATCTGTTATATTACGGAGGCAAATTGCCCGCCCCTATGAGAGTGTGGTAGATAATCTTGTTGAGGCGAATGGCCCGATCCCATAAGATGTGCGCACTGCCGAGGGTCGAACGGCATGAACCATAGATGTATCTATCCTGCCGAGGTGAATGGCCCGATCCCATTAGAATAAGAAGATTTGACGGGTCCTTGACCCCACTCACGAAGGGACAGGTGAGTTATAAGGAGCTTTGAGGAAACCTTTCGATGAGAATGCATGACGCGGGAGAAATTCGTAAGAGGAATAAAATTATTCACGGCTAATCACAAAGCCCTTCGAATCTCTACGATAGCGAGTCGATCGCTCTACAAAGTTTAGTCTCAAGTCGTGATGTAACATAAAGTAATTTAATAGGCAACAGACTGCTCAAATAGTATAGCTATAGCATGGTGTTAACCTAAGTCTACCCGAACAATAACATGGATTTAGCTACGTATGGACTCTTGTCACCTCGTGCGTATGTAGCACCTGCAACAAGTAGCATATATCAAATATATCACCTAGTGGTAGTTTCTCCCTCACAGAGTTAGATAAGGGACTTACCTCGCTCCGAAGTTCCATAATCGGCTCCAAAGCCTCTCTAACAACTCAAACTGATGGTCGATCCAAAAACTAGTCAACAAGGTGCAAACAAATGAAAATATACTCTAATACGCATAATCAATCAATTTAAACAATTCCCAACCCTGCTCGAAAAGCCAATAAAGCAACCCTCGGGCCCACATGCCCGGATTCCAAAACTTTTTCAAAGATAAACTTTACCCATAACACCACAAACAATAATATATAATGTATTCCTAATTCAATAACCAATTTCATGGTAAAAGTTCAAAAATACCAATTTCTAGATTTTTTTTCAAAATCTCACAATTTCTACTAATTTCCATGGTTAAATCCTTGTATAATCCATGTAGTTAGCTAATAATATGCGAAAATTACTTACCTTTCAATAGATGAATCTCCCCTTGAAGCTCTCCAAAAATCTCCCAAACCAAGAGCGAAATGAGCAAAATCCTGATTTAAAACAATCTGCATGGGTTTCCATTTGCAGACAAAAACTTCGCATTTGCGAATGAACAGTAAACCCCAATGAATAGTGTTCTCAATTGCGATGAACAATGGTCGCAATTGCAAATGAACAATTTTCGCAATTGCAAATGAACAGTGCCTCACCAGAAACCAGCAAACCCAAACTTCTTCGAAATGATCCAAAACCACCCCGAAACACATCCAGAACCTCACGGACACAAATCATATATGAATTTCAATTATAAAACACGCTATGTTCTCATGCACTCAAAACACATAAAAGATGTCGTATTGACCCGATATTGACCATGGTCAAACTCCAATTTTCTTAACTTTACTAGTCTCTCAACCAATGATCCAAAATACACCCAAGCCCCTTGGGATTTCGTCAAATCATACCATCAATTCCCAAAATATGATACGAACTTAGTCGAGGTCTCAAATCACATAAAATAATGTCGAAACTACGAATCACGCCTCGAATCGAATTATGAGTTATGAAATTTCCAAATTCTATAATTTGCGCCTAAGCATATCAGATCAATCCGGAATGACTTCAAATTTTGTACACAAATCATAAATGAAATTACGAACCTATTCCCACTTCTGAAATCGCAATCCGACTCCAATATCAAAAAGTCCACCCCCGGTCAAACTTCCCAAAACCTTCAATTTTCAACTTTCTCCAAATGACCCCGAAATGACCTACGGACCTCAAAATCAACATTCGGACGTGCTCCTAAGACCAGAATCACCAATACGCAACTATTCCTAGGCTCGGAATCCTAAATGGACACCGATAACATCAAAATCTACTTCAACCCAAACATATGAAATTCATCCAAAATGCCAACTTTCCACAACAAGGGTCGAAACACTACCCGGTCATCCAAAACCTAATCCGGACATAAGCCCAAGTTCAAAATAATCATAAAAACCTATTGGAACCTTCAAATCCCTATTATGAGATCGTTTACTCAAAAGTCAAGCCTTAGTCAATTTTTCCAACATTAAGCTTCTGAAATTAGAATTTTCCATCCGAATCAACTCTGTACTTCCTAGAATTCATTTCCAACCACACGTACAAGTCATAGTAGATGAAGTGAAGCTACTCAAGGTCTCAAACTGCCGAACAATGCGCTAGATCTCAAAACGATCGATCAGGTCATTACAGAAGTCCAGTGACATAACATGAGACGTATGCTTCATATATATAAGCATGAAATTACAACAACATTTGTCGCATATTGAATATAACATGAAAACTATAAGCTTCATAGTCGTGTTATGTCGCTGGTCTCCATCCTAAAAAGAATGACAATTTTTTATTATTGGTACTAGAGTGTAAGTGTTAGTCCAATTTCACATACCGGGTTGCTCAAGTATGAGAGGTAATTAAGGAAGAACACCAATATTAGTGATAATTCTATGTCTGTGTTGTGCTGGAGATATTACAAGCGAAGATTGATCTACCAAGAAATTCGAGAATTACCTTTACCCCCTCGCCATCTACCTTTTAAATTCTGATGGTGATGATTGATTTTATAAGATAGGTTTAATATCTTTCTCTTTTATTGAGTAGATCAACCTTCGCTTACAATACCTCCTTCACGACGAGACCTAACAGTATTGATCGATCATTAATTATTGGAAAAAGTTCGTTAACAGACTATATATTTCATTTACACCCTAAATCTTGCAGTTATACTTCCTTTATGTAAGCGGTACCTGTGGGTTCACCGAAACTCTGTAGGCTCCTTCGTTATCTTTGCATGCAAAAAAGTCAATTTTTATTACTGTTACACATTTACGTAGAGATCATAAACGTAACGACCCGGCTGGTTGTTTTGAGAGTTAGAGCCCCGACCCCCCATTAACTGTTTTCCCCGTATCTATTTTCTGCTATTGTGACATGCCGAGAAGATTCGTTTTGAGTTTTGGAGTATTTTGGGACACTTAGTCACTAAATGAGAGCTTTAGTCTTAGAATGTGGATCGTAGTTGGAACTATGAAGACAATTCCGAAATGGAATTCCATCAATTATGTTAGCTTCGTTTGGTGATTTTAGGCTTAGGGGCGTGTCCGGATTGTATTTTTGAGGTCCGTAGCTCATTTAGGCTTGAAATGGCAAAAATCGAATTTTTGGAGTTTTGGATCGGCATTGAAAATTTTGACAACATGGTCGGAATCTGATTCCGAATGTTGGAGTAGGTCCGTAGTGTTGAATATGACTTCTGTGCAAAATTTGGGGTCAATCGGACGTGGTTTGGTTGGTTTCACCATCGGTTGTAGAATTCTTGAAGTTTCAAGTTCGTAATGTTTGGATTGGAGGGTTATTCGTGGTTTTAGCGTAATTTGATGTGATTTGAGGGATCGGCTAAGTTCGTATGGTGTTTTAAGATTGGTTGGTATGTTTTGTTGAGGTCTCAGGGTCCTCGGGTGAGTTTCGGGTGGTTAAAGGATCATTTTAGACCATGGAAAGATAGCAGATTTTGCGGGTATTTTGTTGCTGAAGTTTTGTTCTTCGCGATAGCTATGAGGAGCTCGCGATCGCAAAGGTGTGGCCAGTGGAAGCATCGCGAACACGAGGAGCAGGTCGCGATCATGTAGGGTTGTGTGGACCAAAGCTGGGCCACGAGCTTGTTCATCGTGAACGCGATGGTCAGTTTGCGATTGCGTAGGTTTGTGAGTCAGAGCATCGCGATCGCGTAGAGTTACTTTTCTGGGAAGCAAAGTTGAGCTTCGCGATCGCGTGGCTATTTCCTCAATCGCGATTAACGAATGACTGGGTATGTTTGGTTGAGGTCTCAGGGTCCTCGGGTTTGAGTTCATAACGCATAAAATTGATTGAGAGCTCGGTAGAAGGCGAAATTTGGAGAGATTTTCAGAGGAAGTTATTGGATAATGATTCCTAACTCCTTTATGATTATATCTCACTAATCTATTCTTGATTTCATCCTTTAATTTCGAATTTGGGGTGAAAATTTGGAAAAATTTGAGAAAAGTTCTTAGGTCAAATTTTGGGGTTTTGATTTAGATTTTGGTGTCGAATTGGAATGAACTTGGTATGACTAGACTCGTGAGTGAATGGGTGTTCATAATTTGTGACTTTTACCCGATTTCGAGACATGTGCCGGTGGAGGCTTTTTGGGCGTTTTTCTATTTTCTTGCCTTAGCTTTGATTTCATTAGCTAAATTAGTTGGTTGTAGCTATATTTACGCTATGTAATTGATTTGGCTAGATTTGGGCTATCCGGAGCCGGATATTCGCGGAAAAAGCATTGCTTCGGAAAGAATTGAGCTTGGATCGAGGTAAGTGGCTTGTCTAACCTTGTGTGGGGGAAATCCTTTTAGGATTTGGTATTTTTTTGATATATGAGCACCGTGTACGTGAGGTGATGAATGCGTACACGGGTTATTTGTTGAAAACCCCTATTTTCATTAAGAAAATATCTGTTTTTCCTTTAATTGAGCAACACTTGCATATGTAACTATCCTATTTAGTTTAGGAAAGCATGCCTACGTGCCATAACTGTCTTAACTGCCTTAACTGCCTTGACTGCCTATCTGAACTCTGTGCAGCATGTTTTAGTGAAAATTGCTTGTTCTTCCTTCACTCGGACCTAGCCTAAATTGTGGTTTCTTGCAGCAACTGTTATATTTGTTTGGTTGAGCTGCATATTTACTTTAGGACTACAGAACGGTATTCCGGGAGATCCCCCATGTACTGCATATTTACTTTGGAACTACGGAACGGTATTCTGGGAGATCCCCCAGCACTGCATATTTACTTTAGGACTACGGAACGGTATTCCGGGAGATCCCCCTGCACATTTATGTTTGGGACTACGGGACGATACTGCAAGAGATCCACCTGTTGCTATTACTGTGATCTGAGCTGTTGTTCTTCTATGCTTATTTCCTGGTTAAAATTTCAGTATTTAATTCTTCGCTGCATTAGTTCTTTTTTGTTAAGTTTTTACTATATTTAAACCAGTAAGGCCCTGACCTGATGTCGTCACTACTCGACCGAGGTTAGGCTTGGCACTTATTGGGTACCGCTGTGGTGTATTCATGCCCTTTCCTACACATGTTTTCCTTGTGTAGATTCAGAGTACCGCTTATCAGCCACATTACCAGTGAGGCGAGCCAGATGTAGAGACTTCAAGGTATATATGATGCGTCCGCAGACCTGGAAGTCTCTATCTATTCCACCCCATGTCAAATACTTCTTGTATTTTCTTCTTTTACAAGATTTTGGAGTATGGGAGTACTGTTTATTTATTTAGCTCGTAACTTATGACATTCGTGTTTTGGGAGAGTTTATGTAATGTTTGAAAGTGATTATTGTATATGCCGAGCGGCATTTCATTTTCTCTATTTAAATTTACCAGATAGTTGATAGCTATTATGTTTTTCGTTCCTTTTTCCGCAAAATATTACGCTTACCTAGACGTAGAGATTAGGTGCCGTCACGATGGTTCACGGAGGGAGAACTTGGGTCGTGAAAATAAAATTCTTTTAACAATTTTAATTTCTAACAATATTTATTTGTTAATAGTAATGCTATCAGGGGCGGATGTACGTGCAAGGGACGGGGTGGTACGCCACCTACAAGCTTTCGCCGAGACTATACAATAATATGTCTACATGCATGCATGTATTTATAGAAGTAATGTATAAAAATATTTTAAGTGGCACCCTCTGTACCAAGAAGGCTCAAGGTGCCACTGGCAAGGCATTGCTATTTTCACCCTAATGGTAAGGGTGGGGGTTAGAATCCAGCCCACAGGAGGATCCTTTGATTCTTCTTTGTCTTTACTTAATTGTTCTTTTTTATTTGATCTTATTAGTTTATTTTGAAATTTCTTTTCTCCTTTTTCTTTATTTAAACATTTAACATAAAATATATATAAAAAAATCTTTCACAAATCTATCCAAAGAAATCCCTATAATAAGTTATTATTTTATTCATGATGAAAGTTTATTTTGTTGTCAGATTGCCCTGAAGTAGGACAATTGTATATATTATTTAGTAAGTTAGTTTACATCAAAAATATAAGTTAAGAAATATCTGTAAACTTACTTAATATTTATAGTGCTTATTAGTATAAGTTTTTGCCTTAAGTATCTAAATATAAAGTGATAACGAGCCTTTTTTCTTGTACAAAATGCATGATTTAGTTGAATTTTTATGCTTTTTTCCAAGTTATCATAATTATTACGTAATCTTTTTGCTTGATCGATTTTTTTTATGTTAACTCAATAATCCGAACCGAAATAAAATAGACCAAACCGATTAAATTTATACCTTATTTAGACAATGTAAATAATATGACTACATTCAAAAATTTTGGCACCCGTAACCTTTAAATTCAAAGTCCGCCTCTAAATGCTATATCATTAATTCTTGTATAAAAGTTATTTGATTTACTGTGACAACTCATATTGCCTCTTAAGCTCTACATTTTCGATTTCTTCGCATCAACATCAAATCATGTGAATTCAACGAAAATTTCTATACCTCCTTTTGCATGTTGTGCATTCAAAAAAATTCAAATGCACCCTTGTGAATATGTTTTCTTACGCACATATATTTGTTGTTTGTATACGTTAGAAATCGGAGAGCTCGATTTCGAAGATTGGGTTACACTCTGAGTCCGAATTCTGGAAGCTCAAAGTATGAATCAAGCAAGGAACGGATGTGCGCACCTCGAGAAGGAAATTGGGGACCCGTCATGATCTGCCTCGAGGGTAGTATAATTTCGAGGGCACTCAAGAAAGAGCGGGAATTTCTCAAGGACACGTTGGTCAGGGCATAAATTATAGGATAAGGTTTGTACGAAATAGTACAAGTCCGTACTAGGTCGTTATACAGCTATACCAATAGAATTCTTTACCATAATTGGAAATGTATTGTATCAGGATTTTCCCCTCCTATATAAAAGGGACGCCAATCATTTGTAAAGAGGATCTCATTCACTGAAATAAAACAATCCACACTGCTTTTTTTTTACCGTGCTCAACGATTGTTCTTTAGCTTTATTATCTTTACTTTAATTGTTCATACTTTATTGTTCTTAGTTGACCTCGAGGCCCCTGAGATAATAGAGCTCGAGGTCCCCATTGCTCAAACAACACTGGTTTGGTTCATCAATTCTTCTTACTTAAACTTAATATTACTTGTATATTCACTGGTATTAGAATAAATCACATATAGTTCAAACCATTGTATATGGTAGAAATCGAAGAGCTCGATTTCGAGGACTGGGTTACACTCCGACTCCGAGTTCTGGAAGCTCGAAGTAAGAATCAAGCTGCACGAATGAGCGCACCTCGAGAAGGAAATCTAGGACCCCTCATGATCTGCCTCGAGGGAAGTACAATTTCGAGGGCACTCAAGAAAGAGCGGGGATTTCTCAAGGGCACGTGAGTCAGGGCAAAAATTATAGGATAAGATTTGTACGAAATAGTACAAGTCCGTACTAGATCGTTATACAGCTGTACCAATAGAATTCTTTACCATAATTAGAAATGTATTGTATCAGGGTTTTCCCCTCCTATATAAAGGGGACCCAATCATTTGTAAAGAGGATCTCATTCGCTGCAATAGAACATTCCACTCTGTTTTTCTTATTTACCGTGCTCAACAATTGTTCTTCAGCTTTATTGTCTTTACTTTATTGTTCATAGTTTATTGCTCTTAGTTAACCTCGAGGCCCCTGAGATAATAGA
This sequence comes from Nicotiana attenuata, assembly GCF_001879085.1. Taxonomy (NCBI): domain Eukaryota; kingdom Viridiplantae; phylum Streptophyta; class Magnoliopsida; order Solanales; family Solanaceae; genus Nicotiana; species Nicotiana attenuata. The sequence goes on from NC_031994.1 coordinate 52,957,205, forward strand.
GCTCGAGGTCCCCATTGCTCTAATAACACTGGTTTGGTTCATCAATTCTGCTTACTTAAACTTAATATTACTTGTATATTCACAGGTATTAGAATAAATCACATATCTTTAAAACCACAAATCTTGTTTAATTGTTACTCACGTTTTTCGAGGTAAGTAGTTTGGCGCCCACCGTCGGGCTAAAGATACTAGTGATTATATTAGTGCTAGTTTTCTGATAACACACGTTATTTTTCACACTTTTTCTTGTCAAAGATTCTTTGATTTCAGGTTAAGACATGTCTAGCACACAAAACGAACCTGCTCATGATAGTGAGGGACTCGGAGAAAACAGCGGTATAGGGGTCGGTGTACCACCCATAAACCCTGAGGGAGTGCCAAATATGGAGCCAGTTGATATCAGTTCACATAACGCTCTAAATGGCGCGCCTCGAATTATGAGGATTAAAGATATCAACTAAGCGAGGGCCATGCATTTTGAGGTTTTATTTGACACGACACACCCCAATTCCAATTTTAAAGAGTCTAGTTAATTAAGGAAAATCCTAAAGGATTTCGAATACCTTCTACGCAAAAAGTTAGAACTTAATTAGCTGCCCCTAAGCATTTTATTAGACAAGCGATTATCTAAAGCAACATTATTTCCTCAACAGTTAACCAAACGAGGGAACTTGGGCCAGCGGTGCAGAATAAGCCCAAATGATACAACATCATAGTTTCAATCTTTACAAATCTCTTCTGACTTGGGCCCAAGGTGAGCCCAAGTCTCATGCTCCAAATTATCCATACCAAACTAAATAATGCCTATCAGTTGACGCCAACTTGGAACATGAAATTGACTTCGCAAATTTAAACTTTGATTTTAAGATATCAAACATCAACTACCTATCTAACTTTCTTATTTTATCATGCGTGCATATTAGGGTCGACTCTGCCACTAAAATGATCCAGCAGCCAATGAATGAGCTACTGGGCTCAAGGAGTAAGCCCAGATAATAAAAGCAGGCCACCTTTCTTTGCAGATAATCCTAGGACCCAAGACTCAATGAGCACAACCCTGTAAGAACAAGGTTGAGGATCCCAGACTCAACATCGAGTCTCTACCAAAACAGACGACCCCTTTACACTTGATTACAAACCAATAGACATCATTATCACCCAATAAATGGTATATCAGGACACTTTGAATACTATTAGGAACAGATGCTCAACTTCGATTTTAGCAAATACTATGTTTGGATTCGAATTCAAGCTAAACTTACAAATACCTCCTGGAAACTCAAACCAATAACTTTTACCAATACTAGCATTAACCAATCCATAAAAATAACATGCAAATTATTTGGATAAAAAAAACAACATGGATTCATGCTCTTAAGCATGTGAATGCTAAAGAAAAAGCTGAAGCAACATGTGACTACTTCTCAGACTCCTCTACCACCCAAACACATGTAACATGATATAATCTATCTAAGCTATACCCCGAATTGGAACACATTTACATTAGTTTCAGAACTCAGAAGGTTAAATACATCATCCACTCGAAATCTAACATTATGCCAAGCTCTCAAAAGCATAGACTTATTTTTGTAGTACATGAGTAATCAGAAAACATCAGTAGCAAGTATATTACAAAAACACAATATAGAATGTTAAAGAAAAAGAAGAAACAGAAGAGATAACTTCAATTACAACTTCGATTCAATCAAATTTCCATTCAAAATACATGCTCGCAATCAAATTGTTGTCCATGGTTGAGAAGATTACCTGGCTAGAGCAATATATAATCAGAGATTTAGCTCGGAACTAGGAAGAAAACGGTAGTAACCGGACTCAGCAATGCAACAATAGCAGCAAATCGAAACCAAGCCAATTCGAAATTTTCGTAAACCCAGATATGCAACCTCAGAAGTTTCTCAAAAATTATCAACTATTCAAAGAATCACATAACCAAACCAATCCTGATTTCAGTAGATTTCAATCAAAAATGCAGGGAATTTAGTATTGCTTTTTTAGAGTCATCCGTTTCAAGTTTTTCCAGAATTTTGTCTCTTCAAATCTCTCTTGAATGCCAAGTTAAAGAGCCTTTATAGGCAAGGCATTTAGGGCTGCAGCATCCCACTAGTTTTGCACTTTGCCCCTTTTGAAATTTTCATTTTAGCTTAGAAATCCCTAGTTTAAATGTCCAATTTCATTTAGTCCCCAAGTCAGCTTCTAAGAAGCTTCCTATTTCTGTTACAGCGAGATTCCCTACCTCAATTTTCCTAAACTACCCTTACAACCCCTGATATTTACCCCATCCCCCCCCCCCAACCAAATACGGGTCAAGTTGACCCAGTAGGTTGAAAGAAACCTAGGCTCAAAAGGCATTCGATCCCTTTCCCACTCGGGCCTTCTGATTTCCCAATTTGAATTCAATCTTTGCCAAATGGCCATATTTTAACAGACTAATCGACATTTCCTATAATGCCAAACGAGAAAAATGTTGAAATGAAACCAAACAAAGGAAGAAAAAATAAATGGGCTAATTGACTACACAAATAAACTAACTTGTCCCTAAACATAATCAGTCAAACAGAAAAGAAAAATGAACGAAAGGCAAACAAGTCATGAAGAAATGAGGGGAGGACACAGAATTAATTCCTAATCATATTGTGCTATCCAATTACATTGACTAACTCTAAATAACAATCACCACAATTAATTAAAATCAAATTAAGGAAAAACTACCAAAATTCCAAATTAAAAATAAAAAGTGCAAAATAAACTATTTTTTTGTGATTTTTCCCATTTTTATAAACACCTAATTACTAATTAATTCCAAAATGCCAAATTAAATCCTAAATGCAAATGCAACATATCTTTTGTATTTTTTCATAATTTAAACAAAACTAACATGCACAGACAAATGCAACAAATTAACAAAAAATGCTACAAAATCTACGAAACTGCAAATAATGGGAAAAATTGATTTTTCTTGAATTTATGGGAGTAGTTCATATAGGGCTAAAATAACGTGCTCACAGCTGCCCCTCTTTGCTCGGAAACACGAAGAGTTTTCGTGCAAAGATAAAGTGAGCGGATACGAGCGATTTTTGCCCGTTTGAATACTCCGTGGGAAGCATTTTTGAAAGATTTGACCGCACTCTGCTTCCGAGGTTATCTACATATCCTTGGCTATAAAGGAATCAGGTTAGTGTAGTTCAGGAAGTTTCAGTAGCTGGAACTCCCATGAAGCTGTGATTTCACTGTTGCTGCTGCTGCTACTGCTTACTGAACTCCTTATTACGCCATGTCAAAATAAAAAGAAGCCAGACTAAACTATGATCTATGCATTACAAAAATCTTATCTGTATCTTCAAACATGATCTTGTGGTTCTTGTTGCCTTGTTGACTTGTATTTTCTAGATGAAGTCCCTTTGTTGCCGACTTAAATTGTGATCTTAGACACTTTCCCTTTTCTTCAGGTGGACACCTGATTGCTGAACTCGAATTATAATCTGAGATGCTTTCCTTTTCTCCAGGCGGACGCCCGATTGCCGACACTTAGATTGTTTCCCTTCCTTAAAACTGGTGTTGTTCTCCCTTGCTCTCCAAGTGGGCGCCTGACTGCTGAAATTGAACTGTATTCCCATGCTCTCCAGGTGGGCGCCTGATTGCCAAAACTTTAACTGTATTCCCGTGCTCTCCAGGTGGGCGCCTCATTGCTAAAACTTTAACTGTATTCCCGTGCTCTCCAGGTGGGCGCCTGATTGCTGAACTTTGACTGTAAACCCGTGCTCTCCAGTGGGCGCCTGATTGCGGAACTTGAACTGTATTCCCGTGCTCTCTAGGTGGGCGCCTGATTGCCAAAACTTGAACTATATTCCCGTGCTCTACAAGTGGGCGCCTGATTGTTGAAACTTTAACTATATTCCTGTGCTCTCCAAGTGGGCGCCTGATTGCTGAACTTGACTGTATTCCCGTGCTCTCCAGGTGGGCGCCTGATTGCTGAAACTTTGACTGTATTCCCGTGCTCTCCAGGTGGGCGCCTGATTGCCAAAACCTTAACTGTATTCGCGTGCTCTCCAGGTGGGCGCCTGATTGCTGAACTTGAACTATATTCACGTGCTCTTCAGGTGGGCGCCTGATTGCCAAAATAGATAACACAAATAAAATTTTTTGCCCCAGTTTGGTAGCTGGGCACATCTGTGAGTGTTAAACTGAATAATGTTACCAAATATTCTAAGAATTTGAAAGCATGGATCCCATTATCCAGGAGGGTCCTGACAACTCCTAGTTAAATGACAGTTTTAAATCTAAGCTATATCTTCTAAAGGTATTATTTCCGCTACATCTTGTTATCTAAGCAGATCTTAAAACTACACTCCATTATCCAGGAGGGTCCTGAAAATCAAAAATCAAGTCTTATCTTAAGAGGGACAACTTTTACGGCTGAATTATACTATCCTACAATAGAACTTACACTAAATCTTGTTATCTAATGGAAATCTTAAAGCTAGGTCCCATTATTCAGGAGGGCCCTGACAACTCCTAATTGAATCTTATTTCAAGCGTGCAAACTTTGAAGCCCATTTATATTCCTTTGGGGTACATTTATGCTAGATTTTGCTACTCATGATTGTTTTGAATTTTAAACTAGGTCCCATTTTCCAGGAGGGTCCTGAAAATCAAAAGTCAAACCTATCTGGTGCTTGCCTTTCCTTACAGAGGGTTTCTCCGAAACAAACGAAATTTTCTGCCCCTGTTTCAATCAAAGAAAAATCTTGTCAGTTTAAAAATATGGTGGTTGGTTTGCGGCCTTGACTTTGAGGGCGATTGCTCCTTCACTTCCCATGATCACTTTGATTTCCACTCGAAGACCTTGCTTGTTTATTGACTAACCACTTTCTCTATCGCCCTTATCACGTAAAATACCTCTTCTCCATTCAGACCCAATATCCTCCATCTGTTGCATTGCTCATGAACTGACATTTACCAAACCTTTTTGTCTCACATGAATCTCGAAGCATGATATATGCCACCCACTCATTGCGTATGCTGTTCTTTCTTGACTTAAACCACTGGCCCTGGCCTTGAGGTCTACTGTTCCCTCACTTGCCATGATAACTTTGATTTCTGCTTGGAAGACCTCGTTTGCCACTAGTTAACCACCTTTTGTCAATCTTACCACAGAAAATACCTTTAATCCGTTCACCCTAACCCCTCCATCTTTTGCATTGTTCATGAATTGATATGTACCAACCTTTGTATTTCACGTGGATCCCAAAGCATGTTGATTGTTACCAGCTCAGTGCGCTTGCTGTTCTTTCCTAACTTATGACACTTTGATGTGCTAGCCAGATCCCGTTTTGTGCAATTGGAAAGCTGGTGGCAAATTTTGAAATCATTTCTCACTTGTTTTGACCAAACAAACTCAGGAAGAGAGAGTAAACAAAACAAAAGGAACAGAGTAAAGGACAAAGGAAAGAGATGATTCCTAACAAGAAACTACAAAGTAGAAACCTATCAGATGTGGGTACCAACTCTAATGACCACGACATGCACCTGTGGCCTATTTTATTAAACAAGTCTGATGTTCAGCTCTTGTTGTACCTTTTTGCCATGAAACTGGGCTTCAATGCTCCGATTTTCCAATCCGATTCATGATCCTTATTCGACTTGTAGTGCCCGAAGGGTTTTCACCATCAAGTCTCTCTCATTTTGTTCAATCTCTCAACTCACCATCGCCTTATGATGCCCGTGAAGGTTTTCACCAATAAGGCTCTCTCATTTTGTTCTTCTCTTTGTTCAGAACGGAGTGTTGCCCCTGATATGAATCACCTCTACTTGCTCGCCTTGGCATCTCTCGAAGACTGATCGGAAGGTCTTTCTATGGACCTTAGTGTGGGCTTTTGGATGGGGTTAGAAAGAAAGGGTATCAAAAGGCTCAAAGTAACTCAAATGGGTTCAAGATTACAACTTTTGGAATCAGATTTCTTACAACAAGCACAATTTCTGCCCCAGTTTCTTTGCTTATGGACTTTTGGATTTTTACTTTGATGGGACGGAACCGTGAGGCTCCCTACGTATCCTTAAAAGGAATCAGGTCGAACGTTGTTCATGACATAAGAATTGCCTTGTTTTGTTGTGACTTTCTCTTTTCTTTTTCTTTTCTTTCTCTTTTTTTCTTCTTCCCCCTTTTTTCTTTTTGTTGTTTTATTATTTTTTTTCTTTTCTTTTTTTTTCTTCTTCTTTTTTTTTTTCATTCTATTTTTTCTTTTCTCTCTTTTTCCTTTACTTATCTTTCGCGCTTACGTTTCCGAACTTTGCTACTATTTCCAAAAGAGGGGTGTGAAAGGAAATAAATAAGGCTCAAAAGGGGTAACAAAGGATAAAGTGTTTAGATAGCAGAACAAAATGCCTTCGTCATTCCTATCTTCAAAACATGCCAAGTACAAACAACACAATTAAACAAACCAAGGAAAACATACGTAACATCTTTTGATTGCACCAGAAATGATAACCATATCCACACATTTGCCTTCTACATTTGTCAATTACCCAACACCATTGGACAACAACCTCGGTACCACGAACGGCCCATGTCAATTTGGGCAAACTTGCCTTTAGCTTTAACCTGATGCGGCATGATGCACTTCAATAGGGTTTCTTTATGTTCTATCTGCCCCAGTTTCACACAATTCGGGCTTTAAGTGATCTCAAAATGTCTTGACTTACTTCTCACAAATGTTCCTATCATCTTCAAAATTGTTTCATTGCTCTATGATTAGGCTAACTTTTAAAACCAAGCCTAGAATTATGCATGCATGTCATGTCACTAGAGTCAGCAGGGAAAAGAACTACTAAAGGAGAAGAGAACTAAACAAAAAATGACTAGAAATAACAGAAGACAGGAAATTGCATTAGACAGATAGTGAAACGGTTCGAACAACAAAACAAGCACTAAACTGGGGTTACAACCCTGGAACAAACCTAGACAGCACTAAACGAGTTACTACGACTAAACAAACCAGGCAAAATAAAAGGATAGAAGGGTTTGAGCCACAAGACAATATCCGGATTACAACCCTGAAATAAACCGGACAACAGAATGACAACAAAATAAACCAGCAAGACTCCTCCCTGGCTATCCAAGAGATGGAGCATCTTTCCAATTACCAAGCACGACATCTTAGCCACTGAGTTCCACATCAATATTACCAAGACCATTACCAATTTCAATATCATTAATTTCACCAAGTGGCACCTTGACTCCTTTGACCAACCCTTCGTCATTTCCAACCATCCCAACAATTTGTGCGTTGTCATGTACCTGTAGAGGATTACGTGTGACACTTGGGGTATTACTGCCTTGGACCACAATTAGTCCTTCTTGAATCACTCTTTCTATTTCCCTTTTCAAAGCACGACAATCTTCAATGCTATGCCCTTGTACATTAGAGTGGTACATGCACCGTACAGTAGGATCAAATCCTTTTGCATATGGGTCCGGCGTATAGCCGAGGAGCAACTCAATCAGGCCAGAATGTTTTAACTTTTCAAACAAGTTTGTGTAGGACTCTCCAATGGGCGTGAAGTTATCTTTTTGCCTTTGTTTCCCTCTATGCCCCAGTTTTCTAGGGTTGTTGGATGCTTGCAAATGTATGCCACTTAACTACATCTTGACGAGTATGCCATTCCAAAGCTGCCCCAATCAGGCTCTGGCTAAAGTATGCCATCAATAACTCATGCTTCCCGCCAGCTCTTATCATTTTACTATAGAATCCTCTCAAGCGGGCCACCAGGTCTCCGAGCCCATCATACAAATCAAACTTTGGCATCTTACATCCCACCTGCAATTGAACATCAGGAAATAGACACAAATCTTTGTAGGCCACGCTCACCTGGCCTCCCATCCCTTGCATGTTCTTTAAGGACTGTTCTATGCTTTTCAGCTCCTGGACATCTCATTTCGCCCAGACTGTTCTATGCTTTTCAGCTTCCTGGACATCTCATCTCGCCCTTCTTTTCCTATGATCTTTTCATTTTGAGCATTAAGCTCATCCCGAGGGCTCTGCTTGTATGAGTTAGGAACCTTGTGGGCAACCTCTGAGGGGTAGTATTGGGCATCATGAGCTTTGAGTGGGTATTCATTGTTGGGGATAGTGGATATGACAGGAGGGCAATTTTGGGGAGAGGTAATTGGAGGGTGAGTAATGGAGCTACTACGGTGGTTGGGAAAGCTTTCATAAACGGGTGGATCTGGAGAGTATGAGGGATCATCCGACACTATGACCGGAGTTTGGGTAAGGGTAGCATCTAAGAAGCTAGGTGGTGGCGGGGGTGGTGCCTTCCCAGTCATCCAAGCCTGATACATGTCCGCCATGTGTTGTCTTAACATCCTTACCTCTTCAATCAACCCATTGCCCTGTTCAAACAATTGCTTTTGGGCACCCGTATCAACCGACTCAGTTCTGTTGTCATCAGCCATTGCCTTTTATGTTGTGGAGAGGAGTTACTACTTCGGGAACCACAAACCAACCACCTTTCTGCTGTGAAGATATCAAAAGGAACAAAATGGGGGCATCCTGTTAGCATTAGGGCTTTTAACAGATAGGCAATCGCACATTGGGGAATGTAATGCACCTAAGCAGTTAACCGTTTCTATTATGCATTTGACCGGTTGCTTGCGTCATCCCGACTTTTCCTTATTTCCATTTGCAACTTCTCTTTTTCTCTCTTTTTTTCTTTTTCATTCTTTCCTTTCTTTGCTTGATTTCCCTTTGTTTTTATTCTCTCATTTCCTTTTCTTGTTTTGCCATTGTTTCCTTCTCACAGTTTCTTATTTTCTTTCTCTTTTTCTTTTCTTTTTTCTCTCTTGTTTTTCCTCTCTTTTTTTTTCCTTTTTTTTGGGTTATGATCGAATCCTATGGAGATTGACTACGTATCATGACCCCTCATGAATCAGACCAAGCGTAGTTCTGGCAGATAAGTGTAAAAATAAATAATAAAACATTTTGGGATTTTCAAAATTTTTCATAAGAATAAAACATTTTGATTACAACGACTCATCCTACCGAATTTCAACCATAAAAACTAACAGACTTGAAAAGGAAAACAAACAGACTCTGACAGAAAGATGAAAACACAGACTCAAAACAGACTAACAGACTCTTACAGAAAGTCGAAAATACAGACTCGAAAATAGACTAATAGACTCCAACGAAAATTATGAATACATCAATGCCTCAACTACTCCTGGGGCCCGCGGGACATCATTCGGTCTCGACACGGACCTATGAGCTAAATCCCCTTGGAGGTGGTAGAGATCTTCCATTATCCGGCGGACAAAGGTCATCACAGTGGCGAAGAACATGGATCTAGTCATGTCCTCACACTTACTACATTTCATTGTGATGTAGTCGGCGATCCTTCTGACCCTTTCTCTTATGACGCCCTTTTCTTGCAACAAACGCGCAATTTGTTGGGCCCTAGCTTCCAAAGTTTTTTCAGCTATATGATTCTCTTCTTGAAGTTTTTGCAGTTCTCTTTCTAACTGTGCCATCGCTGCATAACAGTGGTCTCTTTCTGCCTTAAAATCTTTTGCTTTCTTGATCATTTTGTTCTCAAAGATGGTGACCTTTTCCTTCAACCCCACAACCTCATTGTCATATTTCACTTTTAACTGTTTAACCAGGCACGCTCGTTCCTCCGCATTCTTAGCCAATTTTGTTTGAGCCCTGGCTAGTTCACCCTCTGCTTGTTCAAATCAGAACCATACTCGCCCACCTTCTGCCTAAGGTTCTTTATAAGATTTTCATCCTTTGCACTTCTAGCGGGATTTTCAGCTTCTATTTTCATTTCTCGAATCTGGGCTTAAAGGGCCTCATTTTCTTTGGCTAGCTTTTTCTTTTCACCCTCATCCGCCACGGCTTGCAAACCATTATCAAATTGGAGGTCCTTGACTTGCTTTTCTAGCTTGCTTATGGTAGCTCTATACGAATTTTCTTTGGCCAACCAATCACATTGCGCTTGTGACGCCTCAGCAAATTCCTGAAGATGAGGTCTTTTGGCTAGCCTTCCAAACTCAATTTCTCTTTTATACCAAGCAAGGTACTCTAGTGACACTTCACCTTTGGATAGATCACACACACAGGTATTTGCGTCAAATACTGGCACTCGCTCCAAATCTGGCGGACTGCTGCTTCATGAAACTGACCATCATGACCAATCTCGACTGCCTGGCACTAAGATCTTCATCTTTTGGAACTATTTGACATCTCCCCAGCTGTCTCAAAACCCGGTATGGGGCATAAGGCTGGATACTCCAGAGACCCATCAAGAGGAAATGAGGCCCGATAGCTTGCATGTATATGATCTCATCTACGGGAAGCCACCGAAATGTCCATTCTATTTGATCTGCAGTGATGAAACGGAGACGTGATATCCATTCTGTGACCCCCTCCAGCAGGCTAAACCCGTCAATCCTTGTATAAAATTCCTCTATGCAGTTCTTCTCTGTCGACCCATAACTCATGTATTGAGGACGATGACATAGGTGTTCAATCATCCACATCTGTAGCAAGAGGTTGCACCCTTCGAAAAAGTCTCCCCCAGCTTTGCAGGCTGTGAGAGCGCGGAAGATTTCAGAGACTATCAGGGGTGCGAGGGTGCTTTTGGCCTGAGTAAGCAAAGTGCTGACTACCCCAGCTATCCGTATATCGATGTTCCCGTCTTTCCTAGGAAACACAAGAAGACCCAAGAATACCACCATAAAAGCAAAGCACTGATGTTCTTCCCATTTGAGGCGATCCCCTTTGCTATAAATTTTGTTTTCTGGATCGCTAAACCCTCCTATGTGACCGTATCTCTGATATATAAACTGCGGAGTGGAAAAGCCAGCTGCCAAGTCTGGGTTGTGGACCCTCCTGCTTATCTTTAAGGAATCTAGGAATCTATGCACAGCAACGACTCTTGGCGCAACCAGATACTTGTGTCTCAAAGGAACCTCAACGCTGCCAATATATCCGGCTATTTCTTCCAAAGTTGGGGTGAGTTCAAAATCTGAGAAATGAAACACGTTGTGGGCCGGGTCCCAGAATGTAACCAACGCCTTTATGATGTCCCCTCTAGGCCTGATCTTCAGCAACCCGGTAAGACCTCCCAAGTATAGATTGACCATTTCTTACCCTGATTTACCCAGGTCTTCCCACCACATACACAACTCCAAAGGGATTTTGTTCATGACTATTATTTGCAAATTTTGACTCGTGCTCGTTCTGCGAATTTATTAGGGTGATTAAGCAAAAATCATGATTCATTTGACTCAAAAACAAAGCTGACACTTTTTTTCAGATTTTCATTTCAAAAGTAAAAACCCGACTTTGCAAATACGGCCTTTCAGCACTTCCGGGGGGGGGGGGGGGGGTAAGATTTTAAGGCTGTGCTTGCCAACCGGCCTAATAATTTGAAAAGAATCCAAAGGCGGCTGTTCTTGCAAAAACAGCCTTCCGGCGTCCTTTTGGGGACATTCCACTATTTTAGACAAGAATGGCATCACCGCTTATTTAAAATAATTTTTTTTTCTTTTTGGGCTATTTTTCAAAAAGGGAAGTTGGACCCGATGGGGGTTGCCTACGTATCCCACATCCGGTGAGAATCAAACTGCGTAGTTCGGGCAATTTTACAAAACAAAAACCAACCTTTTTTTTCTTTTTTTTTCTAAAAAAAACACAAAATTTTCTTTTCTTTTTTTTTCTCAAAATTTCGGCAGAGTTTCAGTATATTTTGGACATTGGTTTTTCAAAAATAGACTATTATCTCTCTCAGTCCTCCCATTGACTTTCCTTCTCAACTTTTCCCCTATAAGCCGGTCAACATGCAAATCTGAAGCAAATGAATGCACAAGTAGCAAGTAAGATGCATCAGTATGGTCTTTTCATTTCGGGTACACCTGTCCTAGACAGACCCAACCCCTGTGTTGAGTCTCCAAAGTCAATTGCACATGATGCAAACAAACGTTCCTACTAGGGATCTGGAATGAGGCTGAGTTATTCTAGGTTCAAAACCTGGGTATTTGTTCTAGACTTGTGTACCCGAGCGGACAACTCGAGCCGAGGAGGGGGCTACGTACCGGGAACCAAAAGGCTATCCGGCTTAGTAACTTGTCCGAGCCTCTTTCTTATTTCAAGGTATGACACTAACAGAATAGCGAGTCACGACCAACGAGCACATCCCCGAAGATGAGAAGAGAAGGGTTTCGTAGCAATTTATATACAATTCAGATAATATCAAAGCGGTAAAAGCAACATTTAGCACATTGGGCTCAAGCATGTAATAAAATCAGATAATAGATAAAGCCAAATACAACAATTCATCTAAGCTCGGATTCTGAACCCTGAACCAGAGATTCTGGGTTCTTCTCCCCAGCAGAGTCGCCAGAGCTCTCACACCTCCTTTTTTACTACACCCCCGGAAGGGTATGTATAAGGGAGTTTTTTCCAACTTAAAGTGACAATCGAAACGGGATTATTTCATTTAAAAAAAATCAGAGTTGCCACTTGGGATATTTATGGTGTCCCAAAGTCACCGGTTTCAAATCCCGAATCGAGGAAAGATTGACTCTGTATTACAGTCTGCGAACACAGAAATCTGGGTAAGGAATTCTGTTAACCCGGGAGAAGGTGTTAGGAATTCCCGGATTCCGTGGTTCTAGCACGGTCGCTCAACTGCTATAATTTGCCTATTATCTGATATTAATGCATGTTTTAGCCTATGGTATATTTTAACTTTAACCGCTTTATTTAATTATTTTTAAGGAAAAATTGCAACGTCATTTAAAATACGTCTTGAACCACGTCACATAAATGCACCCGCAGCTCTCAACATATTTTATATAACATTGTTGAAGTTTGGATTTGGGTAACATAAATGCGCACCCGAGTTTAGGAAGGTAAATTATTAAGATAACGCGCCTAAAGCAACTACGCATTTGCAACTTTGCGAGGGCCATGGAAGATTTTGCGAAATGGCACGCCTCGAATTCTAAGGATGAAAATTAATTAAGCGAGGGCCACTGGTTATCTAATTTTATTCAGTGGCACACCTCGAATTTACTACAAGGATCTACTAATTAAATGAGGCTAAAGGAATCATAGCTACTTTTAAACCAAGCTGAATTCAAATTGTGAAGCTAAAGGGCTAAGACTAAGTGAAGTCTATCCCAATTTCGTTTCAGAAACTTGGGCTTGGCCTGACGTGAAGCCCAATGGCCCAATAAAACCATCAAGCTGCAAGATTGTGAAATCCACGACAAATCCCATTCGAGCCCAACCAGGAAGCTCAATTTTTATGAAGCACGCACAAAGCTGGATACCAAGGGGTTCGCCTGTCGAACCCAGACAATAGCAGAAAGCGATCCAATTTTAAAAATGTAGTGACAAAAGGATTTAAACATCAATAGATCCGTAAACTTGACATTGAACAACCACATAATAAAACTAACAATTACTAGACATTGAAGCACTGATTGGAATTAAACTGTCAATTATTTCAAGCCATTTTCAAGTTTAAACACATTCATATGCTAATCAATGAAACGTTATAAATTTTCAACCCCTGAACCACTAATTTGGAAAATCAAGCTTCCTTTTAACTATTCATACTTAAGTTCATTGATTGCATCCCAACCAAAACACATTCACATGCCATTCAAAACATATCAAACAACATCATTTTGTCCTTAACCTATTTAAAAGCATTTCAAACATGAAACTATTATCATGCATGACTATCTATTTCATCTAAGGCTGAATCAAATTTAAAACACATTTGGCTTGACAATATTCCAACAGTCCCAAATGAAATACAACTATAAGAATTTCACTATTCAAATGGAAACCAGCTAGAATACACAATGATTAATGTGATCAAAGGCACAAACAATGAAAGAGTGTAAACGGAACACAAATAAGTCTACTTCCATGCTTTAAACTCTCATTTCCATCTCCAAACTGAATCTTACATCAGGTAAATTTCAGAAAATGTACCTGGAATTCAAAACAAAATAGAAAATGAGGGATCAGCAGTAAATAGTAGCACCCAGCCCAGATTCGACCAGTCAAAAAAGTGAAATCAACTCAAGAAATTCAATGGAACAGTAAACCCACAACAAAGCTTGAACCAGAACACACAACTTCAATCCATTTCAACCCCAGGATGAGAAACTATGATTTTCAGAAGTTTTTGTTTACCAAATGAAATCAGAAGACTCAAAAAATGAGCAGAGTTTGAGCAGTTTTCTAGACAAAGAATGTGAAGAATTCGTAATTCTCAAGAAATCCCAGTCGTTTTAGTTTTCTAAATTTTTTTTATCTCTCTCCCCTCTCCCATTTCTCTCAGCAAATGATGCTTTTATAGAAGGGTGTTAGGGCAGCAATGCAGGGTTCAGAATTTGCTTGTTAATCCTCTCTCAATTCTCATTTTTGCTATTGTGTCCCTATTTTAAAATCAGAAATTCAAAACTAACCCCAACCCCAGCTTCCTAGAAGCTTCCCTAGGTAGTTATTCAGAGATTCCCTGAGCCAATTTCCTAGACTACCCTTCAAAACCCCTACAAATTATGCTCCCAGCTAAACTAATGTAGAGATGGGTCAAGTTGACCCAACCAAATTTGGTATGGGTCTGTAAACCCAAGTTGAATTCTCTCTTGGGTTTATGATTTTTCAAAGCCCAATCCTCATTAATACGAGATTCCTTATTTAAAAGACTGACCAAAATTTCCCTAAAAGAAGAAGCTCGGAAACCCTTTTTTCTTTTTTTAAGATGCAATCAAACTAAGACAAAGATGAATGATCTAATTAACGAGAAGTTGACTAAATTATAGACCTAATTAACTAGGTGATTTAACGAACCAGAAACTTAGCCATGCTTAACAAACTAAAGAAGTCACAGAAATGGATTTCACAAAGAAGAAGAAGGAAAGAAGAAAAGGAAAACCAAACAATGAACAGGAGCACAAATTTGAACTCAAAAGGAGAATCGAATTTTCAGCCAGACTATTTATAGGAAAAATAGGTTAAAGAAAGGGAAAGAGCAGGATGTCAGAAAGAAAACACAAAAGGGGAGAGGGACTTAACAATCGAACCTCGAAACCAAACGGAGACAAAGAATTCAACCAAACTTATGTCGATCCCTTCTTCTTTGTCAAGAACAACTGAGCGACATCAGTTTTGTCAAGTCCAAACCTCAAAGCTTGATAGAATAGCACTCCATGATCATGCATGTTACCAGGCTCGACGAAAAACGACTTTGAACTTTTGGGAGTCGAACTCGGATTCAAGATTCGAAGAATTCGAAATTGATTCGAGGGTAAAGGGTTGGATATTTGGGATGGGGAGATGGAGAGGGTTCCAGGGTGTTATTTTGGTGGCGTATGGAGGTGGCGTCGCCAGCCGAGAACGGTGGAAAGTAGGGCGGCTATTAGGGTTTCGTGGGATTCTCTAAGGGTGAAGAGGTGAGAGAGACGAGATTGGGGGGGGGGGTT
>NC_031994.1:52972750-53013784 GCF_001879085.1 Nicotiana attenuata
CCTTAGTTTCGGACATATATATATATATGGGTAGGGTGAGGAGTTTCGGTCCGTTGGATTGAACAACATCGACGGCCCAGATCTGTCAAGCCTTAAAACGGGGTCGTTTGGTTTTAGTGGGGAAAGGGACCGGGTTAAGGGCGGGTTTGGTCGGGTACTGGGCGGGTATTTGGGGCCAAAGGATTTGTGCTGAGGGGATTTAAGATTAAGAAAGCCCAAAATTGACTTCTCATTCTTTGTTTTCTCTTTTTTTTTTCATTTTTCCTAATTTCTTTTAAATTAAAAATAAAACCTAAATTAGTTCCTAATAAAATTATCCTAACAAATTAAATTAACTAACNGATTGCCAAAACTTTTACTGTATTCCCGTGCTCTCCAAGTGGGCGCCTGATTGCCAAAACTTTAACTGTATTCCCGTGTTCTCCAGGTGGGCACCTGATTGCTGAACTTTAACTGTATTCCCGTGCTCTCCTGGTGGGCGCCTGATTGCCAAAACTTGAACTGTATTCCCGTGCTCTCCAGGAGGGCGCCTGATTGCCAAAACTTTAACTGTATTCCCGTGCTTTCCAGTTCCCGTGATCTCCAGGTGGGCGCCTGATTGCTGAACTTGAACTGTACTCTCGTGCTCTCTAGGTGGGCGCCTGATTNCTACATATCCTTGGCTATAAAGGAATCAGGTCAGTGTAGTTCGGGAAGTTTCGGTAGCTGGGACTACCATGAAGCTGTGATTTCACTGTTGTTGCTGCTGCTACTACTGCTTACTGAACTCCTTATTACACCATGATAAAAATAAAAGAAGCTAGGCTAAACTATGATCTATGCATTACAAGAATCCTATCTATATCTTCAAACTTAATCTTGCAGTTCCTGTTGCCTTGTTGACTTGTATTTTCCAGGTAAAGTTCCTTTGTTGCCGATTTGAATTGTAATCTGAGACGCTTTCCCTTTTCTTCAGGCAGGCGCCTGATTGTTGAACTTGAACCGTCTTCCTTCGAACACTGCTGCTTTCCCTTCGTTCTTCAGGTAGGATCCTGATTACCAACACTTGAATTGTTACTTTGTTCTTCAGATGGGCTTGCTCCTGATTACCAATACTTTGAGTTGCTTTGTTCTCCAGGTGGGCTCCTGATTACCGACGCTTGAATTGCTTTGTTCTCTAGGTGGGCTCCTGATTACCGACGCTTGAGTTGCTTTGTTCTCTAGGTGGGCTCCTGATTACCGACGCTTGACTTGCTTTGTTCTCCAGGTGGGCTCCTGATTACCGACGCTTGGATTGTTTCCCTTCCTTAAAACTGGTGTTGTTCTCCCTTGCTCTCCAGGTGGGCGCCTGATCTCCAAAACTTGAACTGTATTCCCGTGCTCTCCAGGTGGGCGCCTGATTGCCAATATTTTAACTATATTCCCGTGCTCTCCAGGTGGGCGCCTGATTGCCAAAACTTGAACTGTATTCCCGTGCTCTCCAGGTAGGCGCCTTATTGACAAAACTTTAACTGTATTCCCATGCTCTCCAGGTGGGCACCTGATTGCCAAAACTTTAACTGTATTCCCGTGCTCTCCAGGTGGGCGCCTGATTGCCAAAACTTTAACTGTACTCCGGTGCTCTCCAGGTGGGCGCCTGATTGCCAAAAGTTGAACTGTATTCCCGTGCTCTCCAGGTGGGAGACTGATTGCCAAAACTTTAATTATATTCTTGTGCTCTCCAGGTGGGCGCCTGATTGCCAAAACTTTAACTGTATTCCCGTTCTCTCCAGGTGGGCGCCTGATTTCCAAAACTTTAACTGTATTCCCGTGCTCTCCAGGTTGGCGCCTGATTGCCAAAACATAAACTATATTCCCGTGCTCTCCAGGTGGGCACCTGATTGCCAAAACTTTAACTGTATTCCCGTGCTCTCCAAGTGGGCGGCTGATTGACAAAACTTCAACTGTATTCCCGTGCTCTCCAAGTGAGTGCCTGATTTCAACAAAATAGACAAAACAAAGAAAATTTCTGCCCAGTTTGGTAGCTGGGCACATATGTGAGTGTAAAACTGAATCATGTTGCCAAACATCAATAAGAATTTGAAAGCTAAACCCGAATGACAGTTTTAAAGCTAAACTATATCTTCTAAAGGTATGACTTCTGCTAAATCTTGTTATCTAATGAAAATCTTTAAAGCTAGGTCTCATTATTCAGGATGGTCCTGAAAACTCCTATATGAATCCTATCTCAAACATGCAAACTTTGGAACCAACTTATATTCCTTTGGGGTACATTTATACTAGATTTTGCTACTCATGATTGTTTTGAATTTTAGACTAGGTCCCATTTCTAGGAGGGTCCTGAGATTTTACGGTCAAACCTGTCTGATGCTCGCTTTTCCCCTACGGAGGGTTTCTCCAAAACAAACAAAATTTTCAGCCCCTGTTTCAATCAAAGAAAAATCTTGTTAGTTTAAAATGTGGTGGTTAGTTTGTGGCATTCTTGCTGAAGGTGGCCTCTTCGCTGCTGTGTTTTGCT
Source organism: Nicotiana attenuata (assembly GCF_001879085.1). Classification (NCBI taxonomy): domain Eukaryota; kingdom Viridiplantae; phylum Streptophyta; class Magnoliopsida; order Solanales; family Solanaceae; genus Nicotiana; species Nicotiana attenuata. The sequence goes on from NC_031994.1 coordinate 52,975,248, forward strand.
TTGCCTCGTTTTTCCAAACTAGCCAAGAACTGCTTGACTTTCTGACTGACCTTCACCCACATGACCTTGGATGACTCGAGTGTTCTATACCTAAACCGTTGTGTTACATCTCTGACCTATCTATTTGAACCTCTGCATCTCCCATGAAATTACTAAACCATTCCACCGATGAAACTTTCGCTGACCCTTTGTATCCCATTTCGCATCATACTATCTTTAGCAATGCCTTGACTGCCCTGTGCTTTGTGCAACTTTAGAAGTTGGTAGTGAGCTTTGAAATCCTTTCTTATTGCTTAAACATAACTGACATTGGACACACTTTAGCGAAATAAACCCAAAAGAAATGAAATGCAATGACTTTTGAGAGTTAGGGACAAGAAAAATCCAAAACTGGAAGACTGTCTGAAGGGAAAAAAGAAAAGAGACTTATCTGAGTGGAGCATCTGGCACCAATGATCATGACATGCATTTCGAATTAATCGGCCCAATCTGTCCAACCAATCAGCTTTAAGTTGATATACTTTATGCCCCGATATCTTCAAAATCCAATTTCTTCACCAAAACCTTGTGCTTGTTCGGCCTGCGGTGCCCCGAAGGGTTTTTCACCAACAAACCTCTCTCATTTGTTCATCTCTCAACTCACTTTCGCCTTAAGGTTCCCATGAAGGTTTTCACCAATAAGACTCTCTCATTTTCGATTTCTCTCAGCTTTCATTGCCTTACGTTGCCCGTGAGGGTTTTCACCAATAAGAATCTCTCATTTTCATTTTCTTGCTTAGATCGGAGTGTTGCCCCTAACATAAATCACCTCTACTTGCTCGACTTGTCATCCCTTGAAGACTGATCGGAAGGTCTTTCTTTGGACCGTAATGTGGGTGTTTGGATAGGGTTATAAAGAAAGGGTATCAAAAGGCTCAAAATAACTCAACTGGGTTTAGAATTACAACTTTCGGAACCAGATTTCCTACAACAAACACAACTTCTGCCCCAGTTTCTTTGCTTGGGGACTTTTGGATTTTTACTTTGATGGGACCGAACCGTGAGGCTGCCTACGTATCCTTAAAAGGAATCAGGTCGAACGTAGTTCATGACATAGAAATTGTTTTGTTGTTGTGATTTTCTCTTTTCTCTTTCTTTTTCTTCTTCTTTTCTTCTTCCTTTTCTCTTTTTGTTGTTGTGTTGTTTTTCCTTTCTTTTTTCTTCTTTTTTTTCTTTTCTACCCTTTTTATTTTCTTTTTTTTTCAATTTTCATTTTTCTTTCCTCTCTTTTCCTTTACTTATCTTTCGCTCTTGCGTTTCTAATCTTTGCTACTGATTCCAAAAGAGGGGTATGAAAGGAAATAAATAAGGCTCAAAGGGGGTAACAAAGGATAAAGTGTTTAGATAGCAGAACAAAATGCCCTCGTCATTCCAATCTTTAAAACATGCCAAGTCCAAACAAACACAATTTAACCAAAGAAATCATACATAATATCTTTTGACCGCATCAGAATTGGTAGCCATGTCTACACACTTGCCTTCTATATTTGTTAAATACAAAGCACCATTGGACAACACTCTCGTTACGATGAACGACCCCTGCCAATTTGGGGCGAACTTGCCTTTGGCCTCAGCCTGATGTGGAAGGATACGTTTCAATACTTGTTGACCCACTTCAAACTTCCGTGGACGCACCTTCTTGTTATATGCTCTTGCCATTCTCTATTGATACAACTGTCCATGACACACTGTTGCCAATCTTTTCTCATCGATCAAACTCAATTGCTCCAGGCGGGTTTTGACCCACTCATCATCATCAATTTCGGCTTCAGCGACAATCCGAAGGGATGGGATTTCAACTTTTCAGAATTAGCTTGGCTTTTAAGACTGGGCCAAATATTCCTCATGCATGTCATGTCATTGAAACCAGCATAAAAAGAACTGTACAAGGAAGAAAAAAAAACAAAAATAAAACTATCAGGAATGATGAAAAAGGGAAATTGCATTTCATTGAAATCAAAAGATAACAAGGTTTATACATCCAAACGGACGGAACATAGAATATGAATTACAACCCTGGAATAATCCTGATAAACTGAAAGAAAATCAAAGCAAACTACCAAAACTCCTTCCGGCTAGTGGGAGGAGTAGCTTCCCGATTGTTAATCTTTGCACTTGGCCCGACAAATTGCACATTCGCCATGATAGAACCCTCTCCAACGTCCACCATGTTCACATCATCGAACAACTTCTCGAACCTTTCAATCAACTCTTTATCAAGATCAACCACAGAACTAGGAACTGTTGTTACTGGGGGCGCTTCCTGGCGCCTGGCTTGATAATGACGGGATCTATGCGGGCACCCTCCACAATCACGACAGGCTCGTTCGCCACTCCTGGCACAACCACTTTTTCACTTTCTTGTTTCGTTGCAACCTCACTTGAGGACCCCTTTTTGACTACCGCAGATGGTTCACTGTTTGTCCCGCTCGACCTGATCACTCATTTCTCACTTGTTGACTTCTCAACCAGCCTGACCTCACTAGACCAAATCATCATAACGGTCTGTGAAGGTTTCTTAGGCTCCCCTCCCATATGCACTATCTCGATCATATTTGTCTCATGATGGGCCGGCAAAGGGTTCTGGTTGATATTGGGCGCCTCCGGAGCTTGGACTTCAATACGATTGGTATCAATGAGCTCTTGAATAGCTGTTTTCAATTGCCAGCATTTCTCCGTGTCGTGCCCCGGGGCACCAGAACAATACTCACAACTTACAGAATGATCAAGATTTCTCGGGGGAGGATTTGGCAGTTTTGGCTCTATTGGCCTCAGCATATCCAATTGTCTCAACCTGTGGAACAAACTAGTATAGGACACTCCCAATGGAGTGAAGGTTTTCTTCTTCTACAACCTCTCGTTCTTAAACGCTTGATTGGGCTGGAAAGCTGATCCAGGAGGGTTTCGGTAGGCTCGTGGGGGTGGATAGGCATTTTGTGGAGCTGGGTATGTATTTTGTGGGACTGGCACACGCCATTGTGCGTGGGTAGGAGGTTGGCTGTATGTTTGGGCATGGTGGACAGAAAAATGGGGGTCTTGTTGTGGGTAGTAGTGTTGGGGTGGATTATATGGGGTATGGGGGTAGGTTTGGTGGTGGGGACGAGGCTGATGATGGTGGTGAGGTGAGCCCCTAGGTCCGAACCAAGCTCCTGAATTAATCGTTGCTACATCCTCTTTCTTCTTCTTTCAAATTACTCCCCAGTTCCGCTTTGAATGGCCTGGGTGGTTGCCTTAATAGCCGAATAGCTCATGATTTTGTTTGTCTTGAGCCCTTCTTCTACCATACCGCCCATCTTTACCACTTCATTGAAGGACTTGACTATAGCTGATACCAGATGACCGTAGTAAGTAGGTTCTAATTCCTGCAGAAAATAATTCACCATTTCACTTTCTTTCATTGGAGGGTCCTCCCTTGCTGCCTGCTCTCTCCACCGGAAACCATACTCCCTGAAAATTTCATTGTGCTTTTTCTCAATCATTGTCAAGGACAGCCAATCCGGAATAATCTCGAGATTGTACTGGAAGTGACAAGCGAATGCCTAGGCTAGATCGTCCCATGTATACCATCTTCCGTGATCCTGCCGGGTGTACCACTCCAGAACTGAACCACTCAGACTCTGACTGAAATATGCCATTAGCAACTCGTCTTTCCCGCCAGCTCCCCTCATTTTGCTACAAAAACCTATCAAGTGCGCCACTGGATCACCGTGCACATCATACAAATCAAACTTGGGCATCTTAAACCCTGCCGACAATTGCACATCTGGAAACAGACATAGATCTTTGTAAGCCACACTTACTTGACCTCCCAACCCCGCATGTCTCTGAATGACTGTTCCAGGCTTTTAACTTTCCTAAACATCTCCTCCTGTTCGGGATTTTTAGATGGTTTCTCAGTTTCCACAAAGAGATCAAAACGAGGAGTGTAGGAATAGGGTTCTGGAGTTTTGAAAGTGGGCTCCGGGGGGTAATATTTGTTGTCATGGGCGTGGAACAAGGGCTCGCTGGAGGATCTGTAGAGTGTAGCGGGTGGGGGTGCCACGAAGACAGGAGTGACTGGTGGAGGAGGGTATGGAACTGGTTTGGGTGGTGGAGCTGGTGGTGTCTAGGAGGTGGTGCTCTGGTAGTGCTGGTAAATGGGGAAGCTCAGGGACGAATCGGTAGCAGGAGGTTCCTGAGACTGAGCCAACGGCGGGATGAAAGCAGGGTTGGCGGGTTAAGCTGGTGGTGGTTGCCTTTTTGCCCAGGCCTGGTACATTTCGGCCATCTGTTGTTTCAGCTTATACATCTCTTCTTTCATCAAATTAACATCCGACCCTTCCACCTCTCTCGAAGGATCGATAACACTCGCATCAAGTTCTTGATTAGCCATGATCAACTTGTTTTTGGACCGGGTGTTGTATTCCCGAAGAAATTCAGAATGCCCGATGTCCTGAAGTATAACGAGACCACGGACCCCAATGAGCACTTATCGCCTACATTTGCGCTGTAAAAGGGAATGACTTAAAAGGACGACGAGATTGAATCCGTCATGCTGAAGAATTTTGGAGAGACACTGTCGAAGGGGGCCATGATGTGGTACCACAACCTACCCCCGAACTCGATAGATTCGTTTGCCATATTGGTAGACTCTTTTGTGAGGGCATATGCCGGTGCCATCAAGGTCGCCACAAGGAAATCTGATGTCTTCAAAATCAAACAGAGAGAAAATGAGATGCTAAGGGAATTTTTATCTCGCTTTCAGATGGAGAGAATGGAGTTACCACCAGTCTCCGATGACTGGGCAGTGTAGGCCTTCACTTTGAGCTTGAACGAACGAAGCTTGGTAGTTTAGAAGCAGCCAAAACAAAATTTGGTCGAATATCCTGCTGTAACCTGGGCGGATGTGCACAACAGGTATCAGTCAAAATTTAGAGTCGAAGACGACCAATTAGGAGCCCCTTCGGGCTCAGTATATCCTAGCAGGCTCTTAACAAAGGAACAAAGGTTTACGGAAAAGGAGTCGAGACCGAATAAGGAAGGATACCGGCCTTATGTGGAAGATTGAAGGAACGCCCCAAAGCGTAATGTATCTCGAGGAGATCGAAGGCCAGATCGAGGTTAAGTTTCTCGGTGGCTCATGAGTAAAGCCGGAATTGATAGGAATACAAGGCCAGTAGAGGCACCCCGGTTATCCGAGTACAATTTCACCGTCGATGTCTCAGGCATCGTGTTAGCCACAGGCATCATCAAAGATACTAGATGGCCAAAATCCATACTGCAAGACCCTTCACAAAGGAATCCTAACTTGGTATGCAAATATCACGGCACCCACGGTCATAGGACCGAGGATTGCATACAACATCGAGAAGAGGTAGCCAGAATAATCAGCTAAGGGCATCTTCGAGAGTTCCGTAGCGACCGAGCTAAAAGCCATTTTTGGGAAAGAGAGATGAATAGGAAGAACGAACCAGATTAACCACAGCACGTCATCCACATGATCATTGGAGGGGTTGACGCCCCACAGGGACCCGTTATCAAACGGACGAAAATATCCATCACCTGGGAAAAATGAACTCGGAGTTACATACCAGAGGATGCTCTCACATTCAGCGAAAAGGACATCGAGACCTTGTCTCGGCCTCATAATGACGCATTGGTAATTTCTTTTCTTCTGAATAAATTTCAAATAAAATGTGTGCTCGTGGATCCAGGCTGCTCGGCCAACATAGTCAGGTCGAGGATGGTGGAGCAGCAAGGATTGCTCAACCATATCATACCCACCTCTCGAGTCCTCAATGGATTCAACATGGCGAGTGAGACGACGAAAGGGGAGATCATCCTCCCTGTCAACGTGGCTGGTGCAATCCAAGACATAAAATTTCATGTCATCGAAGATGACATGAGGTACAATGCCTTACTTGGAAGGACGTGGATACACAGTATGAGGGTAGTTCAATCAACCCTTCATCAAATGATGAAGTTTCCGACCAAGGATGGAGTAAAAGCGGTGTACGGGGAGCAGCATGCAACAAGGGAGATGTTTGCGGTAAACGACATGGCACCGGTATCGACGCCCTCCACACCGAAGGAGTCAAAAGACAAACAATCAGCTAGATAGGTACAACCGACATTCTTGGTTACGTCCCGAAGAATGAATAAAGGACTATGTTGCATCCTCGTAGCAAGCAATTGAAACATATCGGGACTTGAACGCTATCATTGCTAAGGTACAACCCCCTCCCTTTTTCATTTACGTTTTATACTAACTTATTGCAGGTACTCAATTGAAAGGAATTGGAGTAACCTCAGCTCGAAGACCTTAGGTTTTAAAGCATGCGTTGCGCTCTTTTTCCCTTGGACTGGGTTTTATCCCGAACTTGTTTTACCGGCGAGGTTTTTAATGAGGCAACATCTATATTCTACCTAAGGAGAATTCACTAAGTATTCAAGGCTTCTTCTCAATCAGCCTCAAATACTGGGGGGGCATCCCCCTCGGAGGTTATCTTTGCGAAAATTCGGGTTACGCCTAAGGGGATCTCGATAGAAGAATTTTGTACTGGGCCAAACGGTCGAACGAATCGTGTCCATGTAGAGCAATCAAGCCTCCAAAGGCAAGAACATGTACACATATATCAAGTAATCAAAGAAGCCTCTCTGCTTGTCAATACATTGCGTGCCTTGAAAAAGTTCACCACCGTCACGCAAAACGGCCAAAGAGCCTAAAAACTCTCGAATGCTCGGGCACTATCATTGACAGTAAGCTCATCGAGCCATCAAAAACTCGAAATTTGTAAGACCTCAAAAAGGCATAATCCAGATATTAAGGCTAAGGCTATATATTCGAACTTGTAAGACCCCTAAAAAGGCATACCCTCGATATAGACGCCGGGGTCATCGCACATGGGGACTAAAGGCTACAGCGAAACATAATGACTACGGTTGAACTAAAAGGCTACAGCCGGATTAATGCGGTTCGGAGACATCCAACTGCCGCCATAAAAGTAAAGGCCTCCAAATACTTCGAGAATACTTCGAAAAGAACTGGTTAATCAGCTTACCCTCGGCATAAGCAAAGGAGCTTCGATAATTTCAGCTTCAAACAATACAAAAGGGCTTCGAAACAATCAGCCTTCGCTAAAAAAGCTTCGATAATTCAGCCTTCGAGCAAACCTCCCGGGGTACTCAACTATCGCCATACATCGACTCATGATCGAGGTTCTCATTTGAGCCGTCGAAGATTCGGACGAACCCAAAACATTCCATTTCATAATAAAAACTTCAAAAGTCTTTAGATAAAATGAGGGAAAACTATAACCATATTAGACGTCGCATCGACCCAATCTAAAAAGAGCCTAAGGGCCAATGCGTAAGAGCCTAAGGGCCATCCTAAAGAGCCTAAGGGCCAATGCGTAAGAGCCAAAGGTTCAGCCTAAAGAGCCTAAGGGCCAATGCGTAAGAGCCTAAGGGCCAGCCTAAAGAGCCTAAGGGCCAATGCCTAAACAGCCTAAGGGCCGATTTGTTAAAAACTTGAGGGTCAATAGCTCTTGGTCAAAATTTGAATCGAGAATCAAACCCCGAACGGTCCATCGTTACCGGTCATTCATCAAGCATGTGTGGCCGAAGGGTCTATATCATATTTCCGATATATCGATCTGGTTATCTACGAGCACCAAAGTTTATTCAAAAAGGACAAAAGAAAGACAAAAAATGACGAAGAGCAAAGAACCTTATATACATAATAAAGTTTCACAAAAACATATTTACAAGACTCATGCCTAAAGGCCCTTACACAAAAAAGGAGCAGATAAAAACCTAATTTACCGCCGAGGTCACTTGACCAGATGAAGCTCCCTTAGAAGTTGTGCCTTCAACGACGTGGCCCTCGACCCCCGGAGCATCAACGTCCTCCTCCCCCTCAGGGACCTCACCCTCATCTTCATCATCCCCCGAGCCGCTGGACGAACCACTGGCTGAATCATCATCAGAAGAAAGCAGAACTGCCTATTCTTTCCCTAGGGCCTTCACCCTTCTGATCTCCGCAGATAAATCGATGCCCCCTCCATACACATCCTCGAGAGCCTATCTCCGAGATATTAATCGGGCATGCTCCAGGGCTCGGGTTAGTTCCGACTCGGCATCTTTTGATACCTTCCTAGCTCGAGCATTTGCAGCAGCAGCATCATCTTGATATGGGGATATAAGCGCATCAGCTTCGGACATATATGCAGACAGCTTAGCAACTGATTCGGTGTGGAGGTCTCTGTACTTACAGCTTTCTCCCTTTGCCTCTTGGAGCTGATGCTCAACCGAGATCAGCCTCTCTTGAAGGATTTCATTATCGGAGGACACTTCATCCATATGCTGCTTCAGCCCAAGGATTTCAATATCTTTGATTTTAAGCACCTCTCGCGTTAGATCATCTTTTTGGTTAAGCTGAAAGAACCAAAGCAAGGTATTTAGCGCTTAGTTAACTAAAGCACAAAAGTAAGCCCACGAAGGTCATATTTCCTGCCCGTCGAGATCGGCCCGCTCTCGAGACATCCTCTCCAAATGTGCTCAAAGGTCACCTAGCTCCCCCTCCTTTTGGGCATAAAGGGCCTTAAGTTCGTCCAATTCAGTAACGAGCTTCCTAAATTAATCCTCACAACGAGCCAACTCGGCTTGCAACTTGGAGAAAGCTTGGTTGGAGAGCATCAAGGCCTGAAAACACAGAAGATGGGAGATGGGAGTAGGAAAAGCAAGAATCAAAACTCAAAATGCAATGGTCAAGTCGAGAGTACCTGCTTTCTAAGCTCCTCGGCATCTTCAAAGATCAATGAGGCGTCGATATCGGGGCCTTCCTCAACCCCGGCAAAACATCCTTCAAACATACTGTTCTCTCCGGGGGATGCCCCCTCTACAGGAATATTCATATCTTTGGCATCCCATATTTGCCCATGAGAGAATGACGGTCGCAGAAGAGGCTCCTCTACATTGATCACCTCGACTGGTTCAACGGGGGCCCTCTCCCCCCTCCGAGGGGCCTCATCATTGGTTTCTTCGGGTTCATCAACCAGGTGCCCCTCCGCACCGAATGTGCTTAAATCGTTGGTCGGCTCGGGGACTTCGTCTGAACTCCCCTCAATCATCCCCTCATCTCGTGTCGGGACCACCTCAGGAGCCTCGGACTCAGCCACCTTCGACTTCGATGACTTCGAGGCAACAACACTTTTTCTCCCTCTGGGTGCCAGCGGGTAGTCATCACTCTCTTCGCCCTCGGCACAAAGACCTTCGGTCACTTCCCGAGTTAAGGCCACTGAATCGGCCTCGGGCTTTTGGACCTTAGCCTTCGTTGGCTTCGGGGACCCAGGCGGTGATTTCTTCTTTCTCTTTTTCTCCTTAGCAAGCTTCAGGGTATCTGCTTCCCCAGGCGGGGGTTCCTACATCAAAACAGCCTCTCCAAGGCCTGCACAGGCGCAAAGGATGAGAGTACTAGCGAGAGATATTATTCTCTAAAAAGAGCTTAAGTATGAACAGAGATAAAAACTCACCATGATTTTTAGCGACCCAGCAGGTCTTAGCCATATCACGCGACACGTGCTTATCGTATGGGCATATCGAATCAAGTCGTCGGACCCGGGAGATCATTGACAGCATCGGGGTACCACTCGACAGCTGTATCACCAAAAAAAGTTAATTCAAAGTCAAGAAGAAATATCAGATCAGCCAAACATGTTTACTTACGATTTACATTCCATTCCTCGGGGAACGACATTCTCTTAGTAGTGATCAGGTCCGAGGTCCTGACTCGGACAAAGCGACTCATCCACCCTCGATCCTTGTCTTCATCGATGCTACCAAAAAAGGCCTTTGGGGATCGACGTTTTAGCTTAATCAGGCCAACTTGATAAAGTCGGGGGCTATACAGTCTAATTAGATGGTCAAGGGTGAATGCCATACTCTCGACCATGTTTGAGAAATACCTAATCATATAAACAATGCGCCAGAACGATAGGTAGATTTGTCCAAGCTTCACCCGATATTTTCTGTAGAAATCGAGGATCACTGGGTCTATCGACAGTGAAGAGGCTTCTACCGGGCCTAAGGTGAAAGGATATGTGTATACACTGAGGAAGCCGACTTTGTGCTTGGTTATGTCTTCTCCTCGTGAAGGAATCTCCACTTGCACCGCCTCCGGCCAATGGCAGTCGACCTTCACTTTCTCGATTTCTGTTATTAAGTATATCGAGACATGGGTTCACATCGTCCTGAAATAGAGGAGGGGTTTTCAACCTGGAAATCAGAAGATGTATCACAAGGCCCGGGAGTACACTCCTCGATACTAGGAGGAACTACCGGTTTACCTTTAGAAGCTTTAGCCATCTCTAAAGCGAAAGTTCCAAGGGGATAGAAAATGTTGTTAGAAAAGAGAAGGGAGAGTTCAAGGAAATCGAAAAGGGCTAAACAAAATTTTGGAAGCACTAAGAGAATGATATCCACAAGGTTATGGGATTTGTCTGTTTATAAAGATCGTTAGAACGTGCAAAGGAAGCCAAAAGGCCGACCGTTGGCCGCCTACAATTAATGCTTCTGGGAATCGTACAACCCTTCAGTCTCTTCAACTGCTTATGTTATGATGTTGGCATCAGGACCCAGACATCGCGAACCAGATTGTCAGAAATTATTAAAGAATAGTCTACGAGTCGGTATCGAGGGGACGCTCGTTCGACTATAAAGCCTTAGGGCTATACCCGAATTTGAGCCAGTCCTCGCTCGAGGACAATTAATAAAGCCTCAGAGCTATCTCTATCTCAAGTTCGAGCAAACGCTCGTTCGACTATAAAGCCTCAGGGCTATACCCGAGTTCGAGCCAGTCGTCGCTCGGGGACTATTAACAATGCCTCAGGACTATCTCTATCTCATGTTCGAGCAAACGCTCGTTCGACTACTAATAAAGCCTAAGGGTTAAACTCGAGTTTGAGCCAGTCCTCACTCGGGGACTATTAATAAAGCCTCAGGGCTATACGCGAGTTCGAGCCAGTCCTCGCTTGGGGACTATTAATAAAGCCTCAGGGCTATCTTTATCTCAAGTTCGAGCAAATGCTCGCTCGATTAATAAAGCCCAAGGGCTACCCGAGTCCGAGCCAATTCTCGCTGGGGGGCTATTAATGAAGCCTCAGGGCTATCATTATCTTGAGTTCGAAGAAACGCTCGTTCGATTATTTTTTCCCAAAGGCCACCCGAGTTCGAGTATGTCCTCGCTCAGGGACTATCTGTAACGCCTTAGGGTTATCTATACTTTAAATTCAGAGCAAATTTTCGCTCAGTTAGGGGCTGCCCGATTTCAAGAAAACTCTCACTCAGGGACTATTTGTGGGGGCCTAAGGGCTATCCTTTTTTAGATCATCAAACAAACAGGCACCCGGTTGCTGAATCCAAAGGCTATTTATGTTTGAGAAAATTCTCACTCGAGGGCTGCCGACAAAGCCTAAAAAGGCTAGATTTATTTCAAATAATCGTGACCCAGCTCCTATTCGATTGAGTCTTAGAAATCCCGGCGATCTAGATTCGCATCAAATCAATCCAAGCTCAGTCCGAGGGATAATGAAGGACTTCAAGAAGCATCATATTAATTAAATTAAAAACCTGAGGGTTTATTATTGTTATGTTCTAGATCCGGTATTCGGACCAATCGTTAGAGTCGTACACTTGGATTTTCACAAACGAAAGCAGAATGGAGTTCAAAACAAATTGAAGGCAAAATGAAGATATTCTCATATTAATAAAAGATGATTTACAAACCCACGAGAGGCCCTTATACAAAAACGAAGAAGCATAGAAAAACACCCAAAGGCCTAATCTACTTTCGAGGGATTATATTCAAGAGAAACATCTTCGAGGACCTTTTTCTCAGGGACTTCACTTCGACCTTTAGAACATTGCCTTCGAGAATCTCCTCCGAAGCAGCAATAAATGGAGAAATCGCTATATCCTATCAAAGAGCAAAATTTTTTGACAAGCGAAGAAAATTGTGGCTTGGTGAAAAGCTTGGCGAGTACGGGTCCCGTCAGCACTACTATTGTGAAGCCACTTCTTGAGACATTGCACCGGTGTGGGATGCAAAACTTAGTAGATAGTGCCACCTGACTCCATGGAAAGAAAAAGGAATGAAGTGCCACACCAGGTTGAAGTTAAGAGAGATAAGCTGTAGTTTACAGTCCACATATCTTCTGATACGGGAAGGATCCAATGCCCTTCTCTCATCGATTCGAGGCAACAACAACAACTCAGCATAATTCCTCTTAGAGGGGAAAGGCTTCGAAGAAGAGCCATGGCATAACTGATAAAGTTGCTGCCTTATGGCCTTATGGTCACAAGTTTTAACCGTTAGGATAAGAGATCAGAAAGGGACACAGAGAAAAGGAAGGACTAAAGATTGTTGAAGAAAGAAGGAATGAAGCTTTAGTTTCAAAAATCTCTTATTTATAGATAAATGGCAATGAAACTGAAGGCATATTCAATGTTTCCTGGGAAACGGACCGGCATAGCACTCAATGTTTTTGGGGAAACGGACTGGCAGTGCACTCAATGTTTTTGGGAAATGGACCGGCGGTGCATTCAATGTTTTTGGGGGAATAAACTGACGGGATGTTTAGATTGATTCGAGTGCCTACGTCGCCAGCATGACGTTATCGTAAGAGGTTCGAGAAAGTCGAGGTCAGGATCGTTTCTTATCTTTTCATTCTAAGAAACGCGGGGACTATCTGTATACGGTCAGAATTAGGGAAGACCGATTTAAGGCTCCTATGGCAGTTCGAGCCCGGCCTCGACGGGATCAAGGCACAATCAAAGGTTATCCCGAAAGCACTCGCCTCGGCAGGGTACGTCGAAGGCTCACCAGGGTGCACCTCGAGGCCATATGAAAATCGATAACCCTCGTGGAAAGGCAGGAAACCCACCGAGGGCACGCGATCAGGACTGACAGAGTCTGCAAAAATAGTACAAATCCGTACTGAGCCGTTATATAGCTCTACTACTAGTGTTTATTCTTCATTTATTAGTCATGTACTGTGTTGGGATTCACCTCTCCTATATAAAGGGGACCCTTGTCATTTTGTAAAGAACAACATATTGGATAATATACAACATTCTCTGCTCTCGTTGCTAAAACAACTATTCTCCACATTTATTGCTTATTCTTTCATTGATTACTCATTATTCATCCATAGTTCATTTATTGTTCTTCATTTATTGCTTATTGTTAATCGCAAAAGGTCTTCCATAAGGCCTTCATTTAATATTTATCAATATTTCTCCGCCATTAGCCTCATCTAGACCTCGAGGCCCTGCCCCAGCCTGCACGAGGCCCAACATTGTGCCCTTTTCAGTTTGCATATCTTATTCTCTCTACTTAAACTTGCAATCTATTTCCTGACAACTAGTATTAAAATAAATCACGTGTTCTTATAACCATAAAATCAAATATAATTGTAGTTACCATTTTCAAGGTAAACACACGCCGACCCCGCCGAGGTCTCTCGATTATCGGAAGCTTCAGGCCAATGCAGACCGATCCCTCATAAAGGAACCCATACTTGATGTGCAAGTATCACGGCACGCATGATCATAGAACGGAGGATTGCAGGCAACTAAGAGAAAAAGTGGCTAGGTTATTCAGTGAGAGTCATCTTCGAGAATTCCCAAGTGATGGGGCTAAGAATGACTTCGGGGAGAGATATGCAGGCAGGAAGAATGAGCCTGAAGAACCTCAACGTGTCATTCACATGATCATCAGTGGAGTCGATGTCCCACAGGGACCTATATTCAAGCGTACCAAAGTATCCATCACAAGGGAGAAACAGAATCGTGATTACATGCCTGAGGACACCCTCACATTCAGCGAGGAAGACATCGAGGCCTTATCTCGGCCTCACAACGATGCACTAGTAATTTCTATCCTTTTAGATAAAGTTCAAGTTAAACGTAGTTGTGGAGAAGTTGATGCTAAGTGAGTAAAGTTTAGGGGTGTGACGTGAGCTATAATAAAGCAGTGATTGAACTGGGAGATAGCCTTTCGGGGCCTCGAGCTGGTCGATTTGGGGCCTCGACGTCGGGTCCTGAGCTCGGGCTCGAGCTATCAGGGAGAATCGGGGAGAATCGGGGATGGGCTAACATATTCAATAATATTAAAAGAGGCTCTTTATGGCCAATGATGAACAATAAATAAGTAATAAATGCAGAGCAAATATGAAGATAATAAAATGGAGCAACAGTATTGTTGATACCCAATTTTTCCCTAAATATTTTGATGTACTAAAAATATCCTCAAAATAGCATATGCATGCATATATAAGCATTTCCAAGAGTTTGGTATTTTTCCTTATTTTTAAATCAATTTATTGTCTATTTTAACAGTACAAAATCCAATAATTATTCCCAAAATTATTATTTTTTTGTGAATAACTTATTTTATTCTCATATTTACACCAAATATAATTAAGGTAATTTTTTGTATATTTTTACAAATTTGTTTGGTATTTTTAAAGCTAATTGCATATAAAGGCAATTATAGCCTATTTTACGATTAATAGTGTTTTATAATTGTAGAATTAGTTCTAATATTTTTAAATTAATACATATGTATTATTAATTGGTTCAACATCTTCAATTTTCTTTTAAAAATCATTCACTATTTCTATAAAATAAAAAGGGAAAAACTGGCTATTTAAAATGTAGTCCCATTTCGTTTCAATTGCAGCCCCAATTCCATTTCAATTTTAGCCTTAATTTTGGCCCAATCCGCCCCCAAATCAAAACGACCCAATTTGATTTCTCACCCGACCCCTGACCCAATTGCTAAACTCGCCCGGGGTTCTTTTAAATCCAGGTCGTTGATCCTTTTGATCAACGGCCACAAATGATTCTTTCCTTTTTAATTCCACATGACCTAACCCTAATCCCCATTTCTCTTCGACAGCCGCCTTCGAACTCACTTCTCTCTCAAACGCTCTCAAACACTCAAACCCTAATCGCCTCCCTCGTCTTCTCCGACCATCATCTCGCCGGAGTCCATGGCTTTTCAGGCCATGGACGACCTGTGCTCACCTTCTTTCACCCCTAAACCATGGGTGTTCGAGATTTCGAGGTCTGACCTCGACGGCGTCCGTTCAGATCCCCTGCATATGTGTGTTCTGTGGCCTCTCCGGCCCCATTCCGACGTATTCGAGCTTTAGAAGCCTAGTCATGGCCATCTCTGACTCAAGACCAGACCTATTCCAAGCCTTCTCATTGTGTTAGAGAAACCCTAAGGCTATTCGAGGTTCCTTCCTCTTTTATTTACTTAGATCTATGGTGGATCTGTGCTATATTCAATGTTTTAAAGCTTTTCCCCAATTTTCTTTTCAAAATTAGTCCGTTTCAATTTAGGGTTTTCGGAAAATCTTTAAACGACTTCTGACTTTTCTTCTTCTTCTCCATTTCTTTGTGTGAATCTGTCTATGCCATGTTCTTGTGTTCTTTCCTCGCATGTCTGCTCCTATGTTCTTATGTTTTGCCATATTATGCATGTTCTTCTATTTTTTGTGTTTTGTTCTTTCTTCTACCGGGCTCTATAAGCATGCTTTACATGTCTGTCTCGTATGTTTCTTTACTGTATTTTACTAAGCTTCTAATCTTTGTTTGCCTTTACTGGACTTTTGTTTGAACTCTAAGCAGGTTCCGTCTACTGTTTTTCCTAAACATGTATCGTTTTTTCTCTCCTAAACTTGTTTGAGTGCCATGTTTTGCCTAAATGTATTCCCTGTGTTTCAAACTTGCTTCTCTCTCTGTTTGTTTTCTCATAAGTCTCTGAAAGAGACTACTGAGCCAGTTCTATTTGTTGTTTTCTCGTCTATGCATCTGATTTGAGTCAGAAACCCTAGTATTTGGGGTTTTTGGCAGGCTTGAGTTTGTGTTTGGTCTAGGGTTCCATTCAGAACCCTTGACTCTCTTTCAGGCTCATTCTGAGTCTACGAACCTAACCTTCTTGGTCACTCTGATTTCTTGCTAGTTTTATGACAACTCTCTCTTGTCTCACATGTCTGTATGCTTTTTATATGACAAATTCTCTTCTTTCAAAAGGCCTTTGGCCAGCTTGTGATTGATTCCGAGTTCCTTCTTAAAAAGTTTTGAACTGTTGATTTTCTTTAAATTAAACCCCTTCTCACCTTTTCAGGTTGGATTCATTCACACTAAGATTCGAATCCTGATTTTACTGGCTGTTGATTGATTGTCTTTCTTTGTTCTGCCCAAACCGTGTGCTACTAGACTATTTCCTTAAATAAACTGCTGTGTATACCCTATTACACTGCTTTAGAAAAGATTTTTAAAACAAATCCTTTCCTTATTTATTTTGCCCGTTTGAATCAAATCCCTTAACCAAAGGGAAACAGCTTGTGATTGATTTCAAAACTATTCTCCTACCTTTTTCTTATTCATCTTCTAAACTATAAAAGGGCCTACCCTTTTGCACTAAAGAGGGGTTTTACAGAGGCTTTTCACAGACTTTCCTACACATACGAACACAGAACACCATCTGAGTTCACAATTAAATTTCACTTAAAACTCTCTCTTTTGATACTTGTGCTGCTGTGGACTGTGTTTACTTTACTTTCTTCTGCACTTCTTTTGCTTCTCTACTGGTATGTCTCAGTTAGTTTACATGCCTCAACAACAATGTGTTTAATACTGCCTATTTCCTTTAGTTGATATTTGTTTCCCTCTCCTTTATATTTCTGTATTTAAGTTATGTGTGTAATTGTTTGTCATGAATTTGATACTCTGTGAATCCCCTTAACCCTTTTACCCCTTTGTATGTGAGTTTATTGTTCAGGGCATTGCAGCACCCCAATATTGCTGTCTATGATCCTGAACTGGGTTCATTGAACTCCTCAACTCAATCAATTCCCACTTCCCATTCTCCCCATTATGTGCTTGAGCCTTGACTTAGGTCTGATAGTGTCCTAATCACTATCCAGACCTTTGTCTGACCATCAAAAGGTCTGCTCCTAACTTGTTCATCTAGCAAGTGGTCAAGGGTGTGCCAGCCTGCCTTATGGCTAGGTATGACCACCACTTGTCATGGCCCCCTTAATTCCCTTTCACTTTGCACTTACTCCTAGCTATAAGTTCTGCCCCTCTCTTGCAAGCCATGCTTTGGGAACCCTGAGCTCCCTCTGAACTTGGATGCCTGAGGGCTGGCTATTCCACACTGCACCATCCTGTTCATAATGGCATCCTGGGTGTAAGCAATGCCTGGAATCCCTGAGGTTCCTTGAAACTTTGAAACGCCCTGGATAATGAGAAGGCTTTGGAGATCTGGACCCCGGAGTTGGTTAAATACATATTATTGGACATTAAGATTGAATTAGGCCGCTTGGATCTAGCTGATAGTTTTTGATGTATTTTTATTATTTCAGTTGATTCATTGGGTTGTAATAACTTGTATAGAACTCGGGGAATCTAGTAAAAGGGTGTGGGAGGGTTTTTACTTTCTTGCATCAATAAAGGGTAGATATCATGACTTTAGGACTTTAATTTTTCTACTAGAAATACTGCACATAAGATGGTTCGATGTTTCGATTCAAGTCATCTAGATACCATGCCTATTGGGTTTAACGTTTAATTATGATATAAGTCATCTAGAAATCCTGCCTATAGGACCTTAACGTTCATGTAATCAGTGCATAAAGAAATCATGCCTATAGGGAATGCATATGCATTAGGCAAACTGTAGGGTAAGTAAATAATTACCTCTTCTTACCAGTTCTTAACATACCTTTTTAATCAGATATAGATATCATAGGATTCCGCATCAAGTTCGTCCGATTCTTCTTAAGCAATAACAATCTGTTAACTGGTCTCTAATGTCTTAATGTTTTCAGCCTCAATCTTTTGACGAAAACTCTTTTGAATCAATATACATTTGATTTTTCCAAATCAGCACCTCTTCCGAAATGGTTTCTTTCTAAAATTCGGTTTAAACATTTTCCAACTAAGTTTTGGTCTTCCTGAAATTGTCTTTAAAACAGTTCTGCAGTTTACTCTTTCCTTAAGTAATGCTGACTCTGGAACTCCTTTTATGGTTTATACTCATGATTCTCTTAAAACTTATTTCTAAACTGACTGTAGTCTGTACTTTCCGTCATTAGACTACTTTTCTAGAACCAGTACTTTCTAAATCACTCGCTTAAAATACCTTAAGGTCT
The DNA here is from genome assembly GCF_001879085.1 of Nicotiana attenuata. NCBI lineage: Eukaryota > Viridiplantae > Streptophyta > Magnoliopsida > Solanales > Solanaceae > Nicotiana > Nicotiana attenuata. Next base: position 52,993,493 of record NC_031994.1, read on the forward strand.
GACAATTGGATCTAAGTTGCCTAATGTGGGCATCCTGTCTAAACGTATGTATCGAACCAGTCCGCTCGCTGCTTAATTTTTAATTTTTAAAGACCATAACCAGTATGTGTAAAGGCATGCTAAACTAGATGTTATCTGATTTACGGGGTTTATGTGAGCCTCACCTGTTTGTCTGTTCATTCCCCCTACTTGTTACTTGTTTTTGAATGTCGATTAGAATTTTTGTCCTTTAAACTCCATAAAGGCCCCCATCCCTTTCTTCCCCTTTTAGGATTAGAAGTCCTAATGCCCCGGGACTGATAGCTTGGGACGGGTAATAGCATGCAATAGGCAAACGATACCATTCCGCGCTCCAATACCTTAACGGGGTGGGAAAGGGTAGACATGGAGATGATGATTACACGATAACACTATGCGTACAATTGAGTACCAGTGTTGTGCGAATAATCCATGTAATATATAAACCTAGGACCCCCCTCCCTCTTTATTAGTTTAACAATTTTCTGAATCTTAAAAAAGCTGTTGCACTTTCGACTTCTATTTTTCACATAATTTTCAGATTGTTCGCACTAAGTACTTGACTTCTTCCCACTTGCACTTTTAACTAAACTGCTCCTTCCCTAAAATTCAGCACTTTTTTTAACCTTTTGTGCTCCTTATTGGTAATAGTTTTCTCGTATTTGCAATGCTTGCTTGTCTAACACCTTCCCCTCGAGATAATTTCTAGCCCTTACCCAAACTCCGGTTCTTCATCTCAAATTCTTCCTTAAAGTGTCCTAATGCACTATAATCATTAGGTGGCGACTCTTTAAACTAAAAAACCCAATTCTCGCAAGGGAATAGAGTTGTCCTCCCGAATGTCGTATACCCGATTCCGAACTCCGTTTTGGAAGAAAAAGGGGGCGTCGACAGTACATTTGTATGAAACTTTTGTCAAGCCTAAGTACAGTAAAAAGAAAGATGATAAGGTTTTCACGGCTGAAGAAATTGAGGAAATACGTGGGGCAATGAGGAAAATGCTCTACGAAACCCACATGGTCCAGCCGGGAGAGGGAACTAGCACCGCTGAGGTGTTGTACATGGGACCAAGCGCCAAGCTTCAAAACTGGAAGGCTACGCCATTCCCGATCAGGCAGGAGTCCCGGTAGACCTGTCCTGCCACTTTTTCTGCATCCCGAGTTATTCCAGGGTGTAACTCGGACGTTCTCTCTAGTTTCGTGTCTTTTAAATTTCCCAATGTAAACGCTGTTATCTTCCCAATTCCAAGAAATGAAATCAATATTTCATCATTCATTTTTCTTTATTCTTTTTGATTTTGCTATTTTTTCTCCTTCATTTCTTCTCTTTAGCTCTAATAATGCAGCTTTAAATAACATGACATGCTTGCGGACTTCATGCCTAGATCCCAAAATGCTGTCAGACTTCGAAATAATGAATCAAGAGTCGAAATGCAAAGAAGGTAACCTTGAGGAAATAAAAAAATGAATTGGAACAATTGATGGAAAATTGGTTCGCGGGTTGGAAAGGTCCATACATTACAACAAAAGAGTGTGCTGTACTCAGGGCACATCCGGGGAGTTGTACTAACAAAGAATGGCCCGCACTTACAACAAGAAGGTGCGTCCCAGGAATTTTGAAGCGGGACAACTCGTGTTAAGATGCATTCTCCCTCATCACCAGGAAGCAAAAGGAAAGTTTGCTCCTAATTGGAAGGTTTCATACATCATCCGGAAAATATTGCCGAGAGGAGCATTGTATGTCGGAGATATCGAAGGAAATGATCCCGAAACAGCTGCGAATGCTGATGCGGTAAAAAGGTACTATGTCTAGACCTTCTACGATGACGACTTTGCGCAGTTGAGATGACGAAGGCTTTCCTTCCCGCTATCCAAACATTATCAACCCTTCGCAAACCCATTTGAGCCGGTTACTCTATTTTTGGCTACCACTCTTTGGAACCCGAAAGTATTATCGAAAAAAAAAGGAAAGAAAAAAAAAAGAAAAAGAAAAAAAAGGAAAAAAAATAAAAAAAAAGAAAATATGAAAAAAAAAGAAAAGGAAAAGAAAATATGAAAAAAGAAAAGAAAAAGAAAAAGAAAACAAAAACTAAAACAACAAAACCAAATGTTTTGCCTGAACTACGTTTGACTTGATTCCGAAAGGATACGTAGGCAGCCTCTCTCTGGGGTTCAGTCACACCAAAACAAAAATCCCAATTCCCCCAAAAATGAAATTGGGGCAGATGTTATAACGGCTCGGCAATGAGCCCACCAAAACGGTTCCAAAGTTGCCATTCCATCCAAGATTCTTTTACCCAGAAACCATGTCTAAGTCCTTCCGATCAATTGGCAAAGGCGTGGGAATTTGAAAACATCATTGTTGCAATTAAATTGAGAGACATAAAATGAGAGAGCCTTATCGGTGAAAACCTACGGGCACCATAAGGCGACGGTGAGTAGAGAAATTGAAAATGAGAGAGTCCGCTTAGTGAAAACTCGTAAAGAGCACTATCGGGCGACGGTGAGAAGAGAAATGAGAGAGGCCGATTAGAGAAAACCCGCAAAGGGCGCGGTCGGCCGAAAAGAAGACATCTCATCACTGAAAGAGTCCTGGCAAGGTTCCCTGGTTTTGAAATACGGATCAATGGGTTCATGAGAAGCTGGAAAGTTTGTGCGGGTCGGGCATCCAGTCCAAGAAGCATGTCATGTTTATTTGAAGCTTGCATGCACCCCCAGATAGGTCCTTCTCTTCCCCCCGAAAGGGACGCTTCTATTTAAATTCATCTTCTTGCTTACTTTTTCCTTGAATCCCTTTCGGTCCAACGCTGATTCTGAAACTGTTACAAAGAAAAGGTGGCAGGACTGGCTTTACAGGGCTCCCCCCTAACAAAGCTAAAGAAAAGTACCCAGCCTCAGCGGGTGCATCAAGTCAATACCGACTGGCCATGTTGGCAGATGCTTTGAAATCAAGCTATTAAAAGAGAAAAAAAAAAAAGAGGTCAAGGACAAAGGTCTTAAAGGCAGAATAAAGTGAAAGGCCGGAGCCCCGCACAGGCGAGTCGTCATGAAATCTTAAAAGTTGAGTCCTTCGGTTTGAAAGAGAGGTTAATCTTCAAAACCAGCAAGCAGCAGAGGTTCTCAACAGAAGTTGGGCCCCGATCAAGCAATCAAGCAATCAAGGCCACAAAACCAACCACCGTTTCAAACTAACAATTGTTCTTTGTTTGAAAACTGAAACAGGTGCAATCCAGGCAACCGCGCAAAAGCAGGTGCAGCCAAAAGAAAAGAAACGCGCAAGGGTTGAAACAGCTTTGCAGCAAATAATCAATGCAAAAGGGAAGTTTCCTCCAAGTTCTTTCCCGCATCTTATCAAAAATGNTGCTGTTAATTGATTGTCTTTCCTTGTTCTGCCCAAACCGTGTGCTACTAGACTATTTCCTTAAATAAACTGCTGTGTATTTGTCCCTATTATAGTGCTTTAGAAAAGATTTTTAAAACAAATCCTTTCCTTATTTATTTTGCCCTTTGAATCAAATCCCTTAACCAAAGGGAAACAGCTTGTGATTGATTTCAAAACTATTCTCTTACCTTTTTCTTACTCATCTTCTGCACTATAAAAGGGCCTGCCCTTTTGCACTAAAGAAGGGTTTTACAGAGGCTTTTCACAGACTTTCCTACACATACGAACACAGAACACCATCTGAGTTCACAATTCAATTTCACTTAAAACTCTCTCTTTTGATACTTGTGCTGCTGTGGACTGTGTTTACTTTACTTTCTTCTGCACTTCTTTTGCTTCTCTACCGGTATGTCTCAGTTAGTTTACATGCCTTAACAACAATGTGTTTAATTCTGCCTATTTCCTTTAGTTGATAGTTGTTTCCCTCTCCTTTATATTTCTGTATTTAAGTTATGTGTGTAATCAATTGTTTGTCATGAATTTGATACTCTGTGAATCCCCTTTACCCTTTTACCCCTTTGTATGTGAGTTTATTGTTCAGGGAATAGCAGCACCCCAATATTGCTGTCTATGATCCTAAACTGGGTTCACTGAACTCCTTAACTCAATCAACTCCCACTTCCCATTCTCCCCATTATGTGCTTGAGCCTTGACTTAGGTCTGATAGTGTCCTAATCACAATCCAGACCTTTGTCTGACCATCAAAAGGTCTGCTCTTAACTTGTTCATCTAGCAAGTGGTCAGGGGTGTGCCAGCCTACCTTATGGCTAGGTATGACCACCACTTGTCATGGCCCCTTAATTCCCTTTCACTTTGCACTTACTCCTAGCTATAAGTTCTGCCCCTCTCTTGCAAGCCATGCTTTGGGACCCCTGAGCTCCCTCTGAACTTGGATGCTTGAGGGCTGGCTATTCCACACTGCACCATCCTGTTCATAATGGCATCCTGGGTGTAAGCAATGCCTGGAATCCCTGAGGTTCCTTGAAACTTTGAAACACCCTGGATAATGAGAAGGCTTTGAAGATCTGGACCCCGGAGTTGGTTAAATACATATTATTGGACATTAAGATTGAATTAGGCCGCTTGGATCTAGCTGTTAGTTTTTGATGTATTCTATTATTTCAGTTGATTCATTGGGTTGTAATAACTTGTATAGAACTCGGGGAATCTAGTAAAAGGGTGTGGGAGGGGTTTTACTTTCTTGCATCAATAAAGGGTAGATATCATGACTTTAGGACTTTAATTTTTTCACTAGAAATACTGCACATAAGATGGTTCGATGTTTCTGATTCAAGTCACGTAGATACCATGCCTATAGGGTTTAACGTTTAATTATGATATAAGTCATCTAGAAATCCTACCTATAGGACCTTAACGTTCATGTAATCAGTGCATATAGAAATGCCTATAGGGAATGCATATGCATTAGGCAAACTGTAGGGTAATTAAATAATTACCTCTTCTTACCAGTTCTTAACAGACTTTTTTTTAAAATCATATATAGATATCATAGGATTCCGCATCAAGTTCGTCCGTTTCTTCTTAAGCAATAACAATCTGTTAACTGGTCTCTAATGTCTTAATGTTTTCAGCCTCAATCTTTTGACAAAACTCTTTTGAATCAGTATACATTTGAGTTCTTCAAATCAGCACCTCTTCTGAAATGGTTTCTTTCTAAAATTCTGCCTAAACATTTTCCAACTAAGTTTCGGTCTTCCTGAAATTGTCTTTAAAACAGTTCTGCAAATTACTCTTTCCTTAAGTATTTTTGACTCTGGAACTCCTTTTATGGTTTATACTCACGATTCTCTTAAAACTTATTTCTAAACTGACTGCAGTCTGTACTTTCCGGCATTAGACTACTTCTATAGAACCAGTACTTTCTAAATCACTCGCTTAAAATACCTTAAGTTCTGACAATTGGATCCAAGTTGCCTAATGTGGGCTTCTTGTCTAAACGTATGTATCGAACCAGTCCGCTGGCTGCTTAATTTTTAATTTTAAAGACCAAACCAGTATGTGTAAAGGCATGCTAAACTATATGTTATCTGATTTACGGGGTTTATGTGAGCCTTACCTGTTTGTCTGTTCATTCCCCCTACTTGTTACTTGTTTTTGAATGTCGATTAGAATTTTTGTCCTTTAAACTCCATAAAGGCCCCCATACCTTTCTTCCCCTTTTAGGATTAGAAGTCCTAATGCCCCGTGACTGATAGCTCGAGACGGGTAATAGCATGCAATAGGCAAACGATACCGTTCCGCGCTCCAATACCTTAACGGGGTGGGAAAGGGTAGACATGGAGATGATGATTACACGATAACACTATGCGTACAATTGAGTACCAGTGTTGTGCGAATGATCCATGTAATATATAAACCTAGGACCCCCCCTTCCCTCTTTATTAGTTTAACAATTTTCTGAATCTTAAAAAGCTGTTGCACTTTCGACTTCTGTTTTTCACATAATTTTCAGATTGTTCGCACTAAGTATTTGACTTCTTCCTACTTGCACTTTTAACTAAACTGCTCCTTCCCTAAAATTCAGCACTTTTTTTAACCTTTTGTGCTCCTTATTTGTAATGATTTTCTCGTATTTGCAATGCTTGCTTGTTTACTTGTTTGTTTGCATTCAAAGTCACAATTGTAGCATGGCCGGGAACCACACTAGTGGATCTTGAGGGGTGCCTAACACCTTCCCCTCGAGATAATTTCTAGCCCTTACCCAAACTCTGGTTCTTCATCTCAAATTCTTCCTTAAAGTGTCCTAATGCACTATAATCATTAGGTGGTGACTCTTCAAACTCCAAAAACCCAATTCTCACAAGGGAATAGAGTTGTCCTCCTGAATGTCGTGAACCCGATTCCGCGAGTAAAAAGGGGGCGTCGACAGCATGGCGACTCTGTTGGGGATCCTTTAGGCTTTTACCATTGCATGCTATATTTGACTTTATTGCTTTCTTTTATTGCTTTTGTTTAATGCCTTTATTTAAAACTGACTTGTTTCTTTTGTTCCTTTTTCTTTAATTCTTTCATTTACTGTTTCCTTCAATACCGTTGTAATTTTTGAGCAATTATTGTAATCATTATGAACGTCAAAATACATGACAATTTGTTCCATTCTTGTAATTGCATCTTCAACATCATATTCCACTCGTGCCAAACAAATACCATAGTAACGCTTATAATGAGTAGTTGCGCTCTTCCAATACTATCACCCCTTAAATCTGGCAAAGGCATATTTGCGGTAAAACCAGTCGATCAGCGGTGCAGTCGACGGTTCCGTGCCTTTCCCTCTTGAGTTGTCCGCTCAAGGGTACCTTGTCTAATACCCCAATAGAAACCTTACTCTATTTAAACTGTACATGCATCATGGTCAAACCTAGCCAAGTCAGTTATGTTGTCCACATAATGACTCATTAAGATAGCCTTGTCCAAAGTCCATCGGGTTTCCCTGAAACCCAAACGGACGCCTCCACGTTCTGTGCATTTATTTGGAGAACTTAAGTGTTTGCTATGCCAATTATTGATTTAAGTAGTCGAGTCTGGCGGGGGTAAGGGCCTAACACTCTGTTTTGCAGAAAATGAGGCACGAGATCCCCAGATTTGGCATGGTGACCAACATTCATCCGAGGCTGCTGAGTTGGTGGAATGACCTCCATTCTAGTGATCAAACACTTGTCCGCAAATACTTGGGGAATCTGCCTTCCCTCCTAGGAATTCAACCCAACAACAGAATGATAGAAGCTACAACATTGTTCTGGGATAGTGACAAGTCTTTATTCCGCTTCGGTGACCTCGAAATGACTTCTTTACTTGAAGAGATAGGGGGTTTAGCCGGGATTCCATGGGAGACGCCAGGTTTGCTCATGCCCGAGAATCGCAAAGGATGGAGTTTTCTTAAGATGATGGGTTTGAAAAAGAATCTAGACCTAACATGTTTGAAAGACTCCTATATCCCATTTGACTATCTATACGAGAGGTACGGCCATAGCAAGTCATATCGCATTCATTCAGATGAATTTGCTATCACCTCTTTGGGGCATGTCCATAGAAAGGTCTTTGTCTTCATGTTTTGCTTTTTGGGGATGATCATGTTCCCTATGAATAAGGCTAGGATACACACCAGACTAGCCATGGTAACTAAAACTTTGATGGAAGGGATTGGTGGGCAGACTTTCAGCATAGTACCCATGATCATTGCGGAGATATACCGCGCCTTGAGCAACTGTCAACAACAAGGCAGTCACTTTGAGGGTTGCAACTTGTTACTTCAGTTATGGCTCACGGAACACCTCCAGAAAGGGGAATGCCGACAAGAGATCTTACGCAGGGATTGGGATGACCATATCGCCTTCCACCAGCCAAGGCGTATGAACTATATGCCTAAAATGTTTGCACAGCCAGAGGACGCCAGAGGATGGCCCGAGATGCACCATTTCTCATACTGATTGGTTTGAGAGGAACTTATCCTTACATTCCTCTCCGATCCATGAGGCAAGCAGGGAGAAAACAAATCATACCGAGGGTTGCTAAGACAAGTCACCTCAAGGCCGATTTTCAGGATGATGATAGCCCCCACAGGTGCCAAGCTCAGCATTTGTGGCATAGCAAGATCGTCTTGGAGAAAGAATCCATTGAGCCAGACAGGTATCATGCCGGTTGTGTGCCGCACTATTTGGGTTGGTTAGAAGGCAATAACATGGGTCACCTCGGGTTTGTTCAGGGTCACAGAATTATTGATGAGCACGCTGAAGCACGGTTTAAGTACAATCAACTACGCAAAAGGATTCGAGAGTGTGAAAGTGAGCATTGGGAAATACAAGAAGCCCATCAGAAATTGATCGAGGAATGGAAAGAAATGGCTGTCAGCGCCAACAACCAGCTAGGGTATTTGGAGCGGGGTCTAGTGGAGCTGGAAGGAAAGTTCATCAAAAGGATTGAAGATTGTCAAAACGCTGAGGGAAATGCAGGCGGACATCTAGCCCGAGCCTATTTGCTGCTAGGACTGCACGAGCTGGTGGAGCTGTTCGATGGAGCCAAAGATGCCAAATCTGGGGAAGGACCTTCTTGGACCAAGTAGTTAGGAGTCGTTTATTCTTTATTTTTAATGATGTAATAAGGCCAATTGCCAATAGTGACATTTCATTTTCCATTATTTAGAGTCGTTTTTATCAATAAAATGAGGCAATTAGCATTATAAGTTCTCCAAAACTATTTGTCGCTAGGCCTACCTCGGGCAGAACGAGGCACCCAAAATTAGGACGCGATTTATATTCTCGCACAATGTGTTTAAATACTGCAACATTTTTTCTCAAAACCCGCACTAACTTGTTACCTTTTTTGTTTTTCTTTTATTTCTTATTCCCCTCCCCAAAGGTTAGTTCGTGCATTCTGGCACCATCAGCATACTCCACAAGATCCAAGGGCCCTCCACCGCCTCCTCCTCCAAGTCCTGTCCGGAACAAGAACAAAGGAAAAATGGAAAACACAAGTGCTAGAAAGGAGATTGAAAGAGAGGAAACTTCTCAGGGTACCCCAATTGCTAAGGGAACTGCTGCTCATCTTGAACAAAAATTGCTGAAATTCCAGGAAGAGTTGGACCAAGTTCGGAACTTGGCAAGCCTATCATTCTCTCTTGCTGCTCCTGATGTCAACACCCAGAATCCCACACCTCCACAAAACACCCTGCAACCACAAACACAGCCTGCTCACGTCCAAACCTGCAACACATGCAACAACACTCCATTGCTCATTCCCGAGCCACCAAACACCATAAACGACCATCTCCACAACACTCCTATCTTTGTGGAAACTGTACCTCACTACACCCAACCGATCTCAAATGCACCTGAGTCTGATGGAAAAGACTCCCTCATCAGGAACTTGGCGGCCGAGCTGAAGAAGTTAACCAGTCGGGTCCACGGTGTCGAAGGTAGCAAAGGCATTGAGGGGCTGAACTATGAAGACTTGTGCATTCAACCAGATGTTGAACTTCCGGAGGGGTACAAACCTCCCAAGTTCGAAATGTTTGATGGATCCGGAGATCCCAGAGTTCACCTGAGAACCTATTGCGACAAGTTAGTTGGGGTTGGAAGAGATGAGAAAATCCGCATGAAGCTCTTCATGAGGAGCTTGAAGGGAGATGCACTATCCTGGTATATCAGTCAGGACTCCAGGAAATGGACGAGTTGGGTAAGCATGGCATCGGACTTCATGGATAGATTCCGGTTCAATACCGAGAACGCCCCGGATGTGTTCTACATACAGAATTTGAAGAAGAAGCCCACCGAAACATTCCGCGAGTATGCTACTCGTTGGAGGTCAGAAGCTGCCAAGGTCAGGCCGGCCCTGGAAGAAGAACAAATGAACAGGTTCTTCGTCCGGGCTCAGGATCCCCAATAAGTTCTCTGATATCATCAAACTCGGAGAAAGGATTGAAGAGGGCATCAAGAATGGTATGGTAACAAATCTTGAAGCATTGCAAGCCACCAATAAAGCTTTACAAACTGGTGGTGCTTCCAAGAAGAAAGATGTAAGTGCCGTGATGATCGCACAGGGAGCCAAGTCACCACCAAAATACCACACCTACCCATCACCTCCACTTACATATCAGCCTATCCCAAACTACCAAGCACCCGCACCTTCCTATCCACCTCCCGTTTACCAGTCCTCTCCACCTCTCACATATCAACCCACTTCACCCAGATACTCTCAACCAGCACCTGTTTACCAAGCTTATAACACTCAACCCTCTCACTACCAGTCGCCACCCACTCGCCAAAATTTTCCAAGGCCCAGACCAAATTTCGACCGAAAACCTCCCAAACAATACACAGCCATCGCAGAACATATTGACCAGCTATATGAAAGACTTAAAGCCGCCGGTTACGTCACTCCCATCCCAGCCAAAGCTCCAGAAAATCCCTCCCAGTGGGTCAACCCCAACAAGACCTGTGCGTATCACTCCAGCATGAAAGGACACACCCTTGACGAGTGCCGTTCATTGAAAGATAAGATTCAGAACCTGATCGACAACAAGGTCATCGTAGCAAAGGAGCCTGCTCCTAATGTCTGCAACAACCCTCTGCCTGACCACAAAGGTGGAGACATCCATATGATCGAGGTCGAGGATGATTGGGACCCTAAAGGGTCGATAGGTTTGATTGCTGAAGGGGATGAACCAAAGAAGCCGGCAGTTACCCTCAACCCAATTATTGTACAGAATCAACCCTCCAAGGACGACGAAGTAAATATGTCTGTACCACTTGAATTTGAAGCGCCTCCTTCTGCAAAGGCGTCTGGGCCGATCGAGGTTGAATTTGGGGTTCCGAAGACACCTACACCCTTTGAAGTTGCTGTGTTACCACCAAGGGTGCCTATTCCGGTAGCAATGACTGACATAACACCATTCCACTCAAACGCCATACCATGGGATTACACTGCCGAAGCTAGGAGGAAAGGAAAGACAAAGACAGGAGAAGCGATTGCCGCACAAGGAATGACTAGAACAGGGAGGGTCTACACCCCAGAACACCTAGCCGAATCCAGTAAGCAAGCTCCGGGACGTCCCATTGAGACTGGGCCCGACGACCTTTGGAGGAAAATACAGGCTAAGGAATATTCGGTCGCTGAACAGTTGAACAAAACGCCGGCACAGATATCTATCCTGGCCCTGCTGCAAAGTTCAGACGCTCACAAGAATGCCCTAATGAAGATACTGAGCGAAGCCTATGTGCCCAGCAATATAACCGGGGGTGAGATGGCGAATATGGTGGGGCAAGTGCTGGAAAGCCATAAAATAACCTTCCATGAAGACGAGTTGCCACCAGAAGGTTTGAGCCACAACAAGGCACTACACATCACCGTGCAATGCGAAGATTACTTCATCACCAGAGTCCTAATCGATGGAGGGTCCAGCCTCAACATATGTCCACTTGTAACTCTCAGAACTCTGAGAATAGGCCTACACGAGATCAAAGACGAGGCTATCAATGTCAAAGCCTTCGATGGATCCCAAAGATCTACTATTGGAGAAATTAGCCTGTTCTTGCAAATGGGGCCAACGTGGTTCGACGTCCGCTTCCAAGTAATAGACGTCCCGGCATCCTACAACTTACTGTTAGGACGCCCCTGCATCCACGCTGCCGGAGCTGTAGCATCGACCCTGCATCAGGCGGTAAAATTCGAATGGAATCACCAGGAAGTGATCATTCATGGCAACGGTAGTAATCCCATATATAGTCGGCAGACCATCCCAATGATCGGGGGCAGAAGGAGAATAGGCGAAGAGACATACCACCACATCGAAAGGGTCAACGCTGTGGACAAAGACAAACGGTGGGACAACAAGATTGAAAGCATCTTAAATTGGTGTGGGTACGAACCTGGAAAGGGACTCGGCAAGAATCTCCAGGGGATCACTGAGCCCATCACACTGAAAAAGCATGGCACTACTTTTGGCTTAGGGTACGGCTATACTTGGGAAGAATTCCAGAACTGGTCGCCACCATGGTGCGGCCCCTACTATCCATTGGAGTTTTCGATACCTAGCATGGATCAAACCTTCCAGCCAGCAGATACTATATATGGGTCCGAAGAAGATGAAACATTGGCAGCCATGAAGAATTTGTTCCTAAAGGATGATGATATGGACTGTTGTGTTCTTTTTGAGGAGGAGGGGGAGGAAGGCCCTTCCATACAAGCCGCAAACAAAGGAGACCGCCTCAGCAATTGGTCAATTAGGACCGTCAGAGCCCGGAGGGTTTCGGGGTAGCAAGGCTAAAGAAAAGCAGCATGCATCGCATTTTTTTAGTTCATTTTACTAGTTGATTTTCTTTCCGCATTGTCTTTAATTTCAAAAAGAGCTCCGATGTTTCAAATAGCTTTGACTTTAATCAAAGCATTTCATTTTATCATATATATCTCGCTTATTATTTTCTCCATCATTTACTCTATTTTATACAGCATTACTATTACTTATCTTGACGATGAACCAACGACTGTGACTTGCAATGAAACAACGCAACAAAAGGACATAGATTCAGAAGAAGATGAAATACCTGAAGAGGTCGTTAGAGAGGTTGAGAATTTTGATAACAGACCTAAGTCCAACCCGGAAGAAACTGAGGTCATTAATTTGGGAGATACAGAGAACGTCAAAGAAACTCGCATCAGTGTTCACCTGTCACCATCAGAAAAGGAAGAATATACGGAATTTTTGAAAGGGTATGAGGACATATTTGCCTGGTCATATGATGATATGACTGGCCTCAGCACATCCATTGTAGCTCATAAACTGCCAACAGACCCAATTTATCCGCCAGTAAAGCAGAAGCTCAGGAAATTCAAACCCGACATGAGTTTAAAAATCAAAGAAGAGGTGACTAAGCAAGTCAAAGCCAAGGTTCTCAGGGTAGTAGAATATCCGTACATGGTTCACCGGGTTCTAACTGGAGGAGCCCTTATTCTTTAATAAAAATTTCATTTTCCCCTACTATTGGAACTGGGGCAGAATTTTGAGGAGGGCCCTCAAAATTCTGAAGTTAGTCTTCAGCCACTCATCGCCAGGGACGCCACCTCAGTAAACTGGGGCAGAATTTTGAGGAGGACCCTCAAAATTCCGAAGTTGATCCTTCAGTCATTCAGCGCAGCCGTCAGAAGTGCCAACCTAGTAAATTGGGATAGAATTTTGAGGAGGACCCTCAAAATTCCGGAGCAAGAAAGGTTGTAATGTTTTGAACCACGTTGCAATCGTTGGTTCATCTAAACAAAATCGTTTTCTACTTATGTTATATTTACTAAATCATGCATAATTATTATTCGAATTGCTACTGTTTAGCGATGCTACCCCAACGATGCGCAATGCCGGAAGCCAAGGGAAAACGAACTAACCTTTCCCCCTTGACAAAACTCACAATTTTCTTTGGATGCAGGCGCCCGAGTCACAAACATATTACGCAATCGCATTGAGCCATCACACCTACTCGCATTTTGCTGTCCGCACGCAATATTTCCCAATAGCCGAAATATCACAATCGGCTACCATCTGTCAGCTAAGAATCTTTTATTACTACCCGCTTTTATCTCATTGCATAAGGCTACCTTTCTGCCTTCCGAGACTAAGCATTGTCTCGATCTGCATTCCTGCATTGCATAAGGCTACGTTTTTGTCTTCCGAGACTAAGCGTTGTCTCCATCTGCATTCCTGCATTGCATAAGGCTACCTTTCTGCCTTCTGAGACTAAGCGTTGTCTCCATCTTTCTGCCTTCTGAGACTAAGCGTTGTCTCCATCTGCATTCCTGCATTGCATATGGCTACCTTTTTGCCTTCCGAGACTAAGCGTTGTCTCCATCTGCATTTCCTGCATTGCATAAGGCTACCTTTCTGCCTTCCGAGACTAAGTGCTGTCTCCATCCTGCATTCCCTGCATTGCATAAGGCTACCTTTCTGCCTTCCGAGGTTAAGCTCTACCTCCACCTGCATGGCTGAAATACCACCACTTTATCTTTCTTGCATGGCTGAAATATCGCCACCTCACGTCTTGCAATCAGCTGAAATATCGCCAAACTTTAATTATATTTCCGTCGGCTGAAATATCACCATTTTACTTTTTGCATCGGCTGAAATATCGCCATTTTATTTTACAACGGCTGAAAAATCACCTGTTTTGTTTAAATCTTCTGTCGGCTGAAACATCGCCATTTACGTTTTTGCATCGGCTAAAATACCCCCAAACCTTGCATTTCATGGGCTGGAATATCGCCAAATTTTCCAAAGGTGTCATCGTTCGGAGGCATCATCTTTATAGCCTGAGAACACCATGCCATAGCCCGAGTACCCCACTTTATATCTTGCACATCATTATTCAAAGGCATCATGGTTCGGAGGCACCATCATCATGGCCCGAGAACGTCATTTCATAGCCTGCAAATCCTTTAATTTTGCGCTTCATGGCCCAGGACATCATAGTCCGAGGACGTCATCCTAACCGTCCGAGGACAACATTCATGGTCTGACGGGAACTTGCATCATGTTTTAGTTTATGCACAATATACGCCTATATTGCTCACTTGCAGGTACACCGGCTAACAATGGCCGTCTCAGCAGGAGCAGTCCAGCTGCGGTTCTCGCAGCTGATCAGCTTCCCAAATACCTCTTGCCTCTCCAAAAGCATCACGTCCGTCCTTTCGAATCTCCATCGGCATGTCCCTTCAATGGTTCCTGAACTACATACGGCCTGATTCCTGTAAAACCAGGGATATGTAGGCAGCCAGAAACCAGAGCTCGGTCAAATTCTTTGAAAATCGCCACTTCCGGTCGAAATTGGCCATCATATCTTTACCCGACAACTCTTTCATCCTTCCCGGGTAAAGAGGGGCAATTTTTGATACCCAATTTTTCCCTAAGTATTTTATGTACTCAAAATATCCTCAAAATAGCATATACATGCATATATAAGCATTCCCATGAGTTTTGGTATTTTTCCTTACTTTAAATCAATTTATTGTCTATTTTAACAGTACAAAATCCAATAATTATTCCCAAAATTATTTTTTTTGTGAATAACTTATTTTATTCTCATATTTACACCAAATATAATTAAGGTAATTTTTTGTATGTTTTTACAAATGTGTTTGGTATTTTTAAAGCAAATTGCATATAAAGGCAATTATAGCCTATTTTACGATTAATAGAGTTTTATAATAGTAAAATTAGTTCTAATATTTTTAAATTAATACATATGTATTATTAATTGGTTCAGCATCTTCAATTTTCTTTTAAAATCATTTTCACTATTTTAATAAAATAACAGGGGAAAAACTGGCTATTTTAATTTTGGCCACATTTCATTTCAATTATAGCCTCAATTTCATTTTAATCTTAAACCCAATTGGCCCCAATCCTAATGCCCAATTGGGCCAGCCCAATTCCAATTTAACCCAACCCCTGAACCATTAATTTAAACCCGCCCGGGATCCCTTTAAATCCAGGCCGTTGATCCTTTTGATCAACGGCCACAAATAACCCTTTCCTTTTTAATTCCAAACGACCTAACCCTAACCCTCATTTCTCTCAGACAGCCACCCCCAAACTCTCTCCTTCTCTCAAACTCTCCTTAGCACTCGAAACCCTAATCGCCTCCGCCGTCTTCTCCGAGCAATCTCATCGGAGTCCATGGCTTCTCCGGCCATGGACATCCTGTGCTTACCTTCCTTTCCCCCAAACCGTGGTTGTTCGAGATTTCGAGGCCTGACCTCGATGAAGTCCGTTCAGATCCGTTGTAGATCTGTGGTTCTACGGCTCCTCCGGCTATGTCCCGGTGTGTTCGAGCTTTAAAAGCCTAGCTATGGCTCAGATCTGTTCGAGACCAGACCTTTCCACGCCTTCTCATTTCTAGGGTTTCTCAGAAACCCTAAACTATTCGAGGTTCTTTCTTTGTTTATTTGCCTAAATCTGTGTTGAACCTATGCTATATTTGACGTTTTGAGTGTTTTCCCCAAATTTCCTTTTCAAAGTCGTTGGTTTTTCAAAATTAGGGTTTCTGAAAGTCTTTCGATTCTTGTTGTTCTTTTCTTTTAGATGTTCGTCTGTATTATGCTCGTATTTTTTCCTCCTCTATTACGCATGTATTGTCTTTCTACTTTTATATGTATGCTCACATGATTAGTCTGTTTTTCTCATTCTTCTACCATGCATATTTACTACTGAGTTTCTTGATGTTTTGCTTTCCTGAACTATGTTCGTGTTCTTGTTAAGCATGTCTTCTTAAATGCCAAAGTTTTTCTGAGCATGTTCTTCATGCCTTAAAGTGGTTTCCTTTCTTTGATTGTTTCATGCTCGCCATTGTATTTGCCTGATTCTCATGAGACTCCTTTAGTCTGTTCACTTGCCTTCTCGTTTCTGTGTTTGATTCGATGGGGAAACCCTAGAATTTGGGGGTTTTTCTTGGTAAATTGAATTAGGGTTCCACTTTGGGGGCCCTGTACCTTCAGACTCACTATGAGTCTCTGGTTTCTTTTGTTTACGATTCTAAACACTTCAATGTTAAACTCTTCTGTATGAATTTTTTGCTTTATATGCAAGATGCTCCTCTTCCAAGGTTTTTGGTGATTGCTTGATTGATTTTGGATCCCTTTGATAGGGTCTTGATTGATTGCCACTGATTTTCTTTGGTTAAGCCCTCTTTACCTATTTCTGGTTTGGTTCATTCGATTTAAACTTAGTACTTTGATTTTGTTAATTGTTTGATTGATTCCCTTTCCTTTCTCTTTACAAATCAAGTACTATTGAAACCTTTCCTTAAATATACCTCGTGTATTTTCCCTTCTTATGCTACTGTGAAGGATTTTATTCAAATTTCCTTTCCTTGTTTAAACTTTTCCGTTTGAAATTAAATCCCTTGACTAAAGGGAGAATATTTGAGACTGATTTTTTCTAAAAGGGTTTTCTTACCTTTCTTGTTTGCTTCTCTACACTATAAAAGAGGCTACCCTTCTACACTTTTACACACGAACACAGAATACCATCTGAGTTCACAATTTCCTTTCACTTAAATTCTCTCTTTCTGATACTCACACTGCTGTGGACTTTGCTCGCTTTCTTCTGCATTCTTTACTTCTATATCGGTATGTTTCAATTAGTTTATGCGCCGCAAGAACAATGTGTTTAATTCTGTACACATGTTTTCTAGCATATTGTAACGTGTTTCCCCTTCTCTTACAGTCCAGCATTTAAATAATCTGTGCAGTTGTTTGTTTGTTGTGAATATGATGCTTTATGAATTCCCTTACCCCTTTTACCCCTTTGTTTGTGAGTTTATTGTTCAGGGCATAGCAGCACCCCAATATTGCTGTCTATGATCCTGAACTGGGTTCATTGAAATCCTTAACTCAATCAATTCCCACTTCTCATTCTCCCCATTATGTGCTTGAGCCTTGACTTAGGTCTGATAGTGTTCTAATCACTATCCAGACCTTTGTCTGACCATCAAAAGTCCTGCTCCTAACTTGTTCATCTAGCAAGTGGTCAGGGGTATGCCAGCCTACCTTGTGGCTAGGTATGACCACCACCTGTCATGGCCCCCTAATTCCCTTTCACTTTGCACTTACTCCTAGCAATAAGTTCTGCCCCTCACTTGCAAGCCATGCTTTGGGACCCCTGAGCTCCGTCTGAACTTGGATGCCTGAGGCCTGGCTATTCCACACTGCACCATCCTGTTCATAATGGCATCCTGGGTGTAACCAATGCCTGGAATCCCTGAGGTTCCTTGAAACTTTGAAACACCCTGGATAATGAGAAGGCTTTGGAGATCTGGACCCCGGAGTTGGTTAAATACATATTATTGGACATTAAGATTGAATTAGGCTGCTTGGATCTAGCTGTTAGTTTTTGATGTATTTTTATTATTTCAGTTGATTCATTGGGTTGTAATAACTTGTATAGAACTCGGGGAATCTAGTAAAAGGGTTTGGGAGTGGTTTTACGTTCTTGCATCAATAAAGGGTAGATATCATGACTATAGGACTTTAATTTTTTCACTAGAAATACTGCACATAAGATGGTTCGATGTTTCTGATTCGAGTCACCTAGATACCATGCCTATAGGGTTTAATATTTAATTATGATATAAGTCATCTAGAAATCCTGCCTATAGGACCTTAAAGTTCATGTAATCAGTGCATATAGAAATCATGCCTATAGGGAATGCATATGCATTAGGCAAATTGTAGGGTAATTAAATAATTACCTCTTCTTACCAGTTCTTAACAGACTTTTTAAAATCAGATATAGATATCATAGGATTCCGCATCAAGTTCGTCCGATTCTTCTTAAGCAATAACAATCTATTAACTGGTCTCTAATGTCTTAATGTTTTCAGCCTCAATCTTTTGACAAAACTCTTTTGAATCAGTATACATTTGAGTTCTTCAAATCAGCACCTCTTCTGAAATGGTTTCTTTCTAAAATTCTACCTAAACATTTTCCAACTAAGTTTCGGTCTTCCTGAAATTGTCTTTAAAACAGTTCTGCAATTTACTCTTTCCTTAAGTATTTCTGACTCTAGAACTCCTTTTATGGTTTATACTCACGATTCTCTTAAAACTTATTTCTAAACTGACTGCAGTCTGTACTTTCCGGCATTAGACTACTTCTATAAAACCAGTACTTTCTAAATCACTCGCTTAAAATACCTTAAGTTCTGACAATTAGATCCAAGTTGCCTAATGTGGGCTTCTTGTCTAAACGTATGTATCGAACCAATCCGCTCGCTGCTTAATTTTTAAATTTAAAGACCAAACCAGTATGTGTAAAGGCATGCTAAACTATATGTTATCTGATTTACGGGGTTTATGTGAGCCTTACCTGTTTGTCTGTTCATTCCCCCTACTTGTTACTTGTTTTTGAATGTCGATTAGAATTTTTGTCCTTTAAACTCCATAAAGGCCCCCATCCCTTTCTTCCCCTTTTAGGATTAGAAGTCCTAATGCCCCGGGACTGATAGCTTGGGACGGGTAATAGCATGCAATAGGCAAACGATACCATTCCGCGCTCCAATACCTTAACGGGGTGGGAAAGGGTAGACATGGAGATGATGATTACACGATAACACTATGCATACAATTGAGTACCAGTGTTGTGCGAATGATCCATGTAATATATAAACCTAGGACCCCCCTCCCTCTTTATTAGTTTAACAATTTTCTGAATCTTAAAAAGCTGTTGCACTTTCGACTTCTGTTTTTCACATAATTTTCAGATTGTTCGCACTAAGTACTTGACTTCATCCTACTTGCACTTTTAACTAAACTGCTCCTTCCCTAAAATTCAGCACTTTTTTTTACCTTTTGTGCTCCTTATTTGTAATAGTTTTCTCGTATTTGCAATGCTTGCTTGTTTACTTGTTTGTTTGCATTCAAAGTCACAATTGTAGCATGGCCGGGAACCACACTAGTGGATCTTGAGGGGTGCCTAACACCTTCCCCTCGAGATAATTTCTAGCCCTTACCCAAACTCTGGTTCTTCATCTCAAATTCTTCCTTAAAGNCAAGTCATATCGCATTCATTCAGATGAATTTGCTATCACCTCTTTGGGGCATGTCCATAGAAAGGTCTTTGTCTTCATGTTCTGCTTTTTGGGGATGATCGTGTTCCCTATGAAGAAGGCTAGAATTCACACCAGACTAGCCACGGTAACCAAAACTTTGATGGAAGGGATTGGTGGGCAGACTTTCAGCATAGTACCCATGATCATTGCGGAGATATACCGCGCCTTGAGCAACTGTCAACAACAAAGGCAGTCACTTTGAGGGTTGCAACTTGTTAGTTCAGCTATGGCTCACGGAACACCTCCAGAAAGGGGAATACCGACAAGAGATCTTACGCAGGGATTGGGATGACAATATCGCCTTCCACCAGCCAAAGCGTATGAACTATATGCCTAAAATGTTCGCACAACCAGAGGACGCCTGAGGATGGGCGGAAATATTTGAAAATCTGAAAGAAGACTAGGTTCACTGGATGTTTGAATGGTTCCCCACAGATGAGTTCATTGTTCGGTCCTGAGATGCACCATTTCTCATACTGATTGGTTTCAGAGGAACTTATCCTTAGATTCCTCTCTGAGCCATGAGGCAAGCGGGGAGAAAACAAATCATACCAAGGGTTGCTAAGACAAGTCACCTCAAGGCCGATTTTCAGGATGATGACAGCCCCCACAGGTGCCAAGCTCAGCATTTGTGGCATAGCAAGATCGTCTTGGAGAAAGAATCCATTGAGCCAGACAGGTATCATGCCGGTTGTGTGCCGCACTATTTGGGTGTTAGAAGGCAATA
>NC_031994.1:53017808-53029192 GCF_001879085.1 Nicotiana attenuata
TTCGCACCTCTAGTGATCCACCCCGCATTTTGTGACATCTTGTCTAAGAGAATTTTGCACTCGGTAAATGTTTTGCTTAAGAACGCACCTCCAGCTGAAGCATCCACATTAGCCTCCAAGTTATCAGTTAGACCCATGTAGAATCTCTGGCCAAGCATCTGATCCGGAGTGCCATGATGAGGACACTTCACAAGCATCCCTTTAAATCTCTCCCAAGTTTCCTGCAAGGACTCCGTGGACTGCTGCCTAAACTGTAATATGGCATCAATTTGCTGTGCAGTGTTGTTAGGTGGGTAGAACTTGTTCAAGAACTGCTTGACTAATTCCTCCCAAGTGGTGATAGAGTTGATCGGGAGCGAATTTAACCAAGTCTGAGCTGCCCCGGTTACTGAAAATGGGAATAGGAGCAACTTGATAGCTTCAGGAGTCACATTCGGCTGCCTTTGGGTCATGCAAATTGACAGGAAATTTTTCAAGTGTTGTTGCGGGTCTTCAATGCTTGACCCGGAGAATAAACCCTTATTTTGCAGCAGATGCAGCATGTTGTTCGTGATTTGGAATGTTTCCGCTTGAATTGCTGGCATAGCTATAGCAGTGGCCAGATTGTCAGCTGTAGGCTGTGCCCAGTCATAAAGTGCAGCCTCTGGCACAAGAGGTGCCATTCCCCTGACTTCCAGGTCAACTTGCTCATTCCTGTTGTTTCCGTTGGCGTTGTTCACGTCACCTATATCAAATTCGGGTTGGTTCGTTGGTTGAGTTTGTTGAAGTCCTTTGTTGGCACGGTTCAATGCCCTGAATATTTTCTCGGGGTCTGAGAGTCCTTTTATTAGTTCTCCAGTCCTCGAAGAATTTCTAAGCATACACCTGCTTCCCACAAGATTTCAACCGTTAGAATTTCAATGTAAAGATTGGTAAAGAGAAAACGGATTACACTTGGAATCTTTGTATTTCTTTCAATTGTAATTGATAACACCGTTAGTTCCCCGGCAACGGCGCCAAAATTTGATCACGCTCAACTAAGTCTCACAAAAGACTATGCGGGCGTTGCAAATATAATCCGAGTATTATTGCCCAGAGTCGAACCACAGGGAACTAACCTATCAATCACTACTGTCAGATTTACTAAATTCACACAATCTGTTTTCCCAAACTTTTTGATTCACAATGGTTGATTTTCTAACAACTAAAGATTGAAAGTAATTAACAGCTGAAAATTAACTAAACTTGATGTGTAAACAGTAGAAATAAAGTCTAAGGCAATGGTTTCCCCCGTTGGTACTTTCCTTGGTTGTATATGTCCTATAACTATGATTTAGCTATCTCTAACAATGATGAACTCTCCATCTATCATAATTCTTTCTCAAGTAATTATAATAATCTACTAGACGCACTTTCTCAAGCTACGCTAGCTACTTGCACAATACGGTTCACTTAGATTGCACCCGAGGTTTCGTTATCTCTAATCCAACCCCTAAACCTCGGTTATGACTCTCGTCTATACTCCGGGAGTGATGTTGTTCATACAATCACCTAAATATGCACTCTCTCTCAGGAAGATACATAATAAATATGAACGGATAATTGAGGGCCCTTTCAACTATTCCACAATCAAAACATAGATGAACAATTAGAGATTAACAATCAAATCTAATTATATTGATAACACAACCAAGTTATTCCCAACGGGTTCCACCAAAACCTTAGATTAAGGTTTTTAGCTACTCATGACAATGGGTAAATCAAATACTAAAAGATTCATAATCATAAATTGCAAGAAAATAAAGAAGAATAGAAATAATGATGTTTTGGGTGATCTCTCACACTTCTTTTTCTTGCCAAAGTACTCTCTAATAATGTTACATGCCTCCTTTGGGCGAGTTCTAGTATTTAAATAGGGTTTTGGGCTAAGAATTCCGGAATTTGCACTTCAGTCCCTTAAGTTCCCGTCGCCTGCCGCGGTCCTACCGCGCCCACGCTGGGACCGCGGACAAACGGCCTCTCTGAATCTCCTCTGACAGCTCACCGCGGTCCTACCGCGCCCACGCTGGGACCGCGGCAGTTCACCTCCAGGCCTCGTTTGTGTATTTCCAATGGTTCACTCGGCGACTTTGATGCGATTGGCTTCTTTTTCTTCCATAAATGATACAAAACCACTCCATAGCCTTCTTCTAATGTATGTAACCTGAAAAACATGAAAAGCACTAATAAGAGCATTTTGCTATCACTTTTACAATAAAAACTCTACAAGAAAGTGGTTCTTTTGGGGCTTAATCATAGTTCAATTCACCTATTATCAAGTACTAACACCCGACCATCTGTTGCGCCCTATTTTACATGGGTTAAGATAAAATTTAACATAACGGCATTCTCAGGCATGTTAAGGTTGGGAGTTGTCACCTATTATATAAGGTCAATGTAACGACCCGTTCGGTCGTTTTGTGTATTTGAGCCCCGTTCCCCTATTTGATGCTTGTCGTATGCTTTTTTTTGTTTTGTTTTGTGATTTGTGGAAATTGTTGGTTCGGCTTCGGGGTTGTTTTGGAGTTAAGTGGAACACTTAGTTCCAAGGTTGGAAGCTTAAGTTATAAGAGTTGACCTATGTTTGACTTTTGTGTAAAAAACATAGTATTGGTATTTTGATGGTCCTAATAGGTTCGGATGTAATTTTTGACTTAGGTGTATGGCTAGATTTTAATTTGGATGTTCCTAGCTTGATTTGAAACTACTTGGTGAAAGTTGAAAATTGAAGGTTTGGAAGGTTCATAAGTTTGACCAGGAGTTGACTTTGAGGTTGTCGGGGTTGGATTGTTGTTTTGGGGCTTGGAATAGGTTCATTATGTCTTTTGAAAGTTGTGTGCAAATTTTGGGATTAGTTCGATTTGGTTAGACGTGATTCGACATGAGTTTTGAAAGTTTGAAAGTTGATTAGTTCATTAAGCTTGAATTGAGCTGCGATTTGTAGTTTTGATGTTTCTATGAGTGATTGAGACTTCAAGCAGGTCGGTAAAATATTTTGGGACTGGTTGATGTGGTTGGAAGGGGTCTAGAGTGTCACGATCCCAAATTCTACGTTAAGGATCGTGATGACACCTACTCTCTAAAACTAGGTAAGTCGATCACTTACAACATTTAAACACATTAAACATGATACTATGAAGCAGAGTTTAATATAAACGAGAAATTTAAAGGTGATACATGCCAACACGGCAATAATCACTACGAATCCCCAAGAATAGGCAGTACAGAGTCACGAAATCTAGCTGAATACATAGAAATATCTCAAAATACATTACTGTTCGGATATAAATTTGACAATATAAATGTAAATGGAAGGACTCCGAGGGACTACGACGATCAAGCAACTCCACCTTGAATCCTCACGATCAAGAAGCTAACTCTTCCCGGGACCATTATTAACGACACCTGAATCTGTAGAAAAATGTCTAGAAGTGTATTATGAGTACACCATCGTCGGTACCCAGAAAGTAACAAGACTAACCTCGATAGAGTAGTGACAAGGTTCAAGTCAAGACACTCATTAATCAAATAACCCATGCAGAATATCAATAAATTTAACAACAGAAAACAAAATAAATAAAGTGTAATCATGTGATAAAACAACAAAATAATCAAGGCACAAATAAAATACAAGTGGAAGCAATTAATGACAAACAACGACAGTTCTAATCTAAATATTGTTCCGACACAGGATTTACAACAAGAGTCACCTAGAGGCACCAACCTCATAACCACAAATCTGAAATCACGAATCTTATACACATGTCACTTCGTGCCCACATTATCAATCACCCTCGCACGACAAGGATCTCATGCCACAACATACATCACAACTGCAGGGACAACTCACGTGGTGCACGGACAACTCACGTACCAATATCACAACCGCCCGTGGTCACAAACTCAATATCACAATCCGTCTGGTGTATTCACAGACTCAATATCACAATCTGCCCGATGTGGTCACAGGCTACCAGTCCCAACCGTATCGCAAGAAAGCAGATATACAAGAATACATGTACATGATCAATGAACATCAAGTTTCATACTTCTGTACTGGCCTAAATGACATGCTATGGTGTATGCATGTGCATGTGTACTATCACAACTCAAATCATCAAGTAATATCAGAGACATCGAGTAGAACATTGGGAACAACACCACAAATCACGTAATATGCATGACACACACACACAAGGAAGTCAAAAACAACAACCATGATACTCTTCTTTCATCAACAACGCGTCCTAGACCATCACATAACCTCACCATATAGCCACCCTTATTATGCTGCATGTGCCCATAGATATGATATGCCACCCTTATTTTGCCACATGCATATATAGCCACTGTTATTTTGCCACGTGAGCAGCCTGAGATAACGCCACCCTTATTTCTCCCCACGCGCACAACAATGGACATAATTACACGACAAAACCTTGTGCTGACAGCCCCAATCAATCCGCTCAACATGTCCACAAGTGCCACGATACCACAAAACAAAAATATCAAGTGCCACAATATCACAACAATGATACCACGTCACCTCGAGATATAACCTCACAACTTCCGACAATAGGGCACAAGGACATAGCAAATAATCACAACAGAGGGGTGTTCAATTAATAAAACAGGATTATGGCTAAATCAATGTAAGGAGTATGATCAAGTAGTCAAAAGGTGATTTCAACATGTTTCATATAGAGCTCACCATCACATCAAGGCATATTAATAGCCTATGGTCTAATCCAGTTGAAGCTACACATAGCTCACAACTCAATAATAATGTGTTCAAGAATTTCAACAACAACACAATGAAAAGGAATAAACTTAACAATGATAGACATTTCATGAAATAGTAACTTCAATTAAGTGCACATAAATATCCTAAGAGTCTAATCCGGTCAAATTCCACATATAAGCCATTATTCACGCTTGTTACCTCATGTACATGTCTTTCACTTAATTCAAATAGTGCAATCGGACCAAATCTTATAGATAAATTCCTCGACAAAAAGTTAGGGAAGATAGTTACCTCAATTAGTCCAATTCATCCCTCAAAAATAGCTTTCTTTTAAAATTCATCTATGCTCGGCTCAAATCTAGGCAAAAACCACGTAATATTAACAAGCTATACAAGAGAAACCAATTCCAATTAATAAAGTTAAGATCTGTAATAAAATCAAAAAGTCAACTCAAAAGTTAATCCCAGAACCCGACAAACTCACAAATTCCGAACACCCATTCCGATACGAGTTCAACCATACCAAAATCATCGAGTTCCGACCTCAAATCGACCTTTAAATTACCATTTTATGTTTTACAAATGTTTTACTAAAATTCCCAATTTCTCCAATTTAATCATCAATCAAACACAAAAATCGAGGTTGAAATCATGAAATATAAACAAATCTGAGTCAAAAATACTTACCTAAATCCAAATTGTAACAATTCCCTCCAAAATCACCTAAAACCAAGATCTCTAACTCAAAATGTGATAAAAATTAGGTCAACCCTCGAATATATCAAAGTCTGCCAGCTATGTGCGACTAGATACACGCCGCGGAACCGCATATGCAGCCACACCTCCGCTTCGACGAAACAGCTCACCTAAGCTCCCCATCGGTTCTGTGACAACATATGCGCTTCTGTGCTCATATTTCTGCGCACAAGAACCGCTTCTCTGGGAAGATACGTCTATTACTCCGCACCTGAGGACATCTCCCACCTCAAGTCTTCTTCGCAGGTGCAACCAAGAATTCGCTACGACCACCGCACTTGCGCAAAACCAACTGCAGATGCGAAACACTAGAACCAGCAATCACACATGAAAGAGAAATGGTCTGAAACCCATCTGAAACTCACCCGAGCCCCTCGGGACCCCGTCCAATCATACAAACCAATTCCAAAACATAAAATAGACCTACTCAAGGCCTCAAATCACACTAAACAACATCAAAACTACGAATCGCACCTCAATTCAAGTTTAATGAACTTTAAACTTCCAAAACTCATACCGGACCATATCAAATCAACTCAGAATGATATCAAATTTTGCACACAAGTTAGAATGACATAAAAAACCTATACCAACTCCCGAAACAACAATCCAATCACGATAGCCTCGAAGTGTCACGACCCCTGTTCACCCTCCACGAACATGTCGTGATGGCACCTAGTTCCTACAACTAGGTAAGCCTAACAGTGCGGAATAACAATTTAACATTTGCGGAATAATTAATTAAAACTGAACATACGGAAATAACAACTGTATATAAGGCCATTCGGCCTATACAACTCAAAATATGCGGAAGTCTACAACTAAATCCCAAAACCCGGAAACTCACGGGAAACACAGGCTAATAGAATGTAGTCAACTGCTCTACACCAGAATGTCTAAACAACATGAAAGGAAAGAAAAGGAACTATCTGCTAAAGCCGGAATAGAGTAGAGACTCCTGGTCTGCGAACGTAGCAGATATACCTCAAGTCTCAACTAGGACTCTCCACCACGAGGATGATACGTCTGGGAGGAAGTACCTGGATCTGCACATGAAAAACATGCGCAGGAAGGGCATGAGTACACCACAGCGGTACTCAGTAAGTGCCAAGCCTAACCTCGGTTGGGTAGTGACGAGGAAGGTCAGGGCCCTACTGAGATAACATAATGAATAATGAGATAACATAAATAGTTTAAATAAAGTCTACAGCGAGAATCTAAACCAGGTAAATAAGGAAGAACAGTAATAGAAAGCAAAGGTAACAATACACGAAAAACTGCCCTCACAAGGAATAGTAGCCGGGGGATCTCTTGGTATCCCGAGGATCTCTTGGTATCCTCATCATCAACACTGGGGATCTCTCGGTATCCCGAGGATCTCTTGGTATCCTCAATAAGTAAACCGGGGATCTCTTGGTATCCCAATATATATATAGAAACACATGTGCCAGGGATCTCTTGGTATCCCGTACCCTCAGTCCAGAATATCTCAAGTACAGGGGGATCTCCCGGGAAGCTGTCCCGTAGTCCCAAATTAAACTCACAACAACAACGATTCCTAAATCTCGGAACAATGCTAAAAATCAGGACACGAAGTACTAAATTATAGCCTAACATGCTTCACAGAGTACAAATAGCACAGTTAAAGCAAATAAGCAGGTAAGCCAGCTAAACATGAGTCTCTAAGCTAGCACAGGTACAAACTTACAGTTAAAATGAACAAGTAAACAAGAAAGCTCAATTTAAATACTTCAAGTAGAAACGGATTTACAACAATTAGCTCAAGTACGCGCTCGTCACCTCATGTACGGGGCATTCAAATATTCAAGATCATATCCTAAGGGGAAAAGGTCCCCCACGCAAAGTTAGACAAGCCACTTACCTCGAACCGGCTCAATATCAACTAGAAATCACGCTCTTGCCACGAGTATCCGACTCCAAATGGCTCAAATCTATTCAATTCAATTACACATTGTAAATAACATCGCAAACACCTGGTTTTGCTAATAAATTCAAAGTTACGGCGTAAAATTAGGTGAAATGACCAAAATGCCCTCCAGGCCAACGCCCCGGAATTGAATAATTTTCACATTTTCAGAACCCTCCTACTCTCACGAGCCTAACCATATAAAAATCTCCGAAATCGGAGGTCAAATGCTCACTCAAAACTCCATAACTTAGCCAATGAAGTTTTACCCCAAATTATCCAATTTTGACCCTAAATTCGAATTCCAATGATACATTTAACTATATAATGATGAAATATAACTAGAAGGGATTAAGGAAACGTTACCCAATAGTCTTCTCTTCAAAACCCACTCAAAATCACCCATACCCGAGTTCTCAATTGATTTTTGTAACTTATGAACTCAAACCCTCGAAATTTCTATTTCTGCCCAGGGATTTCCGCTTCTGCGGTCCCGCTTATGCGGAACAAATGCCGCTTCTGCGGCTATTAACTAAAATCCAGGGGTTCCGCTTCTGCGGTCTTAAACCGCACCTGCGGTAGCCGCTTCTGCGGTTTCTCACCAATGACCCAGGGCCACATCTGCCACTTATACCTCGCAGGTGCATAACCGCTTCTGCGGTCAAACTTCCGCACCTGCGGAAACTGAAGGGAGCCCAAATTCCGCTCCTGCGATGGGATGGCCGCTTATGCGGCTCCGCTACTGCGGTTCCCAAGCCGTAGAAGCGAAAATACCAAAAGAGAGAAAAAAAAAACCAGCTGCTGCAACACTTCAAAAATTCTTCCGTTAACCACCCGAAATCATCCCGAGGCCCCCGGGACCTCAACCAAAAGCACCAATACCACCTAATACCTTATTCAAACTTTTACCAATCCTTAAAACACCTAAAACAACACCGGAAACCCGATTAAATCAAAGATTCAAGCCTAAGAACTACAAGTTTCCTCCAAATACGCTTTCGATCAAAAACCTAACCAAAACACGTCCGAATGACCTGAAATTTTGCACACACATCCCAAATGACATGACAGAGCTACTGCAACTTCCGGAATTCCAATCCGACCCTCGGATCAAAAACTCACTATCGGCCCGGAATTCAAAAATTCAAACTTCGGCATTTCAAGCCTAAATGAGCTACGAGCCTCCAAAATACATTCCGAACACGCTCCCAACCCCGAAATCACCTAACGGAGCTAACGGAACCATCGGATTCCCATTCCGAGGTCTTCCTCACACTGTTCTGATTACGGACCATTTTTCAACACATAAGCTCTCATTTAGGGACTAAGTGTCCCAAAACTCTCCAAAACTTAACACCGAACGTCCTGGCATACCAAAATAGCATAAATGAACTTAGGGGAAGCAGTAAATGGGGAATCGGGGCGTAAATTCCAAAAACGACCGGCCGGGTCGTTACATCCTCCTACACTTAAACATTCGTTCGTCCTCGAACGAGCATAGAGAACATACCTGAGGTAGAGAAAAGATGGGGGGTACTGGTTGCGCATATCCTGCTCGGTCTCCCAAGTGGCCTCCTCGGCCGGCTGACCCCGCCACTGAACCATCACTAAAGCGATGTTCTATGACCTCAACTTCCTGATCTGACTGTCCAAAATAGCCAATGGCTCCTCAACATAGGATAGATCCTTGTCCAGCTGGACTGAACTGAAATCCAACACATGCGGCGGATCCCCGTGATATCTCCGGAGCATCGAAACATGAAATACCGGATGAACTCCGGCCAAACTGGGAGGTAAGGCAAGCTCATAGGCAACCTCCCCAACTCGCCTCAAGATCTCAAAAGGGCCAATAAACCTCGGACTCAACTTTCCTTTCTTCCCAAACCGCATGACGCCCTTCATAGGCAAGACCCGAAGCAGAACCCGCTCACCAACCATATATCAAACATCACGGACCTTCCTGTCCGCGTAACTCTTCTGTCTAGACTGGGCCGTACAGAGTCTGTCCTGAATCACCTTGACCTTCTCCAATGCATCCTGAACTATCTCTGTACCCAATAGCCTGGCCTCACCCGGCTCAAACCAACCCACCGGAGATCTACACCTCCTGCCATATAAAGCCTCATACGGCGCCATCTGAATGCTGGACTGATAACTGTTGTTATAAGCAAACTCCGCCAATGGCAGGAAATGATCCCAAGACCCTCCAAACTCAATCACGCACGCACGGAGCATGTCCTCAAGAATCTGAATAGTGCGCTCGGACTGTCCGTCCGTCTGGGGGTGAAATGCTGTTCTCAACTCCACCCGAGTGCCTAACTCCTGCTGCACAGCTCTCCAGAACCGCGATGTAAACTGAGTACCTCTGTCTGAAATGATAGAAATTGGAATACCATGTCCACTCCGGAATCTCTATCTGCTGGAGCAACCCACCCGGGCGCTGGTGCTCATACTTCACCTGCTGGCAGTTGAGGCATCTAGACACATAGCCAACTATATCTTTCTTCATCCGCCTCCACCAGTAGTGCTGCCTCAGGTCCTGATACATCTTCGCGGTACCCGGATGGATGGAATACCGCGAGCTATGGGCCTCTGCTAGAATCAACTCTCGAAGGCCATCAACATTGGGCACACAAATCTGGCCCTGCATCCTCAATACTCCGTCATCTCCAATGGTCACATCTCTGGCATCTCCACGCTGAACCTTGTCCTGAAGGACAAGTAAATGAGGGTCATCATACTGCCGCTCCCTGATACGATCAAATAAGGAGGACCGGGAAACCACACAAGCTAGAACTCGATTGGGCTCCGAAAGATCCAATCTCACGAACTGGCTGGCTAAGGCCTGAACATCCATCGCCATAGGCCTCTCTGAAGCTGGTAAATATGCCAAACTCCCCAAACTCTCCGCCCGGCGACTCAAGGCATCCGCCACCACATTGGCCTTGCCTGGGTGATATAGGATAGTGATGTCATAATCCTTCAGCAGCTCTAACCACCTCCTCTGACGCATATTGAGATCCTTTTGCTTGAGAAAGTGCTGCAAACTCCGATGATCAGTATAGATCTCGCAAGGCACTCCATATAAATAATGACGCCAGATCTTCAAGGCATGAACAATGGCAGCTAACTCAAGGTCGTGGACAGGGTAATCTTTTCATGTATCTTCAACTGTCTGGACGCGTAGGCAATCACCCTACCGTCCTGCATCAACACTGCTCCAAGGCCAACTCTCGAGGCGTCACAATAGACAGTATAAGACCCCGAACCGGTAGGCAACATCAAAATTGGGGCTGTAGTCAAAGCTGTCTTGAGCTTCTGAAAGCTCGCCTCACACTCCTCTGTCCACTGAAATGGGGCACCCTTCTGGGTCAATCTAGTCATAGGGGCCGGAATCAATGAAAATCCCTCCACGAAGCGACGGTAGTAGCCCGCCAAGCCAAGGAAACTGCGAATCTCTGTAGCTGAGGACGGCCTGGGCCAACTCTGCACGGCCTCTACCTTCCTCGGATCCACCCGAATACCCTCACTCGAAATCACATGGCCTAAGAATGCCACATAACTCAGCCAGAACTCACATTTTTAGAACTTTGCATATAACTTTTTCTCCCTCAAGGTCTGTAGCGCGGTTCTCAGGTGCTGCTCATGATCTCCCGACTTCGGGAATACACCAGAATATCATCAATAAACAATCACGAACGAGTCAAGATATGGCCTGAACACACTGTGCATCAAATGCATGAAAGCTGCAGGGGCATTGGTCAGCCCAAATGACATGACAAGGAACTCGTAATGGCCATATCGAGTCCTGAAGGCAGTCTTCGGGATATCTGGCTCCCGAATCTTCAGCTGAGGTAACCTAAGCGCAAGTCAATCTTAGAAAACACATGTGCGCCCTGAAGCTGGTCAAACAGATCATCTATACGAGGCAAAGGATAA
>NC_031994.1:53029204-53068131 GCF_001879085.1 Nicotiana attenuata
CCGACTCAATACTCAACTAGAAACCACGCTCTTGCCACGAGTATCCGACTCCAAATGGCCCAAATGTATTCAATTCAATTACACATTGTAAATAACATCGCAAACACCTGGTTTTGCTACTAAATTTAAAGCTACGGCGTGAAATTAGGTGAAATGACCAAAATGCCCTTCAGGCCAACGCCTCGGAATCGAATAATTTTCATATTTTTAGAACCATCGTACCCTGACGAGTCTAACCATATAAAATCTCCCAAATCGGAGGTCAAATGCCCACTCAAAACTCAATAGTTTAGGTAATGAAGTTTTACCCCAAATTAACCAACTTTTGATCCTAAATTCGAATTTCAATGATGTATTTAGCTATATAATGATGAAATATAATGAAAAGGGATCAAGGAAACGTTACCCAATGATTTTCTCTTCAAAACCCACTCAAAATCGCCTTCTCCCGAGCTCTCAATCGATTCTCAAACTTATGAAATTTAACCCTCGAAATTGATATTTATGAACAGTCATTTCCGCTTCTGCGGACAAGGGACCGCTTCTGCGGACCACGAGCCGCTTCTGCGGTTTTTTACTTAAGGTCAGACTCCGCTTCTGCGGTACAAATCCCGCTTTTGCGGTCCCTCTTTTGTGGTCCCGCTTATGCGGAGGAAGGGACCGCTTCTGCGGTTCCTGCGGAGATGCCTGGAATCGCTTCTGCGATGAAGAAGCCGCTTCTGCGGCTCCGCTTCTGCGGTTCCTAAGCCGCAGAAGCGGAAATACCAGAAGACTCAAAATCTGCTGCTGCACACTTTAGAATTTCTTCCCGTCGACCATCCGAAATCATCCCGAGGCCCCCGGGACCTCAACCAAAAGTACCAATACCACCTAATACCTTATTCAAACTTTTACCAATCCTTAAAACACCTAAAACAACACCGGAAACCCGATTAAATCAAAGATTCAAGCCTAAGAACTACAAGTTTCCTCCAAATACGCTTTCGATCAAAAACTTAACCAAAACACGTCCGAATGACCTGAAATTTTGCACAGACATCCCAAATGACATGACGGAGCTACTGCAACTTCCGGAATTCCAATCCGACCCTCGGATCAAAAACTCACTATCGGACCGGAACTTTAAAAATTCAAACTTCGGCATTTCAAGCCTAAATGAGCTACGAGCCTCCAAAATACATTCCGAACACGCTCCCAACTCCGAAATCACCTAACGGAGCTAACGGAACCATCGGATTTCCATTCTGAGGTCGTCTTCACACTGTTCTGATTACGGACCATTTTTCAACACTTAAGCTCTCATTTAGGGACTAAGTGTCCCAAAACTCTCCAAAACTTAACACCGAACGTCCCGGCATACCAAAATAGCATAAATGAACTTAGGGGAAGCAGTTAATGGGGGATCGGGGCGTAAATTCCAAAAACGACCGGCCGAGTCATTACATCCTCCTACACTTAAACATTCGTTCGTCCTCGAACGAGCATAGAGAACATACCTGAGGTAGAGAAAAGATGAGGGTACTGGCTGCGCATATCCTGCTCGGTCTCCCAAGTCGCCTCCTCGGCCGGCTGACCCCGCCACTGAACCTTCACTGAAGCGATGTTCTTTGACCTCAACTTCCTGATCTGACTGTCCAAAATAGCCACTGGCTCCTCAACATAGGATAGATCCTTGTCCAGCTGGACTGAACTGAAATCCAACACATGCGACGGATCTCCGTGATATCTCCGGAGCATCGAAACATGAAATACCGGATGAACTCCGGCCAAACTGGGAGGTAAGGCAAGCTCATAGGCAACCTCCCCAACTCGCCTCAAGATCTCAAAAGGGCCAATAAACCTCGGACTCAACTTTCCTTTCTTCCCAAACCGCATGACGCCTTTCATAGGCGAGACTCGAAGCAGAACCCGCTCACCAACCATATATGAAACATCACGGACCTTCCTGTCCGCGTAACTCTTCTGCCTGTACTGGGCTGTACGAAGTCTATCCTGAATTACCTTAACCTTCTCCAATAGCCCAATAGCCTGGCCTCGCCCGGCTCGAACCAACCCACTGGAGATCTGCACCTCCTACCATATAAAGCCTCATACGGCGCCATCTGAATGCTGGGCTGATAGCTGTTATTGTAAGCAAACTCTGCCAGTGGCAAGAAATGATCCCAAGACCCTCCGAACTCAATCATACACGCACGGAGCATATCCTCAAGAATCTGAATAGTGCGCTCGGACTGTCCGTCCGTCTGGGGGTGAAATGCTGTTCTCAACTCCACCCGAGTGCCTAACTCCTGCTGCACGGCTCTCCAGAACCGCGATGTAAACTGAGTACCTCTGTCTGAAATGATAGAAACTGGAATACCATGCAAACGGACGATCTCCCTGATATAAATCTCCGCCAACCGCTCCGATGAATAAGTGGTACACACAGGAATGAAATGAGCGGACTTGGTCAGCCGGTCCACAATAACCCAAATGGAATCAAACTTTTTCAAGGTCCGTGGAAGTCCAGATACAAAATCCATGGTGATGCGCTCCCATTTCCACTCTGGAATCTCTATCTGCTGGAGCAACCCACCCGGGCGCTGGTGCTCATACTTCACCTGCTGGCAGTTGAGGCATCTAGACACATAACCACTAATCCTTCTTCATCCGCCTCCACCAGTAGTGC
The DNA here is from genome assembly GCF_001879085.1 of Nicotiana attenuata. NCBI lineage: Eukaryota > Viridiplantae > Streptophyta > Magnoliopsida > Solanales > Solanaceae > Nicotiana > Nicotiana attenuata. The sequence goes on from NC_031994.1 coordinate 53,031,873, forward strand.
TGCCTCAGGTCCTGATACATCTTCGCGGCACCCGGATGGATGGAATACCGCGAACTATGGGCCTCTGCTAGAATCATCTCTTGAAGACCATCAACATTGGGCACACAAATCCGGCCCTGCATCCTCAATACCCCATCATCTCCAATGGTCACATCCCTGGCATCTCCACGCTGAACCTTGTCCTGAAGGACAAGCAAATGAGGGTCATCATACTGCCGCTACCTGATACGATTAACTAAGGAGGACCGGGAAACCACACAAGCTAGAACTCGATTGGGCTCCGAAAGATCCAATCTCACGAACTGGCTGGCTAAGGCATGAACATCCATCGCCATAGGCCTCTCTGAAGCTGGTAAATATTCCAAACTCCCCAAACTCTCCGCCCGGCGACTCAAGGCATCCGCCACCACATTGGCCTTGCCTGGGTGATATAGGATAGTGATGTCATAATCCTTCAGCAGCTCTAACCACCTCCTCTGACGCATATTGAGATCCTTTTGCTTGAGAAAGTGCTGCAAACTCCGATGATCAGTATAGATCTCGCAAAGCACTCCATATAAATAATGACGCCAGATCTTCAAGGCATGAACAATGGCAGCTAACTCAAGGTCGTGGACAGGGTAATTCTTTTCATGCATCTTCAACTGTCTGGACGCGTAGGCAATCACCCTACCGTCCTGCATCAACATTGATCCAATGCCAACTCTCGAGGCGTCACAATATACAGTATAAGACCCCGAACCGGTAGGCAACATCAAAATAGGGGCTGTAGTCAAAGCTGTCTTGAGCTTCTGAAAGCTCGCCTCACACTCCTCTGTCACTGAAATGGGGCACCCTTCTGGGTCAATCTAGTCATAGGGGCAGCAATCGATGAAAATCCCTCCACGAAACGATGGTAGTAGCCCGTCAAGCCAAGGAAACTGCGAATCTCTGTAGCTGAGGACGGCCTGGGCCAACTCTGCACGGCCTCTACCTTCCTCGGATCAACCCGAATACCCTCACTAGAAATCACATGGACTAGGAATGCCACAGAACTCAGCCAAAAACTCACATTTTGAGAACTTTGCATATAACTTCTTCTCTCTCAAGGTCTGAAGCACGATCCTTAGGTGCTGCTCATGATCATCCCGACTCCGGGAATACACCAGAATATCATCAATAAAAACAATCACGAACGAATCAAGATATGGCCTGAACACACTGTGCATCAAATGCATGAAAGCTGCAGGGGCATTGGTCAGCCCAAATGACATGACAAGGAACTCGTAATGGCCATATCGAGTCCTGAAGGCAGTCTTCGGAATATCTGGCTCCCGAATCTTCAACTAATGGTACCCTGAGCGCAAGTCAATCTTAGAAAACACCTGTGAGCCCTGAAGCTGATCAAACAGATCATCTATACAAGGCAAAGGATAAGGTTCTTCACTTTAACCTTGTTCAACTGGCGGTAGTCAATACACATGCGCATAGAACCATCCTTTTTCTTCACAAACAAAACAGGAGCGCCCCACGGTGAAACACTGGGTCGAATAAAACCCTTACCAAGCAATTCCTGCAACTGATCCTTCAACTTAGGAGGAGCCATACGATACAGAGGAATGGAAATGGGCTGAGTGCCCGACAACAGATCAATGCCAAAATCAATGTCTCTATCAGGCGGCATGCCCGGAAGATCAGCTGGAAATAGATCGGGATAATCCCATACCACTGGAACAGAATCAACAAAAGAGGTATCAAACCAATATAATACCTGTAATGACGGAGTCGGAGGCAACAGCCTCAATGGGAGCGGGAATACAATAATATTTGGCCCGGCCCCTCTCGCGAGGGTGACCTCTATCTCCCCGACCTCCGCCCCTAGCTGGCTAGGCAGGTGGGGTAGCAGCTGGAGCTGTGACCATGGCCTGAGAACCCTGAGGAGCACGCTGGCTGAGAAGTCTGTGGGGGCGCGCTCATCCCAAGTCTGGGGCAATCCCTCACCAAGTGACGTGTATCACCACACTCGTAACAAGCTCTGGGAGGACGCGGTGCCTGTGACTGACTAGGGCCAGGTCTGCTGGGCTGACCTCTGGAAGCACCCCGCGCAGGAGGCGCACTAGAAACTGGAGGTGCATAATAAGGCTCCTGAGGTGTAGGTGGAGCTGGAGTACTGGCGGCTGCTGGAAGAGCTGAATGTACAGGGCGACCCGAATAACCTCTGCCATAACGACCTGTTGATGGGGTACGGGCACAAGAGTAGTGACCCGACTCTCGAGACCTCTTGGCCTCCCTCTCCCCTCGCTCCCTGGCGAGCATACCCTCAATCCTCCTAGCAATGCTCACTACCTGCTGATAAGGAATGTCCATCTCCAACTCTCGAGCCATGCTAGATCTGATGGGTGGAATAAGACCCTCAATGAACCTGCAAACTCTCTCCCGAACTGTAGCAACCAAAGCTGGCGCATGCCTGGCCAACCTGGTATAACGGATAGCATACTCTGAAATGGTCATAGCACCCTGGCGCAAATGCTCAAACTCTGCGCGCATGCATTCTTGAGACTCTGGGGGACAAACTCTCTCATGAATATATCCGAGAACTGGGTCCAAGTCAGTGTAGCAGCCTCGACTGGACTGTCTATCTCATAAGCCCGCCAACAATCATAGGCGGCTCCCCGAAGCTGAAAAGCAGTGAAAGAAACCCTGCTGGACTCCACTATGCCCATAGTGCGAAGAATACGATGACACTCCTCTAGAAATCCCAAGGCATCGTCTGATGCTAATCCACTGAACACTGGGGGATCATACTTCTTGAACCTCTCAAGTCTCCGCTGCTCGTCCTCTGAAGCAGCTGACCCATCCTCGGGCTGAACTGGCGCTGCAGGCGGTGCCAGAATAATCTCGGGAGCCTGCTCAACCTGCACTCGCTGCTCAGGAGTGCGGACGGCGGGAGTCTGTGCTCCTCCCCCGGCCTGGGATGTGGCTGCAGCAATGGGAAGCAACCCTGCCTGAGCCAAGGTGGTGTACATGCTCATGAACTGAGCCAAAGTCTCCTGGAGCGCTGGAGTAGTAGTGGCAGTAGTAGGTGTGCCAGGTGCCTGGGCTCCGGCTGGATCTGCTGGTGGTACCTCGGCGGCAGCTCGTGCAGGTGCTCTGGCTGCACCACGTGCGTGTCCTCGACCTCTTCCCCGGCCCCGGCCTCTGACGGCTGCAGTAGGGGGCGCGGGTGCCTGATCATCTCGAGTAGCACGTGTCCTCACCATCTGTGAGAGAATAGAAGTCAGAAGTTTAGAATTGATGTCCAAAAATATCGCACGACGAGGAATTCAAATGAAATGAAGATTTTTCCTAAACAGTTACATAGCCCCTCGTAGATAAGTACAGACGTCTTCGTACCGATCAGCGAGACACTAATAAACCGGCCTGTGTTCCGTGACTCCTATGAACCTAGAGCTCTGATACCAACTTGTCATGACCCCAGTTCACCCTCCATGAACATGTCGTGATGGCACCTAGTTCCTACAACTAGGTAAGCCTAACAGTGCGGAATAACAATTTAACATTTGCGGAATAATTAATTAAAACTGAACATACGGAAATAACAACTGTATATAAGGCCACTCGGCCTATACAACTCAAAATATGCGGAAGTCTATAACTAAATCCCAAAACCCGGAAACTCACGGGAAACACAGGCTAATAGAATGTAGTCAACTGCTCTACACCAGAATGTCTAAACAACATGAAAGGAAAGAAAAGGAACTATCTGCTAAAGCCGGAATAGAGTAGAGACTCCTGGTCTGCGAACGTAGCAGATATACCTCAAGTCTCAGCTAGGACTCTCCACCACGAGGATGATACGTCTGGGAGGAAGTACCTGGATCTGCACATGAAAAACAAGCGCAGGAAGGGCATGAGTACACCACAACGGTACTCAGTAAGTGCCAAGCCTAACCTCGGTTGGGTAGTGACGAGGAAGGTCAGGGCCCTACTGAGATAACATAATGAATAATGAGATAACATAAATAGTTTAAATAAAGTCTACAGCGAGAATCTAAACCAGGTAAATAAGGAAGAACAGTAATAGAAAGCAAAGGTAACAATACACGAAAAACTGCCCTCAACAAGGAATAGTAGCCGGGGGATCTCTTGGTATCCCGAGGATCTCTTAGTATCCTCATCGTCAACACTGGGGATCTCTCGGTATCCCGAGGATCTCTTAGTATCCTCAATAAGTAAGTCGGGGATCTCTTGGTATCCCGAGGATCTCTTGGTATCCTCAATAAGTAAACCGGGGATCTCTTGGTATCCCAATATATATATAGAAACACATGTGCCAGGGATCTCTTGGTATCCCGCACCCTCAGTCCAGAATATCTCGAGTACAGAGGGATCTCTCGGGAAGCCGTCCCGTAGTCCCAAATTAAACACACAACAACAACGATTCATAAATCTCGGAACGATGCTAAAAATCAGGATGCGAAGTAGTAAATTATAGCCTAACATGCTTCAGAGAGTACAAATAGCACAGTTAAAGCAAATAAGCAAGTAACACAGCTAAACATGAGTCTCTAAGCTAGCACAGGTACAAACTCACAGTTAAAATGAACAAGTAAACAAGAAATCTCAATTTAAATACTTCAAGTAGAAACGGATTTACAACAATTAGCTCAAGTACGCGCTCGTCGCCTCACGTACGGGGCATTCAAATATTCAAGATCATATCCTAAGGGAAAAAGGTCCCCCACACAAAGTTAGACAAGCCACTTACCTCGAACCGGCTCAATATCAACTAGAAACCACGCTCTTGCCACGAGTATCCGACTCCAAATGGCCCAAATGTATTCAATTCAATTACACATTGTAAATAACATCGCAAACACCTGGTTTTGCTATTAAATTTAAAGCTACGGCGTGAAATTAGGTGAAATGACCAAAATGCCCTTCAGGCCAACGCCTCGGAATCGAATAATTTTCACATTTTTAGAACCCTCGTACCCTGACGAGTCTAATCATATAAAAATCTCCCAAATCGGAGGTCAAATGCCCACTCAAAACTCAATAGTTTAGGTAATGAAGTTTTACCCCAAATTAACCAACTTTTGATCCTAAATTCGAATTCCAATGATGTATTTAGCTATATAATGATGAAATATAACGAAAAGGGATCAAGGAAACGTTACCCAATGATTTTCTCTTCAAAACCCACTCAAAATCGCCTTCTCCCGAGCTCTCAATCGGTTTTCAAACTTATGAAATTTAACCATCGAAATTGATATTTCTGAACAGTCATTTCCGCTTCTGCAGACAAGGGACCGCTTCTGCGGTCCCGCTTCTGCGGACCACGAGCCGCTTCTACAGCTTTTCACTTAAGGCCAGACTCCGCTTCTGCGGTCCCGCTTATGCGGAGGAAGGGACCGCTTCTGCGGTTCCTGCGGAGATGCCTGGAATCGCTTCTGCGATGAAGAAGCCGCTTCTGCGGTTCCCAAGCCACAGAAGCGGAAAATACCAGAAGACTCAAAATCTGCTGTTGCACACTTTTGAATTTCTTCCCGTCGACCATCCGAAATCATCCCGAGGCCCCCGGGACCTCAACCAAAAGCACCAATACCACCTAATACCTTATTCAAACTTGTACCAATCCTTAAAACACCTAAAACAACACCGGAAACCCGATTAAATCAAAGATTCAAGCCTAAGAACTACAAGTTTCCTCCAAATACGCTTTCGATCAAAAACCTAACCAAAACACGTCTGAATGACCTGAAATTTTGCACACACATCCCAAATGACATGACGGAGCTACTGCAACTTCTGGAATTCCAATCCGACCCTCGGATCAAAAACTCACTATCGGATCGGAACTTCAAAAATTCAAACTTTGGCATTTCAAGCCTAAATGAGCTACGAGCCTCCAAAATACATTCCGAACACGCTCCCAACCCCGAAATCACCTAACGGAGCTAACGGAACCATCGGATTTCCATTCCGAGGTCGTCTTCACACTGTTCTGATTACGGACCATTTTTCAACACTTAAGCTCTCATTTAGGGACTAAGTGTCCCAAAACTCTCCAAAACTTAACACCGAACGTCCCGGCATACCAAAATAGCAGAAATGAACTTAGGGGAAGCAGTTAATGGGGGATCGGGGCGTAAATTCAAAAAACGACCGGCCGGGTCGTTACACGAAGTAAACTCTCGGTCAAACCTATGAACTTTTAAAACGTCTAAATTGCCAACTCTCACCAATTATCTCCAAAACCTTCTAGAATCATCCAAATGCGAACCCGGGAATACGCCCAAGTCTAAAATTACCATTCGGACCTAACAGAACCACCGAACGAAGTGTAAATGCTCAAAACGTTCGGTTGGGTCGTTACATTCTCCCCCACTTGAACATATGTTCGACCTCAAACGTGCCAAGAGTCGTTCCAAATCTATCAAATTAGCATATAACCTCACCATACACATACCCATAGGTGATCCCATGTCACCCCACTGACAGCATAACCTAACTGAAAATCCTTATTTCAACCTCAGTCCATAAACTATAGAACATAAACCCCTAACATTAGGAACTCATTATAAGACCCCATTTTTGCATCTATACACTGTATAAGTCTGAACAAGCTGTATATATCCATAACCATATTCCGAGACATAATTACATGATATACCACATAAGTCAAATGCTCATAGCAATAACTTTCAACCATAATAGTTGCTCAATACCAAACCTGGTACTAGTAACAAACTTTATATCAACTAAAACCTTGTTATGAACCTTTGTATGTTGCCAATGATGAAAGAAACACGCGGATACTCATAACCACTCGTCAGATCAACAAGTCGTAGAGCTCTCTTGCCTGACAAGAATCATAGCCAAATTCTAAGTTGACTAGTGTCGTTATCCTTCCCAACATACATTAATCAATTCCAATAGCGCTCATTCCAGTCCAATAACCTCATCTCACCCAGTACAAGCTTCTCGACGACATGCCACACCAGTACCACCTCAAGCCACATACCGTGTACCAAATATGCAACAACTCGAACGTACCCAATGATGGAATGAATCACATGAGAGAATCGTCCCACAAGCTCAACAAATATCACCACAAAGCACATTCCATCAATACATCACACAAGGAGTAACCAAAACACATGAAATAAACACAAAAGCTCATATCCTGACATAAGTCGTTGCAATGCGTGATGCAATCCAAACACCGATCCCCATGGGACATCTCGAGCCATGATGCTCACAATCCACACCCATATGTATATCAATAGAAAACATATGAAGTGCATGAGCATATCCACGGAAAAATATTATCACAATATACCACAGGAAGACCATAACCAAGGCACAATCGACCATTCAATACCAGGAGCCTTCTCGCTCGAATTTCGCCACAAGCCCAAAAAACTGCATCAGGTGTGCAAAACCAACAAATCACAACCCATCATATCTTATGAGAGTAATAAATAGAACGCATAGGAAAACGAATAAGATCAACTCCAACTGATGACACCTCCCTCAGCAATAGATGTGTTGAGTTAACAAATCTGACCCGGTGTAGAACACACATTCTCTAGGCCTACCTATGGCCTCCAAATCAATTATGATCCTCCGAAAAGAGGTAGATAACCTCCGAAAAGTCAACAATAACATGTCCATAACACGTACAATCAGTCTTCAACTCTTAACATACTTTCACCGCTCGCAACTAGGAATAATTTGCCTTTGAGAACCCCTAGAATATAACAATCTCCATCTCTGATCCTAACTGCACCACCCAAATGACTGACACATCGCTCATACAAAATCTTCTCACAAGAAATACTTCCATAATTCTTTCGTGTCACATAGCAAAATTTGGACATCAGTAGTCGATCAATCAGGTAATTACCGTAATACCAGTCAAATATTCACAAGTCAAAACAGAGTGCACCTTCTGAATGCGCACCATTCTCATGTGATACCAGATAATGCCAACATTCTTCTAAACATTTGAAATCCTATATGCTATCTAGTACTCATGACCCCATCCAGGAGAAAAAAAATGATAACACGCAACATTTCTTTATGCCGGTAGCAAAAATCTACTGGCTCAAGACGTGGTCGACACTATCAAGAACTCGTCGAAACACGTCCGCACATAAGCCAGTCATCAGAACTGAATTTTCCCAACTCAACCAAGTCAAGCAAGCCGTCAAGACCAAGAGTATTGCCACAAAATACCGATAAAGCATCACCGCACCAAAGGAACCAATTACCTTTATTACTATGCTGACCCAACACCACCGAGCTGACCTATTTCTTCGAATCCTCCTCGACTTGCCTTCAAGTTAACACTTCTCCTTGTCGGTACACTAAGATCCTAAATCAAAGCTCATCGCAAGAGATCCTAGCACGAACCACGTCGTCTGAAAGCGTGTAAACCACTATATTTACTCTGAAACACTCAATAATGCCACAATCGAGATACCTATTCTGAAGAGACCTTCTGTGAATCTGAATATGTTTCCCTAACCTCTCTAATACTGAAATGTAGATTTAATAATGATGCAGAAATACCCAAAGTTTTAGAACTATCCCATGCAAACTCAGAGCTTATCCATTTACAATTTTGGGGAACCCTCCCATACCATTTATATACCTCAGACCAAAACTAATATAACACATGACCATAAAAGTTGATCGTCGATGGTAGAATCTCCCACTTGGCATGAAGACATGGTACACAACATCCGATGATTCACAATACCAACCTTTATAAGCTCATATAACACCAATCGTAAGATACCTCAAATCGTCGATGGTAGACTCTCCCACTTGGCACCTCCATCCTCGTGACAGTCAAGCCCGCTTCCTCAAGTGACTTGAATGATAATATGTACCTTCCACTGAATAGAAGTCCCATACAACACACATAACCTCTAATACCACCGACTAGCCTTAAATCAACATTCTCCTATGACCCTACCACGATCACAACAACCAGGAAATCAATTGAATCCTCCCAAGTCCGTACTCACCAATCAGATACAAAACCTCACTGCATCCAATACGTGAATAACTAAAAGTTCTACCATCAAGTATGCATCCTCAGTCTGGACAACACATCGAGATAATAATCGGGCATAAATATCCCCTCGCAGCACCTCCGCATCATCACAAGCCATCGGTGCATCGCTGATACCGAATGTGCAACATCATATACGAGTAGAGGTAAAGGAATACAAGGAATACGCTTCAAGTTGAATCAATTCCGCATGATAAGGAATGAAAAAAATGGAATTTCCTAATAGTTCTGTAGCCTCTCAAAAATAAGTACAGTTGTCTCCATACCGATCTGCAAAACTCTACTAAACGTTCTCATGACTCGTAGAATCTATGAACCTAAAGTTGTGATACCAACTTGTCACGACCCAAAATCCCACCTTAAGGATTGTGATGGCACCTAGTCTCTAAAACTAGGTAAGCCGATCACTTACAACAGTTAAACCAATTAAACATGATATTATGAAGTAGAATTTAATATAAATGAGAAATCTAAAGGTGATACATACCAACACAACGATAATCACTACAAATCCCCAAGACTAGGTAGTACAGAGTCACGAAATCTAGCTGAATACATTGAAATATCTCAAAATACAATATTGTTCGGATAGAAACTTAACAGTATAAATGTAAAGGGAAGGACTCCAAGGGACTGCGACGATCAAGTAGCTCCACCTTGAATCCTCGCGATCAAGAAGGTAAATCTATTTGGGAATGCTCTCCCTAATGCTTGGATCAGCACAAAAATGTGCAAAAGTGTAGTATGAGTACACCACAGTCGATACCTAGCAAGTACCAAGACTAACTTCGGTGGAGTAGTGACGAGGTTCAATGTAAGGCCCCGTGAAAAATTTGTGCTCAAAACCTAGTAGCTCGTAGGGTCAGGTTCCGAATATGTGTTGGGAATGTGTAAATATGGTCAGGTTCCCATTGTACTGATCTAAGTATTTAAAAATCAAAGAACCAAGTTTTTCCAGAAAAGTGCTATTTTGCGGTCCAGAATGCGGTCGCAAATTAAGTATGCAGACCGCATTTCTGCCGCATAATGAGTCAGCAGTTTGGTTAAAATTAAGGTCAAAATGAAGTCCATTATGCGACCACATAACTGATATGCGGACCGCATTTCTATCACAAAGTGAGTCAATGTGTCAGTCAAATTTGAGGTCAAAAATGCGGTGCATTATGCGACCGCAAATTGGGTATGCGGACCGCATTTCCGCCGCAGACCCAAACAGAAGAATTGGATTTTTGGAGCACTTTTGCGGTCCATTCTGCGGACCGCATTTCGTATATGCGATCGCAAAGTGCTCCTAATTTTCTAAATTTTACACCCGACCCCCTTTTTAATAAAGCACCCCAACCCCTCATTTTAATGAGTTTTCTGAATAAAATAAGAGAGAGGAAGAGGGGGTTCTTGAGAGAGAAAGTCATCTTCATCAAATTTGATTCTTCAAAACTATCCGGGCCGAGAAATTTCAAAGTGATTATCTTCATCCCCATCTTGCAGGTAAAATCCCTAACCCTTTTTCATTGAGTTTCAGGTTTAAACTAAGGGGAGGAGTCACATGCATTGATTCTTGAAAATAATGGTTGAAAACATACATGCATGCCTTTTTAAAACCTAAAATTTAGTAAGAGGAATTGGGTAGGAAAAAAGGATTGTACAAGAGGGATTGATAACCTAAATAAGTTGAGTAGCAATTGTGAACCTCAATTCTAAGTCATATGTGTTAAGTTGTGCACTAGATTGACGTTGCTAGACTATTTGGTGAGTTGAAAGTAGAGGTTAAAAAGGGAATTCGGCTCCAGGTATGTATAGCTAACTTTGACCTTTGTAAAATCACCTTGTATGGTGTACGAATATTTGGTATGTGATATCTACGTGGATTATGTGTGAAATTCTTGTGATTGGTATGATTTGAGTGTTCGTGGTTAAGTCTCCCGATATAATGGTGTAAGTAATTGGCAATGAACCAAATGTGTGATTGTGAAAGTGTTATGTGGCAAGAGCTGAGAAACAAGTGATGGAAGGAAATCGTAAATGACGTAATTGGAACAACTGTGGTAACAACCTATATGGCTTGTCGTGGGAAATTATTGTTGTGATATAAAATGCATATGAGTTGTTGAATATGATGGAAATGGTATTGTTGGTTATGGAAAATTCTTTGTGAATTGTTGTTGTTATTCCTTGAGAATTGTTGTTGTAATACTTGAGAATTGTTGTTGTTGTTCTTTGTGAAGTGTTGTTGTTGTTGTTGTGTTGATTGTGAATTGTGATTGTTCGGTGGGATCGGGTTGCGCGCCGCAACACGAAGTAATAAGGTGTGGGTTGTGGTGATAAGGGTGGCCGAGGTAATAAGGTGGCCGAGGTAATAAGGGTGGAAAGTGATCGAAATCACTATTGAAATGAAAATATGAGAAAGTTGTGAAATCATTGATGTGAAAAATGTTGAAGGGGAAATGGAGAGATTGTAAATTTGTTTGGCTTGATTGTTTCCTTTCATGTGTATTTGATTGTTGATTCCATTATTACTTGTTACTTGTGTATGGTTTGAGTTTGCTTAGGGCAAAGTTTGTTCATACATACCAGTACAATTCAAATGTACTGATGTCCCTTTTGTCGGGGGCGCTACATTCGTGTTATGATTGTAGGTGGATCCATAGCAGGTACTCCAGTCCACCGACCGTAGCTCCCCTTCATCTTCCGTCAGCTGTATTAGTGAGCCCATTTCCTCTCGGGGCCCTGAGTGGCTCATGCCGCTTTTATTCCGGAGTATTATTTTGGTTTTTGTGTAAGATATAGCCGGAGCCTTGTTCCCGGCAAGTACTGTATTATCCTGTGTATCTTTAGAGGCTCCGTAGACAGTAAAAATGTGGGTTACGAACTTATGTAATATATATTTTGGTATGTTGGGCGATGTAAGTTGTAAACCGCGCTAAGTAACCATGTTGTTATTGTATATTTCGTGAAAAGGTGTTTTAATTACAATGGCAATTTCTTTTGATTAATGAGTAATGAAAACACGGGGTAACCCGTGGGATAGGAAAGGCACCCAGGTCCGCTTGACTGGGGCTACCCGGTCGAGCGCCGGTCATGTCCCTCGGTTTTGGGGCGTGACATTCAAGTCAAGACACTCACTAACCAAATAAACTATGCAGAATATCAATATATTCTAACAACAGAAAACAAAATCAATAAATGGCAGCAAAGTGTAACCATGTGATAAAACAGCAAAATAATCAAGGAACAGATAAACTACAAATGGAAGCAACTAAGAGCAAACAACCAAAGTTCTAATCCACAAACTGTTCCGACACAGGATTTACAACAAGAGTCACCTCGAGGCACCACACCTCATAACCACAAATCTCAAGTCACGAATCTTATACACATGGAAACTTGTGCCCATATTATCAATTACCCTTGCACGACAAGGATCTCGTGCGACAACATACGTCACAATCGCATGGACAACTTACATGTTGCATGGACAATTCATGTGCCAATATCACAACCGCCTGGCGTGGTCACATGCTCAACATCACAATTCACCCGGCGTGGTCACAGGCTCAATATCACAATATGCCCAGCATGGTCACACGCTACCAGTCCCAATCGTATGGCAGAGAAAGCAGATATACAAGAATACATGTACAAAGTCAATGAATATCCGTTTCATACTCTGGAATGGTATAAATGATATGCTACGGTGTATGCATGTGCATGTGTACTTTCACAACTTAAACCATCAAGTAATATCAGAGACACCGAGTAGCACATTGGGAACAACACCACAAATCACGTAATATGCATGACACACACACAAGAAAGTCAAAAACAACAACCAGGATACTCCTCTTTTATCAAAAACATGCCCCCCATGCCATTATATAACATCCCCATATAGCCACCCTTATTACTCCGCATGTGCACAAAAATATGATATGCCACCCTTATTTCGCCACATGCGCATATAGCCGCCCTTATTTCTCCACGTGGGCAGCCCAAGATAACGCCACCTTTATTTCGCCCCACGCGCACAACAATAGACACAATCGCATGACAAAACATCGTGTTGACACCCCCAATCAATCCTCTCAACATGTCCACTAGTGCCACGATACCACAAAACAACAATACCAAGTGCCACAATATCACAACAATGATACCAAGTTACATCGAGATATAACCTCACAACTTCCGACAATAGTGCACAAGGACAAATCAAATAATCATAACAACAGAGGGGTGTTCAATTAAATACAACATGATTATGGCTATATCAATGTAATGAGTATGATCAAGTATCCATAAAGTAATTTGAACATGTTTCATATAGAGCTCACAATCACATAATGGCATATTAATAGCCTACGGTCTAATCGGTTGAAGCCACACATAGCTCACAGCTCAACAACAATGTGTTCATGAATTTTAACAACAGCACAATGAAATAGAAGGAATAAACTTGACAATGACAAATATTCCATGAAATAACAACTTAAATTAAGTGCACATATATAACCTAAGAGTCTAAACATGTCAAATGCCACATATAAGCCCGTGCTTACGCTCGTCACTTCATGTACATGTATTTCACATAATTCAAATAGTGCAATCAGACCAAATCCTACGGGGACATTCAACCACTCAAAGTTAGGCAAGATACATACATCAATTAGGCCAATTCATCCTTGAAAAATAGCCTTTCCTTTAAAAATTTACCTTTGCTCGGCTCAAATCTAGCCAAAAACGACGTAATATTAACAAGCAATGCAAGAGAAACCAATTCCGATTAATAATGTTAAGATCTTTAACTAAATCAAAAAGTCAATCCCAGAATCGTACCCCGAAACCCAATAAAACTCACAAATTCCGAACACCTATTCCAACACAAGTCCAACCATACCAAAATCATCCAATCCCAACCTCAAATCGACCTTTAAATCACCATTTTATGTTTTAGAAAAATTCTTACTAAAATTCCCAATTTCTCCAATTCAAATCATCCACTAAACACTAAAATCTAGGTTGGAATCATGATATATTATCACGACCCCAAATTCCCACTGTAGATGTCGTGATGGAACCTAGTCTCTAAGACTAGGTAAGCATAACATTCATTGATAGCTTAACAGAAATAACAAACTAAGATGATAGAATAAACTGATAAAGCTCATAATAACTCAAAAATGGAACATCACTAACAAAATCCCCAAAACCGGTGGAACTGAGTCATAAGCTCTACAGAAAGGTACTAAAATCTCTAATACAATACTGTCTAATAATAGGATAATAATAGTAAAGGAAATAACAGAAGGTGACTCTGAGGCCTGGGAGCGTCGAGCAGGTATACCTTGAAGTCTCCGGAAACAGCTAAACGATCACTGGCGTCCGACACGAGCAGATATACCTGGATCTGCACAAAAATATGCAGAAGCGTAGCATGAGTACATCACAATGGTACTTAGTTAGTATCAAGCCTAACCTCGGTAGATTAGTGACGAGGCCAGGTCGAGACACCTACTAGGACAAGAAAACTGAATAGAGTATAATATAGTCTAATGACGGAAGGCGAAGAAATTAATGACAACAAGCACTAGAATAATGTAGTCTAACAACAAAATTTAAAGTAATACAAGTAACACCGAGTGAACACATGCTAAGGACAACAAGAAATCAAATACGGACAAATACAAGGAAGGTAAATGAAGAAACAGCAAGAACTGTTCAACCAATATACCTTTTTAACATAGAAAGTACAATAAGAATCACAACCGAGGTTCCACACCTCATAATCTCATTTCACAAGTCGAAATCACAATCTTCCTTATATCACCGCGTGAGCCTTACATTTATTTTGAAAATATTTTTTCCGAAATAGCTACATGCATTTTAGCCCCCTATCTCACCACGTGACTTCAATTATTTCTCTTACTAGCAACACGCTTTTAAATTCCACCTTATCTCACTGCATGTGTATCAACCCATTTCCTTATAGCACCGCATGCGTATCTATATCAAAGCACAATAATCAACTCGCACCACACGTGCCAGTATGCCACAACACTTACCAAAATCAACAATACAAAATATTACCACAACATATAGCCCATGGATCAACCACAATGTGTACAAGAATCTCAATAATAATAAAATAAAGGAGAAATACTCAACAAGGAAAGATATATCAACAATCAACGACTTCAACCTCAATGTGATAATAGCTATCATAATTTCAACATCAATAACCCAACAAGAATATATTCCCACGAAATAAAAACTTCAAGTAGGAGTAACTGAACAATAAAAAAGGTAATAAGACAATAAGTGAGGTAACAAATTCAACTAAAGAATATAAGAGCAAATATAACAATAAAAGATAGAACAAGTGTTAACAACGTCAAGTAGAGCATGTAAGAGTAAATTTAAAAATGAAAGACATAACATGTTATGACGATTTTAATTAAATACATGGAAGAAGTCTTAAATCTAAACCGGTTAAATACCATATATAAGCCATGTACACACTCGTCACCTCGTGTACACATCTTCCACATAATGCAAATAACATAATCAACCCAAATCCTAAGGGGTAGTTTCCCCACACAAAGTTAGATAAGATACTTACCTCAACGAGGCCAAATCAACCCTCAAAAATAGCTTTTCCCCTAAAATTTGCCTCCACGCGGCTCAAATCTAACCAAGAATGACTTATTATCATCAAACAACGCAAGGAAAACCAATTTACACCAATAAAGCTATGATCTTTACACATTTTCCCAAAAGTCAACAAAAGTCAACCCCGGGCTCGCTCGATTAAAACCCGAGTCCAAGGGAAGATTCTGACTACCCATTACCCCCCAATTATATATATGTTTTGTTTTCAAATACCGAGTCCATCGACTCTCAAAACCCAAATTTTCATATTTCAAAACTTTGACAAAAATCCCTAAATTTTCTCTTTGATCCTCATAAATTTGATGTTAATCCAGTATATAATCATGAAATATAGTTGGAAATTTATTAGAACCACATACCCAATGATTGTAGATGAAAATCCCATCTCCAAATCGCCTCTTACCGAGTCTAGGTTTCAAAAATGAAATAATATGAGATGAAATCCCGACTTTCCAACCTTTTGTTCAATTGTAGATGTCGTAATTGAGACACTAGGTTCGCCATTGCGAACCCTCGCAGTTGCAAAGAATACCTTGCAAATGCGGCACTGACAGTCCATATGGGAAGTCGCATATGCGACATGGGCTTCGCAATTGCGAATCCTGCATCCCTCGCAAATGCGACTAATTGTGTCGCAAATGGAAACCTATGAGGCCTAGGTACTACTTCGCAATTGTGATCCAGGCATGGAAAATGTGACTCCTGAGACCCCCTGCTAAGATTGCAATTGCGATGCTGGTATTCACAATTGCGACATCAGAGACACCACCACACCAACAACCTGTTTCAGTTCAAAGCCATTCTGAAACATGTCCGAAACTCGCCCGAGCCCTTGGGGCTCCAAACCAAATATCCATAAAAGTCTAAAAATATCATACAAACTTTCTTGCAAGATCAAAACAAAAAATAACATCTAGAACTACGAATCAGATATCAAAACACATGAATTTCAAATGAAAACTCAAGAATCTCTAAAATTGCATCCAAGCATCCGAATCCTATCAAACCAACTCCAAATGAAACCAAATTTTACAAACACGTTCGAAATAGCAAAACAGGCCTATTCCATGTACCAAAACTAAATTCCAAACCCGATAGCCAAAAAGTAAATCTATGGTCAAACTTGGAAAAACTTCTAAACCACAAATTGCTAACTTTCGGCAAAACAAGACAAATCAAGCTAGAGACTTCCGACTTTAAATCCGCGAATACGCCCAAGTCCAAAATCACGATACAAACTTATCAGATCCATCAATACACCGTTCATGGATCGTTTTCACAAAAGTCAAACTTCGGTCAATATTTCTAACTTAGGCTTCTAAGCCAAGAACCAAAGGTTCCAAATCAACCCAAAACCTTCTCGGAACGAAACTAACCAACCTCGCAAGTCAGAAAACCATAAATACACATGTGTGAAGCATCAAAAGGGGAAATGGGGCTCAAATACACAAAACTACCAGCCGAGTCGTTACATTCTCCCCCTCTTAAAACAAACGTTCTTCCTCGAACTTGCATAGAGACATACCTGAAGTGACGAAAAGGTGAGGATAATGACTACGCATATCGTGCTCGGTCTCCCAGGTCGCCTCCTTGACCGGATGACTCCTCCATTGAACCTTCACTAAAGCAATGGTATTTGACCTCAACTTTCGGACATGTCTGTCCAAGATAGCCATCGGCTCCTCAACATATGTAAAATCCTTGTCCAATTAGACTGAGATGAAATCTCTTACATGGGACGGATCACCATAATACTTCTAGAGCATGGAAACATGGAACATCGACTGAACTATCGATAAGCTGGGTGGAAATGCAAGTCTGTAAGCCACCTCACCAATTCTCTCAAGGATCTCAAAAGGACCAATATACCTAGGGCTCAACTTGCCCTTCTTTTCGAACCTCATCACACCGTTCATGGTTGAAATCCACAGAAAAACCCTCTCTCCCGCCATAAATGCTACACCATGAGCCCTCCGATCAGTATAACTCTTCTGCCTAGATTGTGCTTTACGAAGCCGATCCTAAATCAACTTGACTTTCTCCAAGGCATCTCGAACCAAATCAGTGCCCAACAACCTAGCCTCTCTTGGCTCAAACCTACCAACTAGAGAACGGCATCGTCTCCCATATAGGGTCTCATAAGGAGCCATCTGAATAATCGATTAGTAGTTATTGTTGTAGGAGAAATCTCCAAGTGGTAGAAACTGATCCCATGAACCCCCAAAATCCATAACATAGGCGCGTAGCATATCCTCCGTGATCTGAATGGTGTGCTTGGACTGTCCGTCTGTCTGGGGGTGGGATGTCCTCTGTAGATCTTCATGAGGTATACCCACAAATTGCCCTGTGGACTGGATTAGTTGTACCATGTACTGTTTCAGCTCGAAGTAACCAGTTATGCCAGGCTTCACGATAGCTTGAGTTATCTCGACATTCTCTGCCATCTCTATTAGCTATGGTTGGACTACGATGCCCAACTCTGCAGTTCTTGCTCTTGCTTCTGCGTCCCTCCTTAACTTGTGAAAAAAGTCTTTCGGGTTCGGGATCAGGAGGAGAAAAAGTGACTCAAATGTCGCAAAAAGCGATTTCCCAGAGTCCGCAAATGCAATTTAATCTTCTCAAATGCAAAATGCCAACCCACCATCCCCTAATCGCAAATGTGATCATTGAACCGCAAAATAGAGCTCGCAAATGCAAGCTAGATCTTACAAATGCGAGATCTGCAGACCTGAGACACCATTACTTTTGCACCAGCAATTCAAACTTTAACCAAACTCTTCTGCAACGTATTTAAAACTCACCCGAGCCCCTCGAGCTCCAAACCAAACATGCACACAAGTATAAAAATATCATACGAACTTGCTCGCGTGATCAAAACACTGAAATAATATCTAGAACCATGAATGGGACATCAAAATACATAAAATTCAAAAGAAAACTCAAGAGTAGCTTGAAACACAATCAAGCGTCCTATTACTATCAAACCAACTCGGAAATACACCAAATTTGGAAGACAAGTTTCAAATAGAAAAATGGACCTATTTCAAGTCCCAAAACCAAAATACATACCTGTTAACCGTAAAGTCAACTTGCGGTCAAACCTAAAGAATTTCTAAACATTCAAATTGCCATCTTTCGGCAAAACAAGTCAAATCAACCTAGGAACCTCCGAATTCAAATTCGGGCATACGCCCAAGTCCAAAATCACAATACAAACCTACCGGAATCGTCAAAACACCGATCTGGGGTCATTTTCCCAAAATAGTGACCGTGGTCAGCTCTAGCCTCATTTTTAGTCAAAACTTTTATTTCAATATTTCACATAATTTTTTTTTCGAAAAGCAACACAGACCACACATGCAAACCAAGAAACATCAAATAAAGCTATGAGAGGTATCTGATCATGAAAATTAAGGCTAGTATCAAATGACCTATCAAATCGTCACACTTTGTATCACAGTATATGCTGTCAATCAGAGTCAAACAGATACTTGAGAGTATGAACAGTGATGAGAATCATTTCATTGAACTGAAACAATGCAACACAATATCATAGGTAGGAAGATCAAGATGGAAAAGTGTTGCAGGTGTAAAGGTTTTAATAGGCTATTAGGGGAAGTTTAAAGATATGATTCAGCCAACTTATTTAACATGACAGTATAAACATGGCTATTACTCAATCAACAAGGACGAACCACACATATAACTATTAACATAAGGCTTACTTTAACTATCCAAGAAGGCTCAACAAGACTGCTCATGCAAGTCTTAACAGTATAAAATCATTTCAACTAACTAAGTCGTGAGAAACAGAGTTCAATAACAACATAGATTTAATAACAATACAAAGACAACATAACTATCAGGGAATATCCCTAACTCAAAAGCAAGAATGATATGCAAAACAGAACATAGTGTTGATACCCAATTTTGCACTCGTATTTTTATAAAAATATTATATATACTTTCAAAATATCATTTTGCATCATTACTCAATTTACAAGAGGCATATAATTAGTTCGTATAATTTTCCATAATTTTAAAGCTTTAAAATCGATTTTTCTTGAATTTAAATTGTTCAAATATTTATTAATTAACCTTTCAAATTATTTTGTGATAACTTAATCATCCAAATTTATTATCTACACCCACATGTATGTTTATAACATTTTACTTCATTTCATATAATTACATTTGTATTTTTGAGCTATTTAAATAAATTTTGCGATAATAGTCTATCTTCTATACATAATAGCATTTATTACATTATTTGTGCTAAAATAGCATTTTTATAATGTTAAACTGTTATTTTCAATCATTTTACTGCATAACTAATGTTTATATTATTTATTAATTACTTTTTATAAAATATTTAAATAAATTTTGTATATTAAAGTTATATCCAAATACAGAGCTAATTTCGGACAAAAATCAGGCCCAAAACATCTGGCCCGTTTCATTTCACCATTCAGCAGTCCAACCAAATGACCCTTTTGAAATCCGGTCACGACCCGCTACATTAACCCTCCCCATTTCCTATTCGATCTTGGTCGTTGATCTTAAATGATCAATGGCCCATAATAGGCCAGCCCTTTCTCCTTAGAACTCCTCATCCTAACCCTAGAGACCACTACTCTCAACCACCCGCCTCCATACTCTCTCAAACCTTCTCCTCTTTTCTGCAAATCCTAGCAGCAGCTGCCTGATTTCTCTCCAATTCTAACCTAGAAATGGAATTCATCTATGATCTACTTACCTTAATGGCCTTCTCCCATTATTGATCGTCCGTTTATGGTATTACTTAGGTACTTGCTAACTTTGGCAAGTACCACTTCCAAGATCGGACTGGAACGGCTCGAATCTTTGGATTTTGGGTGGTATTCCATCTATATACGCTCAACAAGGAGCGATTTGCACCTTCGGTTCGATTTTTAGACGATTGAACCCAACTAGGGTTTGAGATTCTCCATCTCCTCTACTGACTCTAATTTGCATGTGATATTTTCTTTCCTTATTTGTGCTTAATTGATTGTTTTCCATGTTTGTTCGTTCAATTTCAACTACTATATAAACCTCATTCCCTGTTCCCTTTTCAAGGCTTAAAGACTATCACTTGACTATTTCTACTACCACTATTCTCCAACTCTCACTCATTCTATATCATTCTTAGACTTTGATTTTGGCTGACTGAAAGTCAAGGCTAGAAAAATTTTATTGTATAACCTCTCTCAGTGTGAGCACTGTCCGGGGTTCATCAAAACCCTTGGGAACTATGACGCACTGAGAATTTTGGGGTTTCTGTCGTTCTCTCTTTGCTAATGATAAGCAAGTTGCTGCTGGCATTTAGTTTTCTACCTTATTTTCTCTTTAGTTCTGCAAACTGGTAAGTACTTTATACTCTCGCAATTCTACTTCCTTTTGATTGTGTTTATGTTATGTGCACTAGTGTTACTTGGGTTTCTTTGAGTTAGTGTAATTTCGATGTTATGACACTTCGTGTACAAGCCTGCTTGTCTTAATGCCATCATGTAGTTTCAACTCTGTTCAAGTCCTAATTTTCGCATACTTAGATAAGTTGATACATGACGTTGGCTTGGTTTGTAATTAAACCTGATTCATGTTTGTCGCACCTTGGTTTTATTTCTTGGAACTATGTCATTGCTCAGAGTTGTTCTTGTTGAATCCCTTATCCATAACCTGTTGTTTCTCTGCGAATCATGTGATAATAATGGCTAAATTCTTAGTCTAATATGCTCACCCTGGACATTACTAGACTTAATGTATTCCCATTATAGATGCCCAACCTGATTGATTGTTCACCTTCATGTTTAAGTATAACTGGTTACTTAAGGTCTATTGCTTATCATGAATCCATGTCTTAGAATCTCCTAGGGAACTAATGCATGCCCAGAACTTATTTGAATGTGTTTTTGCTAAGTCTTTCAGGTACAACCTGCCACTTCCCTTAAATCAACTTGTGATTACACAAATTCTATATGCCAATATTGTTACAACTCCTAGGAAGACTTGTTTCTTTGCTTTGATGTTGTGTGCTCACTGACTCCTTAAGACTCCTAGGGTGAATTCCCATATATGTCTAGTCTATTCTCCCTATATCGACTATAATAAGTCCCAGCCTTCATCATGTGATGCATGTTTGCCTTATTTATCTGAAAGCCAGCTTCTTCCCATCTACCATGAATGCTTACCTATTGGATTTAAAACGTTTGTGTGGTGACTAGTATTTTCTTGAACATTTCACATGTTAAGCTCTGCAAGTTAGTTGTGATCATTAAGCTCTCTTGTCAAAGTTTTTCTTATGAAACTATTTCACCTTTTGTTTGTTCTAATTGTGGCTCTTCTGAAATTCCATGTGTACGCTCCTATGTCTATAGCCATACTGAGATTAGTTAGAATCATGCCTACTTTGAATTTCTGCCTTTGTTGTCCTATGATGTTTTTACTGGCTATTATTTCTGCTTTCCATCTATTCACTAGTTCTTGTGATGTTGTTATTATTTCCATGGTTTTTGGTTGATGGTACTGATATATTGTCTCTTTTCATCTTTTCGTCTTCTTGAGCCGAGGGTCTGTCGAAACAGCCTCTCTACCCCGTCGGGGTAGAGGTAAGGTATGCGTACACACTACCCTCCCAGAACCTACTTGTGGGATTACACCGGGCCGTTGTTGTTGTTGTTGTTGTTGTCCTATGATGTTCAAACCTATCATTGAGAACTTGTTTATATCTGTGCCATATGTGCTGTAAGGGATTTTGTGTAACCTTATTTATATTTCTTTATCTGGAAATCCCTGCTATCTATTATCCACAGTATTAAGGGGATAAAATTCCTATGTCTTGAAGTCTATTTGGCTGGCTTAGTACCTATCTTGTCACTTGTGCTGTTATGGCTATTTAGTATTTCATGGGTAAGCAAGGCAGTCTTATGGTTTGGGCCTAACTGTTGCGCCAGTTTGATATTCAGAATTGAAGCATATTAATAGCCACCTGAAGTGTGGGCCTGTTCATCACCTAAGGTTCCAGGCTTAGTTAAAGGCCTAGAAGCAACGCTCGGTATCCTGTATTTGCTGTATTTGGGCCTATATTCGCCTATTAAGTCTATAATTGTTTCTTTATCTATTTCTGGGCCTGTAATAACGAATGATGGGGAAATTAGTAAAAAAGGGGAACGAGTATACCCTATTCTTGTATAAAAGGGTAAAAGGCATGCCTACAGAAATCAATGCCTATAACTACTTGTTTAATTATTAGACAGCATGGCTATAGGATGCAATAATACATGCCTTTGCTAATGCTCATCTAAATACCATGACTATAAGGTTTTAACTAATTAATCAGTTGCTTCTGTTACTCTCATTATGCTGCCCGCCTAGAAGACATGCCTATAGGGATATAGTATTATAAAATCAAGTTCGAATGCCAACTGTTAGAAATCCTGCCTATAGGATACTCTCACACGCCTAGAAAACCTGTTTATAAAATCAGTGCAGGTAATTCTAAATTCTCGAGTTGTTTCACTACCTCGCCACGCAAATCATTTGGAGATCAGGCCAATAGGGTTTGAAATACCTATAATCTGTAAATTCATTAGTCTAAAGCTGCAGTATTGCCTGTACAAATACTGGAAATCAAAATGATATAGAAACCATGCCTTTTGGACTTAACAACTTTAATGCATCTGAACTATCTGCTGCCTAATCTTCCTGCGTGCATTTGTTGTTTATTTGTGGAGGGTAACTTGAGCCCTTTATTGTCTTTATGTGAAGTCTTATATGTTCTGAATGAGTGCCTTTTTTTATCATTTTTAGCACCCTAATGAAGTCTAGAACCACACAAATAGTAGGTCCAAAGCCTCCTGGACCATAGCATAGGATGGGTAGTGCACGCATAAGACACGATTTAGAATTGAATTAGAACGCTTTAGGTAAACAACTTTAACACAGTAATAGGGTAGCGGGAGATGATAGTTTGTGCCCGCTGGATAATATGAGCAATCCCTACCCTAAGAGAGTTGCAAAGTATTATTTATGTTGCATATGATGATCCTTTAGGCTAAAAACTTAGGACCCCCCCCCCCCCTCTTTATATGTTTATTGTTCGCACTTAGTCGTTGAATTTAGAATAATTAAGTTGTACCTTGTAACCTCTAAAGACTTGTACTGATTATCTATACAGGTTAATTTTTTCCAATTTTCTTTACACTTGTTCATAATAGAATCTTTAAATTCATTGTCTTCCCTCATTTATATGATCACTTAGGACAATTATAATCCGATAATCCCACATAGCGTAAACTTCGGCCGGGACCCATAGTTGTGGACCTCGAAGAGTGCCTAACACCTTCTCTTTGAGGTAATTTGAGCTCTTACCCGATCTTTGATTATGTAGACTAGTTAAACAAAATTATTTGCAAATAGGTGCCCTAACGCACCTCAAAATCATTAGGTGGCGAGTCATCTCTTTTAACACCCATTTAAAAGAGTTGCCACATGCCGAAATCCGCTTTCGAGAGAAAAAGGGCGCGGCAGCATGGCGACTCTGCTGGGGATATACTTATGCTCTTACCATAATGAAGTTGACTTATGTGGATTAACGGATTATTGGATGACATGTACATCTCTTCCCTTATTTTTCTTTATTTGTTTAAATTACTATGACATATACATCCCCTCCCTTATTTCTCTTTATTTGTTTAGGTTGCTATGACATGTACAGCCC
This sequence comes from Nicotiana attenuata, assembly GCF_001879085.1. Classification (NCBI taxonomy): domain Eukaryota; kingdom Viridiplantae; phylum Streptophyta; class Magnoliopsida; order Solanales; family Solanaceae; genus Nicotiana; species Nicotiana attenuata. Next base: position 53,056,343 of record NC_031994.1, read on the forward strand.
CTCTCCATTTCTTTTATCTTGTCTAAGACTTAAATATCATGTCTCTCCCCGTCCCTACCTCCCAATTTGCTTTATTTAATTATGTTCTCGCACATTTTCATGAGTTAAACTGACTTCTCTCTTTTATCTTTCCTTTTTCTTTTCTTTCTCCTGTTCATATTATTTATTGTTTTTACGCACTTTCATCATGCAAATATCTGGCAACGTGTTACTATTTTTGAATAAACCATGCTTTCCACATCATACTATCGTGCTTATTATTAGCATAGAGGCACTTGATGAGTATCAGCGCTTTTCTAAAAACACCCTTTCAAACCAGAAAGGCTTATTAGCGGTAGACTAGTCGATCAGCGGTGCAATCGACAGTCCCGTTCCTTTCCCTCTCAAGTTGTCCACTTGAGAGTACCAATGTAGACCCTTCTAGAAACCACACTCTGATTTGAAATATACTTGCATCACGCTAAGCCTAGTACGAATTGAGACATCACTGACGCATCAACCCGCTTAGATGAACCTTGTCCAAAGTCCAACGGGATTTCTATAATCCCAAAGGACACCATCAGATTATGTGCATTACTTGGAGAAAATGTGCCAACATGTTGATCATTACTACATAAATAGTCAAATCTGGGGAGGGGAGGGCTAACTTTTATTTATTTGCAGAAAACGAAGCACGAAATCCCCAGTTTCGGTATGGTCCAGAATATCCCACCTCTGCTAATTGATTAGTGGAACGACCTTGCACCCTGTGATAGAAACCATGTGAGGAGAGTACTGGGTAACCTGCCATCTTTACTGAATATTCAACCAAATAGGGGACTGATCGAGGCTGCCACCATGTTCTAGGATGAAAAGAGAGCTATTTTCCAATTTGGCAATATAGAAATAACTCCTCTCCTAGAAGAAATAAGGTTCTTTGCCAAGTTACCATAGGATAGTCCAGGACTATTCGTGCCAGAAAATTGCACCCCACGTGATTTTCTGAAAATGTTGGGTTTTAAGAAGAACGATGATCTGGTCTGCTTGAAGAAAATCATATATCCCCTTTGAATTTATCTATGAGTGTTATGGGCATAGTAAATCATATTGCCTTCATCATGAGGAACAAGTCATTACCTCTTTGGGATGGGTGCACCGCTGAATCTATGTCTTCATAGTCTGTTTCTTGGGTTTGTTGATCTTTCCAATGCAAGGGGGAAGAACTCATACTCGCTTAGCCATGGTCGCCAGGACCTTAATGGAGGGTATCGAGGGGCATAAGTACACTATCATCCCGATGATCTTAGCTGAGATATACCATGCTCTGGACCGGTGCAAGCATGGGTCTGGACACGTCGAGGGTTGTAATCTCTTACTACAAGTTTGGTTTCTAGAATAATTTTAGAGGGGTGATTATTACCAGGATCTTCTACGAAGGCCACTGAATGATTACATAACTAGTCATCAACCAAAGAAGATGACATTCATTGCAGGCATGTTCGCAAAGCCTGGAAATGTTGTAGGCTGGGTGCATTTTTTTAGTAACCTGATAGACGAGCTAGTGCATTTGATGTTTGAGTGGTTTCCTAGTAGCGAGTTCATCATCAGGTCCAAAGGAACCACTTACTTAGTATTGATCGGACTGTGAGGCATTTACCCTTACACTCCTATAAGGGTAATGAGGCAAGCTGGGAGGAAACAAGTCACACCTCGGGTTTCCAACATGGTTCAGTATAAAGCAGATTTCAAAAGAGGTGTCATCCCATTCAAATTTGAAGCCCAACACATGTGGAACCAAAAGATCATTGTGGAAAGAGAGACTATTGAGCTAGAAAGGTATCACGCCGGTCATATGTGCTACTATCTCTCATGGTTGGAAGATGGCATAGCCGGGGACGTCAAACCAAGGGTCAATTCAAAAGATAGGATCATAGATGAGGTGGCTGAGGCACAGGTGAAATACAAGAGGCCACGTAAAAGAGTGTTCGAATCTGAAGCTAAGCATCTAGAACATCATAAGGTGGATATGGAGGCGATCAGAGAATGGAAGGAGATTACAAATAAGTCAATAGAGAGGTTAGAGCATCTAGAGCAAGGACTGGAGCAAGAGGGGAAGTTGAGAAAGAGGCTTTAGGATTGTCGAGGCATGGATCCTGATAAAGGAGGGAAGCTGGCAATGGCGTGCTTGATACTCGATATGCGCGATCCGGGAAATATAATTGATGGAGTCAAGAGAGACAAGCATGGAGAGGGTCCTTCAGGGACCAAGTAGACTAAGAGATAATGTTCTTTCTGCTTTCTAGATTAGATTATATTTTGATATAATAAAGCTTAATGTCATTAGTGACTTTATAATTATTATTTCGATTTAGTGAAAGATTGATTTGGCTTATTTTTGCATTAATGGAATGAGGCAACGTTGGCATGAATTTTCTCCAAATCTATGTGTCGCTAAGGCCTACCTCAGGCACAATAAGGTCCCCAAATTAGGACGTGAATTATTGCATGACCTTACGTGATACCTGCTTAAATATTGCAAACACTCTTTTACTTCATCTTACTGTCTTGGTTACCTTTTTGTTTCTTTTTCCTTTCTTTTGATTACTCTCATTCCCAATGGTTAGTTCGTGCATTCTAGCATCATCACTGTACCACACCAGATCCAGAGTTCCTCCGCCTCCTTTTTCACCTAGAGATCCGAAAAGCAAAGGCAAAGGCAAAGGGAACATGGATCATCTAAGTGGTAACCGAAAAGACAATGCTACCATGGAAGAGAATGTTGAAACCTCGGACGGAAGAAGTACGCCAGGACAGAATGAGTTGGTCCTACGTTCAGAATAGAAAATCTTGGAGCTACAGGGTGATCTTGAGCAGGTCTGAAATCTCGCAAACCTCCCCCTTACTCTAAATGTTCCTGACATCAACCAGCAAAACACAACCACTCCAAACCAAACACCACTACAAAACACCCAAACCAAAAATCCACCACACATAGCTTAACAAAATCCTCCTGTAACGTACCAGTATCACAATCCCGCACCTCCTCAAAACCTTAACCCACCACCAGTGCAAACCCCTCAACAACACCACCATCATCCAACCCAGTATCCATAAACCACCACTTATCACACCCCTCAAAAAGAACCACAACTCACCCCCGATTCCCCTCAAACTTCGATCAATGATCACCCATATACCCAAGTTCCAGGTCATCAAGGAAACCCAATATACGTGAAAGCCTTACCCCATACCCCGCAACAAACCCTATACATACCTGAGCCGACCGATAAGGACTTGCTCATTCGAAACATGGCAGAGGAACTTAAGAAACTAATAGGGAGAGTCCAGAGTGTTGAAGGCAAGAAGGGTGTTAAAGGTTTAAACTACAAAGACTTGTGTATCCAGCTAGATGTAGAACTGCTGAAGGGTTACAAACCTCCTGAGTTTTGAGATGTTTGATAGCATCGGTGATCCTAAGGTGCATTTGAGAACCTACTGTGACAAGCTTGTAGGAGTGGGCAAGAATGAAAAATTGCATGAAATTGTTTATGTAAAGTCTTACAGGAGATGATTATCTTGGTATATCAGCCGGAATCCAAATAAGTGGGAGAATTGGGTAAGCATGGAATTTGATTTCATGGATAGATTCGGGTTCAACACAGAAAACGTGCTATGCATTTTCAATATCCAGAACCTCAAGAAGCAGCCAACAGAAACTTCCACGAGTATGCCACTTGTTGGAGATCAGAGGCCGCCAAGGTGAGGCTACCACTTGAAGAGGAACAGATGAACAAATTCTTTGTTAGAGCTCGGGATCCGCAGTATTACGGAAGATTGATGGTTATAGAGAAACACAAGTTCTTAGACATCATAAAGTTAGGAGAAAGGATAGAAGAAGGAATCAAGAGCGGAATGGTGACAAGTATTGAGGCACTGCAAGCCACCAACAAAGCCTTGCAATCAGGAGGTATCTCGAAGAAGAAAGAAGTTTGTGTCACGATGGTAGCCCAGGGCCCTAAGTCTCCCCTTACATACGAAACAACTCTGCCCACATATCAACCCTCACCTCTAAAATACCAATACCCTGACACCACCTACCTATAACACCCAACCCGCATATTACCATTCACCTCCTCCTGCCCGCCAAAACTACCCAAATACACGACCAAACATTGACCATAAAACTCCCAGACAATACACCCCAATTGATGAACCCATATACCAACTGTATGAGAGACTAAAGGTAGTTGGTTACGTCACCCTCATTCCTACTATTGCCATTGAGAATCCTTCCCAATGGGTTAACCCCAACAAAACTTATGCCTATCATTTAGTCATGAAGGATCATACCATTGAGGAATGCCGCATGTTTAAAGACAAGACCGAGACACTAATCGACACCAAAGTTATACAAGCAAAGGAAGACGTGCCCAATTTCCATAATAATCCTCTTCCTGATCATAGGGGCGAGGGAGTGAATGTGATAGAAACTGATAAGGAATGGGATTAGGAGGGATCCATCAGACTTATTTGAGAGGGGGACGCTCCCAAAACATCTCATGTCACCCTCTTGCCGATTGTGGTGCAAACCCAGGCACCATTTGAGGTCGGGGTAGCTACGCCCTTCACTGTGATAGTACCTCCAACACCGTCCTATAAGTCTAATGATGTCCCATGGGATTATGTGGCGGAGGCGAGAAGAAAAGGAAAAGCCAAGATGGAAGAGACAGGTGCTGGGCAAGGAATGACCAGAACTGGCAGAGTTTATACACCTTATAATCTTGGGGGAACAAGCAAAGAGACCACATCTAAGCCACCTATCATGGAGACGGGCACTGATGATCTTTGGAGGAAGGTACAAGAAAGGGAATACTCTATTGCTGATCTCCTGAAAAAGAGTCCCGCCCAGATGTCCATCTTCTTGTTGTTACAAAATTCAGATGGACACAAGAATGCCTTGATGAAGGTATTAAGTGAAGCTTATGTGCTTACCGGTATCACTAGTTGGGAGATGGCCAATATGGTAGGACAGGTACTGGAGAGCCACAGGATTACACACCACGAAGATGAGCTACGACCGAAAGGGTTGAGTCACAACAAAGCATTGCACATTAATGTGCAATATGAAGACAAGCTTATCGATATGGTTCTGATAGATGGAGCTTCGAGCCTGAACATATGCCCGCTGACTACTCTGAAAGATTGGACAAAGGCTTGCATGAGATACGGATGGGAAGCATGAATGTGAAGGCGTTCGATGGATCTCAAAGAGCCACTAGCGGAGAAATCAACCATGATCTACAAATTCCCCGACCTGGTTAGATGCCTAATTCTAAGTGCTATACATATCCGCCACCGAAAACTTGTTATTAGGACGACCATGGATACATGCAGCTGGGGCAGTCACTTCTACTCTGCACCAGGTTGTGAAGTTCGAGTGGAATAATCAAGAGGTGATTATTCATGGAGATAGAAACAACCCTATCTACAACAACAAGACTGTGCCGATTATCGATAACATGAGGAAAGTAGGAGGAGAAACGTATCACCGCATTGAGCGAGTAAATGCAATTGAGAAGGGTCGATGGTGGAGCAATAAGATAGAAAGCATACTGATGTGGTTGGGGTATGAACCAAGCAAGGGTCTCGACCGAAATCTTCAAGGGATCATGGAACTGATACGACCACAATATCATGGCACAACCTTCGGTCTTGGGTATTAATATACCATGCAAGAATACCAGGATTGGATACCGTTGTAGTGTGCCGATTACTATCCTTTAGAACAACCCATAACACCGTTGCACCAGACATTCCACCAGACTGGTGTAATTTGGGTATCCGAGGAATATAAGATTTTGGCTAGTATGAGGAAGCTATTCCTGGACGAGGAACACATAGACTGTAGTGCAATCTTAGAGAAGGAGGAGGAAGACCTTACCATTCAGACGGTGGGAGAAGGAGTTGTTCACAAGAAATGGACTGATGCACCATCCTGGGCTCACCGAGTACCTGGGTAGCCTTGGCAGAATTAGCATGATTTATTTTAAAATTGTTTTTGGGAATTTAAGACATTTTCAGTGTTTTGTTTTGAAATAATTACTCGAGCCATCGAGTCGTACCTATTGACCAATATAAAGTTTTATTAATGCATTATTGCTTTCATTTATTTATTATTATCTTTCTACATTCTTTTCAGCTGATGAACCTATGACTGTGGCATATAATGAGACAACGCAACATAAGGAAAGTGATTAGGAGAATTTGGAAGATGATATAATACCTGAAGAAATTGTCAAAGAAGTAGAGAATTTTGAGAACAAACCAAAGTCCAATTGAAGAAACTGAGGCAGTTAACTTAGGAGATTCTGAAACAGACTAGGAAACTCGCATAAGCATCCATCTATCACCATCAGAGAAGGAAGAGTACATCAGATTCCTAATGGAATATGAGGATATTTTTGCATGGTCATACGACGACATGATTGGGTTAAGAACATCCATAGTAGCTCACAAACTACCTACCAACCCCATATGTTCACCGGTAAAGCAGAAGCTCATGAAATTCAAGCCATATATGAGTCTCAAGATAAAGGAAGAGGTTACCAAGCAAATCAAAGCCAAGGTCCTTCGAGTGGTCGAGTACCCAACCTGGCTGGCCAATATTCTGTCGGTTCCAAAGAAGGATGGGAAAGCCATAGTGTGTATTGATTATCGAGATCTGAACAGAGAAAGCCCTAAGGATGATTTCCCATTACCCAACATACACATACTGATCGATAACTACACCAATAATGAACTACAATCCTTTGTGGATTGCTTCGCAGGGTAGATCTGGATGGACGAAGAGGACGCCAAAAAGATAGCCTTCATCACTCCATGAGGGATATATTGTTACAAAATGGTGCCATTCGGTTTCAAGAACGCTGGGGCTACTACATGAGGGCCATGACTACTATTTTCCATGATATGATACACAAGGAAATAGAGGTGTACGTTGACGGCGTCATCATCAAATCTAAAAGGAGTTCGGATTACATAAAAGACCTGAGGAAGTTTTTCGACCGGCATCAAAAGTACAATTTGAAGTGAATCCGGCAAGGTGTGCTTTCGGAGTCCCTGCTGGGAAGTTGTTGGGTTTCATCGTCAGTCATTGCAGTATTGAACTAGACCCGTCAAAAATCAAACTTATTCAAGATTTGCCACCGCCGAAGAACAAGAAAGATGTGATGAGTTTTCTAGGACGCCTCAGTTATATCAGCTGTTTTATAGCATAGTCAACGGTGATATGTGAGCAGATCTTCAAAATTCTAAGGAAAGATGCTGCAACAAGATGGACAGAAGAATGTCAAAAGGCTTTTGACAAAATCAAGGAGTACTTGTCTATGCCGCTCGTGTTGTCCCGCCAGAGCCAGGATGACCTTTGATGTTGTACCTATTGGTGTTGGATGGAGCGTTTGGTTGCTTCCTGGGGAAACACGATGAAACCGGGAGAAAATAGCAGGCAATATACTATCTGAGTAAGAAGTTCACACCTTACAAGGCTCGGTACTCTTTGCTGGAGCGCACCTGTTGTGCTTTGACATGGATAGCCCAGAAATTGAGACACTACTTATGTGTGTACCCTATATATCTCATATCAAGGATGGATCCTCTAAAGTACATCTTTCAGAAAACCATGCCTACTGGTAAGTTAGCAAATTCGAAGATATTGCTAAGTGAGTTCAACGTCATCTTTGTGACTTAGAAGGGGGAAAGAATTGATCGGTCACATGGCAGAGAACACCGTAGACGGAGAATACGAACCATTGAAGATGTATTTTCCTAACAAGGAAGTGTCGTTTGTGGGGGAAGACATTGCCAAAACATATGATGGTTGGAGGATGTTTTTCGAGGGAGCAGCCAACTTCAAGGGAGTGGGCATCAGAGCTATTTTAGTATCAGAAACCGGTCAACATTATCCGGTATCCGTAAAGCTCAGGTTCCTATGCACCAACAGTATGGCAGAATACGAGGCTTGCATCTTGGGACTCAGATTAGCCATCGATATGAATATTAAGGAGTTGCTGGTAATCGGAGATTCGGATCTACTGGTACATCAAGTACTTGGAGAGTGGGCTACCAAGAACACTAAAATATTGCCATACTTGCATTGTGCACATGATTTGATCAAGAGGTTCACAAAGATAGAATACAAACATGTTCCGAGGAATCAGAATGATTTCACAGATGCATTGGCTACCTTGTCTTCCATGATACAACATCCAGACAAGAATTTCATCGATCCTATCCCGATAGAGATTCGTACGTAGCCAACTTATTGTGTTCATGTGAAGAAGAGTTTGACAAAAATCCATGGTTCCAAGATTTCAAGGAGTATTTGGAGAAAGGAGAACACCCAGAAAATGCCACACACACTCAGAAGCGCACGCTTTAAAGATTGGCCAACCATTTTTTTCGGAGCGGAAGAATTCTGTATAGAAGGACTCCTGACTTGGGATTGCTACGATGTGTCGATGCCAAAGAGGCATCTAGATTGCTCGAAGAAATACACGCCGAAACTTGCGGAACTCGCATGAACGGGTTCGTTCTGGCCAAGAAGATATTAAGGGCAGGGTATTTTTGGATGACCATAGAGACAGACTATAAATATGTTCAAAAGTGCCACCAATTCCAAGTACATGTTGATATAACACGAGTGCCACCCAACACACTAAATGCAAGAAGCTCACCCTGGCCTTTCTTTGCCTGGGGCATGGATGTCATTGAACCAATTGAACATGCTGCTTCAAATGGACACAGATTCTTTTTGGTAGCTATAGATTACTTCACAAAAACGGGTTGAAGCCACTTCCTATAAGGTTGTGACTAAGAAGGTCGTAGCAGAATTTGTTTGGGATAGTATTGTTTGTCGATTTGGAGTACCTAAGTCAATCATTACTGTTAATGCCGCCAATCTCAACAGTGATCTGATGAAAGCCATGTGCGAATCATTCAAGAACAAGCATCGGAATTCTACAACATATAGGCCGCAGATGAATGGAGCCGCGGAAGCCGCCAATAAGAACATCAAGAAGATATTAAGAAAGATGGTGGACAACAAATAATGGCATGAGAAGCAACCATTTTCTTTGCTCGGGTACCGCACCACAATTCGTACATCAATTGAGGCAACCCCCTATCCACTATTCTACGATACTAAAGTAATTATACCTTCCAAGTTGGAGATTCCTTCCATAAGAATCAAACAAGATGCCGAACTCAGCAATGTGGAATGGATATGGAGCCGGTATGAGCAACTGGCTCTCATTGAGGGTAAGAGGATGAATACAGTGTGTCATGGCCAACTCTACCAGAATAGAATGGCAAGAACTTTCAACAAATATGCTAGATCGAGGCAATTCACACGGGGGCAAATGGTGTTGAAACGGATCTTCCCTCATCAGGACGAAGCAAAAGGGAAATTCTCACCAAATTAGAAAGGCCCTTACATGGTTCATCGAGACAAATAAAGCGCTTTTACTTGCAGAGATAGATGGAGAAATATGGCCAAAACCTATCAATTCACACGTAGTCAAGAGATATTATGTTTGCACTTTCTCTTAACCTGAACTATGCTTGACCTGATTCCCATTTAAGAGGCGATACATAGGTAGCCCTGTGGGTTCTGTCACATCACAATAAAATCTTCATTACCCTCTACGGTCAGGAACTGGGGCAAGATTTCGAGTTTTGTCAATCTCATTACGTCAAAGATCTCCAAGAAGTGTATTCCCGGAAGTATGTATTTAAACTGGGGCAAAATTTTGAGGGTCCTCCAAATTCTAATTTGAGTAGGTTGCAATGTCTCGAAACATGTCACAGTCTCCGATTCGACAAAATTATTTATTTTAGGCACATATTTTGAACAACTGGATTTTTTCACAAATGATCTATCACAAATGCATATTTTCAAAAACTTCATTTTCTGTAGTAGCCAGATGTTACCAGAGTGACTCGAACAAGGCATCAAGACAAGGAGCAAAGGCGAAATGAAGAATCAAAGGAACAAATCGACCTTTCCCCAAAACTCACAATCTTTCTCTGGATGCAGGCATAACGGACATAACAAGCACGTCCACGAGTATATAACAAGACCGCTATCTCCACACCGACAGAAGTCACCAAGTACAAACGCATCAAGCTAAGGATCGCTTTCCCTCTCACATTTGATCGTTGCTTTCTTTGCATAGGGCTAAGCACTACCCTCATTATTGCATAAGGCTAAACACTATCTTTCTCTAAATAAGGCTAAACACTACCTTTCTTCGCATAAGGCTAAGCATCGCCCTCATTCCTTGCATGAGGCTAAGCATTGCCTCTATTATTGCATAGGGCTAAGCACTGCCCTCATTCTTTGCATAGAGATAAGCACTGCCCTCATTCATTGAATAGGGCTAAGCACTGCCCTCACTCTTTGCATAGGGCTAAGCACTGCCCTCACCATTGTATAAGGCTAAGCATTGCCTTTCTCTGCATAGGGCTAGGCACCGCCCTCATTCATTGCATAAGTCTAAATGTTGCCTTTCCTCACATGAGACTAAGCATTGTCTCCATTATATTGCATGAGGTTAAGCATTGCCTCCACTATTACATAAGGCTAAACGCCGCCTTTCCTTGCATGAGACTAAGCACTGTCTCCATTACATTGCATGAGGCTAAGCATTGTCTCCACTATTGCATAAAGCTAAATGCTACCTTTCCTTGCATGAGACTAAGCACTGTCTCCATTCATTTGCATGAGGCTAAGCAATGCCTCCATTATTGCATAAGGCTAAACGTCGCCTTTCTCTGCATAGGGCTAAGCACTGCCCTCATCACATACAAGGCTAAGCACTGCCTTGTTTCGTTCTCGCATGTGATTAAGCATCACATGTTCCCTCTATCAAACGATCGATATCATCGCATCTTTGCATTTCATGGGTTGAACATCGCCATGTTGTCCGAAGGCGTCATAGTCTGAAGGCATAATCTTCATAGCCCGAAGACATCATACCATGGCCTGAGGATCTCTCGAAACTGCATATCATTATTCAAAGGCGTCATAGTCCAGCGGCACCATCCTCATGGCCCGAGGACACCATTTTCGTGGCCTGCGAATCCCTTATCATACGCTTCATGGCCCGGGACGTCATGGTCTAAGGACATCATCCTCATCGTACAAAAATAATCGTCATGGTCCGAAAGGAATTTGCATCATTTTTAAATTTCCGCAGTAACCCTATATTGTATTTTAAGTTTTGCAGGTAACTTGGGAGATAACCATTTTACAAACAGGAGAAATTATTACTCCGGTTTCCGTTCATAATGTTCACATCCTTTGATTTTCTCAAACGTAGCCGACAATCAGCAATTGCTTACTCTTTGCCCCGTAACCACACAGAAGTTTATCTCGAATATCCGTAACATTCAAATTTGCATTCATAGCTCCACCCAAAATTATCTATTACTCATGACACTATCCAATACAAAAGAACTTTCCTCGAAACATATAACCATTCTTATAATAACTCCACCGGCTTTATTCACTGTTAGATCTAGAACTACACACGGTCTGATTCCCTTAACACTATGGATATGTAGGCAACTCAGAAACCAGGGTTAGACCCCCATTTTTTGAAAAATATGTCACCCTCACACATTTTGGACAAAATTGATCATCATTTTCTTTACCGACAACTCTTTCATCATTCCCGGGTAAAGAGGGGCAGCTGTTGATACTCAGTTTTGCCCACATTTTTATAAAAATATTATATATATATATATATATA
>NC_031994.1:53068151-53149073 GCF_001879085.1 Nicotiana attenuata
ATATATGTACTTTCAAAATATCATATTGCATCATTACTCAATTAATAAGAGGCATATAAGTATTTTCTATAATTTTTCATAATTTTTAAAGCTTTAAAATTGATTTTTCTTGCATTTAAATTGTTTAAATATTTATTAATTATCCTTTCAAATTATTTTTTGATGACGTAATCATCAAAATTTATTATTTACCCCCACATTTATGTTTTATAATATTTTACTTCATTTAATTACATTTGTATTTTTGAGCCATTTACACAATTTTGCGATAATAGCTTAACATAATTACATTTATTACATTGTTTATGCTAAAATAGCATTTTTATATTGTTAAGCTATTATTTTCAATCATTTTACTACATAAGTAATGTTTTTATTATTTATTAGTTACTTTTTGTAAAATATTTAAAATAAATTTCATATATTTAAGTTATAGCCCAATATAGGGCTAATTTCTATCAGACCCAAAACATTTAGCCCATTCCATTTCACCCTTCAGCAGCACAACCAAATGACCCCTTTTAAAATCTGGTCGCGGCCCGTTACACTTAACCCGCCCCATTTCCTATTCGATCTTGGTCGTTGATCTTAAATGATCAATGGCCCATAATAAGACAGCCCTTTCTCCTTATAACCCCTCACATAACCCTAGAGACCACTTCTCTCAACCAGCCGCCTCCATTCTCTATGATGACCCAAAAGGTCATCACTTATTTTTAAATTAAATTCTATATTTTGAGGCCTTAAAACCTCTTTTAGCATCACCTCGATTTGTGTGTGCAGTCCGGGCGCGTAGCTGGAAAGCCTATATGTGAAAATCTGTGAAAAATGATAAATTTTGACTATAAAATGAATTAATTTGACTTCGGTCAACGTGTTGGGTAAACGGACCCGGACCCGTGATTTGATGGTCCCTGATAGTCCGTAGGAAAATATGGGACTTGGGCGTATGCCCGGAATCGAATTCCGAGGTCCCAAGCCCGAGAAATGAATTTTTGAAAGAAATTATTTTCTGAAAAATATAAAGGTTTTTGAAAGTGAAATGTTATGTGAAACCTGTGGTATCGGGCCCGTATTATGGTTCTGGAGCCCGATACAGGTTCAATATGATTTATATGTGTTGTCGGTAAAGTTTGGTAAGAAACGGAATCCATTTGACGTGATTCTGACCTTAAATGCAAAATTTGATGTTTAAGAAGTTTTGAGAAATTTCATTGATCTTGAGGTTTAATTCGATGTTCATGATGTTATTTTGGTGATTTGATTGCACGAATAAGTTCGTAGGATGTTTTTGAGGTTGTGTGTATATTTGGTTTGGAGCCCCGAGGGCTCGGGTGAGTTTTGGATAGGCCACGGAGTGTATTTTGGACTTGGTAAATTGCAGGTTTTCAGCAGATGTGCACAGGTCTGCAGGCTTCGCAAATGCGAGCTCGCAAATGCAAGACCTCCATCGCAAATGCGAAAATAGGACCTGGGCCGGCCTGATCGCAAATGCGACCACTTGGCTCGCAAATGCGGAAGGCTAGTCGCAAATGCGACGCCTGCTTCATGCGAAGTTTCTCATTTGATGCCTGGGCCGCAAATGCGACCCTGTCTTCGCAATTCCCATAATAGCAGAGGTAGCGGTTCGCAATTGCGAACCCCAGTTCGGAATTCCCACATCTGAGACCTGCAACTTTTATACTTAGACGAATTTTTATCCCATTTTCATATTCTCTCAAAACATAAACACACTAAGGCGATTTTTCAAAGGTTTCTTCTCCTCCAAATCAATTGTACGTCGTTTTTAACTAATTTCCTTCAATCCTTAGCATCTTTTAACATGATTTCAACTTCAAATCAATGATTTTCATGGGGAAATTGTGTGTTTTGGGTAGAACCTAGGTTTTTCAAAAAATGGGGATTTGGACCTTGATTTGAGGTCCGATTTCTAAACAAATTATATATTTGAGTTCGTGGGGAAATGGATAATCGGGTTTTGGTTCGAACCTCGGGTTTTGACCATGTGCGCCCGGGGGCAATTTTTGACTTTTTGGGTAAAACTTTGGGAAATTCATTTTCATGCATTAGAATTGATTCATTTAGCATTTATTGATGTAATTAAGTAACTTGTGACTAGATACGAGCGAATTGGTGGTGGAATCAAGGGGTAAAGCTATAATTGAATCGTGAATTGTGTTCGTGGCATCGAGGTAAGTGTTTGGTCTAACCTTAGCTTGATGGATTAGGAGTCGAGTCCTATTTGCCATGTGGTAAATGTTGAGTACGACGTATAGGCATGATGACGAGTATCTATACGTTGGTGTCTAGCATGCCCGTGGGTCTTATATTGTGATTATCATGACTTCGTTGTATCTTTCATGCCTTGGTTATGGTTTCTATATGTTGTGTAAAGTTTGTGGAAGGAATTGTGACCTATGAACATTGAGGAGCGTTGGCTCGAGTTGTATAACGAATTGTGAAAGTGTAAGTGATAATTGAACCTTTAGAACATTGGCTCGAGTTGTGAAGTGAACTGTGAAGTAAAAGTGAGAAAGAGAAGAGATCATTATGTTGCCCCCTTGCCGGGCTATTGTTTCTTTAAATTGTTATTTCCCTTGCCGGGATTTAGTTGTTGTTTTGATGTTGTTCCTTGCCGGGACTTGTTGTTGAATTATTGTTCCCTTGCCGGGATTATTATTGCAATTTCATTTATTTCCCTTGCCCTATTGTTTGTGATTGTTGTTTGGGTGAGGAAAGAGAGTTAAAACACGAAGGGTGATGCCGTGTATGATTGTGAGGAAAGAGTGTAAAGCACGAAGGGTGATGTCGTGTATGATTGTGAGGAAAGAGTGTAAAGCACGAAGGGTGATGTCGTGCCGCACGATGTACCATTCTGTGCCGATTATATTGATTATATGATGAGGAAAGAGAGTAAAAGCACGAAGGGTGATGCCGTGCACGTTTTCATTACTTGATTGTTTTGGTGAGGACGAGAGTAAAAGCACGAAGGGTGATGCCGTGCATTTATTGAATTCTGGTTCTTTTATTGATATCTGAGATATATTGCTTCTTACATTTACCTGTTGCTTTCTATTCGGAATTGATATTTCCCCCGCAGCATGCTCCCCCTCCCATATTCGACTGTTTATTTATGTACTTCTTTTCTGCTGTATATATTTGAATTGTGCAGGTTTATTTGGTAGTCTGGTCCTAGCCTCGTCACTACTTCGCCGTGGTTAGGCTAGGCACTTACCAGCACATGGGGTCGGTTGTGTTGATACTACACTTTGCACTCTTTTGTGCAGATCCCAGTGCTGTAGACTTCGGACCGTAGATTGGGTGGCTACCTTTAGTCCTCGCAGAGATCCAAGGTAGACCTGCAGGCGTCCGCACGCCCTGGCATCTCCCTCTGTCTCTATTCCCTGTTTCATTTTCCTTACATTTAAAAACAGAGTATTGTTATTTTCTTCAGACTTTGTATGTAGTGAATCTTAGACCGTCTGTGACACTGTGACACCAGGTTTTGGGTGATTAATGCTTGAGTAATTGTAATAGACACAGATTTCAGATATTTCATTGTTTTCTTCCGCTTAATTTAACTTTTCCGCTGTTTATACGTTATTGCTTTATAATTGTTAAAAGGAAATAATTGGATAATGAAGTAATTAGTTCAAGGAATTGGCTTGCTTAGCTCTCATTAGTAGGCTCCATCACGACTCCTGAGGGTGGAAAATCCGGGTCGTGACATTCTCTCTCGAACCTTCTCCTCTCTTTCGCAAACCCTAGCAGCCGCTGCCTGGCTTCTCTCCGATTCCGACCTAGAAATGGAATCCATCTATGATCTACTTACCTTATTAGCCTTCTTTCCTATTTATGGTATTACTTAGGTACTTGCCTAACTTTGGCAAGTACCACTTCCAAGATCAGACTGGAACTACTCGAATCTTTGGATTTTGGGGCGGTATTCCGTCTATATACGCTTAACAAGGAGCAGTTTGCACCTTTGGTTCGATTTTCAGACGATTGAACCCAACTAGGGTTTGAGATTCTCCGTTTCCTCTACTAATTCTAATTTGCATGTGATATTTCCTTTTCTTATTTGTGCTTAATTGATTGATTTTCATTTTTTCGTTCAATTTCTACTACTATATAAACCCCTTTCCCCGTTCCCTTTTCAAGGCTTGATAAATATCACTTGACTTACTACCACTATTCTCCCACTCTCACTCATTCTATATTCTGAGAATTTGGTTTTGGTCGGCTGAAAGCCAAAGCCACCAGAATTTGATTGTTTAACTTCTCATAGTGTAAGCACTGCCCTGGGTTCATCTGAGACCCTTGGGAAATCTGACGCACTAATAATTTTAGGTTTTTTGCCATTCTCTCTTTGCTACTAATAAGCAAGTTGCTACTGGAATTTAGTTTTATACCTTATTATATTTTTAGTTCTGCAAACTGGTAAGTACTTTATACTCTCGCAATTCTACTTCCTTCGGATTGTGTTTATGTTATGTCCACTACTGTTACTTGGGTTTCTTCGAGTTAGTGTAATTTCCAAATGTTATGAAAGTTCGTGTACAAGCTTGCTTGTCTTAATGCCATCCTGCAGTTTCAACTCTGTTCAAGTCATGATTTTCGCATAGTTAGATAAGTAGATTCATGACGTTTTCTTGGTTTGTAATTAAACCTAATTGATGTTTGTCACACCTTGCTTCGATTTCTTAGAAACTATGTCATTGCTCAGAATTGCTTTCTTCCTGTTGAATCCCTTATGCATAACCTGTTGTTTCTCTGCAAATCATGTGACAACATTGTCTAAATGCTTAGCCTACTATGCCCACTCTTAACATTACTAGACTTAATGCATGCCCATTATAGATGCCCAACCTGATTGATTGCTCACCTTCATGTTTAAGTATAATTGTTTACTTAAGGTCTGTTGCTTATCATGAATCCACGACTTAGTTTCTCCTAGGGAACTAATGCATGCCCAGAACTTATTTGTATGTGTTTTTGCAAAATCTTTCATGTACAACCTGCTACATCCCTGAAATCAACTTGTGATAACACGAATTCTATATGCCAATACTGTTAATTCCCAGGCAGACTTGTTTCTTTGCTTTGTTGTTGTGTGCTCATTGACTGCTTAAGACTCCTAGGGTGAATTCCAATATATGTCTAGTTTATTCTCCCTATGTCGACTAGAATAAGTCCTAGACTTCATCATGTGATGCTTGTTTGCCTTATTCATCTGAAAGTCAGCTTCTTCCCATCTGCCATGAATACTTATCTGTTGGATTTAGTACCTTTGTGTGGTGACTGGTATTTGCCTAAACATTTCACATGTTAAGCTCTGCAAGTTAGTTGTGATCATTAGGCTCTCCTGTCAAAGTTTTTCTTGTGAAACTATTTCACCTTTTGTTTGTTCTGATTGTGGCTCTTCTGGACTTCCATGTTAAGACTCCCATGCCTATAGCCCTACTGAGATTAGTTAGAATCATGCCTACTTTGAATTTCTACCTTTGTTGTCCTATTATGTTCAAACCTGTCATTGAGAACTTGTTTTTGTCTGTGCCATATATGCCTGTAAGGGATTTTGTGTAACCTTATTCATATGTCTTTGTTTGGAGATCACTGCTCTCTATTAGCCATAGTATTAGTCTTGAAGTTTGTTTGGATGGCTTGGATCCTGTTTGGAAGGTCTTATTTTAAGTGACTTTTAAGTATAAGCCATAATTTAGGAGTTCTAGCTTTTGGCTTTTGGCTTCTTTTTTTTGTCATTTTAGCTAAAAAAACAAGTGCTTAAAAACACCTTTCTACTTCCTCCAAACACTACAAAATGGCTTAAAATCACCTAAAATAATCCAGTCCAAACGGGCTCTAAGTACCTAGCTTGTTGCTTGTGTTGTTATGGCTATTTGGTATTCCATGGGTAAGTAAGGCAGTTGTCTTATGGTTTGGGCCTAGCTGTTCGGCCAGATTGGTATTCAGAATTGAAGCATATTTATAGCCACCTGGAGTGTGGTCTTGTTCATCACCTAAGGTTCCAGGCTTAGTTGAAGGCCCAGAAGCAACCCTACGTATCTTGTATTTGTTGTATTTGGGCCTATAGTTGCCTATTAAGTCTATAGTTTTTTATTTACCCTATTTTTGGGCATGTAATAATCTGTAATAAATAATGATGGTAAATTAGTGAAAAGGGGGAGGGGGTATACCCTATTCTTTCATAAAAGTGTAGAAGGCATGCATGTAGAAATCAACGACTATAACTACTTGTTTAATTATTAGAAAGCATGCCTATAGGATGTAATAATTGTTATGCGGCGCCTTCTTGAGATTCCTTGGAAAGGCGACATAAGGCTAAGCAACTGATGTCAGTGCAGTTACTATCTGCCAATTGAGGTCCCCTCAGTATGCTAGACGAGATTATCAGTGCCGTACGGGAAAACCAATGTCAAGAGAAATTGAGAGAACAGAAATGAGAATTGAGAATGAAAGAAAGCTTGATTGCATTAATGAAGGCTATTACAGAAAAACAACACGGTGTCGAGGGGGAGAGACACCAGTATAGAGAATTGTTTGTTTGTTGTTTACCGTGAAAATGTTAACGACAATTAAATTTATTAAATGGGACTCTAAAAATATGTGATCAATTCCCAAGCTAGTTTGTTAGAGCAGATGGTGCTAGTATTATGAATTTTAATGATGGGGCGGAAGATAAACGAGGTAACGACCGAACCAAAGGGTCTGCTACCCGGGCGTAAGCTTGGTCGAATGGGACTTCGAGGTCGACCTCGAGGTCGAGCTCGGGTTGTCGGGGACCCTTGGGAGTAGTATAGCAGCTAGAGATATAATCAAACGAAGCTACTTATAACAGAAATTGAATTGTACGATGAAGAATACATGTAGAGACAAAGAATATTGAAGTATCCTTAGTATCAGTGAGAGCCAATAAGTATTAGTAAGAAAAGAGGGAGAGAGAGAGATATTATTGCACTTTGTAGAATTGTGGGAGCAACATCAGTCCCTTACAAGGTAGGGCGAGTCCCCTTTATATAGGAGAGGAAACTCGGAATACATGTATATTTAATTCGTGAAATATGACGATGTGATGGCTTGACACGATGCCCCAGCGTAGGCTATGGATAGGCCGGCCCTATCAGACTCAACCGTATGTCTTGAGGGCTTCCCCCCTTAGTCTATATCTCGGACTCGAATTGGACCTTGACAAGCCCTGAAGGAGAGGGACAAGTCGAGGCTTCGTGTCCTCGGGGTCTCGAGGTCCCTCCCCGAGGTGGCTCCATGGCGGGAAATCGGGCCCTCTGATTTCTTCGCGTACAGATAGTCTCCGCATTTCTTGGAGTGAAGGTGACGAGGAACGATAAGAAACGGTTCTGAACCCTTGCTTCTTCTGATGTTTTTTGGATATCAGATATTAAGACGCGTTTCACGCATCGCTCCTGCAGATATTCTACATTGACTGCGGCGGTTGCCTTTCTTTAATATGTCCAGGATGCTTTTATAAATACTTACTTCTACTCTTTTTGATTCCTTTTTGCGTTAAAAACCCTCAGCGAGGTTTTCTTCCCCTTATTCTTCATTCCTCCTAAGGAATTCAAGCCCCGCCTTTTTTCTCCTCTCCCTAAATTCGTCTAAGGATGACGAATGCTACAATTTCTGCTTCTTAGGAGGCTGCTGGCCCATACTCCTTGTTTTTCTCTCGGGGTGAAGCGGTTAATCCGCCCCGTGCTGAAGAGTGTGTTCCGGGCTGTGATGACCTCCGATTTTAGGGTCGAGAGGCCCTCCCCGAAGTCAGGGTGCCGTGAGCCCGTGACTCGGTATGTTAGCTCTATAATGGACATCAAAAGAGTGAAAGTGGACTGCTGCTGGGGAGATTCCATGCTTGTGGAGATCCCCACTCGAGATGAAGATATTACAGCTCACAAAGCCGGCTTTCTGAGTGTGTATACCTATCCATTTTCCTTGGGGCCGGTAAGGCCGTCCTCGCCCTTGATTGACCCCGTGATTCTTGACTTCTCCCGGAGCTACCAGGTGACCCTAGGTCAAGTCCACCCTTCGTTCTGGCGCGTGGTTTATATGATCAGGCACTATACGAGCATGATAGATGGGATGCCCTTCACCCTAAACCATTTATTCCGGATGTATAGCCCTCGCCTGCTTCGCGGAGGTTTAATCAAGCTTTGCTGTCGAGCTTTGAGGTCCCTTTTTGCCCCTACTGAGGAAGTAGATGATGCGTGGTTGAGCCGATTCATTCGAGTGAGGACATCCGATCTGATTCCAGCGGAAAAGATGTCGTTCCCTGAAGAGTGGAACACTGGGCGTAAGTAGTTGCGGTGCCTTTGCCCACCTTTTCCTTTTGTAACTTTTCTTCACGTGTCTGATTCTACCTTTCTTGTTCTTTCAGCCGTGGCGATCTACCCCGGCGCGGTGCCGGACCTTCGGGGTTGGGTCTGTTTTCTGCACTCAATCTACCCGTATACCGACCAAGTGTGGCGGGACTTGTCGCGAGCCCGTCAAAAGGCCGGAGGCCCCGGTAAGTCTGGAGTTTTGACGCATTCGTGCAATCCGACCTTGACGAGGCGTTAGTAGCTTTCTCTTTTCCATGCTTTTGACATCTTTATTATGCAGGTCTGGTGGGAACTCTATCGGTGACGAAGGCACCGTCTGTTGGAGGGGACGCCCAGATGCATGACGAGGAGGGGACAATCGGGGGTAGTATAACAGCTAGAGATATAATTAAACGAAGCTCTTTATAGTCAAACCGAGTTATACGATGAAGAACTCATATAAAGGATGAAGAACACATATAAAGATGAAGGATATTGAGGAATCCTCGGTATCAGTGAGAGCCAACAAGTTTTAGTAAGAAGAGAGAGAGATATTATTGCACTTGGGGGGAAATGGAGCAACATCCATCCTTTACAAGGTAGGGTGAGTCCCCTTTATATAGGAGGGGAACTCAGTTACAAACACATGAGTATTTAATTTACAAAATACGGCGACGGGATGGCTTGATGCGATGCCTCAGCGCAGGCTCTGGACAGGCCAGCCCTGTCAGACTCAGCCGCGTGTCTTGGGAGCTTCCCCTTTTTGTCCTGGCTCGGCCTCTGTCTGGCCTCGAATCGGGCTTTGACAAGCCCCGAAGGAGAGGGATAAGTTGTGGCTTCATGTCCTCGGGGTCTCGAGGTACCTCCCCGAGATGGCTTAATGGCGGGAAATCGGGCCCTCAGATTTCACCGCGTACAGCCTGCCAGTTGGGCTGCCGAAACTCAAGAGGGGCAGAGTGGAGGGTTCCGATGTCGACCCTTTGGCTCCAGAGCCCGAGGCGACGTAAAATCCTCGTGTTAAAGGTGAGGGGGAAAGTAGGTTTTCGACACCCTTTGAAGGGTGCACGAAGATGATTGATCGCCAGGTTGTGGGAGTAGACGCCTCCGGACAAGGATTCGATGCTAACGCGGCTCAGGTTTGTGGTAGCGAAGCAATGGATGGAGTATCAAGCAGTGACCTCAATGTAACAGGAGGCCATGGTTCTCCCCGGACTGTGGTGCCTTTGATAGTCTGTTCGGAGGGGTCTCCATCTGGACCCCGGGATAAACCGAAGACGGAGGTTCAAGTTAATCCTGTTGGCCCGTTGGTCATTGCAGCTTCCCTAAAGGGGGATATTCTTCCATTTTGCCGCATGCAAGAAGAATCTCGCGAGGAGCTTTTCATGTCGGGAGCGCTAACCAAAGCCGGAGGAGCAATCGGAAGGCCGGCGACCATTTTTTAGGGCAATTCCGAGGCAGATGTCCTGTCTATCTTTGGTAAAATGGGCAGGCTGTGTGAGCGGGTAACTTTACCTAGCACTGTTTGCTGCTTCGGGCTGCTTCGCCCTTTTCTCTTCTTAACTCTTTTGTGCGGTTTCAGGCCGAGGTGCTTTATAACCAGGTCCTCGCCCAGTGTACGGAAGAGGTGAGTCGTCGTGAGCGTGAGAAAGCTTTCTTCGCTGAACAGGTTGTCTATCCCTTGCTCTTTGCTATCCTTCGAGTTTTTGTAGAATCTCGTCGCTTTTAACTCTTTGGGCCCTGACCCGTGCAGTTTCAGAAGGAGAATGCCTTGCTGATAGGGGAGCTTCGGGCCAGGGATGCTGAGATCTCCGAGCTTAGCCGACGAGTAAGTGCGGTGTCTTCTGAGAGGGACAACCTTAGGGAGAGAGTTACCTTGATCGAGCGCCAACTTCAGGACGCCGGGGAGGATAGCAGCAAGTATAAAGGCCTTTATTCCGAGTTGGTGGTTGCACTGCTTTGGATCAAAACTAAGGCCAAGGCGCTTGTATCTTCGCACGGGGGAGACAGTCGTTGTAGATTCTTGTGTTGAGAGGGCGTCGAAGGAGGCTGGCCCGACATTGCCTCGAACCGTGGGTCGTGCTTGGCCAGTTTTCCGTGGGCTGCCTGTTGAGGGCGCATTGGAAGGCAGCTCGAGCGGGGTAAAAAACGGAGGCGGATCCCCGGAGAGGGGGGACGCCGTGGAGAAGGGGTCCTCACGGGACCTGTAATTACCTGGAGGTAACCTTTCGAGGCCATTGGTTCAGGGATAAATTAGGGCCTGCTGTCCTTTTCCGTTTGTTTAGAATTCTGCAACTTCATTTTCTTTTTTGATTTTATCGATGATTTGGCAAACAAAAAACCTCGGGCCTATAATATGGCCTTGTGGCCTTTTTGGGCTGGCTCGGACAAAAGAGCTTTTTACCTTTGATCATCTTGACGTTTTGCTACTTCGGGTCAAGTCTCCGAGTCGCGTTGCGACACGAGCTTTATTTGACCCTTGAGTTTTTTCCTGCCCGCATGGGCGGATAATGGTAGTTCATGCCCTGGGTCGAGGTGACCTTACAGGTGGGTGGCCCGGAGGCTTTATTCGATCGGCGACATCGGCACTTATGTCGTGCCCTTAGGCCTTTTGTAGTTTAAATTATTTCGGGTCCAGCCTCCGAGTCGCGTTGCGATTTGAGCCTTAATTGACCCTTAAGCTGTCAGTTTTGGCTGGCGACAAGGGCTCTTACGCTCGTTTGGTCGTAGAGACCTTTTGATATGTGGCCCGTAGGCTTGCTTAGTTAACTATTTTGGATCCGGTCTCCGAATCAAGTTAAGATTCTAGCTCACTTTAATGCTCAAGTTGTCAATTTAGCTGGCGACAAGGGCTCTTACGCTTTTTGGTCGTAGAGACCTTTTGATATATGGCCCGTAGGCTTGCTTAGCTGGCGACAATGGCTCTTATGCTATTTTTGCCCGTGGGATTTTTGTAGGCTTTGTTTTTCGCTCATTAAGGTCTTTTTGAAAGAATTTTGCCTGACCCGTCGTTGGTTCTAAAAGAACCACGATTTCAAGTCGTAATCGGCGATATTTCGAGCACCTCGGAAGGTTCATAGCCCATTGTTTGCCTGTTGAGGGAAGCCTATTTTAACCTGTTCTTTCCGAAATATATTCGAAGTAGTGGCCTGCGATTTTTGTTTAGCGACGGTCGGGCGTCCCCGAGTCGCGTTATCTTGGCTGTATCAGCCGTTTTGACCGTAGTCATGGGCGTTTGGCCATAGCCATTTTTGATCCCGAGTGATAGTTTAGGAGCCTTTGCCGATTATCCCGAGGACACGGTAGGGTCCTTCCCAATTTTGGCCCAGCTTCCCTTTATTAGGGTTTCTGGTGTTTAGGGTAACCTTCCTTAGGACCAGGTCCCCGACTCCGAAGTATCGGAGATTCGTTCTCCTGTTGTAGTATCTTTCGATTTTCTGTTTCTGGGCAGCCATCCGAACCAGCGAGGCTTTCCGTTTTTCATCGAGCAGCTCGAGGGCCATTGCCATGGCTTCATTATTTTATCCCTCGTTAGTGTGTCGGAATCTGGCGCTCGGTTCTCCGGCCTCCACCGGTATTAGTGCCTCGGCGCCGTATACTAGAGAGAAAGGTGTCTCACCGGTGCTCGATTTTGGAGTTGTTCGATATGCCCACAGCACTTCGGGCAGCGTTTCCCTCCATTTCCCTTTGGCGCTTTCCAGCTTCTTTTTCAAATTTTGTATGATGGTTTTATTTGTAGATTCGGCTTGGCCGTTTGCACATGGGTGATATGGCGTCGACAGGATCCTCTTGATTCTGTTGTCCTCAAGGAACTGCGTTACCTTGCTTCCGATGAATTGCCTCTCGTTGTTGCACGTTGTTTCGGACGGGATTCCGAATCGGCATATGATGTGTTCCCAAATAAAATTGATGACTTCCTTCTCTCTTATTTTCCCGAAGGCATGCGCTTCCACCCACTTTGAGAAATAGTCAGTCATAAATAAGATGAATCTGGCCTTACCTGGAGCCGTTGGCAAAGGGCTGACAATGTCCATCCCCCATTTCATGAATGGCCATGGTGACAAAATGGAATGCAGTTGTTCTCCGGGCCGGTGGATCATGGGGGCGAACCTTTGGCACTTGTCGCATTTTCGGACAAATTCCCTGGCGTCTTTCTCCATGCTATCCCAATAATAGCCCGCTCGGATCACTTTTCGGACCAAGGAATCGGACCCGGAATGATTTTCGCAGGTGTCCTCATGGATCTCTCGAAGCACGTATTCCGTGTCGCCCGGCCCCAAGCATATCGCCAGGGGACCATCGAAAGTTCTCCTGTAAAAGGCCCCGTTTTTGTCGAGTGAGAACCGGGCCGCTTTGGTTCGCAGGGCCCTTGACTCCTTTGGATCCGTGGGCAGTTTTCCGTCTTTCAGATAAGTGATGTATTTGTTTCTCCATTCCCATGTCAGGCTGGCGGAGTTAATTTCCGCGTGGCCATCCTCGACCGTAGATTTGAACAGTTGGACGACGGTTCCGGGGAGCAGGTCTTCTTCTTCGGCGGAGGATCCCAAGTTTGCGAGGGCATCGGCCTCGCAATTTTGCTCTCGGGGTATGTGTACT
This sequence comes from Nicotiana attenuata, assembly GCF_001879085.1. Taxonomy (NCBI): domain Eukaryota; kingdom Viridiplantae; phylum Streptophyta; class Magnoliopsida; order Solanales; family Solanaceae; genus Nicotiana; species Nicotiana attenuata. The sequence goes on from NC_031994.1 coordinate 53,081,075, forward strand.
AATGTCCATTCTTTGAAATGACGCAACGCGATTTGGATTTAGTCCAAATACCTTTGCATCCTGTCCTCTCGGGCTTCGTAGCTTCCGTTTACTTGTCTTACCACGAGGAGCGAGTCGCATTTTGCCTCTACGATCTCGGCTCCCAAGCCGTTGGCCAAATCTAGACCTGCAATCATAGCCTCATATTCGGCTTCGTTGTTAGTCAGTTTCATGGTTTTTATGGATTGTCTGATTATGCCGCCGACGGGCAGCCTCAGGACTATACCGAGTCCGGACCCTCTTACGTTTGTGGCGCCATCCGTGAACAGGGTCCATACCCCGGAGGAAGTGCCTGATTTTAACAAAAGCTCTTTCTCTACCTCGGGTACGAGGGCTGGCGAGAAGTCAGCCACGAAATCTGCCAGGATTTGGGACTTAATGGTTATCCGAGGTTGATACTCGATGTCATACCCTCCGAGTTCGATGGCCCATTTGGCCAATCGACCTGATAGCTCGGGTTTATGCAGTATACTCCGGAGGGGATAAGTTGTCAGGACGCAGATACGGTGGCACTGAAAATAAGGCTTCAGTTTGCAAGAGGCGCTTATTAGCGCGAGCTCCAGCTTTTCTAGATGGGGGTACCGGGTTTCGGCGTCCCCCAAGGTGCGGCTTACGTAATAAATAGGAAATTGCATACCTTGCTCTTCTCGGACCAATACTCCACTTACCGCTATTTCGGATACTGCCAGCTACAAATATAGTGTTTCACCCTCCTCAGGCGTGCGCAGTAATGGCGGGCTGGACAGGTATCGTTTCAGTTCCTCCAGGGCGTGCTGGCATTCTGAAGTCCACTCGAAGTTGTTCTTCCTTTTAAGCAGGGCGAAGAAATGGTGGCTTTTATCTGACGATCTTGATATGAATCTGCCTAGGGCCGCGATCCGCCCCGTTAATCGCTGGACGGCTTTTATGTTATTTACCGCCGTAATTTCTTCGATGGCCTTTTTTTATCGGGATTGATTTCGATCCCCCTATTTGAGACCATGAAGCCCAGGAATCTACCCGAGCCTACTCCAAAGGCGCATTTCTCAGGATTGAGCTTCATGTTTTAGCTTCTGAGGATGTCAAAGGTTTCCTGCAAATGGGTCAAATGGTCCTCTGCGTGCAGGGACTTTACCAGCATATCATCAATATATACCTCCATTGATTTTCCTAACTGGTGCTTGAACATTTTGTTAAATAGCCGTTGGTACGTTGCTCCCGCATTTTTTAGCCCGAAGGGCATTACGTTATAACAATATGTTCCGTATTTTGTGATAAACGAGGTTTTTCCCTATCTTCGGGGTTCATCTGGATCTGATTATACCCCGAGTAGGCATCGAGAAAAGTGAGGGTCTCGTGGCCGGCCGTAGCATCGATCAAGTGATCGATATTGGGTAGAGGGAAGGAATCTTTTGAGCACGCCTTGTTCAAGTCTTTATAGTCTACGCACATTCTTAGCTTATTCCCCTTTTTTGGTACCACTACTACGTTAGCCAGCCATTCGGGATACTTTACCTCCCTGATGGATCCAATTTTAAGGAGTTTCGCCACTTCCTCTTTGACGAAGGCATGTTTTACCTCAAACTGCGGTCTCCTTTTTTGCTTCACAGGCTTGAACTTAGGGTCAACGCTTAGTCTGTGGGACGTTATCTCCGGTGGGATACCTGTCATATCTAAATGGGACTAAGTGAAGCAGTCGATGTTATTACTGAGGAATTGAATAAATTCTGCCCTGAGTTCGGGGGTCAGCCCCGTACCCAAGTATACCTTGCGATCCGGGAGGTGTTTGATCAAAACGGTTTGCTCCAGCTCTTCGACTGTTGACTTGGTCGCGTCGGATTCTTCGGGAGCGACGAAGGTCCGGGGTGCGAAGAAGTCTTCCTCGTCGTCTTCAAGGGCTGCGCGCTTCCCTCCCCGTCCAAGGTCGGGTATGCGGGAATTGTTGTCTCGTGGTGGACTGCGAACATTTCCCTTGCTGCTTGTTGTTCCCCATGTATGGTTGTGATACCGTCCCTAGTAGGAAACCTTATTACCTGGTGCAAGGTCGAGGGCACGGCCCTTATGTTGTGTATCCAAGGTCTGCCAAGTAGGGCGTTGTATTTCATGTCACCGTTGATGAGCTGAAACTCTGTGTTCTGGGTCGTGCCGGAAGTGTTGATCGGGATAATGATTTCTCCCTTTGTTTCCTCTCTGACCATGTTGAAACCGTGGAGGATCCTAGAGGTGGGGATGACTCGATTGACCAATCCTAGCTGTCCTACTACATCTGACCTGATTATGTTGGTCGAGCTGCCTGGGTCCACGAGCACACACTTTATTCTGGTGTTGTTTGAAAGAAACGAGATGACTAGAGCGTCGTTATGCGGTTCCATCATAGCTTCGAGGTCCTCATCACTGAATATGAGGATTTCTTCACGCGGGCGCTCCCGGGCCGACCCTTCTTTTGTAGCGGGTGTCCTTGCTCGCTTGGAGGCGGGCCCTAGGCGGGCCCTCGGGGGGCGTCGGCTCCCCCAATAATCATATGGATGTCGGCTTCTTGGTTGGTGTAGGAAGTTTTGCTTACTTGCCATGCGTTCTGTGAATCCGCATCCGCTATTATTGGTCCGAGTGTGCTATCGGGATCCTGTAGTGGTGCTCCGGCGGCCCGGATAGCTACACCATTTTCCCCATAATCTTCGAGGAGATCGTTCTCAGCTCTGTTCACTGAGCTAGACATTTTTACCTGAAATCAAAGGATCTTGCACAAGAAAAAGTGTGAAAGATGGTATGCGTTTGTGTAATGAAACTAACAAGAAAATAATCACTATTATTTTTAGCCCCACGGTGGGCGCCAAACTGTTTACCGTGAAAATGGTAACGATAATTAAATTTATTAAATGGGACTCTAAAAATACGTGATCAATTCCCAAGCTAGTTTGCTGGAGAAGATGGTGCTAGTATTATGAATTTTAACGATGGGGCGGAAGATAAATGAGGTAATGACCGAACTAAAGGGTCTGCTACCCGGGCGTAAGCTTGGTCGATTGGGACTTCGAGTTTGACCTCGAGGTCGAGCTCGGGTTGTCGGGGACCCTCGGGAGGAGTATAACAGCTAGAGATATAATCAAACGAAGCTACTTATAACAGAAATTGAATTGTACGATGAAGAATACATGTAGAGACAAAGAATATTGAAGTATCCTTAGTATCAGTGAGAGCCAATAAGTATTAGTAAGAAAACAGGGAGAGAGAGAGATATTATTGCACTTTGTAGAATTGTGGGAGCAACATCAGTCCCTTACAAGGTAGGGCGAGTCCCCTTTATATAGGAGAGGAAACTCGGAATACATGTATATTTAATTCGTGAAATATGACGATGTGATGGCTTGACTCGATGCCCCAGCGTAGGTTATGGATAGGCCGGACCTATCAGACTCAACCGTATGTCTTGAGGGCTTCCCCCCTTAGTCTATATCTCAGCCTCGAATCGGACCTTGACAAGCCCTGAAGGAGAGGGACAAGTCGAGGCTTCGTGTCCTCGGGGTCTCGAGGTACCTCGCCGAGGTGGCTCGATGGCGGGAAATCGGGCCCTCTGATTTCACCGCGTACACTTGCTAGGAAGTTTGATTGCTTGATCCCCCTTAATAGTGCTTAAAAAAATAAACGAACGTTACAAGAGTGGACCTAACTAAGCTAGAGAAACATAATGGAAGTACATGAAACTACTCTATATTTACAATGAAAAGGACTTAGTTTTCTACAAGGTAGAAATAGGTCCATTTTCAGCAATCTTGTCTTTGGCATCACGGTCTGCGCACGCGGCAGTGTGTCACGCGGCAATGTTGGCATATGTCTGCGGCTGGGCGCTGGCGAGGGATATCAGTGGGGAGATCGAGGCACATGCGCGCTTGTGTTGCGGATGAAAACTTGAGTTGTGACTCAATTTTAGCCCGAGGCACTTAAAGAGTTGGGTCCAAAAGTTGCTAGTGAAGCGTGAGTCGTGATCCCTAACGATATCTTTAGACATGCCCAATATTTGACGACATGAGAGAAGAAGAGTCGAGCTGTATCCTCTGTTGAGATGTATTGTGGGGCTACTATAAAGGTAGCATACTTGAAAAACTGATCCACCACAACCAAGATAGTTGTGAGATCTCAGACCTTGGGCAATCCGGTGATGATATCCAGGGAAACACTTTCCCAAGGTCTCTTTGGGACAGTTAGTGGTTCCAAGAGTCCCTCTTGTGTCAAGCGATCCGACTTGTCCTTCTGGCATACTAGACAAGTCTTCACATACTGAGCAACGTCATTGACAATTTGAGGCCAATAATATGCACAGCGAAGTAATTCCATGCTGCGGTCTTCACAAGGATGGTCGGCCCACAAAGTACTGTGACATTCCGCCAGAAGAGTTCTTCGCAGGTCTCCTCCTTTAGGAACATAAAGTCGATTCCCTTTCACTTTCAGGAAACCATCTTCCATGTTGAACTAGCGAGGTTTGCCCTATCCTACCAAACCAACCAAATACTGTACAGCAGGATCCTTGATGAGTAGATCCTGTATCTGGTCTTTGATGGTGGTGGCTACTTCGCCCCCCCCAGGGTGGCAACTAGGCATACCGATGCTAGATCAGCTCTTCGCCTGAGCGCATCAGCAACATGATTGGTCTTCCCACTTTGGTACTCCAGGTTGAAGTGGAATTCTGCTAGGAGCTTCTGCCACCTGGCTTGTCAACCATTCAGCTTCGGCATGGTCATGAAATGGCTAATAGCTGTGTTGTCTGTCTTGACCACGAATGGGGTTCCCAATAGATATGCCTCCAAAGGCGTAAGCAATGGACGACAACCAATAATTATTTCTCCTGGGTGGCATAATGCCGCTCTGCATCCTTCAGCTTCCGGCTCTCGTACACTACAGGATGCCATTCTTGTAGCAAGACTCTTCTAAGGGCATAGTCGGAGGCATCCGTTTGTACCTCGAATGGCTTGGCCAAATTACAGAGGGCCAAGAGGGGGCTGCTAGACATAGTCGCTTTCAATGCGTTGAAGGCCTCCGCTCGCCTGGGTCCCCAATCCCAAGGCATGACCTTCTTGAGGAGAATTGTCACTGGCACTTCGATGAGGGACTAGTTTTTCACAAATCGTCGATAGAAGTTGCATAGGCTAAGGAACCCCTCAAGGCGTGAATATCCTTAGGCGGCGGCCAATCTGTGATAGCCTGAATCTTCTGTTGGTCCATCTTGATCTGCCCTTTCTCTATGACATGTCCAAGGAAGTCAATGTGTTTTTTAGCAAAGGAGCACTTGGATAGCTTCGCATATAGTTTGTGCTCCCGCAATTGGTCTAGGACCTTCCGCAAGTGCTCCAGGTGTTCTCCAAGTGTTTGGCTATATACCATAATGTCATCCAAGTAGACCACCACAAATTTGTCAATGTACTCTCGGAAGACTTGGTTCATCAGGATGCAAAATGTGGCTTGAGCGTTAGTTAAGCCGAACGGCATAACCAGGAAGTCGTACGACCCATATCTTGTCGCACAGGTCATCTTGTGTTCATCACCCTATGCAATCCGAACTTGCCAATAACCTGTCTTCAGGTCTATCTTGGTGAACACCATCGCACCACCCAGTCTATCGAACAAGTCTGCTATTAGCGAAATATGGTACTTGTTCTTCATGGTGATTTTGTTTAGAGCTCGATAATCTACACAGATTCGTAGGTTGGAATAGCACAGGGGACCCGTATGGGGACTTGGAGGGCACGATGATCCCTGTGTCTAGCATTTCCGTCAACTGTCTTCGAAGCTCGGTAAGTTCAGGTTGTGACATTCTATAAGGCGCCCGGGCGAGTGGCTTCGCACCTAGCACCAACTCAATCTTATGGTCCACAGTGCGCCTAGGCGGGAGTCGCTTTGGCATGTCCTGTGGCATGACATCTTCAAACTCCAGTAGCAGCTCATTCGCGGGTGCAGGGATGGGACCCGAAGAGCGTTCTATATCTTTAATGCAGAGGGTTTCCAGGAATGTAGGTTCATGTCTTTTTACCCCCTTCTTCAAGTGCAAGGCCGAGATTTTCTCAGTAGCCATCTTCATTGGCATGCACGGGATAATGCAGGGCTTGGCCCCGTTTCTTCCCATCATCAGTAGCATGTCTGCATACAGTACAGTCATGGTGTTGGTTTGCCTTAGGAATTTCAACCCAACTATCAACTCGAAGTCATCTATGATCACCACTCGCAAGTTGAATTTTCCTTCGTAAGGGCCAAACTTCACTGGTAGCTCTTTGCCTATTCCACCCACTGGCTGAGGAGGTGAGTTGATAGCCTTGACACAACCTCTACCATTTCCTACAACTATACCAAGGCGCTCCACCTGAGTCGAGGCTAAGTAGTTGTGGGTAGCACCCATGTCTATCATCGCCCGAATGGGCTTGCCATTTACCATCATCTCGACGAACATTAAGGTCCTCTCTTGTTTAAAAGGAGTCCTATCATCCGCCTTGTTTTTCCCTTTCTTGGTGATTGGACAGGGGTCCTTCTTCTTACGGATACTAGCACTGGTTCCCGCTAAGGCCTCAGAAATAGAGCCAATAATTGCATTGAAGGCACCTACTGGTTCGGTCTGGTCTGCATCATCTGTGTCATCATCGGTCCCATCATCAAAAGCTTGATGGGCGTTCATCTGTGCATGTTGGCATTCATTATTCCAATGTGGTCCGCCGCAATGACGGCATCCTAAAGGGGGCTTTCTTCCCCGATCATTGTTGTTTGATGCAGCACAATTGCTGCCTGAGGAGGGAGCCTAGATTTGGTTGCACTCCAATCTCCTCCACTTTTTCTAGGACCACCATAGAAGGCTGGCCCCCTTTGTATCCCGCTCGGGCAAGCGGTTGAGGCCTATCCTTCTGAGCTTCCACTTGATAGTCCCCAAGGCATTCCGCTGCTTGGATCACCTTGGGTAGGGTATTTACCTTTTGTCTTTGCGCTCCATACGGGCATAAGGTTTCAACCCTTCAAGGAATGTGAAGTGCTTGTCTTTGTCCCCCATATCACGTATGTTCAGCATGAGCGCGGAGAATTTCTACACGTAATCCCGCACTGATTTGGTCTGGCGGAGCTCCCGTATCTTTCTCCTTGCATTGTACTCAACATTTTCGGGGAAGAACTGTAGGCGTATGGCTGCCTTCAGTTCTACCCATGTCTTGAGAGCATCTTCACCAGCCCTGATGGCTTCGTACTTCACCCGCCACCAGAGTTTAGCATCACCCTGAAGATACATGGCAGCAGTTACTACCTTCTTAGCTTCTTCTAGGCCCCCCATGGCATTGAAGCACTGTTCGATGTCGAAGATGATGTTTTCCACTTCTTTGGCATTCCGAGTTCCTCTGTATGGCTTTGGCTCAGGAATTTTTATTTTTTGTGCCGGGGGGCAAGGTTCACAGCACTCCCGATTTGGTTTCCGCCTCCTCGAAGCAGGCCTTGTAGAGCACCATTGACAACATTGAGCTGGCTTGTCAAGTTTTCTATAGTTTGTTGCATGGTAGTCACCCTGTCTGCCTCTTGTCCCCTGTAGGCTAAATCCTTGGCACGCACCTGTTGGAGGCCCTCGAATTTGCCAAAAATTTCGCGACTGATGTATTCTATGTCAACTTCATCCTGGAGCATTCTATGGGCCAGGTCGTTCAACCTTTGAACTAGGTTGGTTCTTAGTTCAGGCACTATATCCACGATGGGCCGTAATACGTCAATCATCTCTTCAAGGGCCGCAATGCGGTCCCCATGATTCACCATGGTCAGAAATGGTGGTAATGGCAATGTGTTCCATGGAAGGGCGACGTAAGGCTATGCAATTGATGTCAGTGCAGTTACTATCCACCAACTGAGGTCCCCTCCATACACTAGACGAGATTGTCAGTGTCGTACGGGAAACAATGTCAAGAGCAATTGAGAGAACAGAAATTAGAATTGAGAATGAAAGGAAGCTTGATTGCATTAATGAAAGCTATTACAGAAAAGCAACACGGTGTCGAGGGGGAGAGACACCAGTACAGAGAATTCTTTGCTTGCTAGAAAGTTTGATTGCTTGATCCCCCCTAATAGTGCTTAAAAAAATAAACCAAAGTTACAAGGCTAGACCTAACTAAGCTAGAGAAACATAATGGAAGTACATAAAATAAAACTACTCTATATTTACAATGAAAATGACTTAGTTTTCTACAAGGTAGAAACAGGTCCGTTGTCAGCAACCTTGTCTTTGGCATCACGATCTGCGCGCGTGGCATTGTCTGCGCGCGCGGCGCTGTTGGCATCTGCCTACGGCTGGGCGCTGGTGAGAGATATGGTGGGGCGACAGAGACACATGCGCGCTTGTTACTTGGCGCAGCCAAGACCACGGGGCCGTCCGTGGTACTAGGCATTGAGAGGCTTGCTAGGATGCCACGGGGCGCTTCTAAGGGGTTATGGGGCATGGCTGGAAAGTCGCCCATGATATAGTACATGCCTTTTCTAATGCTCATCTAGATACCATGACTATAAGGTTTTAACTAATTAATCAATTGCTTTTGTTACTCTCATTATGTTGTCCCACCTAGACGATATGCGTATAGGGATATAGTATTATAAAATCAAGTTCCAATGCCAATTGTTAGAAATCTTGCCTATAGCTCACTCGCCTAGAAAAACTGTTTATAAAACCAGCACTGGTAATTCTGAATTCTCGAATTGTTTCACTACCTCGCTACGCAAATCATTTAGGGATCATGCCTATAGGGTTTGCAATACCTATAATCTGTAAATTCATTAGTATAAAGCTGCAGTATTGTCTGCACAAATACTGGAATTCAGAGTCATATAGAAATCATTCCTATAAGACTTAACGACTTTAACGCCTCTGAACTGTCTACTGCCTAATCTGCCCACGTGCATTTATTGTTTATGTGTGGAGACTAACTTGATCCCTTTATTGTCTTTATCTTAAGTCTTATATGTTTTGAATGTGTTCCTAGTTTTATCATTTTGAGCACCCTAATTAAAGTCTAGAACTACCCAAGTAGTAGGTCCAAAGCCTCTTGGACCATAGGCATGGGACGGGTAGTGCATGCATAAGGCACGGTTTAGAATTGAATTAGAACTCTTCATGTAAACAACTTTAACATAGTAATTGGGTAGCAGGAGATGATAGTCTGTGCCCGCTGAATAATATGAGCAACTCCTACCCTAAGAGAGCTGTGAAGTATTATTTATGTTGTACGGGGTGATCCTTTAGGCTTAAAAAGACCCTCCTCCTTTATATGTTTATTGTTCGCACTTAGTTGTTGAATTTAGAATAATTAAGTTGTACCTTGTAACTCTAAATACTTGTACCGATTATCCATATAGTTTAATTATTGTCCAATTTTCTTTACACTAGCTTGTTCATAATAGAACATTTAAATTCTTTGTCTTCCCTCGCTTATATGATCACTTAGGACAATTATAATCCGATAATCCCACATAGCATAAATTTCGAACGGGACCCACAGTTGTGGACCTCGAAGAGTGCCTAACAGCTTCTCTTTGAGGTAATTTGAGATACCATATCTTTGGTGACGTAGACTATTTAAACAAAATTATTTGCAACTAGGTGCCCTAACGCACCTTAAAATCGTTAGGTGGCGACTCTTCTCTTTTAACACCCATTTACAAGAGTTTTCATATGTCGAAACCCACTTTTGAGAGAAAAAGGGGCGTGACACATAGCGAGGAGAGTCACACATTACTGGTGTATATCATGAACAACGGGTGATTAACAGGCAAACATCACAAACAGAAGTGATGCATAACTAATTTAAAAATAAGGGGGGGAGGCTCAGTGTTCACTGACCATCTTCGAGCAGCAAACCAAGTAGACAGTGTTAGCAGCCGTTTAAGAGTCCAAAACTCTCAGCAATCAACTTACAGCGATTGAACTCAAAAGAGAGAAAAGAGAAATTAGATAAGTGCTTCGGAATATTTAAACTAACAAAAAGTTCTTAGATTTCTAGTGTGTGTGTGTATTCATTCAATGCTTCCTTTTGTGTTTTCCCGATCTGTTAGGTAAGAGAATTCAAAGCCCTTCTTATTGTAGCATTGAAGCCTCACAGCTTCGTCGGATTCAAAGAGACAATGGAGAATGACGAATAACCGATGATGACAGCAGAAAGGGGGAAAATAGAAGGAGAACATAGGGTAAATCAGAATCTATTTTATCTTGGCATAAAGAAGGAAGAGGTCAAGTGTTGGAGACTAAAGGACCGTTGGTCAAAGCCCTATGTCTAGAGGTCACTACGTTTGACATCTGGACAACGTATAGTGATGATGAGGTCAAAGATTCATGGCCATGCATGCTTGATTTGAACAAACATAGAAAGGACGGATGATATTCTAGGTTTCATTATTAGGTCTAGGGTTTCGAAGATTTGGGATTCAAATTAGGGTGATGAAGAGGGAAAGAATCCGGCGAGATTTTCGGATTAAAGAGACAATAGGGATGACTGAGTTGATTTGAGTGACCTTGCACGAATTCGTGCAAGGTTTGGGGACTGATGGGGTCTGTAGGGTTGAGAGAAAATGGAGAAGAAAGGACAGTGTGGCGGACGATGTGGGGGGGAAGTGATTAGGGTTAAGGGTTGTTCTTTGGTTAAAAGTGAGAGATAAGAGATGAGTTGTTGGATCATTTGATCAACGGCTTCGAATTTCGGAGGCTACAAAAAGATAAAGGATTTAATTGTGAAAAAATGAGGGACGTTGGATCATTCTGATCCAACGGTTGAGATAAAGCACGAAAGGATTTAAAAATAAGAGAAATATTGGGATTAATCGTGGACCGTTGATGGCTTTAATTAACGGTCCAAATCACTTGTGTTAGTTGTGTGAGTGCCTGGAGAGGGGTGACGTGGCGCACTGTGAATGGTCTAATGGAAATATCATGGATTGCCAACTTCAACATAGATGGGGGTTATTGGACCGGGTTCGGAAGGTTTGGGCCTGTGTTTTGGGTCAAATTAGCTGGATTGGAATATTGAGTTAAAATAGCACAATTGCAATTATAGCCTATTTGAGTTTTTAACCCCTTTTATAATTAAATTAATTAATCCCAATAAAACGCAATAAAATATAATTATCAAATGTATTGTTAGTTAATTACTGTGATTAATTGGTTGTCAAAATTAATTATAGGACTTCGTCTGTTAAATTGTAAAAACTAATTTCGGTTAATCAAAAGTAATCAAGGTAATATAATTATAAATTTGGGATTAAATTATTAAATTAATGGTAATAATTGTTTAAAAATGAAAGTTAATTAATTAAGGCAGTAGGAGTAGAATAATTTATAAATAATTAAGACTAAATTATTATTGATTATAGAATTAATATATCTAACTATTATCATGTATTCTATCATTTTATTTTTTAAGAAAATAGGTATCATTAATTTTAAAAATACTCTATTACATTTATTAATGATTAATAAGTGCGAAAAATTTAACATAAAAGGGGAGGGTGAAAATTGGTCATCAACAACAGTCACGACCCAAAACTTCCACCGGAACCGCGCCTAAGACTGCTTGCTAGGCAAGCAAACAATGTCACAATAACAATAAACTCAAATAACAGAACTAAATAACGTCAACAACAGAATAATCATAAAATATCTGAAATAGCAAAAATAACGCAACTACAACCATCCCATGATCTGGTGTCGACGAGTACATGAGCACTACAGAATCTTAAAATACAGAGTCAAATTCCCAATACAAAACTGTCTGAATGATAGAACAATTATTTACCGTTAAAATGGTAACAATAATTAAATTTATTAAATGGAACTCTAAAAATACGTGATCTATTCCCAAGCTAGTTTCTTAGAGCAGATGATGCTAGCATTATGAATTTTAACGATGGGGGGAGGAGATAAACGAGGTAACGATCGAACCAAAGGGTCTGCTACTCGGGGGTAAGCTTGGTCGATTGGGACTTCGAGGTCGACCTCGGGGTCGAGCTCGGGTTGTCGGGGATACTCGGGAGTAATCTAACAGCTAGAAATATAATCAAACGAAGCTATTTACAACCAAAATTGAGCTTGTACGATGAAGAACACATATAAAATGAAGAACATGTATAGAGACAAAGGATATCGAGGTATCCTCAGTATCACTGAGAACCAATGAGCTTTAGTAAGAAAAGAGAGAGAGAGATATATATATTATTGCACTTTGTAGAATTGTGGGAGCAACATCAGTCCCTTACAAGGTAGGGCGAGTTCCCTTTATATAGGAGAGGGAACTTAGTAACGAATACATGTATATCTAATTTATGAAATATGGAGATGTGATGGCTTGACTCGACACCCCAGCATAGGCTAGGGATAGGCGGCTCCTGTCAGACTCAACCGCGTGTCTTGGGGGTTTCCCCCTTTTCTCTTTATCTCGGTCTCGAATCGTACCTCGCAAGCCTCGAAGGAGTGGACTAAGTTATGACTTCATATCATCGGGGTCTTGAGCTATCTTCCCAAGGTGGCTTCATGTTCTTGGGGTCTCGAGGTACCTCCCCGAGATGGCTTGATGGTGGGAAATCAGGCCCTCTAATTTCACCATGTACAGATAGTCTCCGCGTTTCTCAGAACGAAGCGAAGGGAAACGGTTATGACCATTGACTCCTCGAGCTCCTTATGGCGATAGTGCATTGGCGATCCGCGTCGTGGCGTAATCTTTCGTGATAGATGGCATATCTCATAGACTCCTGCTCAATACTCTGCCACTTCCGTTCTTCAAGGTAAAAAGTGCTGTCGTCGATTTGGTTTTTCAAGGATGCAATAATTGCATTCGTCGGTCAATTTTCCAGAGCCTCGACGACCGTGTTGCTGCCCCCTATAAATGGGGTGCCTTTGCGTTGTTTTTCCTAACCCAGTATCTTCATCGGCATACTTTGCCTATTCCTTCTTGTCATCTTCTTCTACCTTTGAACATCATGCTTGGGGCTTATAGCCTCACAACCGTTAGGAGTAGTTCCCTTAAGCTGTGCCATGGCCCTTCGTCAGGATGTCCCTTTGTTAAGCACAATCACGTTGTCCCGCTATGGTCGTTGGTATGTTGGTGTTTGCTGCTGCCGCTGGTCCGAGGTGGCGATGGACGGGGAATCGGTTTTCCTCTTATGTAGACAGTCATTCGGATTATGCACCGCTGCTCAGAAGGGGGATCGGATTATACATCACTGCTTACCTCCGTACCCCGGCTCGATGTGGGATTCTGCCCCGAGCCGGGAGCTTGCACGGCTCGATGCTCGAAGAAGTGTATTTGAAGTATCCGTGCAAGCGGGATCGAGGGTTGTTCGGTCCACTGTCTCTCCGAGGCTCCCTTTTCCAAAGAGGGTCCTCGAGCTTCGGAGAGCTATTGCATTTTTTCATCCCTTCCTGCTCCTTCCACCTTCTTTTTCGTCTTCTTCTCTGAAGTGCTACTTTGAGGGACTGGGGCGAGATTTTTGGAGGCGTGCATTCAAGGACTCGATGCTTGGAGGTTCTGTCACTGGCGTTATGCCTTCGAGGGTAGAATAGGTTTAAGGCGTTTTCTTCATATATTCCCCTTTTGCTTCTGTGTGGGGACCCTTTGTAAGCTTTCGTAAGCGTATGGTATGACCCTTCAGGGGTTGTTGTATATGAAGTTTTATGAATATGAATATATCCTTTTGATCTCTGCTTTCGATTTGCGCCGAGTAACTGCATGTTTTTATACCCTCGAGGCCCCTTTTTACTTCTCGACTGCTGATACTTGGCCGGGGTGCGAGCATTCTCTTAGCTCCTCTACTGATCGACACGGCTCCCTTTCGAGGCCATCGTTGTTCCTCGGGCAACCCTGGGTTGATTGGTCAGATCTGGGCTGCCTAGGCCTTCTGAATTGTGTGGAGATAATGCGTTTGAACTTCGGGGCCTTTGAGGATGTTATCCTGGATGGAGGTCGACTTTGGGTACTGCGGGGTCCCTTTTGATTTTCGATGTGGACAGCTTCCTTTAGATATATAGGAGATAGGCTTTGCTGAGCGGTTGCCTACGCTTAGGCACCGCTTCAAACTTTTACGGAGATTTCGCAATTGGAGCTCCTTGCATTGAGTGACGGCATGGAAAGCTTCACAAATTCTTGTTTCTCTTAGGTGGGGATCCTCGAGGCGGGATGCCATCCCGAGCTCGGAGATAATGCGGGCGGTTCCTTGAGTCTTGGGTTTTTGTCAGAGGATACTTTCGGGATCGGATATCATCCCATTGGACTATATCGACGTCGTGTACTCCCCGGGGCCGACTCCGGGCAGGCGAAACATTACCGTTTCTTATCACATAAGTGGGGAGGCTTCGACTTCTTCGCAGGGCTTCACTATTTTGAGGTAGATGTTCTCCTGCTTTGTCATATGGTTCCTTATTTCCCTAGGTGCAAGAAGTGTTTGTGCGCGTCCTTGCTTCACTCTGTTTAGTGTTATCGTAGCAATGGCAACCACTCTGGGGGCGGCATGGCCGAGAGCGGAGAGTGTTGTTCCCGGCACTCGGGAGCTGAGGGATTTTATTCTGATGACGGTTTCTTTGATAAGAGGGGAGCATTTGGAGATGGTGAGAAAATACTGCGGATGGAGTGAGGAGGTAGCGCTGCAGGTCCTTCCTCCGGGAGAAAACGTTACAGATTCCGCTGACGGATTTTTGAGTGTATACCTGTATCCTTTTGCGTTTGGCCCCCTCGACAGGGTCATGCTTGATTTTTGCTTGAAGTATCGGGTTACTTTGGCGCAGATACATCTGTCGTTTTGGCGGGGGGTGCTGATGATGAGGTTCTTTGCGGAGAAGGCCGAGAATTTACGCTCGATCACCTCATCCGGCTGTATCGGCCCTTTCATCATCAGGGCCTGCTAACCCTGAAATGTCGTTCATCCCTGTCGTTTGTTGTCGATGACGAAGAGGAGGGGGGTCGAGAATGGGCCGGTTGGTTCGTCCGGGCCCGGACGGTCGACATCATCCCCTCGGAGCTTTTGCCGTTCCCCGAAGGGCGGAATTACGCACGTGAGTGGAGCGTCCGGTGCTTTTTTAGGTTGTACCTATAACGGAAGTTAGTTAAATAATGATGCTTTTTACCTTGTTGTAGCAATTTCATGGTCGCCAGGCGAAGTCTCTGATCTGCCCGGCTGGGTTCGGAGGCTGGTGACCCATTCGTCTTGCGATGAGCGTCGGTGGCGAGCTGTGCTCCGTGTCAGGTGGGGAGAGAAATAACAAGGTATATGTGTGTGCTGCCTTTGCCTCGGCCCTCATGTATTTGAGATAAAAAAATTCCCCTTTTCTACTTGCATTGGATTTGTCGCTTGCAGGTATCGGGCAGTTCTTTGGGATGAGACAGTGTTCTTCCGAAGAGGGGAAGGAGTCGTTGACCTCTCTCCCCGCCCTTCGAGGCGATGGAGCTTCTAGTGGTGCTGACCATGCCAGCATCTCCAAGGAGAAGGTATTGTTTGAGCCTGCTGCCCCCGGGGTACCTGATTCTAGGTCGCCGATGCCTTCGAGCAGACATGCTTGCCCGAGACCGGCTTTCCAGGGGGCGAAGGGACAGGATCAACCGGAGTATGCTCCAACTTGTAGGAAGTCCGCCGGCTTCACTTCGTGGTGAGTTTAGGCGCAATTTCCCTATATTCTGCGTCCTTCGTTCGTCATTGAGTTTTCCTTGTGCAGGCCTGTGACAGGCTGATGTCTGAGCTGGTCTACCAAGGGGCCAAGTTTCAGAAAGTTCGGGATGAGGAGGAGTCTCTTAGGCTGCTTAGCGAGGAGAAGGAGGGCGAGTTGCTGCATTGGCGATGCGAAGCGTATAGGTGCTCGAATTATGAGAGTTATTTGATGGAGCAGGTAACTTTATGTAGCCCAAGCTTCGCTTTCTTCGGTCCTTTTAGGTTGACGCCCTTCTCTGTCATATCAGCTGCAGAGAAAGACGGAGGCCATGGAGCACCTTAAGGGCGATATTGCTCGCGCCAGAAACGCTTGTGGCGAGCTAAGGGCTCGGGTGCAATCTCATGTTTTAGAGGAGGCAAGTGCCTTGGCCAAGGTTCCTGCCTTAGAAGTCCAAATGTGCTTGGCTCGAGATAATGCCAAAACCCAAGCAGATATGATCGAGAAATTGGAATCCGAACTTTCGAAGATCAGGGCCGAGGTAATTGATGCCTGGGCTAGGGCGATGCGAAGCCGAGCCAACGCTGATCAGGAGATGGCGGTCCATATGAAGGATGTTGCGGACGCTCAGGCTGAGCTGAAGCAAGCCCTCGACCGGGAGAAAAAGATCGAGGAATATGTCCGCTGCAGATCCCGAAGAGAAGCACTCGAGGAGATTGGTGCGAGGGGCTTTATTCTTTCCGATGAATTGGACCGACCAAGGGCGGACGAGCGTGACGCGTGGTCATTTCTTACCGACGGGGCGGGGAGTGAGCCCGGCGAGCTGTAGCTCTTCGGAACGGACCATAGATTGTGCCATTTTATTGCTTTGTTTTTGATATATGTAGAATATGTCTGTTTATGGAGAGTGTGTCTATTCCCCCTTTTACCTCTGTGTGCGTAAAATGAGAAGATACTTTGAAGCCTTACATTTTCCGTATCTCCTTCTGTTATCATCCTCGACCAGGCCGGTTTCGGTGTTTGGCGGGATCCTCACAGGTCCGGGATCAACCGGGCCAGCCCTTGGCTCCTAGGAGTGTTTCTTGATGTGAGCGAGCGTTGCGGTCCCTGCGCTTTGCCTGGCCGTTAGATCCAGTCTCCGAGTCGCTTTGCGAGTCGAGCTGTTACGGATATGTAAGCTCTTCCCTGTTCGTACGGGCGGGTAACGGTGGCCTTCTTTTCTTCGGGTCGACATGACCTTATAAGCGGATGACCCGGGGGCTCACTCGGCTGGCGATTGTGGCGTTTGTGTCGTGCCCTTAGGCATGTTGTAGCTTTGTGCTTATTGTGCGTCCAGTCTCCGAGTCGCTTTGCGATTCGGCTGTAATTGACCTTTACGCGACTTTCGATTTCCCAAAGGGGGTAGTTCTTCACACATGGTTTTTGGTCATTAAGACCCCTCCGTATGTGGCCCGGGGGCATGCTTAGTTAACTACTTTGGATCCGGTCTCTAAATCGAGTTACGATTCGAGCTCACTTTAATCCTCAAGTTGTCAATTTGGCTGGCGGCAATGGCTCTTACGCTTTTTGGTCGTATAGACCTTTCAACATGTGGCCCGTAGGCTTGCTTAGTTAACTATTTTGGATCTGGTCTTCGAATCGAGTTACGATTCGAGCTCACTTTAATCCTCAAGTTGTCAATTTGGCTAGCGACAATGGCTCTTACGCTTTTTGGTCGTAGAGACCTTTCAACATGTGGCCCGTAGGCTTTCTTAGTTAACTATTTTGGATCCGGTCTCCGAATCGAGTTACGATTCGAGCTCACTTTAGTCCTCAAGTTGTCAATTTGGCTGGCGACAATGGCTCTTACGCTATTTGGTCGTAGAGACCTTTATATATGTGGCCCGTAGGCTTGCTTAGCTGGCGACAATGGCTCTTACGCTGTTTTTGCCCGTAGGCTTTTTGTAGGCTTTGTTTTCCGCTCGTCAAGGTCTTTTTGAAAGATTTTTGCCTGACCCGTCGTCGGTTCTAAAAGAACCTCAATTTCAAGTCGTAAGCGGTGATATTTTGAGCACCTCGGAAGGTTCATAGCCCGTTGTTTGCCTGTTGAGGGAAGCCTGTTGTAACCGGTTCTTTTCGAAGTATATTTGAAGTAGTGGCCTGCAACTTTTTGTTTAGCGATGGTCGGGCGTCCCCGAGTCGCATTTTTTCGGTTGTATCAGCCGTTTTGACCGTAGTCATGTGCGTTTGGCCGTAGCCATTTTTGATCCCGAGTGATAGTTTAGGCGTCCACATCGAGGGTATGCCCTTTCGGGATTCTTACAAATGCGACGTATAGCTAAACTTCGGGATTTTCATGCGTGTTGAGGTCTTACAGTTTGTCATGCCTATTGAGGTCTTACAGTTTGTCATGCCTTTTGAGGTCTTATAGTTCTTGGGTGACATAGAATGGACCTGGTTATGCCGAGTCTGCCCTTTAAGGGTCTTACAGTTTCGGATTTTCCAGCATATGGCGATTGACGACAGTCTCCGAGTCATCAAGTTGTTTAAGCGTGAAGACCTCTTCTTGTGATCTAGGAGTTGCCTTGTAGGGGCTTTATGAGCCCGGAGCTTCGATCCTGAGATCGCGCGTGTGCCTAGTTGTAGGCATCGAGCCCCGAGTATTTCGGGATGCAGTCGGTGGAGGGGGGCCCCCTGCCAGGGATATACTTGAGATCTCTTTGTCCGGAGAATAAAATGCCGAGAAAATATCCTTTTATTTCTTGGTATAGATGTACATTGTTTCGCCATCGTGAACTCGATACGGGCGTGCACGGCTTCTTGGACCGTTCTGGCCCAGCATATTATTCCTGACGGGGTTTCAGTCCACCGTATCTGGGTCATTTTAAGGGGGATGCTCTTAGAGGCAAACCATCGTTCGTTGTTGGGCTATCGGAAAAAGCCCGTGGCATCATCGAACCTTCTTCTGGTATGCTGTTCTGCCAGTAATCTTGCCGATAAGGTTTCTTTTGGGGCGAAAAGCCTAGATGAAGGGAGAAAATACGGCGGTCGCCTATATGCGGTCTAGGAATCTCCGGGTAGAGTCTTGAGAACCTCCGAACACCCTAGCCAGCTGTCTGCGTTCAGGTTAGTAAAAGGAAAACAAAGGAGCGAAAGCAGTTCTTTCTTACCGGGGGGTGTGTAGGCGATGTTCCGGAACTCAGTGCGTCCCTGTCGGCTTATTCTAGTTCTACCCTTTGCGAGGAATCTCGCTCCTCTGTCGAGATGGGACCGTCGACGCCTTCGGGTAGAGTTTCGGTGTCGCCCGAATAAAATGTTTATACTTCTCGCTTTGACGGTGTAAAGCTTGAGGTCCCAGCTCGGAATCAGGCGGGCTGTATTGAGAGAATGGTCTTTTTGGCGACTTGTTACTTGGAGTTCACCAAGGATTCGGGATGTGGGGGCGATTTGGTTCGTTAATGCGGATCGCCCTGTTGACCCTTGGTCTTATACCATAGTTTTGGGTGACCGAACTTCCTGAATCTATGAGCACACGATATATTTTAAGATTAAGTGGATGAGGGAGAGGTTTACCAATGTGTCGTCATGACGCTGGGGTGGAGTCGTGGTGCCCCCTTTCCCTGGATGCGAGAGTATCCTTGGAAATATTTCCCTGGATCTGTCTTTGTCCCGGTGGCGGGTATTTTTGCTTCCCGTGTAATGAGTTCTCGGAGGGCGTCGTCGTTCCTCCATTGCCGTGGGTTTGTTTACTTCATCCTTCCCGGTAGTCTTCTTTCCTCAGGACCAGATTTGAGTCTGACCGTTCGATAGTACTTGTCGTCGAATTTGACTGAGCAGCATGGCTGTCATATTTTCTGGACGGGAGTCATTCGTGGCCTCGCTGTCGCTTGCGTCCTGCGGATTTCGCGTCGGGTTGCGGTTCCTTCAAAGGGGCCTTGGTCGAGTAGGCCTGAGTCGCTCAGCATTCCTGGTTTCCCTTATGGTGACTACGACATTTGTCATAACAATGTTGAGTCCACACTCTGCTGGACGAGGTTCGTCTGCCGGCTGTGCCTCACCGGATCTGGTTTCGCTGGATGTTCCCCGAGGGCGCCGCCCTCGGACTACTCCCCTACCGCTACGAGGTATGTTGGATCTTGGGGCGTTCATCCCATTAGCGGCGCATGGATGGTATCTCCATCCGTTTGGCATTAGTTTCTTCATGGAAGGCCTGCTTGGGCGTGCTGTTTCTGTAGAGGATTCTGGACGGCTGCCCATGGCCCCGATTAGTGGCTGGTGTTGGGTACGGACGCATGGCCAACTCTTGGCTAGGTATCTGGCTAAACGTCGTTTGAAACGACCTGGAGTCGGCGCGTATGCTCTGTTTAAACCCCGAGCAAAGGCCAGGGTTGTCTGTTCATCCGAAGCCGGACACGATCCCATTTCGTCCTATCAGGGAGCAAGATGTGACTTCTTGTGGTGTTTCTTCCTTTCTTTGTTCGGCCTCCGACTTGTCGGTTTCCGCCACTCCTGCTTTGATGACATCGGCATATGTTCTGTGGCAGGGTCATCTTGAAAGTCGCAGTTTTTCTTCGTGTATGCGTGAGCGGTGGTGCGCTCGTCGGGGGAAGCTGTATCCGGTGTCGCTACGCTGGGGGTCCTCGGATGGCTTTGCAACTGAGCAATGGCCAGCTGTTGTTCCTGCAACATTTCAAAAAAATCGTGAAGACTAACTTCATGTTCTTCTCGGGTCGGGGTTTTTCGAACTTCCTGTCGATCGCGGTGTCGCACGCTTCTATCGGCGTGAGAAGTTTAGTTGACTTGTTGTGTGTCCTGTGATTCCGCGTCCGCTAGTATTGGTCCGGGAGCGTTATCGGGATCCTGTTGTGGTGCTCCGACGGTTGGGATAGCTACACCATTTTCCCCGTGATCTTCGAGGCGGTCGTTCTCAGCTCTGTTCACCGAGCCAGACATTTTTACCTGAAATCAAAGGATCTTGGACAAGAAAAAGTGTGAAAGATGGTATGCGTTTGTATAACGAAACTAACAAGAAAATAATCACTATTATTTTTAACCCCACGGTGGGCGCCAAACTGTTTACCGTGAAAATGGTAACAACAATTAAATTTATTAAATGGGACTCTAAAAATATGTGATCTATTCCCAAGCTAGTTTGTTAGAGCAGATGATGCATTATGAATTTTAACGATGGGGGGAGGAGATAAACGAGGTAACGACCGAACCAAAGGGTCTGCTACCAGGGTGTAAGCTTGGTCGATTGGGACTTCGAGGTCGACCTCGGGGTCGATCTCGGGTTGTCGGGGATACTCGGGAGTAATCTAACAGCTAGAAATATAATCAAACGAAGCTATTTACAACCGAAATTGAGTTTGTACGATGAAGAACACATATAAAATGAAGAACACGTATAGAGACAAAGGATATCGAGGTATCCTCAGTATTACTGAGAACCAATGAGCTTTAGTAAGAAGAGAGAGAGAGAGAGAGAGAGAGAGATTATTGCACTTTGTAGAATTGTGGGAGCAACATCAGTCCCTTACAAGGTAGTGCGAGTTCCCTTTATATAGGAGAGGGAATTTAGTAACGAATACATGTATATCTAATTTATGAAATATGGAGATGTGATGGCTTGACTCGACACCCCAGCATAGGCTATGGATAGGCTTCTCCTGTCAGACTCAACCGCGTGTCTTGGGGGCTTCCCCCTTTTCTCTTTATCTCGGTCTCGAATCGGACCTCGACAAGCCTCGAAGGAGTGGACTAAGTTGTGACTTCATATCATCGGGGTCTTGAGCTATCTTCCCGAGGTGGCTTCATGTTCTCGGGGTCTCGAGGTACCTCCCCGAGATGGCTTGATGGTGGGAAAACGGGCCCTCTGATTTCACCACGTACAACAATGATAACAGAAATAACAAAAAAGAACTTCATAGTCTGCGAACGACATAGCAGCTACCTTGTAGTCTCCACAAGCTAGATCTGGTGCGAACTCTAGCAATAACCACGCCCAGATTATAGTATGAGTACAATCGAGCCCCATGTACTCAATAAGTAACAAATCTATCCTCGGGCTGAAAGCAGTGACGAGCTCGGAAGAAGGTCAGTGTCTAATAAAAATAATCAATAACAACACATGATATGATGATGACAGTAAAAGAACACAAGTCAAGAGATATCACGCTCAACTAATTCACAAATATGGAAAACCAGACAGGTTTTTCAAGTACAACATTCAAAGCCCCAATCTTACCACTGAAATCACTAAGACATGAGTTTATCATGAAAACTGTGATTTCCAAACTTTCAACAACATGTAAGATATTTCATCTACCATCTAGAATGAGGAAAATATATCTTTATGCCTACATGTCAAATATTCATGTCAAGTCAATAACATCACAATGAAGCCATCAATTATACTCACACTCAACACGCTCACAATGCCCCTCACCATCACACACACAACTGCACTCAGAACTATATGGGTGCTTGGAACAAATGCCCCTAACCAAAGTACATGCATGACCCTGTGCATGCGCACACTGTGAATACCAGCTCTGGAGGGGCGGGTCTTTGCCCAAGCGCTGATCTGATATAAATCAACGATTAACATATCTGTTGCAGCGTGCAACCTGATCCAAATATTAATCTATTATGGCGTGCAACCTGATCCAAATATAAATCGCGATACGGCTCTATGGCCCACATCAGTCATCAACCGCTCAACTCTCAATGGCTCGCGTCTCATATAACTCAACCCAAGCAGTTTCGCGTATAAAAAGGCATCAACACCATGTGATACAACATGTAAATGATGTACAGAGACTGAGATATAACATGCGAATGAAAAATTGTGACTGTGTATATGACTACAATCAAGGCAAACAGGTCAAAACAGCAATAATTGCCCTACATGTCCCAACAGGTAAGCACACAGCCTAGACATGATCCCTAGCATGATTAACAACTCAAGTAGTCATACATGTAGAGAAAGAAAACATGGATATAACGAGGCATGAAAGAAACTAAGCCTCATAGTAGCCTAAAGCCCAACCAGATCATGAATACTCTGGTGTACGCGCACACGCCCATTACCTAGTGCGCGAGTCACCCCCAAAACATCTCAAGTATCATAGTCCACATGGATAATTACCCTACAACCAAGTTTAGATATGTTACTTACCTCAAAGCGCATGAACCAACACTCCAAAATCCCTTCCCACACGATTTGACCTCCAAACGACTCGAATCTAGTCAAAAATAACTTAATAACATCAAATAATGTCAGAGGAAACAACCCCAAACAATAAAGCTTCGATTTGAACGAAAATCAAAAAGTCAACCCAAAAATTCATCCCTATCATGCCTCTTGGAACCCGATAAAAGTCACAAATTCTGAACACCAATTCGAATATGAGTCCAACTATACAAGTTTCATCCAATTTCGACTCGGAATCGGGGTTCAAATCCTTAAATTCCATTTCGAAAAGTTTTTAACAAATTACCTAATTTCCTCACTTACATTCACCAATCAAATGATAAAATCGAGGTTGGAATCATGAATAATAAACAAATCTGAGTGACAAAACACTTACCCCGATCCAAATCGTGAAAATCCCTTCCAATATCGCTCAAATCCGAGCTTCTAATCTCAAAATATGTTAAAATAACTCAAACCCTCGAAATAGAATTCTTAAGTAGCTACCCAGGCATACCATTCACGAATGAGGAGCATGCCTCACATTCACGAAGCACAAAATGAAGACCGCCTCAGAATACCTTTCGCGAACGCGTCCATACCCTTGTGATCGAGATGCATAACCCACCTGACCCTACGTGAACACGGCAAGTACCTTGTGAATGCGTAGGCCAAACACTCCCAGCTCCCTGCTGCTTCATGAATGTGGTGCCCAACAGCAAATGTGATGAAGGGAAGCCAACTCACACTAAGCCTCCGCGAA
The DNA here is from genome assembly GCF_001879085.1 of Nicotiana attenuata. Taxonomy (NCBI): domain Eukaryota; kingdom Viridiplantae; phylum Streptophyta; class Magnoliopsida; order Solanales; family Solanaceae; genus Nicotiana; species Nicotiana attenuata. The sequence goes on from NC_031994.1 coordinate 53,104,649, forward strand.
TGTGACTTCCTTGTCACGACCGCGAAGAAGAAAACATGACACCAGCAACAGTAGTCCCAAACAAGGGAAAAATGGTCCAATACCCATGCGGAACACACCCAAGGACCCCAGGACCCCGTCCAATCAAACTACTAATCCCAAAATATAACGAGAACCTACTCGAGGCTTCAAATCACACAAAACAACATCAAAACCATGAATCACACCTCAATTCAAGCCTAAGAAACTAATAAACTTCTAAGTTCTAAAACAATTGTCAAACCACGTCAAATCTACTCGGATTGACCTCAAAGTTTGCATGCATGTCCCAAATGACACAATAGACCTATTCCAACTCCTTGAACCACAATCCGAACGCGATATCATCAAAGTCAACTCTCAGTCAAACCAATGAACCTTCTAACATTAAAACTTCCGTCAGTTCAATCTAGAAACCTCTGAATACAAATCCGTACATACGCCTAAGTCCAAAATCACCATCTGGACCCAACAGAACTATCAAAACTCTTATACGAGGTCATATACACAAAAGTCAAACTCCGGTCAACCTTCACAACTTAAGCTTCTAAACTAGGATCTAAGTATTCCAATTCAATCCAAAACCTCCCCGAAACCAAACCAACCATCCTCGCAAGTCACATAACAACAAATGCACCTATGGGAAGCATCAAATAGGGGAAAGGGGCTCAAATACACGAAATGACTAATCGGGTCGTTACATTTTCCCCTTTTAAACAAATGTTCGTCCTCAAATGGGTCTAGAATCATACCTGAAGTGCCGAAAAGGTGAGAATATATGCTCTGTATTTCATGCTCGGTCTCCCAAGTCGCCTCCTCAACCAGTTGACCTCTCCACTAGACCTTCACTGATGTAATGTTATTCGACCTCAGCTTTTGGACATGCCTATCATAAATGGCTACCGACTATTCAGCATAAGTCAAATCCTTGTCCAACTACACCGTGCCAAAATCTAAGACATTTGATGTATCCTAATAATACTTCCGCAGCATGGAAACATGAAACACCGATGAACTCCCTATAAACTAGGTGGCAAGGCAAGTCTGGAGGCCATCTCTCCAACCATCTCTAGAACCTCAAAAGGACCAATATACCGAAGGCTCAACTTGCCCTTCTTTCTGAACCTCATCACACCCTTCATGGGTGAAACTCTGACTAGAACCCTCTCACCCACCATGAATGCCACATCACGAGCCTTCCTATCAGCATAACTCTTTTGCATGTACTGCGTTGTACGAAGCCACTCTTGAATCAATTTCACCTTCTCCAAAGCATCATGAACCAGATCAGTGGCCAACAACCTAGCTTCCCTAGGCTCAAAGAAGCCAACCGGAGAACGACATCACCTCCCATATGAGACCTAATATAGAGCCATCTGGATACTCGACTGATAACTGTTGTTGTAGGCAAACTCTGGTAACAGTAGAAATTGATACCATGATCCCACGAAATCAATGACACAAGCTTGTAACATGTCTTCAATATCTGAAAAGTATGCTTGGACTGCCCGTCTGTCTGAAGATGAAATGTCATACTCAGCTTGACATGGGTTCCCAACTCACGCTGCACCGCTCTGAAAAAATGCAATGTAAACTGTGTGCCCCGATTCGAGATAATAGACACGAGAACACCATAAAGACAAACAATTTACGAAGATAAATCTGAACCAGCTGCTCTGAAGAGTAGGTAGCCATGACTAGAATAAAGTGTGCAAACTTGGTCAGTCTGTCCACAATGACCCACACCGCATCAAACCTCCTCAAGGTCCGTGGGAGTCTAACTACAAAATTCATGGTGATACGCTCCCACTTCCACTCTCTAATATCTAGCTGCTGAAGCAAACCACCCGATCTCTGATGCTCATACTTCACCTGCTGACAATTGAAACCGAGCAACATACGCAACAATGTCCTTCTTCATCCTCTACCACCAATAGTGCTACCTCAAGTCAAATACATATTTGCGACACTAGGATGAATGGAATACCACGAACTATGGTCCTCCTCTACAATCAACTCTCGCAACCCATCCACATTAGGAACACAGATCCAACCCTAAAGCCTCAATATCCCATCATCTTTAATAGTAACCTCCTTAGCATCATGGTGTTGCACCATGTCACTTAGGACAAGCTTGTAGAGATCATCATAATGACACGCCTTAATACGCTTAAACAAGGACGACCGTGGTAAAATACAAGAAAGAAACCTGGTGGGCTTCGAAATATCCAACCTCACGAATGTGTTGGCCAAAGCCTGAAAATCCAAAGCTAAAGGTCTCTCCTCGACAAGAATAAATGCAAGACTACCCATGCTCTCAACCTTCCTACTCAAAGCGTCGGCCACCATATTGGCATTTCCCAGATGATAAATAATGGTGATATCATAGTCCTTTAGTAGCTCTAACCACCTTTGTTGCCTCAAGTTTAAGTCTTTTTCTTGAATAAATATTGGAGACTCCTGTGATTTGTGAACACCTCGCAAGACACACCGTAAAGATAATGCCTCCTAATCTTGAGCGCGTGAACAATGGCTGCTAACTTTAAATCGTGTACTGGTAGTTCTACTCATGAGGCTTCAACTGAAGTGAAGCATAAAACAATCACCCTACCATCTTGCATCAATACACACCCAATGCCGACCGTAAAGCATTGCAGTAGACTGTATATAAACCCTATGCCAAAGTCAAAACTAGAACTATAGTTGTAGTCAAAGTAGTCTTGAGCTTTTGAAAGCTCTCCTCACACTCATCAGACCACATGAACGGGGCACCCTTCTGAGTCAACTTAGTCAATGGAGCTACTATAGATAAAAACACCTCCACAAAGCGGCGATAATACCCAGCCAACCCAAGGAAACTTTGAATCTCGGTAGCAGTAAAAGGTCTTGGCCAAATATGAACTGCCTCAATCTTCTTCTGATCCATCTTAATCCCCTTACTCGATACCACATGACCCAAGAATGCCATTGAGTCTATCCAAAAGTTACACTCGAAAATTTAGCATATAGCGTTTTCTCCCTCAAAGTCTGGAGCACGGTCCTCAAATGGTGATCATGATCCTCCCGACTGCAAGAATACACAAATATATCACCAATTAACACAATAAAGAAGGAATCTAGATAGGACAGAAACACGTTGCTTATCAAGTGCATGAAAGCTGCTAGGACATTGGTCAGCCCAAAAGGCACCACCAAGAACTCATAATAGCCTTAAAGTGTCCTAAAAGTCGTCTTAAGAATATCTGAAGCCATGATCTTCAACTAATGGTACCCCGATATCAAGTCAATATCGAGAATATCCTAGCACCCTGAAGTTGATCAAATAAGTAATCAAAACGTGGTAGTGGTACTTGTTTTTTGTAGTAACCTTGTTCAAATGTATTTACTCAATGCACATAACAATGTTTCTTCTTCACAATTAGTATTGATGCACCCCAAGGTGACACACTAGGCCTGATAAAACCCTTATCAAGTAATTCATCTAGCTGCTCCTTCAATTCCTTTAACTCCACTGGTGTCATGTGATATGGCGGAATAGAGATGGGCTAAGTGAACAGAACCAAATCAATACCTAAATCCCTATCGGTTGGCATGCCCGACAGGACTGCAGGAAACACATTTGAGAACCCCTGACTACTGGAACTAAATGAACAACAGCAGTATCAGCAGTAAAATCTCTCACAAAGGCCAAATACGCCAAGCACCCCTTCTCAACCATCCTTTGAGCTTCAAATATCAAATCACTCTACTAGGAGTGTGACCAAGTGAACCTCTCCACTCCAACCTAGGCACCCCCCACATTGCCAATGTCACGGTCTTAGCGTGACAATCAAAGATAGTATGGTAAGAAGATAGCCAATCCATACCCAAAATCACCTTAAAATCAAACATGCTGAGCAATAAGAGATCAAATCTAGTCTCGTAACCCCCAATGGTAACCACACACGACCGATATGCACGATTCACCGTAATAAAATCACCCATCAGTGTAAATACATGAACATACATATCTAAAGAATCACAAAGCATATCCAAATAAAGAGAAAAGTAGGATGACACATACGAAAAAGTGGAACCATCATCAAATAACACTAAAGCATCCCTGTGGCACATGGAAACAATACATGTGATCATGGCGTCGGAAGCAACTGCTTCTGGCCTAGCAGTAAATACATAGAAACGGGCCTTTCCACCACCAGACTGGCCTCCCCTTCTAGGGCGACATCACCTCAGTTCAGTCAAATTAATGTCCTGTCAACATCTGACGTGACAAGACATTTGATGTGACGTGACAATGACATGACTTGATGTGACATTACACCTTTGCATTTTGACAATATATTTTCTTTAATATTTTTACCTTTTTTTTAATCACAAAACTTGGTCCCCAAGTTCTCTACCCCACCCACACACTTATATTTTACACTACACAGCACATACATCGGATTGCGATATCTAACAAAACCCTAATAAAAGTTCTCTCTCCTTGTCTTTTTTTAGAGATCAGCCGCACACCTCTAAAAATCTCTCATTCTCCTCTCTCACTTGGAGAGAACACACCAGCAGCTGCTATTGTTACAACCCAACCGGTTGTTTTTGAGTTGTAGCATGTTGTTTAGCGGGTTGAGACCTTGATTAACTTCACTTCATGTATTATGACTTGCACGTGTAGTCAGATTTAATTTTCGAGGGGATCAGAGTTGGTCTACCTCGAGCTGCCTGAGGGGGTGATGTAGCAACTTGTGCGGGAGTCATAGTCTAGCCTCCCTGCTGCATCGTACCTCTGCGAAGATAGGGACTAAGCATCCTGACATGCCCCAACACCTCATACTCGTAGCAACCTCGGCTTGAGAGTGACTGCGGGGTCTGAGTCGGACCCCATGAACCAAAATAGTCTATGGAAGAGACCATTACTAACGAACCCTGAACTGATTGGGTGCGATAAGAGCTTTGAGCTGGTAGCACTCTAAAGAAAGACTGTACTGAATCTCCTTGGCTGGGTGGTAACGAATGATAAACTGGCATGCTAGACTAACCCCTCAAAAACCGACCTCGGTCTCTATACGAGGCACCACTGAAGCTACCTGAATGTTGAGACCTCAAGTCAGAGGTCGTCTCCCTAACCTGGAGATCTCCACCACTCGAGTAAACAAAATATTATCCTCGGTCTCTCTAGCAATCTGCAGCTTGATACCATATGTAAGGTCATCTATAAACCTCTGTACCCTCTCCCTTCCGCTAGGGATCAGGATAGTTGCATGGTATAATAAATCCACAAATCTGGTCATATACCGAGTAACGGTCATATTACCCCGCTAAAGGCGCTCAAACTAACTGTAGAAGTCCTTTATCTTAGTGAAAGGAAAGAATTTCTCTAAGAACAACTGTGAGAGCTGAGCCCACGTGAGAGGAGGTGAACCTGTTGTCCTATCCTTAACATACACATGCCACCACCTCTTGGCAGCACCATGTATCTAAAACACTGTAAAATCAACTCTGTTGGACTCCACTATACCCGTATTACGCAATACCTCATGGCAATAGTCTAAGATATACTGGGTCCTCAAAAGGTGTACCAGAAAAGCGAGTGGGAAGCAACTTGGTGAACTTGTCCAATCTCTTCAGCCCCTCAGCCGACATTGTGGGTCTCTCTCTAGGCTGTGTAGCAACAACAAGCTAAACTTCCTCAACTGGTAGAACTGTTAGGGTCTGATACCCGTAAGACATTTGCTCTGGAGTGTGAGTAGCGGGAGTCTAGGCTCCTCCTCCGGACTAAGAAAAGGCTGGTACTACAAGAAAAAATATCGGTCTGGGCCACACTCTCTATAAGACCAACAAGGCGGACTAGGGCTTCCTAAAGCACTGGGGTAGAGATAAACCCCTATGGGACCTGAGCTCGCCCACTGGCTCGGTCGAAACAGGGATCTCCTCCTCCTACTCTATTTGAGGCTCAACATCAGGGGCTCTACACGTGCTCTAGGCTGAGCTATGCCTCTACCTCTGGCTCTACCTCGGCCCCGGCATCTCATGGCCCTGACTGTGGCACTGGTATCTGCTCGCCCGGTCCAGCTGAATGTGTCCTCACCATCCATGAGAGAATAGAAGAGTAAAGTTTCAAACATTGGAATTAAAAAATCCGCATGACAAGAATGTAAGAAAATGAAATTTTCTAACAGTTTGGTAGCCTCTCAAAAATAAATACAGACATCTCCGTACTAATCCGCAAGACTCTACTAAACTTGCTCATGACTTGTGAGACCTAGGAGACCTAGTGCTTTGATACCAATTTATTACGACCCAAAACACCCACAGGAACCGCGACGACACCTAATAGTGGCAAGAACTATTAATGATACTCACCAAATAATATGTTCAATTCATATATCTCACAAGAACACAAAAAAAATGCTATCAAGTCACGAACTAGAGAAGAAAACTCCTCGGTGCCCAAAGATAACATAACATGCTCTTTTCGAGTTAATAACCCATCATATAGAGAAGATATGTTTAAAGTATCAAACAATTCTTCCATGGATTAATATAAGAAGATATACATGAAACACCAAGTCAAGTCACATGATTTGCCTATAGAGAAGAGATGTACCATGTGTCATCTCATCAAGTAAGGTGGCATATGGAGAAGATATGCATAAATGCATGTATAAGAGCTAGCAAATAGAGAAGATATGCAACAAAATGATGTATACATCCAAAAAATTGCAAGTTGAGAAGAAATGCAATAACCAAAACAAACACGGGCATGTTTTCCTCATAAATACAATAACCGAATCAAACCACTAATCATCTTTCCTCATACCGCGTGTACACCATAAGGACAGAAACATGAGTGGGTGACCGTAGGGGGATGGATCCTTATCCATAAGCTACAGGGACAACTCATGTGCCATAAATATCAACCACACGGCGTGTTCACATGCCATAAATATCAACCGCACAACATGTTCACGTGCCAATAATCACAACCGCATGTCGTATTCACGTGCCATAAATATCAACCGCATACCGTGATCACGTGCCATAAATATAAACTGTACAACGTGTTCACGTGCCAATAATCACAACCGCATGGCGTGTTCACGTTCCATATATATCGACCGGACGGCGTGCTCACATGCCAATAATCACAAACGCACGGCCAATTCATGTGCTATCAGTACTATCCATATCACAGAAAATGAACATATACAAGAATACATGTACAATAACAATGGATATCAAATTTCGTACTCATGGACCGGTGTAAGTGAGTTGCTAAGGTGTATGCATGTACGAAATGTTCTACCATAGCTCAAACCAAGCATTACATCACAAATGTACCAATTATCAGGTTAAATCAGGAGATTGACCTATATGTAACCTCAAACATGGCTCAAATAGCTCACAAAAGGGGTAAGAATATAAGAAACACCACAGCATGAAGCTTTGAAATTAATTCAAGGAATATCATAACCTAAGCACTACCACGAGCATAAATAATGCCCGGGTGCACGCACGTAGGCTCAACCCCACACATGTGCGCCACCCATAGCAGGTAGTTATCACAAATAACTTAGGAAACTAGTGCCTCAATACAATTTAGGTAAGACACTTACCTCAAACAAGCCAAATCGATACTCTAGAAGCGCCATCCCACACGGATCAACCTCCAAACAACTCAAAACTAGCCAAAAGCAACTCAAAAACATCAAATAATGCCAAAGGAATCAAACCCAAACGGTAAAGGTCGAATCTTTAGTCAAATACTCAAAGACAACCAAAAAGACAACCGGGGCTCGCACCTCAGACCCAAAAAAACCCATAAATTCTATCTACCCAATCAAATACGAGTCCAACCATACTAGTTTCATCCAAATCCAACTCTGAATCGATGTTCAAAATTAATTATTCACTTTAGAAAAGTATTGACAAAAAAACCCAATTTCTCTTTTAGATTCATCAATCAAATGGCAAAATCAAAGATGGAATCATGAATAATAATCAAAACCGACTCAAGAAAACTTACGCCAATCCAAATAGTAAAACTCCCAACAAAAATCGCCCAAATCCGAGCACCCAATCTCAAAATATGATAAAATGAACTCAAGGTCCAAAAGTATAAACTTATACCACTTCTTCAGATGTACCTTTCGCAATCGCGGGACCAACTTTGAGATAGCGAAGCACTCATTGAACACAACTAAAAATCGCACTATGCATTCACGTCACTCTCTTCAAGAATGCTATGACCGCAGATAAAAGACCTTCAAGAACACGTCCTTGCCCATGCAAACGCGAACACAAACTCCCCCAGCTACCACTTATAATTGAGAGCCTACAGGGCATTTAGGAAATTTTATCCTTCTTTCGTTTCCAGATCGTGCCATAGAGCTGAGTCACAAGAAATCAGTATGAAGCCTATGCCAGATTGTGTATGCACCTGAGGTTCAAGTATTATAGCAGAGATTTAAGGTGTGGTTGTGAATTCCACTTATATGGAAGGAAGGTTATGAAAACGATAAAAGATGCTATGCGAGATTAAAAGATAAGTAAGTAAAGGTGAAGAGAGTATGAGATACTCAAGTATGGAAGGTTGTGGATAGTCCAGATTTCAAATATAGGGCTAGATGCGTCATGATTAAGTATCCAGAACTGATAGTGGTGTCGTCGTTAGCATATCTTCCAGCCTATGGTTTCCAAGTATCGAGAGGTCTAGTTATTAGAGTAAAGAAGAGTTAGAGACGACATGAATCTATGGTAATAGCAAGTTAAAGGATGGGTGCGAGTAGTATAAATAGATATGAGCAGGTCGCAAGCTAAAGTATGGTAGAGCGACAAGGTTTGTAGGTAGATGTGAGTAAGGATAAGAAAAGGTGAGTGAGAAGGTGAAAAAAATAGGTTAGGCCTCGGGATTAAGCCCACCAAACGAGAGAGCTGACGATTTTCGTAAGTTATAGAAAGCTCAGTATAGCTTGAATAAACTTTGAGGAGTTTAAGGGTAAGAGCATTTAGAAGAGATAGAATATTGCCCTGGTAGTAGAATAGGAGTGTGAGGGTGATAAATGATGAGAGGATGATGTTTAGGAATATAGATTTCGATTGAAGTAATGATTCAATGAGAAGGGATTTTAAGAATTGCACGGGATAAGAATACCTCCCATAAGACGAATCACGTTAAGATGCTATGAAATACGGTTATTGAAGTATAGTATCATCCCTAAGGTGGATCAAGCAAATAACTTCAGATGTTAGCCGACGAGACATGAGCCCTAATAAAAATGTATTATGTAAGAAGTTTCAAGTTATCACTAGTGGATCATAGTCAATTAAGGTGAATCAACAATAGATGGATAAAAGTTACAAAGTATGAGATGAGATTAGGCCATCATTCTTAAGATAAACAGTAATGAGGAAGCATTAAAGGATTTAGATTTATACATATAAGATAGGCAGCTGGAGCGTAACCTAGATTTGGGTAGCAAACCTCGGTAATAATAAATGGAAGTAAGTGTTATGGTATAATATGACCTAGCTAGATATAGTGAAGCCATAAGGATGGATAACCGAGGCTATAAAACAAAATATAGCAACAATCATAAGTTCGACAAAGTACCAAGTGAAGAACTTCAGTATACCAATAGGTGCCCAGAGGAACAGCTTGTCATAGTTCTGTATATGTTCATAATGCGAGGCCTAGATATTGGCTAAGAGCTGGAGTAAAAAAAAGAGAAAAGTCAGATAGGCGCACATACAAGGACAGAGTCGTATAGGCTACATGACAGAAGGTAGCAAATATCACAAGATTGGAAGAGTTCTGACCGCAGTTCGTGGTGTGAGAAAGAGGCCTAAAGAGGGGAATGCCCTGGACTTTGGATTTATTCACGGAACAGTTGCCTAGATAGCAAGGCCAATATTAAATTATTCGTAAGAGCCGTAGATTATGAGACTAATAACCGCATCAGCCAACATTCAAGGACGGATGTTCCAGAGGGGGGAATGATGTTACACCCCATATTTTCGTACGTAAAAGTACGTCGTAAGTAAATTAATGTAAGCTCAGAAATGAGATCATCTTTGAAAGTATATAGAGTAAGTTAATCATGTGACCTTGGAGGTTACAAATATTTAAGATGATGAATAACAAGTACCAAGAGGGTTGGAAGGCTAAGAAGCTAAACGAATTGAAGAAAATAAGTTTTGTCGGAAGTCGATAAGTTGGGGAAGTTGTAACATGTGCTTTTGGGGTGAGAGTAAGGTTCTTAATATGATAAGAAGGTTATTTTATGAGTTATTTCAGTCGTATGATAGTCGTGTGTTATGTTTTGAAGTCAAACGAGTTGTGGAACAATGTTGGCATTACAAGTCACACTCATAATGTGCTGAAATTTAGGTGAAATGCAGCTGACCTTTACTCTCAATATACTTTGAATTACGGGATGATCTACCTACCAAATTGAAGACCTATGAGTCTAGTTTCCAACGTATTAAACTTTTCATCGATACGATGTCAGAGTAAAGAAATACTCATGTTTTTGCAAGTCTGCACAGAGTAGTAGTTGACAAGTAGGTATGTCACCTACTTGTTTAAATGAAGGGACCAAATAAATCACAAAAAAAAGGCAGCTAAGGGGCCCTTTATATAGGATTATTATCTCATATTTTTAACGTAATATCATGAGCAAAACACAGGAGAAAACCCCTGCAACTCTTCCCCCAAAATTCCCACACAAACCCTAGGTGATTTCGGATGATACGAAGTGATTCTAATCGAAAAACCCGGACAGCTTGCTAATTTCCCTTTCTCCTTCTTGTAGCTGCGTTGGGGGACTGAATTTTGATGAAGATGAACTAGGTTTCGTTGATTCTACTCAGTATAAGGTTAGTTTATGCTTCTCTTTTCCTTATCTAAGCTTCTACGAGTTGTAGCTCAATCGTAAAGACTAGAACTTGCGAGTTTCAAAAGAGTAGTATGTTGTTTGTTGTTCCGTAACTATTGGCTGGTTGTGAACTTATTTTTAAGTTGAATTCATGCCTGGTTTATATGTGAAGAGGCTTAATCATATACTATCGGTTGTGTTGCTCGATTGGAAAGAAAAGAAACAAGTCGGAAACATGTATTAGTAATCTGAAAAATCAGTTTTGAGTTGCTGAACTTGTCGGACTGTTATGGGGTCATTTTAAAGTGGTATTGTGGCTGAAATTAGTAGGAATAATTGAATAAGTGGAGGTTAATATTGTTGATAAATTTTGGAAGGAAGAAGGGGTTTAATACAATAGTCGTTTAGTCACAAACCGAGCTTGCCGCTCGTCGGGATTATTAAACTGTTTTGAAAGGCTTAATATGAGTATTTGTCGATGTTGTTTGGGCTATTGTTGGCTGTTGTAACTTGTGGGAAGCCATATAAACAGGGGAGGTGGTGTCCGTGTTATCGTAGAATAAAATTTATCGTTCAAATGCGTTAAGTTATGGCATTCGTATTGTTACGATAGTATTTTTCATTGCTTGTAGACAAGGGAGCTGCAGGTTAAGTTAGCTTGAGGATTGTACTGGATATTATGAGATAGGAAAGGTCTTCCTTTCTTTTCTTTGGCATGATTCCGTAAGTTACGCTGCCCTTATAAGGTATTCAAGGGGGCGAGTCTTTGTATACGTACTATTCCGACGATTAAGGTTCACTCACGAGTATAGTCATATGAATATTGAAATGGATTGTGTTTGTTGTAGTTTCATGTATTCTTTACGAGTAAATAGAGCCTTCCAAAAAAGTCCTTGTCTTCTATATGTAACAAGACATCCAGATGTCAATTAAAGATTACTCACGAGTAGTCTAATGAATCAGAAGCACTATAGTGTCTGTATAATGAGGGATAGCTATACATGAATAGTTCAACAAGGTGGCATAATGTATTCAAAAATATAAGAATGATCGACCTAAAGAATTTTGTGACTTCCAATACTTACATGTTTGTGTTCACAAAACTGATAAAGACCCACAAAGGTAGTTATGTTGCTCTCAAGTTACGTAAGGTTGAATATATATGAGGGTGATGTTAAGAGATGATATATGTTACCTAAGGAGTCGTAAACTAAAGCATATTATAAGTTTAGCAATAAGAATATAAGTTGATAGAGCGTAAATCACGCAACTCTTGTTATGTATTGATGAATGGATATATATATGTATAACAAGTAGCCTCACAAGCTAAGAATGTTACATAGCTATATGTAGAAAGAATCCTGTAATCCTCAGCAATGAGTCGTGATGTGAAATGAGGATAGAAGTGCGATTTCAAAATAGTTACAACGTTCTTTATGGATAAATAATATAGAATACGAAGGATGACGTAGAAAGTGGTTAAGGAATAATAATTGGTTATTTTAACGAGTTACTCACGAATTTGTATGTTTACGAATACGAGTTTATATATTGATGATTGAATGATGTCTGTATGAGTGATATGAAATGAATATATAAGACAAGATCCCTACGGACGGTCTATGAACACGTAGGTGTACAGTGAAGCCCTATGGATGGTTTATGAACGCATAGGTGCATAATGAAGGTTGGTTATGGACGGTCTCGGTTGCACACATAGCCAGACCTCAGTAGTTTGAGTCGTACGGACGGTCTACTATGTTACGCATACGAGCCAAAGGTTATTCATGTTTAGGAGTGAGCCTTACGGACAGTATCTTATGAAATGTGTAAGTGCCACTTTTATGTTTCAATGTAACCCTAGAGATGTTTGATCTGTTTGAGGTAAGTATTAAGATATAAGGTATGATGGCTAGAAGAATGTTATAGATGAAGTTCCACAATATGATTGTTTGCAGTACTGATAGAATATGGGAACAAGTTCAAGTATATCATGACATGAATTAAATGTATATATGACATTAAATGTTCTCGACCAACGGAGCTTCCCTTTTCAGTCTACACCTTTGTTAGGTAAGTTGGATAATTCAATACGTAGATATGTTACGAGTCAGAATAAGGTAAGTATGATTCTCGGATCTCATGGACCCGCCAGATTTCTTTCAGTATATCATACATACATATCAGTTTAGTTCTAATTAAGTTATTCATATTTTATTTGCCTTACATACTTAGTACATTTCTTTGTACTAATATCCCATCGTCAGGGCACTGCATTCATGCCTGCAAGTTCAAGTATCCAGTTTGACGGGCTCTTATCGTAGATGGAGTTGATATCCAGCTGAGGATTGGCAAAGCTCCATTTCATCCGGAGTACAGTCGAGTCTAGAGGTTATCAGACGATTCTATGTATATGTACACTTATGGGTAGGTCAGTGTCCTGTCTTGACCATATTTTGATGTCAAATGCCCTTAGAGGCTTTGTAGATGCAGGTTCAGTATGCATAGCATGTTAGAGGCCTTGACGGTCTGTGTGTATTCATGTAGTGAGTAGGCTCGCTGATACAACATTTTACCACTTACAATTACATAGTATGAGTTGGGGCTATGTTGTCCCATGATAGTTACAAAAAGAACCAGTTCAGCTAAGTCGGCCTATGTATGTTCTAGTTTTCGAATGATCATGAGTTGCAAAGTGGCTCGCTTGAGCTAGTACGGCACCGGATGCCAACCACGCCTCCCGGGTTGGGGCGTGATAAAGTGGTATCAGAGCACGTCGTGTTCTAGGGTGTCTACAAGGCCATGTCTAGTGGAGTCTCACTTAAGGGTGTGTTGTGCGCCACACTTGTAATTGAGAGGCTACAGGGAATTTAGGAAATGTTACCATTCTTTCGTTTCCAGATCGTGCCATAGAGCTGAGTCATAAGAAGTCAGTATGAAGCCTATGCCAGATTGGGTATACACCTGAGGTGCAAGTATTATAGTAGAGCTTTAAGGTGTGGATGTAAATTCCACTTATGTGGAAGGAGGGTTATAAAAATGATAAAAGATGCAACGCGAGATTTAAAGATAAGTAAGTAAAGGTGAAGAAAGTACGAGATACTCAAGTGCGGAAGGTTGTGGATAGTCCAGATTTCAAATACAGGGCTAGATGCACTGTGATTCAGTATCTAGAACTGATACTGGTGTCATCCATAGCATATCTTCCAGCCAATGGTTTCCAGGCATCGAGAGGTCTAGTTATGAGAGTAGAGAAGAGTTAGAGACGACATGAATCTATGGTGATAGCAAGATAAAGGATGGGCGCGAGTAGTATAAATAGATATGAGCAGGTCGCAAGCTAAAGTATGGTAGAGCGACAAAGTTTGTAGGTAGATATGAGTAAGGATAAGAAAAGGTGAGTGAGAAGGTGACAAAAATAGGTATAGCCTAGGGATTAAGCCCATCAAAACGAGAGAGCCGATGGTTTTCGTAAGTCATAGAAAGCTCAGTATAGCTTGAATGAACTCTGAGGAGTTTAAGAGTGAGAGCATTTAGAAGAGATAGAATGTTTCCCTGGTAGTAGAATAGGAGTGTGAGGGTGATAAATGATGAGAGGATGATGTATAGGAATATAGCTTTGGATTGAAGTAATGATTCAATGAGAAGGGATTTTAAGAATTGCACGGGATAAAAATACCTCCCATAAGACGAATCACGTTAAGATGCTATGAAATACGGTTATTGAAGTATAGTATCATCCCTAAGATGGATCAAGCAAATAACTTCAGATGTTAGCCGACGAGACATGAGCCCTAGTGAAAATGTATTATGTAAGAAGGCTTAAGTTATCACTTGTGGATCATAGTCAATTAAGGTGAATCAACAATAGATGGATAAAAGTTACAAAGTATGAGATGATATTAGGTCGTCATTCTTAAGATAAACAGTAATGAGGAAGCATTAAAGGACTTAGATTTATACATATAAGATAGGCAGCTGGAGCGTAACCTAGATTCGGGTAGAAAACCTCGGTAATAATAAATTGAAGTAAGTGTTATGGTATAATATGACCTAGCTAGATGCAGTGAAGACATAAGGATGGATAACCAAGGCTATAAAACAAAATATAGCAACAATCATAAGTTCGACAAAGTACCAAGTGAAGAACTTCAGTATACCTATAGGTGCCCAAAGGAACAGCTTGTCATAGTTCTGTATATCTTCACAAAGCGAGGCCTAGATATTGGCTAAAATCTGGAGTAAAAAGGAGAGAAAAGTCGCATAGGCACACATACAAGGACAGAGCCGTAGAAGCAACATGACAGAAGGTAGCAAATATTATGAGATTGGAAGTGTTCTGACAACAGTTCGTGGTGTGAGAAAGAGGCCTAAAGGAGGGAATGCCCTGTCCTTTGGATTTATTCATAGAATAGTTGCCTAGATAGCAAGGCCAATATTAAATTGTTCGTAAGAGCCGTAGATTATGAGACTGATAACCGCATCAGCCAACATTCGAGGACAGATGTTCCAGAGGGGGGCATGATGTTACAACCCATATTTTCGTATACGTCGTAAGTCAATTAATGTAAGCTCAGAAATGAGATCATCTTTGAAAGTATATAGAGTAAGTTAATCATGTGACCTTGGAGGTTACAAATATTTAAGATGATGAATAACACTTGGAAGGCTAAGAAGCTAAACGAATTGAAGAAAATAAGTTTTGTCGGAAGTCGACAAGTTGGGAATGTTTTAACATGTGCTTTTGGGATGAGAATAAGGTTCTTAAAATGATAAAAAGGTTATTTTATGAGTTATTTCAGTCATATGATTTTCATGTGTTATGTTTTGAAGTCAAACGAGTTGTGGAACAAAATTGGCATCACAAGTCACACTCATAATATTCTGAAATTTAGGTGAAATGTAGCTGACCATTACTCTCAATATACTTTGAATTACGGGATGATCTAGCTACCAAATTGAAGATCTATGAGTCTAGTTTCCAACGTATTAAACCTTTCATCGATACGATGTCAGAGTAAAGAAATATTCATGTTTTTGCAAGACTGCACAGACTAGTAGGTGACAAGTAGGTATGTCACCTACTTGTTTAAATGAAGGGACCAAATAAATCACAAAAAAAGGGCATCCAATGGTCCCTTTATATGGGATTACTATCTCATATTTTAAACTTAATCTCATTATCAAAACACAGGAGAAAACCCCTACAAATCTTCCCCCAAAATTCTCATACAAACCCTAGGTGATTTCGGGTGATACGAAGTGATTTTAGCGCCAAAAAACCCGGACAGCTTGCTAATTTCCCTTTCTCCTTCTTGTAGCTGCATTAGGGGACAGAATTTTGAAGAAGATGAACTAGGTTTAGTGAATTCTACTCAGTATAAGGTCATTTTATGCTTATCTTTTCCTTATCTAAGCTTCTACGACTTGTAGCTCGATCGTAAAGACTAGAACTTGCGAGTTTCGAAAGTGTAGTATGTTGTTTGTTGTTCCGTAACTATTGGATGGTTGTGAACTAATATTTAAATTGAATTCATGCATGTTTTATATGTGAAGAGGCTTAATTATATAATATTGGTTGTGTTTCTCTATTTGAAAGAAAAGAAACAAGTCGGAAACATGTATTAGTAATCTGACAAATCAGTTTTGAGTTGCTGAACTTGTTGGACTGTTATGGGGTCATTTTAAAGTGCTATTGTGGCTGAAATTAGTAGGGATGATTTAATAAGTGGAGGTTAATGTTGTTGATAAATTTTGGAAGGAAGAAGGGGTTTAAAACTATAGTTCTTTAGTCACAAACCGAGCTTGTCGCTCGTCGGGATTGTTAAACTGTTTTGAAAGGCTTATTATGAGTATTTGTTGATGTTGTTTGGGCTATTGTTGGCTGTTGTAACTTGTGGGAAGCCATATAAACAGGGGAGGTGTTGTCCGTGTTATCGTAGAATAAAGTGTATCGTTCAAATGCCATAAGTTATGGCATTCGTATTGTGACGATAGTATTTTTCATTACTTGTAGATAAGGGAGTTGCAGGTTAAGTTAGCTTGAGGATTGAACTGGATATTATTAGGTATGTAAGGTCTTCCTTTCTTTTCTTTGTATATGTACTACTCCGACAATTAAGGTCCGTTCACGAGTATAGTCATATGAAAACTGAAATTGATTGTGTTGGTCGTAGATTCATGTATTCTTAACGAGTAAATAGAGCCTTCAGAAAAGGCCCCTTTCTTCTATATGTAAAAAGACGTCCAGATGTCAATTAAAGATTAATCACGAATAGTCTAATGAATCAGAAGCAATATAGTGTCTGTATAATGAGGGATAGTTAAACATGAATAGTTAAACAAGGTGGCATAATGTATAGTTTGCAAAAAGATAATAATGATCTACCTAAAGAATTATGTGACTTCCAATACTTACATGTTTATATTCACAAAACTGATAAAGACCCAAAAAGGTAGTTATGTTGCTCTCAAGTTAAGTAAAGTTGATTATATATGAGGGTGATGTTAAGAGACGATATACGTTACCTAAGGAGTCGTAAACTACAGAATATTATAAGTTTAGCAATAAGAATATAAGTTGATAGAGCGTAAATCCCACAACTCTTGTTATGTATTAATGAATGGATATATATATATATATATATATATATATATATATATATATATATATATATATATATATATGTATGTATATGTATGTATAACAAGTAGCCTCACAAGCTAAGAATGTTACATAGCTATATGTAGAAAGAATCCCGTAATCCTTAGCAATGAGTCGTGATGTGAAATAAGGATAGAAGTGTGATTTCAAAATAATTACAACGTTTTTTATGGATAAATAGTATAGAATACGAAGGATGAGGTAGAAAGTGGCTAAGGAATAAGGATTGGTTATTGTAACGAGTTACTCACGAATTTGTATGTTTATGAATACGAGTTTATCTATTGATGATTGAATGATGTCTGCATGAGTGATATGAAATGAATATGCATAAGACAAGATCCCTACGGACGGTCTATGAACACATAGGTGTACAGTGAAGCCCTATGGACGGTCTATGAACGCATAGGTACATAATGAAGGTTGGTTATGGATGGTCTCAGTCGCGTTCATAGCCAGACCTCAGTAGCATAAGTCGTACGGACGGTCTACTATGCTATGCATACGAGCCAAAGGTTATTCATGCTTAGGAGTGAGCCTTACGGACGTATATTATGAAACATGTAAGTGCCACTTTTATGTTTTAATGTAGCCCTAGAGATGTTTGATCTGTTTGAGGTAAGTACTAAGATATAAGGTATGATTGCTAGAAGAATGTTATAGATGAAGTTCCATAATATGATTGTTTGCAGTATAGATAGAATATGGAAACAAGTTCAGGAATATCATAACATGAATTAGATGTATATATGACATTAAATGTTCTCGACCAACGGAGCCTTCCCTTTTCATTTTATACCTTTGTAAGGTAAGTTGGATAATTCAATACTTAGATATGTTACGAGTCAGAATAAGGTAAGTATGATTCTCGGATCTCATTGACCCGCCAGATTTCTTTCAGTATATCATACATACATGTCAATTTAGTTCTAATTAAGTTATTCATATGTTATCTGCCTTACATACTTAGTACATTTCTTTGTACTAATGTCCCATCATCGGGGCACTACATTCATGCCTGCAGGTTCAGGTATCCAGTTTGACGGGCTCTTATCGTAGACGGAGTTGATATCCAGCTGAGGATTGGCAAAGCTTTCATTCGAAGTACAGTCGAGTCTAGAGGTTATCAGACTGTCTTATGTATATATACACTTATGGGTAGGCCAGTGTCCTGTCTTGACCATATTTTGATGTCAGATATCCTTAGAGGCTTTGTAGATGCAGGTTCAGTATGTATAGCATGTTAGAAGCCTTGACGGTCTATGTGTATTCATGTTTTGAGTAGGCTCGCTGATACAGCATTTGCCCACTTATAGTTACATAGTACGAGTTGGGGCTATGTTGTCCCATGATAGTTACAAAAAGAACCAGTTCAGCCAAGTCGGCTTATGTATGTTCTAGTTTTCATCGAATGAACATGAGTTGCAAAGTGGCTCCGGGTGCCAACCACGCCTCCCCAGGTTAGGGTGTGACAAAGTGGTATCAGAGCACGTCGTGTCCTTGGGTGTCTACAAAGCCATTCTAGTAAAGTCTCACTTAAGGGTGTGTTACGCGCCACACTTACAATTGAGAGGCTACAGGGCATTTAGGAAATGTTACCCTTCTTTCGTTTCCAGATCGTGCGATAGGGCTGAGTCATAAGAACTCAGTATGAAGCCTATGCCAGATTGGGTATACACCTGAGGTGCAAGTATTATAGTAGAGCTTTAAGATGTGGATGTAAATTCCACTTATGTGGAAGGAGGGTTATGAAAACGATAAAAGATGGAATGCGAGATTTAAAAGTAAGTAAGTAAAGGTGAAGAGAGTACGAGATACTCAAGTGCGGAAGGTTGTGGATAGTCCAGATTTAAAATATAGGTCTAGATGCGCCGTGATTCAGTATCTAGAACTGATACTGGTGTCATCCGTAGCATATCTTCTAGCCTATGGTGTCACGACCCCGGTTCGCCCTCCGTGAACCATCGTGACGGCACCTAGTCTCTACGACTAGGTAAGCCAAAATTGCGGAAAATAAACCGATTTGCGGAAGAATCAAATTAAAACAGAGATAGAGTAGTAAAACAACGTTTAAAAGTGTCGCTTGGCATACACAACGTTAACTCTCAAAAACTATTACATATTCCCAAAACACGGAAACCCATGAATCACAAGCTAAGAGTACTAGTTTTCTAACTTCAGAATGTCTAAACAAAGTAAATACAGAAGGGTTGTAACTACAAGAGAGAATAGAGAGAGACTCTTCGGTCTGCGGACGCGGCAGATATACCTCGAAGTCTCTGAAAGATCGCCTCGCCTCAAGGATGGTAAGTCTGAGTAGAGGTACCTGGACCTGCACATATAAAACATGCGCAGGAAGGGCATGAGTACACCACAGCGGTACTCAGTAAGTGCCAAGCCTAACCTCGGTCGGGTAGTGACGAGGAAGGTCAGGGCCCAACTGAGATTAAATATAATATAAGTTCGACAGTGTAAAACAGAGCATTATAAATGAGTGCAGCAGTAAGGGCAACACAGGATGTAAAGAAACAGAAAATAAGTGATCACGGTAAATAAATACAGTTCAACGCAAAAATAACAACTGGGGAATCTCCCAGGATACCGTCCTGTAGTCCCCAAATATAATATCCGGTGGATCTCCCGGGTGCAGTCCTGTAGTCCAACTCATAAACGTGCAGGGGGATCTCCCAGAATACAAGTACGTAGTCCCAAATAAAAATACTCAGTACTGGGGAATCTACTGGGTGCAATCCCGTAGTTCCAATGTAAAAGTGCAGGGGGATCTCCCGGAATACCAATCCGTAGTCCCAAAGTAAACATACAGGGGAGCTCCCGGGATACCGTCCCGTAGTCCCAAAATAAATACACAGCAGCAACAACATACCCAATCAATCAATTTCACACCAAGGTAAAGCAGGTATTCTAACCTAGCATGCTGCACATAATTCAATTAGGACAGTAGAGCAAATAAGCAGTTAAATCAATTAGACATGCTTTCCTAAGCTAATAACAGGCTTAACTTGCAAATAATGTAAATACGAAAGGAAAACAACAAATTCTATGTTCTTAATGGAAACCGGATTTTTCAACAATTAGCACAAGTACGCACTAGTCACCTTACGTATAAGGCATTTCAATTAACAATATACCAATCCTAAGGGGAAGGTCCCCCACACAAGGTTAGGCAAGCCACTTACCTCGAACCAGCTCAATAATCAACCCGAAACCACGTTCTTGTCACGAGTATTCAACTCCAAATGGACCAAATCTATTCAATTCAATTGCATAATGTAAATAGCAAGTAACTGATTCTACAAATAAACTCTAAGCTAATACGCGAAATTAGGTAAAATGACCAAAATGCCCCTCAGGCCCACGTCTCGGATTCCGAAATTTCTCAAAGATAAATTCTACCCATAGCTTTACTAACTCAAATATACAATTTGCTCTAATTTTCATGCTAAAATTCAAGGTAGAAGTCCAAAATTCCAATTCTAGGTCTTCCCCAAAAATTTCAAATTTATACTAATTTTCCATGTCTAAATCCATGTAAGATCACATATTTAACTCAAAAATAGGAAGAGATCACTTACCTAGTATTGCTTGGTGAAAATCCCTCCTTGATCTCTCCAAAATCGTCCAAGCCAAATGAAAGAAATGAAAGAAATGGGCCAAAACTCGTGTTTAAAACAATCTGCCCAGGCTTCATCGAGTTGTACCTTGCGTTGTGCAGGTTGTACATCCTATTACAATTTTCCCCTGTTGTACACCTTTTGTTAAAACGCCCATAACTCCTTGTGAAAATATCCAAATGACAAACGGATTGAACATTTAGCAACTAGACTCGAAGATCTTTCGTTTGATATGTTGCACACCATATAACTCTTTATATATTCCGAGATATGAGATTCTAAAGTTGGCTCTATGCATCAGAAAATTCTGTTGAAACTGCTCCACCAGCCATCTTCAATCGATCATAACTTAATGATAAAATATCCAAATCATGAATGGTTTAACTTTCTGGAAACTAGAATGCAAGGGCAATGACTTTTATGTTTTACAAATTTTCAGATTCCTTATAGATTTCGAGATATAAGCTTCCAAATTCAGCTCCGTGATTAAACTAGTTGCTGTCAAAACAACTTTCTGCAGAAAATTTCAGCAACTCTTTAGTCCGAATTCATTCTGTTAACCTTCCGAAATCCACCCGAGGCCCTCGAGACCTTAACCAATTATACCAGCATGTCCCAAAATATGATACGAACTCGCTCGAGGCCTCAAATCACATCAAACAACGTCGAAATCATGAATCGTACTCCAATCCAAACTTTATGAACTTTGAAATTTCAAACTTCTACATTCGATGTCGAAACCCGTCAAATCACGTCCGATTGACCTCAAATTTTGCACACAAGTCATACTCGACATTATGGACCTGCTCCAACTTTCGGAATTGGAATCCGACCCCGATATCAAAAAGTCAAACTCTCGGTCAAACTTCTCAAAAACCTTCAAATTTCTATCTTTAGCCAAATGACTTCAAAATGACCTACGGACCTCCGAATTCACTTCTGATCGCGCTCCCAACTCCAGAATCACCATACGGAGCTACTCCCAGACTCGTAATCCCAAACGGACATTGATAATACTGAAAAGCACTTCAACCTAAACTTATGAAATTTCTTCCAAAATGCTAACTTCCACAATAGGCGCCAAAACGCTCCCGGGTCATCCAAAACCCGATCCGGGCATACGCCCAAGTCCGAAATCATCATACGAACCTGCTGGAACCTTCAGATCCCGATTCTGAGGTCGTTTACTCAGAAATCCAATCTTAGTCAATTCTTTCAACTTAAAGCTTCCGAAGTGAGATTCCCTTTCCAAATCAACTTCGAATTTCCCGGAATTCAATTCCGACCATGCGTACAAGTCAAAATACCTGAAGTGAAGTTGCTTATGGACCCAAACTGCTGAACGACGTGTTAGGGCTCAAAACGACTGGTCGGGTCGTTACATATGGTTTCCAAGCATCAAGAGGCCTAGTTATGAGAGTAAAGAAAAGTTAGAGATGACATGAATCTATGGTGATAGAAAGTTAAAGGATGGGTGCGAGTAGTATAAATAGATATGAGCAGGTCGCAAGCTAAAGTGTGGTAGAGCAACAAGGTTTGTAGGTAATGAGTAAGGATAAGAAAAGGTGAGTGAGAAGGTGATAAAAATAGGTATGGCCTCGGGATCAAGCCCATCAAAACGAGAGAGCCGATGGTTTTCGTAAGTCATAGAAATCTATATATAGCTTGAATGAACTCTGAGGAGTTTAAGAGTAAGAGCATTAAGAAGAGATAGAATGTTTCCCTGGTAGTAGAATAGGAGTGTGAGGGTGATAAATGATGAGAGGATAATGTTTAGGAATATAGCTTTCGATTGAAGTAATGATTCAATGAGAAGGGATTCTAAGAATTGCATGGGATAAGAATACCTCCCATAAGATGAATCACGTTAAGATGCTATGAAATACGGTTATTGAAGTATGGTATCATCCCTAAGGTGGATCAAGCAAATAACTTCAGATGTTTGCCGATGAGACGTGAGCCCTAGTGAAAATGTATTATGTAAGAAGTTTCAAGTTATCACTAGTGGATCATAGTCAATTAAGGTGAATCAACAATAGATGGATAAAAGTTACAAAGTATGAGATGAGATTAGGCCTTCATTCTTAATATAAACAGTAATGAGGAAGCATTAAAGGACTTAGATTTATACATATAAGATAGGCAGCTGGAGCGTAACCTAGGATTGGGTAGCAAACCTCGGTAATAATAAATTGAAGTAAGTGTTATGGCATAATATAACCTAGCTAGATGCAGTGAAGCCATAAGGATGGATAACCGAGGCTATAAAACAAAATATAGCAACAATCATAAGTTCGACAAAGTACCAAGTGAAGAACATCAGTATACCTATAGGTGCCCAGAGGAACAGCTTGTTATAGTTATGTATATGTTCACAATGGGAGGCTTAGATATCGGCTAAAAGCTGGAGTAAAAATGAGAGAAAAGTCGCATAGGCGCACATACAAGGACAGTCGTAGAAGCTACATGACAGAAGGTAGCAAATATTACGAGATTGGAAGTGTTTTGACAACAGTTTGTGGTGTGAGAAAGAGGCCTAAAGGGGGGAATGCCCTGTCCTTTGGATTTATTCACAGAACAGTTGCCTAGATAGAAAGGCCAATATTAAATTATTCGTAAGAGCCATAGATTATGAGACTGATAACCGCATCAGCCAACATTCCAGGACGAATATTCCAAAGGGGGGAGTGATGTTACACCCCATATTTTCGTACATAAAAGTACGTCATAAGTTAATTAATGTAAGCTCAGAAATGAGATCATCTTTGAAAATATATAGAGTAAGTTAATCATGTGACCTTGGAGGTTACAAATATTTAATATGATGAATAAAAAGTACCAAGAGGGTTGGAAGGCTCAGAAGCTAAACGAATTGAAGAAAATAAGTTTTGTCGGAAGTTGACAAGTTAGGAATGTTGTAACATGTACTTTTAGGGTGAGAGTAAGGTTCTTAACATGATAAGTAGGTTATTTTATGAGTTATTTCAGTCGTATGATAGTCATGTGTTACGTTTTGAAGTCAAACGAGTTGTGGAACAAAAGTTGGCAAAGGTCATCACAAGTCACACCCATATTGTGCTGAAATTTTGGTGAAATGTAGCTGGCCTTTTCTCTCAATAGACTTTACATTACGGGATGATCTACCTACCAAATTGAAGATCTACAAGTCTAGTTTCCAACTTATTAAACCTTTCATTGCGATGTCGGAGTAGAGAGATATTCACATTTTCGCCAGGCTTCACAGACTAGTAGGTATGAAGTAGGTGTGTCACCTACTTGTTTAAATGAAGGGACCAAATAAATCACAAAAAAGGGCGACCAAGGGGCCCTTTATATGGGATTACCATCTCATATTTTCAACATAATCTCATGAGAAAAACACAGGAGAAAACCCCTGCAACTCTTCCCCCAAAATTCCCACACAAACCCTAGGTGATTTCGGGTGATACGAAGTGATTCTAGCGCCGAAAAACTCGGACAGCTTGCTAATTTCCCTTTCTCTTGTAGCTGTGTTGGGGGACTGAATTTTGATGGAGATGAACTAGGTTTCGTTGGTTCTACTCAGTATAAGGTCTGTTTATGCTTCTCTTTTCCTTATCTAAGCTTCTACGAGTTATAGCTCGATTGTAAATACTAGAACTTGCGTAGTATGTTGTTTATTGTTCCGTAACTATTGGCTTGTTGTGAACTGATAGGCTTATGGTCTTTTAATCTATGTTTTGATGATCTAACAAACTTTCTGTATAGAACCAGATAAAGGACCTGATGCATGCCTGGTACAATCATTCAAGTTAATCAACTCAAGATAATCTGGGAGTGTGCCTTTAGATTCACAAGAACCAGATTAGGGACCTGATCCCTTGGTGTTCTCTGACAGAAGTACAAGTCAACTATACAGCTGGAACGCAATTGCAGAAAGTGACTGCCTGCAACTGTTCACGCGACAGTGCAGACAGTGCAGCAGTCACTTCCCATTGAAGAGGCGTGTACTAAGAATTGACATCATCCTTGTGATGTCTTTGGTAGTATAACAACATGGTGTAAGGCACAAGATATTTACTTGAGCATTTTTAGTGATATTCTTTGAAGTGCTAGCCACAACCTCTCTCTCAAGAACAAAGTTGCTGCAACCTCAAGGACCAGATCCAAAGATTGAAGATATCTTAAGTCCTTAGGTTTGTTGAGTCTTTGTTATTTGTTCTTCATTGTAACTCCTATCTTGCTTTATTAGAAGCTTTGTTTTCGGAAAAACTCAAAATCATAAACCTTCTGAGTTTGTGTTGTGACGAGTTAGTCATAAGTTAAAGTCTTTGTAACTAGTGAGTGACAAAGTGGCTTGTGGTAAGTGTATCACAAGTTAGTTGAGTTAAAGTCTTTGTAACTAGTGAGTGACAAAGTGGCTTGCGGTAAGTGTATCACAAGTTAGTTGAGTTAAAGTCTTTGTAACTAGTAAGTGACAAAGTGGCTTGTGGTAAGTGTATCACAAGTTAGTTGAGTTGAAGTCTTTGTAATAGAGTCATTACAAAGTGGCGTGTAATAGTGTGTTTACAAGTTAGTGAAGTTGAAATCCTACCAGTGTAGGCCGTGGTTTTTTCCCCTTGAGTTGGGATTTTTCCACGTAAAAATCCTGTGTCTCATTTACATACTGGTTCAGTAGTAAGCACTGTGGGAACTGACATAGGACCAAGTCTCTATACAGTTAGTGGACTCATATAAACTATCATGAACTTATTTTTAAATTGAATTCATGGCTGGCTTATATGAGAAGAGTCTTAATTATATACTATTGGTTGTGTTGCTCAATGTGAAAGAAAAGAAACAAGTCGGAAACTTGTATTAGTAATCTAAAAAATCAATTTTGAGTTGTTGAACTTTTCAGACTGTTATGGGGTCATTTTAAAGTGGTGTTGTGGCTGAAATTAGTAGGGATAATTGAATAAGTGGAGGTTAATGTTGTTGATAAATTTTAGAAGGAAGAAGGGGTTCAAAACTATAGTTGTTTAGTCACAAACCGAGCTTGCCGCTCGTCGGGATTGTTAAACTGTTTTGAAAGGCTTATTATGAGTATTTGTTGATGTTGTTTGGGCTATTGTTGGCTGTTGTAACTTGTGGGAAGCCATATAAACAGGGGAGGTGTTGTCCGTTTTATCGTAGAATAAAGTGTGTCGTTCAAATGCGATAAGTTATGGCATTCGTATTGTGACAATAGTATTTTCCACTGCTTGTAGACAAGGGAGCTGCAGGTTAAGTTAGCTTGAGGATTGGACTGGATATTATGAGGTATGTAAGGTCTTCCTTTCTTTTCTTTGGCATGATTCTGTAAGTTATGTTGCCCTTATAAGGTATTCAAGGGGGCGAGTCTTTGTATACGTACTATTCCGACGATTAAGGTCTGTTCACGAGTATAGTCAGATGAATGCTGAAATGGATTGTGTTGGTCGTAGTTTCATGTATTCTTAACGAGTAAATAGAGCCTTCCAACAAGGTCCTTTTCTTCTATATGTAACAAGACGTCCAGATGTCGATTACAGATTACTCACAAATAGTCTAATGAATCAGAAGCAATATAGTGTCTGTATAATGAGGGATAGCTATACATGAATAGTTCAACAAGGTGGCATAATGTATAGTTTGAAAAAAGATAAGAATGATCGATCTAAAGAATTATGGACTTCCAATACATACACGTTTGTGTTCACAAAACTGATAAAGACCCACAAAGGTAGTTATGTTTCTCTCAAGT
This sequence comes from Nicotiana attenuata, assembly GCF_001879085.1. Lineage (NCBI taxonomy): Eukaryota > Viridiplantae > Streptophyta > Magnoliopsida > Solanales > Solanaceae > Nicotiana > Nicotiana attenuata. The sequence continues at coordinate 53,131,580 of NC_031994.1, forward strand.
TAAGTAAGGTTGATTATATATGAGGGTGATGTTAAGAGACATATACGTTACCTAAGGAGTCGTAAACTACTGAATATTGTAAGTTTAGCAATAAGAATATAAGTTGATAGAGCGTAAATCCCGCAACTTTTGTTATGTATTGATGAATGGATATATATATATATATATATATATATATATATATATATATATATGTATGTATGTATGTATGTATGTATAACAAGTAGCCTCACAAGCTAAGAATGTTACATAGCTAAATGTAGAAAGAATCCTGTAATCCTCAGCAATGAGTCGTAATGTTAAATAAGGATAGAAGTGCGATTTCGAAATAGTTACAACGTTCTTTATGGATAAATAAGATAGAATACGAAGATGACGTAGAAAGTGGCTAAGGAATAAGAATTGGTTATTATAACGATTTACTCACGAATTTGTATGTGTATGAATACGAGTTTATCTATTGATGATTGAATGATGTCTGCATGAGTGATATGAAATGAATATGCATAAGACAAGATCCCTACGGACGGCCTATGAATGCGTAGGTGTACAGTGAAGCCCTATGGACGGTCTATGATCGCATAGGTGCATAATGAAGGTTGGTTATGGACGGTCTCAGTTGCATGCATAGCCAGACCTCGGTATTATGAGTCGTACGGACGGTCTACTATGTTAGGTATACGAGCCAAAGGTTATTCAGGTTTAGGAGTGAGCCTTACGGACGGTCTCTTATGAAACGTATAAGTGCCACTTTTATGTTTCAATGTAGCATTAGAGATGTTTGATCTGCTTGAGGTAAGTATTCATATATAAGGTATGATGGCTAGAAGAATGTTATAGATGAAGTTTCATAATATGATTGTTTGCAGTACAGATAGCATATGGGAACAAGTTCAGGTATATCATGACATGAATTAGATGTATATATGACATTAAATGTTCTCGGCCAACGTAGCCTTCCCTTATTAGTCTACACTTTTGTAAGTAAGTTAGATAATTCAATACTTAGATATGTTACGAGTAAGAATAAGGTAAGTATGATTCTCAGATCTTATTGACCCACCAGATTTCTTCCAGTATATCATACATACATGTCAGTTCAGTGTTAATTAAGTTATTCAAATGTTATCTGCCATGCATATTTAGTATATTTCTTCGTACTAATGTCCCATCGTCGGGGCACTGCATTCATGCATGCAGGCTCAGGTATCCAGTTTGACGGGCTCTTATCGTAGACGGAGTTGATATCCAGATGAGGATTGGCAAAGCTCCATTTCATCCGAAGTACAGCCGAGTCAAGAGGCTGAAGAGGCGTGGCCGGCACCCGGTACCATACTCGGCCTGAGTGTACCACTCTGTAACTGTGAACTTTGGAGGGGTAACCCTGAACATAGGCCGATGAGGCCATATTCTGAATCGTCTGAAAATAACTTCTCTCTTATCTGTGGGGTAAACATACCCAAAAGTTGATATATATAACTGTGCAGGTCGACGAAGCCGCCATGAACATCTAGTGATATACAAAATATACAAGACTCGTCTACAAGCCTCTAGAGATAACTGAACTGTACCGTGGTCGGGACAGGGCCTCAACCTACCCATCAAACATGTATATGTAAAATGGACGCCAAGGTCGAGACCTGGTAACTCTGAGGAAGTGGAGCTTACCAGCCAAGTTGATGTTTGATTCTGTCTGCTGGGAGGGTCTGTCCAACTGTCAATCAAGACCTATAGGCATGAAATGCAGCGTCCCCGGCAAAAGGGACGTCAGTACGAAATAATGTACCGAGTATGTAAGGCAACAAAATAACTGAAAGTTAAAACTGAACTGACAATATAATAACTGAAAGTAACTGGGAGTCAAAGATAATCTGAAGATATGCTTACCTGTTGATACTGAGTCAACTTTCTCAATATAGTAAGTAAATTGTTGTCCGGCATTATAAGGCTCGGTATGTGTAACTGCTCTACCGTAGTAGCCTCGCTCATAGGCGCTCGGCTATACTAGGCTCTGTATCTCGGCCATCCTGGGCTCGCTCATAGGCGCTCGGCCACAGTAGACTCGGTATATAACTTACCATCTGATCAGAGGTTTCCCAATAGAGGCCCGCCGATCGATTATTGCTCGATGGTGGTGAAATTACTGTAATGTGTGTGTGTGTGTGTGTGTGTGTGTATATATATATAGACTCTGTGCTCTCTTGGCTGAAAGAAGACAAAACGCATGTAGTTATGAAATTGTGCCAAATGAAGGAAAGGTTTAGCCGTAACATACGTTAACTCCATTGAGTCCTTAATACCTTCCAAGCAAATCTTCAAACAACTCAACTCAATCTACCACATCATAAGGAGATTCAAAATCAGTGATGAGTAAGGGCTAAGTCCACAACTTAAACTAGGAGCTGGTTTACGTAAATTTGGGCAGCATCTCCCCTATAACAAGGCCCTCCTCCAATACCATATACCAACAAAAACAAGGACACAACAATAACAACATGTATGCATCATTTTCCAACCTTATGTCCATCACAATATACCACAAAACAACCACACACCCTAATCACTTCATACATAAAACGATAACCAAAGTAGTGCCAAACAACCTAAAAAATGTAAGGACGAACGACCAGCCCACCATTTCGTCATTATGTGGTGTTTCTCCACACATTTTCTATTCCAAAGCTCCATAAAACATCAGCACAAGAGGCCAACACGAGTGGACTACAAAACAGTCCACTAAAAGTGAAATAAATCGAACTCACGGATTCCGATCACCGTCCCGTGAGTTCTAACTATTAGGAAACGAATTTATCAACCTTCCTTGACATTTAAAAGCTTAATACAGAAAGTAGGTATTTTTTTAACTATGAAGTACCTTCCAAAACTCAAACTACAAAGAAAAAGAGAGGCGATATAGCGATACTTACGTCGTAGAGATCGTTCTAATGTTATCGCTTCTTGATTTCGTACCCGGGATGTTAATCTTCTTTGGAACCCTTGTAGAGAGCTTAAGGGTAAGTTTTTGGGGGTTCTCTGGTCGTGTTCTATGAAAATGAAGAGAAAGACGATTTAAAACCCTATATATATCAACTTTTGAAAAGTCAAAGAGGTGCTAGCTTGGCACCCTAGCATTGGCCCTTCTTCCGATGCTTATATCTTTTTATCCGGATGTCGTATGAATGAACGGTTAAGAGTGTTAGAAACTACATTCCAATACCTTCAATTGTATATATATAATATGTCCCAAAAAGACCTCATATAACACACGAAATGTATTGCTCAAAAAGCTTTAGTGACACACCTACTTGTCACCTATGCAGTCTGCGCAGTCTCGCGAAACTGCAAATATCTCTCTAAACCTATGTCGTATCGATGAATGATTTAACGCGTTAAAAACTAGACTCGTAGATCTTCAATTTGGTAGGCAGGATCCACTAATTCCAAGTATATTAGGAGAAAAGCTCAGCTACATTTGACCTAAGTTTCAACACATTTATGAATGTAACTTATGATGACCTTTTCCAACTTTTGTTCCACAACTCGTTTGACTTCAAAACATAACACACGTCTATCATACGACTAAAATAACTCATAACATAATCTTATAGCACCCTATTCTCACCCCAAAAGTACATGTTATAACATTCCCAACTTGTCGACTTTCGACGAAACTTGTTTTCTTCAATTCGTTTAGCTTCTAAGCCTTCCAACCCTCTTGGTACTTGGTATTCATGATCTTAAATATTTGTAACCTCCATGGTAACATGATTAACTTACTTTATGTACTTTCAAAGATGATCGCATTCCTAAGCTTACATCAATTGACTTAAGACATACTCTTACGTATAAGAATATGGGGTGTAACAGCTAAACTTAAATTACTACACTAATATTTTTAGACTAGAAAAATTTACGAAACGACTAAAGAAAATTAAAGAATTACTAGCTAACATAATAATACAAAACTTAAAAGAAAAACAATTTTTTTGTGAATTTTCTATCTATTGTAAATGAGCACAACACTAATATGTACATTGTCACGATCCAAAATTCACTGGTCGTGTTGGCACCTAACCCTACCCGCTAGGTAAGCCAACTATTAGTTATCCAATTTCAATTATATTAACAAGACAATTAAATGAAAGCAATTTACAGAATTTTATAGATTTCCCAAGGACTGGTAGTACAAATCATGAGCTTCTTGGAGTTTACAAAGCAACAATGAAGCAAATACACAGTCTGTTTGAAAAGTACATAAACAAAGTTTTATAAGCTAAGGCTACCCCAAACAAAGGAGGCAGCTACAATAGGGACCGCCGGTACATCTTCAAGTCCCGCAACCATCAAGCACAACAACAACAACAGCAACCGACATCTGCACGCAATGTGCATAAGTGTAGTATCAGTACAACCGACGCCATGTAGTGAGTAAGTAACAGACCTAACCTTAGGTTGAAAGCAGTGACGAGCTAACACAGGATCAGGTCCAATGCCAATATTTCCACAACAGTTCATAACAACATAATACAAGTAAAAAAAAAAGATATCTCAAAAATAAAATACTCAGCTCGTTCACAATTCTAGAAAATGGTCATGGTTTTCAAATATCGCAGTGAAAGAAAATCCCACATCTCTTACCGAAAATGCCAAAAGTACGAGTAACTTTGAAAACTGTAATTTATCCAAATATCCTTTCCACAATAAATAAAATGTCTCATTTTCTTTCCAAATAACAAGTATAAAGTGCCTCTCCATACCCACATATCAATGTCTATAATAAGTAATGAATGACGTGATACTATCTAGCATGAGGAAAATGCATCTCTATGCTTGTATGTCATGTATGCATGTAAATGCCATGTATTTCAGAGATGATACATGTACTCACACTCTTAGAGTAGCCAACGTCATTGCCTCGCATCCTCTCCTACTAAGCTCAATACTCAGCACACTAAATGACTCACCACTGTGTAATTACCGCTGCGGCGTGTAGCCTGATCCATATATATATATATAGTCGACTGAGCTCACTGGGGGTGTACAGACTCCGGAGGGGCTCCTTCAGCCCAAGCGTTATATCGCTGCAGCGTGCAGCCCGACCCTATATCGTTGCCGCGTGCAGCCCGATCCCTACATTGCTGTAGCGTGCAGGCCGATCCATATACATATATAATCAATATATCGCTGTGGCGTGCAGCCCGATCCCATAAAGTGTAATAGATATAATATGCTGCGGCGTGCAACCCGATCCAAAAATGTCACTCTCACTTAGGCCCTCGGCCTCACCCAGTCATGAATCTCTCCAGTCTCACTCACGGACACACAATGTCATGAATCTAGCTCGACAACAATGATATGATGTATCAATAACAACAACTGAGACTGGGATATGATATGAATGCATGAATATGACTGAGTATAAATATATCAATGAAAATCAGTGAGATGACAGCCAGAAATAACCACTATAGGTACAAACAATATCAGCATGAAGCCTAAACATGATATTTAGCATGATTGACAGCTCAATTACTTTACCACATGGTGATATCACAAATATCCACAAAATAGGGCCACTATACAAGGCCATGGTGATCACGCCCAACTATGCCTTATAAAAAGGACTCTGCAGACGTTGCAAATATAACCCGAGTATTACGCCCAGGGTCGAATCCATAGAGAGTTAACCTATCAACCACTATCTTCAGACCCACTAATTCTTCAGAACCAGCTTCCCAAATATTCAAATCTCAGTTGAATGTTCTTTAACAACTAGCTTGCAAGTAACTAAATAGCTGTAAACTAAACTAATAAGGTTGTAAACAATTATGAGAAAAATGCAAAGGCAATGATTTCCCCTATTGATGGAATCCCTTCTGTTTATGCTCATACAAATTTACCAACACATCTCTATCAATCATGAACGCTAATCTTACCGTAAATCTCTCCCGAGTAATCACAGTAATTTACTATTGCACTCTCCCGAGATACACTAGCTTACTTTATTTAGCACGATTCACTTTAGATTACACCCAAGGCTTCGTTATCCCTAATCCCGCCTTTAAACCCGCAATTATAGATTCCTCTAATAATCTAGGAGTGGTGTTGTTCAACAATACCCTAAATATGCACTCTTTTCCAAGTTATGCACACTAAATAGGCACAGCTAATTGAGGATCCTGTCANTCTTACCGAAAATGCCAAAAGTACGAGTAACTTTGAAAACTGTAATTTATCCAAATATCCTTTCCACAATAAATAAAATGTCTCATTTTCTTTCCAAATAACAAGTATAAAGTGCCTCTCCATACCCACATATCAATGTGTATAATAAGTAATGAATGACGTGATACTATCTAGCATGAGGAAAATACATCTCTATGCTTGTATGTCATGTATGCATGTAAATTCCATGTATTTCAGAGATGATACATGTACTCACACTCTTAGAGTAAACAGCCTCATTGCCTCGCATCCTCTCCTACTAAGAATACTCAGCACACTAAATCACCCAGCACAGTGTAATAACCGTTGCAGCGTGCAGCCCGATCCATATATATATAGTCGACTGCGCTCACTGGGGGTGTACAGACTCCGGAGGGTCTTCTTCAGCCTAAGCGCTATATCGCTGCGGCCTGTAGCCCGATCCATATATCGCTGCGGCGTGCAACCCGATCCATATACATATATAATCAATATATCATTGCGGCGTGCAGCCCGATCCATATACATAAATATAATCAACATATCGCTGTGGCATGCAACCCGATCCAAATATGTCACTCTCACTCAGGCCCTCGGCCTCACCCGGTCATGAATCTCTCCAGTCTCACTCACGAGCACACAATGTCATAAATCTAGCCCGATAACAATGATATGATGTATCAATAACAACAACTGAGACTGAGATATGATATTAATGCATGAATATGTTTGAGTACAAAAATATCAATGGAAATCAGTGAGATGACAGCCAGAAATAACCACTATGGGTACAAACAATATCAGCATGAAGCCTAAATATGATATTTAGCATGATTGACAGCTCAATTACTTTACCACATGGTGAAAACACAAATATCCACAAAATAGGGCCACTATACAGGGCCATGGGAACAACAGAGTCCCAATTCACAGGGTGCACGCCCACACGCCCGTCACCTAGCATGTGCGTCACCTCAAAACCAATCACATAACACATAGTTCGGGGTTTCATACCCTCAGCACTAAGCTTAGATGAGTTACTTACCTCGAACGAGCCAATACCAATGTCGAGTAGGCCAAGCGATGCTCCAAAAATGCAACCACGCGTTCCGACCTCTAAACGGCTCGAAACTAACCAAAAACAACTCAAATACATTAAACAATGCTAAAGGAACCAATCCCAATCGAAAAACGTCGAATCTTTAATCAAAAGCCCAAAATCGGCCAAAAGCCCAACCCGGGCCCGCACCTCGGAACCCGACAAAACTCACAAAACCCGTCTATCCATTCAGTTATGAGTTTAACCATACTAGTTTCACTCAAATCCGACTCCGAATCGGTGTTCAAAATTAAAAAATTCATATTATGAAACTTTAGGCCAAAACCCCCAATTTCTTCTTTAAAATTCATCAACTAAAAGCTAAAATCGAAGATAGATTCATGAAATATAACCAAAACCGAGTAGAGAACACTTACCCAATTCATATGCTGAAAAGCGCCTCGAAAAATTGCCCAATTCCAAGCTCCCCAACTCAAAATATATTAAATGCACAAAACCCTCATTTTAACACTGTTCTGCCTCGTTTCTTGTGCCAAAAGATCTCGAAACTCACTTTTGATACCACCAATGGATTCCTTGTGAAATTCTAGTCAAGTTAGGCTCTTGAATCACTCCATTTGACCTTATATTGAAGGAGATATGTTGGTTTCAATATTTCGAAATAGTGCAGATTTATTAAATACGCAGCAGTGGCAATTTCGTAATTAATCTGAAAAATCTGGCAACCCAATTCTTAGTAAAATGACCATAAAATCCTCATACGATGTCCAAATTTGATGATTCTTTTTGCTATGGCTCCGTAATTACGATACGGATCTAATTCTTTAATAAAAACAGAAATCAGAGCTCATTTGTTCAATGTGGTACCATTTTATGCTTGAAGAAACGACGTCGGAACATAAGAAAAACGAACGCAACACAACCCAAACCTATCTGAAACTCACTTGAGCCCCTCGGGACCCCGTCTAAACATACCAAAAAGTTCCATATCATAATACGGACCTACTCGAGGCCTCAAAACACACATAACAATATCAAAACGACGAAATGCACCTCAAATCAAACTCAATGAACTTTCAAACTTTCGACTTCCAAAAACTCACACCGAAACATATAAAATCAACTCAGAATGAATCCAAATTTTGCACATAAGTCCTAATACATCATACGGAGCTACTCGTGCCCCCAAACTACCGAGCGAAGTGCAAATGCTCAAAACGACCAGTCGGGTCGTTACATAGATATGCAACTCTTTTTTTATTTTCAATTTTCTTAAATTAATCCTACTAAATGCTAACAGTAAACCTAAAGCTATTTAAATGCTAAAAAGTGTAAAAACTCAAGTATAGTAAAAAATTAGATGCTCGCAGATATATATTTCTTAAATTTAACTACATAAACAATGTTCAAAATCTTAGTAAAAAGGAGTATTTACTAATTGTATATTACTTTACAGAGGTAAAATTCAACATATATTAGATAAGGAGTTATGGCAGTGTTACGACCCGACCGGTCAATTTGAATATTTGAGTCCTGTTTCCCCCACTTGATGCTTTACATATGTGTATTTTTGGTTACGTGACTTGCTGGGATGGTTGGTTTGGTTTCGAAGAAGTCTTAGACTGAACTGGGACACTTAGTCTCAAGGTTAGATGCTTCAGTTGTAAGAGCTTAGTCTAAAGGTTGGTTGTTTAAGTTGTAAGAGTTGATCGGAGTTTGACTTTTGTTAAGATGGTTCTGGAATGGTGTTTCAATGGTTCCAACAGCTTCGTATGATAATTTTGGACTTAGGAGTGTGTTCGGATTTGGATTTGGAGATTTGTAGGTTGATTTAGTGTTTTTTGGCGAAAAGTTGGGAAGTTGAAGGTTTGGAAGGTTGATAGGCTTGACCGAGGGTTGACTTTGTTGATAACGGGTTTGGATTTCGGTTTCGGGAGTTGGGATAGGTCCATTGTGTCATTTGGGACTTGCATGCAAAATTTGAGGTCATTCCGAGTTGATTTGATATGGGTCGGCATGAATTTTGAATTTGGAAATTTGGATTAGCTCCATATGCTTGAATTGAGGTGCGATTCCTAGTTTTGACGTTGTTTTGTATGATTTGAGGCCTTGAATAAGTCCATGTTATGTTTTGGGCTTAGTTGGCATGATCAGACGGGGTCCCGGGGGTCTCGGTTGTGTTTCGGATAAGTCTCAAATCATTTTGGTTAAGTTGAACTTGGCTAAAGATTTCAAGTCTGCTGCAATTGCACATGCGGTTAGGGGTGTTGTCACGACCCCAATTTTCTTCCGTAGGATGTCATGATGGAACCTAGTCTTTAAGACTATGTATGCATAACGCTTACTAAATTAATGGCAAAATCATCCAATAACTATTAAATATGAAACAGAAATTTTTACACAAAATCAATAATCCCACCCTTATACTCTGCATAACAATAACGGTGAAATACCACCCTTATACTCTGCATAACGACAATCAAACCACACAACAATTCACACGTGCTATCATCACAACAACACAACATATCAACTCATATCACAACTGCCCGAAGGCCACAACATTTCCAAATATTCAATGATATCAACAATTTCACAACAAATAACCCACAGCTCAACACAACATATATAGAATCTCAGTAACAACAACATGAACGAAAAAGTAACTCAACAAGGAACAACACCTCCTTTAAACACAACTTTACGTAAAATAGATTAATGACTCTCAATAACTTCAATTCCAATTAATTGTTTAAGGATAAACTCAATAGTGAAAGTATCTCCATAAATGGCAACTCTGGATTCTAGTGTGTAAATTAAGCTAACAATGAAAGAGAGGACACCAACTAGTACTTCGTCTAAAGGCATGAGAATAAACCGGTAACAAGGGATATCATGTAACAATAATCTCAACGAAGAGCAACTCAATGATAAAGAAATCACGTAACGGTAAAAGTGGTAACAACTCCAAATAAAGCATTTAAGAGCAAACTTGGCAAGTAAAGAATGTGACATGTAACGACAACTTCAAATAAAGCATGTGATAGTAGACATGACGAATAAATGATGTAACATGTGCTAACAATTCCAAATAAGTACATAAGAGATGCCTAAGAGTCTAGACTGGTCAATTTCCACATATACGTACTCGTCACCTTGCGTACAAGGCTTTCACATGACACAACTAGCACAAACGACTCGTATCCTAAGGGGTATTTCCCCCGAACAAAGTTAGGCAAAATACATACCTCAAAGAAGCTAGACCGATACTCTAAAATGACTTTCTCATGTGAAACAACCTATGGATGGCTCAAATCTAGCAAAAATAACCTCATATTATTAAAAAACCATAGGAAACAATTTCGGATAATAAAGCTTCGGTCTTTAATTAAAACTAAAAAGTCAACAAAAAAAGTCAACCCCGGACCCGCACCTCGGAACCTGACAAATTCACAAAATATCGAATACCCACTCCGATACGAGTCCAACCATACCAAAATTATCAAATTTCGACATCAAATCGCCCTTCAAATCCTCATTTTACATTTTTGCAATATTTTACAAAAATTCCCATTTTCTTTCATTCAATTTACTAATTTAATGATACAAAATAATTATGGAATCATGAAATATAATAAATTTCGGATAAAGAACACTTATCTCTATCAAACACGTGAAGAACCCCTCAAAAATCGCTCAAATCCGAGGCCTCAAATTCAAAAAGTGATAAAAATAACAAAACCCTCGACTTTTAACATTCTGCCTAGCACTTCCGCAATTATGGACAAACACGCGCACCTGCGCTCTCGCTTTTGCGAGCAATTCACCGCATCTGCGGCCTTTACTTATTAGCCCAGGAATCTCACTTGCGAGAGACCCATTGCACCTGTTGTGTCACTTCTGTGAACCAAGAAGCACACCTGCGCAGTCGCTTCTGCCAAAAATGCTCGGCACCTGCAAAGACTAGCAAACCCAGCACATGTCCGCACCTGCGCGTACCCACTTGCTCCTGCGAAACCGCATCTGCGGCAATAACATCGCAGATGTGAAATACCCCCAGCTCCCATCCATCTCGCTTCTGCGCCTTCATCTCCGCACTTGCGACCATCGCACTTGCGCCCAATGGTCAGCAGGTGCGACCACACCAGAACTCTATCCAAACCAGTCTCACCCAATATGATCTAATTGATCCGAAACTCGTCTGAAACATACCTGGGGGCCTCGGGACCCCGTCCAAATCACATCAAACAACGTCAAAACTCAAATGGAACCTCGAATCGAACTTAATAAACTTATGAATTTTTAAATTCTACAACTCGCACCGAAACATACCAAATTAACCCAGACTAACTTCAAATTTTGCATGCAAGTCCAAAATGACATAACAGAGCTAATACAACTCTCGGAATCGCAATACGATCCCGATATCAACAAAGTCAACTCCCGGTCAAACATCTCAACCTTCCAAACCTTCAACTTTTCAACTGTAACGACCCGACCGGTCGTTTTAGGAATTTACACCCTGATCCCCTATTTACTGCATTCCCCATGTTTGTTTCTGCTATTGTGAGTTGCCGGGAAGATTTATTTGGAAATTCGGAGAGTTTTGGGATACTTAGTCCCTAAATGAGAGCTTAAGTTTTAGAATTAGGACTGTAGTCAGAGTAGTGTGAAGACGGTCTCGGAATGGAATTCCGTTGGTTCCGTTAGCTCCGTTGGGTGATTTTGGGTTTAGGAGCGTGTTCGAATTGTGTTTTGGAGGTCCGTAGCTTAATTAGGCTTGAAATGCCGAAAGTTGAATTTTTGAAGTTTCTGGTTCGATAGTGAGATTTTGATATCGGGGTCGGAATGGAATTCTGGAAGTTGGAGTAGCTCTGTAGTATTGAATGTGACGTGTGTGAAAAATTTCAGGTTATTCGGATGAGGTTTGATAGACTTTTTGATCGAAAGCGTATTTTGAGAACTTTTAAGTTCTTAGGCTTGAATTTGATGCTAATTGGTTGATTTGATATTTCTTTAGGTGTTTTAAGGATTGGTATAAGTTTGGATAGTGATATATGACTTGTTCGTGCTTTTGGTTGAGGTCCCGGGGGCCTCGGGATGATTTCGGATGGTTAATGGAAGAGTTAGGAATTTGGTTTGGCAGCTGAAGCCTTTCCATTGCTGTCATAACCGCACCTGCGGCTAGGAGACCGCAGGTGCGGACTCGCAGAAGCGAGCATGGAGCCGCAGATGCGGCCCAAGCGAAGGCAGCAGAGATCGCAGAAGCGGAAGCGTTGCCGCACCTGCAGGACCGCAGACGCGGAATCTGGGTCGCAGGTGCGGAGGTGGAGATTTTAGTGAAAACCGCAGAAGCGGGTATTCGACCGCAGGTGCGGATTTACTGGGCAAAAAATAAGAATTTCGAGGGTTTAGTTTCAAAAGTTAGAAAATTGATTTGGGGCTCGGGAGAGGGCGATTTTGGGAGATTATTGGAGAGGAAATTAGTGGGTAACGATTTCTAATCCCTTTCTAGTTGTATTCCTATAATCTAACCTTAGTTTTGTCATTTAATTTCGGATTTGAGATGAAAATTGGGGAAATTTTTAGAGAAAGTTCTTAAACTTAAATTTCGAGTTTAGATTAAGAATTTGACATTTGATTTGGATAATTTGGTATGGTTAGACTCGTGAGAGTATGAGGATTCTGAAAATATAAATTTTACCCGATTCCGAGACGTGGCCCCGGAGGGCGTTTTGGTCATTTTACCTAATTTCGCGTATTAGCTTCGAATTAATTAGTTAAATTAGTTACTTGAAGTGTTATTTACATTGTGCAAATTATTTGAATAGATTTGGGCCATTTGGAGTCGAGTACTCGTGGCAAGAGCGTGGTTTCGGGTTGATTGTGAGCCGGTTCGAGGTAAGTGGCTTGTCTAACCTTGTGGGGGGGGAAACTCCCCTTAGGATTTGGTTTGTTGATAATTGAAATTCCTTGTATGTGAGGTGACGAGTGCGTACTTGTGCTAATCATTGAAAATCCGTTTTTCTTTAAGTAACTATAATGTGATTCTTTTTTTTTCATGTTCATAGTGCGTGTAATTTAAGCCTGCTATTAGCCTAGGGAAGCATGTTTAATTGACTCAATTGCCTTACTTGCTCAATTTGCCTTATTTGGAATATGTGCAGCATGCTAGGTTAGAAATATCTGTTTTACTTTGGTATGGAAAATTGAATTGAATTGAATATTCTTCGTGTTGCTGCTGTGTGTTTACTTTGGGACTACGGGCGATATCCCGGTAGATCCCTCCTGCACATTTACATTTGGGGACTACGGATCGAGATTCCGGTAGATCCCCAGCGCACTATGAGTTGGACTACGGGACGACACCTGGGAGATCCACTGGACATTTACATTTGGGGGCTACAGGACGGTATCCTGGTAGATCCCCGGTTTGCTGGGCATTTACATTTGGGGGCTACAGGACGGTATCCTGGTAGATCCTCGATTTACTGGGCATTTACATTTGGGGGCTACAGGACGGTATCCTAGTAGATCCCCGATTTGGTGGGCATTTACATTTGGGGGCTACAGGACGGTATCCTGGTAGATCCCCGGTTTGCTGGATATTTACATTTATGGGCTACAGGACGGTATCCATGTAGATCCCCGGTTGTTATCTCCATGTTGAGCTGTATTCTTTCTGCAATATTTTATCTCCTGTAATTGTTGTTATTCTTATCATTATATTGTGTTATTTCATACAGTTTCGCTCTTGAATGAAATTGTGGATTCCTTCCTTGATATTGTTGTCTTTTTATATGGGACTACGGATGAGTATTCCGGGAGATCCCCTGCGCATATATTGATTTTGACTGATCCTCGGGATACCAATAGATCCCCAGCACATCTATTGAGGATACCAAGAGATCTTCGGGATACCAAGAGATCCCTAGACATATATTGAGGATACCAAGAGATCCCCAGTACTTATATTGAGGATACCAAGAGATCCCTAGCACACCTATTGAGGATACTGAGAGATCCCCGAGTATTTACGTTTGGGACTACGGGACAAGATTTTCGGGAGCTCCCCTGTCGATGTTTCTGTGTACTGAGTGTATATTTGTCTCTGATTTCTTCTCATTTTTCTGATACTGTTTTGATTATACTGTTGCACCTTACACTGTCTTATCTTGCTTTATATTTTATAACCGGTAGGTCCCCGACCTTCCTCGTCACTACCCGGCCGAGGTTAGGCTTGGCACTTACTGGGTACCGCTATGGTGTACTCATGCCCTTTCCTGCACATGTTTTCCGTGTGCAGATCCAGGTGCATCGACTCGTCCATATCGTTAGCGAGGCGAGGTGATCTCTAGAGACTTTGAGGTATATCTGCCACATCCGCAGACCGAGGAGTCCCTATCTACTCTCTCTTTTCGTTATAGCCCTTCTGTATTTCTTCTTTTGTTTAGACACTCTGGAGTTAGAACACTTTGTAGTTATTCCATAGCTTGTGATTTCATGAGATTTCTGATTTTGGGAAATGTAGTTTCAGTTTGAGAGTTTGTATTGTATATGCCGAGTGGCATCTTAAATGTTTCATTATGTTATTCCGCAGTTTTTTACTAGTTTTATTCTATTGTTTCTTTTTTCGCAATTTGTTAGGCTTACCTAGTCGTACAGACTAGGTGCCGTCACGATAGTTCACGGAGGGCGAACTGGGGTCGTGATAAGTTGGTATCAGAGCTCTAGGTTCATAGGAGTCATGAATCACAAGCCGGTTTATTAGAGTCTCATGAATCGGTACGGAGACGTCTGTACTTATCTACGAGAGGCTATGTAACCGTTAGGAAAATTTCCACTTCATTTGATTTCCTTGTCGTGCGAGATTTTTGACATCACAACCCTAAACTTTTGTCTTCCATTCTCTCCCAGATGGTGAGGATGCGTGCTGCTGGAGGTGACCGGACACCCGCGCCCCTTGCGAGAGCCGTCAGAGGTCGGGGTCGGGGTAGAGGCCGAGGACGCGCACGTTGTGCAGCTAGAGCACCCACGCGAGCTACTACAGAGGAACCGCCAGCAGTTCCAGCTGGAGCCCAGGCGCCTGATACGCCTACTGCAACCACTACTCCAGCACTTCAAGAGACTTTAACCCAGTTCCTGAGCATGTTTGGTACATTGGTTCAGGCGGGATTGATTCAAGTTGTACCAACTACTTCACAGATCGGGGAAGGGACCCAAACTTCCGTCGCCCCCACTCTAGAGCAGCGAATTCGCGTTGGTCAGGTTCCAAGTGTCATGGCGACACAGCCTGTGGTCCCAGTTCAGCGGGTGGTGAGTATCTCTCGCCGGGTAGAGGGTTCAGGAGAGAGAGTATAGGGAGGCGAGGAGGCCTCGTAGACCGGAGAGATCCACTGGCCCTTATTTGGGAGGAAGAGTACGGCATGGTAGAGGTTTTATGGGTTAACCAGCTCAGTTTGCATCTCAGACTTTGCACAGTGTTTCAGGTGTTCAGGGGTCTCAGAGTACCCGTACCGCACAGTTCCCACTGCCACGTCAGGCGCGAGGTTGTTTTGAGTGTGGTGACATGCGCCATGTGGTGAGGTATTTCCCTAGACTAGGGAGGGGTGCGCCTTCAAAGACTTCCCAACCACAGTGTGTTTCGCAGAGTTTCCAAGCTATGATTTCAGCACCAGTTGCTACCCCACCTGCCCTACCAGCTAGAGGCGGAGGTCGGGGAGGTAGAGGTCGCCTTAGAGGGGGAGACCAGGCCAGATACTAGGCCCTTCCTGTCCGTACCGAGGATGTCGCCTCCGATTCTTTCATCGCAGGTATTATCCTTGTCCGTCATAGAGATGCATCGGTTCTATTCGATCCAGGCTCCAGTTATTCTTATGTGTCCTCTTATTTTGCCCCGTATTCGGGCGTATCTCGAGATTTCCTTAAGTTCTCCTATTTATGTTTCTACTCCTGTTGGAGATTCTCTTGTTGTGGACCGCGTTTATTGGTCGTGTTTGATTGCTCTTAGTGGTTTTGAGACCAGAGCTGAATTATTGTTGCTCAGCACGGTAGACTTTGATGTTATCTTGGGCATGGACTGGTTGTCGCCCCATTATGCTATTCTTAATTATCACGCCAAAATTGTGATACTGGCTATGCTAGGTGTACCGCGAGTAGAATGGAGAGGTACCTTAGATCATACTTCCAGTAGAGTTATTTCGTTCCTTAAGGTTCAGCATATGGTTGAGAAGGGGTGTGACACATATCTAGCTTATGTGAGAGATGTCGGTATTAATACCCCTACAATTGATTCAGTCCCAGTAGTGCGGGATTTCTCTGATGTGTTTCCAGCCGACCTTCCGGGCATACCGCCCGATAGAGATATTGATTTTGGCATTGATCTGTTGCCGGGAACTCAGCCCATTTCTATTCCTCCGTACTGTATGGCTCCTCCTGAGTTAAAGGAGTTGAAGGAGCAGTTGCAGGAATTGCTTGATAAGGGTTTCATTCGGCCCAGTGTATCACCAGAAGGGTGCTCCGTTCCAGTGGACGGAAGAGTGTGAGGAGAGCTTTCAGAAGCTCAAGACAGCTTTGACTACAGCCCCAGTTTTGATATTGCCTATCGGTTCGGGGTCTTATACTGTCTATTGTGATGCCTCGAGGGTTGGCCTTGGAGCGGTATTGATGCAGGACGGTAGGGTGATTGCCTACGCGTCCCGACAGTTGAAGGTACATGAGAAGAATTATCCTGTCCATGATCTCGAGTTAGCTGCTATTGTTCACGCCTTGAAGATCTAGCGTCATTATTTGTACGGTGTGCCTTGTGAGATTTATACTGATCACCGGAGTTTGCAGCATCTGTTCAAGCAGAAGGACCTTAATTTGCGACAGAGGAGGTGGTTAGAGCTGCTGAAGTTTTATGATATCACTATTTTATACCACCCGGGCAATGCCAATGTGGGGGCCGATGCTTTTAGCCGCCGGGCAGAGAGTTTGGGGAGTTTGGCCTATTTACCAGCAGCAGAGAGGCCCATAGCGATGGATGTTCAGCCTTAGCCAGCCAGTTTGTGAGATTGAATCTTTCGGAGCCTAGTTGGGTTCTAGCTTGCGTGGTCTCTCGGTCTTCCTTGTTTGATCGTATCCGGGAGCGTCAGTTTGATGACCCTCATTTGCTTGTCCTCAAGGACAAGGTTTTGCATGGCGATGCCAGGGATGTGACTATTGGTGATGACGGGGTATTGAGGATGC